>NC_090836.1:13360937-13965000 GCF_028021215.1 Eschrichtius robustus | reverse complement strand
TGACTTCTGTTTGTGTGCAGTTATGTATGCTTCCTAATGTATTTGTCTTTTCCTTTTCCTCTCAAACAAGATGTGATTTTCATCAAGGAAGGTCAACTGAGTGTGTATCACCAAAGACTATTTATGTATACACCTAGGATAAAACTCACTTGTGTACATCATAAGGCATTGCGTATTGATAGCCTTACAGGGTGTTATTAGCGTCTTCTCTGGTTGCCAAATCAGATTTCCCTGGAAGAGTTTGAAAAACATGTTTCTTGTTCTAGGCTCTTCGGCGTAACGGGAAACTGTGCTGCTTGTAGCAAGCTTATCCCTGCCTTTGAGATGGTGATGCGCGCCAAGGACAATGTTTACCACCTCGACTGCTTTGCATGTCAGCTTTGTAATCAGAGGTAAGCAGATTGCATTCTGCAAAAAAACAGTAAATCTCTCTTCGCTGGCTATGTATTTAATAGGCAGGAATTATTTTAGTACACTTTACTTAAAGCAACTTATCTCAGCAGTTTTGTTTCCTGCAACCATTCATTCAGGGCCAGAAACATCACTGAGAAGGAGAAGGGTCTCAAGGCTACCCTTCTACCCCAAAGAACTGCATCATAGAACAGGATGTGATAGGAAATGAACACTGAGATATATGAAAACGTTATAGAAGACTTTCTCTTCTTATTCATTCTTTATAGTTTTTCTGTCTTTTAAAAAGTAAGTTTAAAATATTTTTACTTTCAGTACTACTTCTGTGAGCAAACAAATTTACACTGAGGAAAATACACAGGAATTTGTGGCAGGCAGTGTGTATTCATCTAATTTTTCATACTTACAGTTGCCCTATCTCTTGATTTCTTATCTTGAATTTTAACCTTGTTATATATGTACTTTTCAAGTTGCTTCAAATCTCTTTGGGGACGAGGTCGGATACAATTATCAGCATCAGAGAGGCAGCATTGGACGATGGAAAGAGTATTGCACAGGGAATCTAGAAACCTAAATTCCAGTCTGGACTCTCCCTAACAAGATGTGTGAGCATAAACCAACTATTTTAGTTCTCTGTTTTCTCCTTTATAACATAAGGGAGCTGGATTAGTCAATATCAGAGAACTCTCTCATCTCAAAGTATTATGACTTCCTTCCATTTTTCCAAAGGGAAAATAATAACTTTTAATTCTAGTGTGAGCTATATACTACCATACCGGTTTTACGTAATAAATGTGGAGGATGTTAGAATATTAAAATATACATATCATTAAAATACATTTCAAAAATTACTGCACTTGATGGATTTTAATGAAAATAAATTCAGCACAGGTGTGAAAACCCCTGAACATGGAAAATATTCAGTAAATATTAGTTTTGTCAAGTTCTCAGTTACTATAATTGGCCGTTTTGCCGTTCAATGCAGTATCTTCTTACGAGGCGCTATAGAGTAGTAGAAAGAGTATGACGTTTACAGTGAGAACTGGATTCAGATTCCATCCCCACCATATGCTAGCTGTGCAGTCTTGCGTAAGTCAATTTCTCCGAGTTTGGTTTGCACATCCTTAAAATGGAGACGCTAACGTCTGTCCTGCAGATTTTGAAAATTAAATGAAAGAATTTATAAGTGCCAGGAACACAATAGGTTCTCAAAAGTTAGTTCTTTTACCTTGATATTTATAATTTACTTTTACCATATAATATTTCACTAACTTGGTTTTTACATAAGATATCTCCTGCTAAATGTAGATGTTCAGAATCTGGCCTAGTATACCTCACAATGTATAATTTACCCAGGAAATAATTCAAGAAGTCATCTTGTAACATCTTGAGTCTTCCTAATAGATGTTTGGAATCAAAGTAGGTTGATTCAGTCTGCAGTGACACTTAGCCAAAAATAAATTAGCAAATGCACATATTTTTTAATGTAAGGATATGAATACAAGAACACAAATGTCCACACATCCTTACAGACTCATTAATATGCATGAGCCTATATATGTGTATGTTTTAAAGGTATATTAGTAGTAAATTTAGAATATTTTTGTTTACTTACCACATTTCGTCCACTAATAGCATTTACTAACAATAGAATTATCTTTGTGCAACAATAATATTTACTGCTTTTCTACTTATGAACAATTACATATTTATAGTGGAAAATTTAGAAAATAGAAAGGGATAAAGAATAACATTGTCCCATGTCTCACTGTTCTAAAAGAAATTATTTTAATATTTTGGTATGTGGCTAACCATACATTTTTCTGTGCATATGTGGCAAATGATATATAGCATATACTTTATATTATACCCACATTTAAGCATCTTAAAGGAAAGTAACAAGGAAGAATCCTAATGTTTGTTACTTGGACATTTTCATTAATATAGGGTGCCTTTTTCCCTGCCTTTAAAAATTCTTTTATGATATTTTAAGCTTTCTTGTGTTCAGTTTTATGGATAAAGCTTCATATATTATTAAATCAGTCTTCTGTCATCAGATGTGTAGGTTGTTTCTTCAAGTTTTTATATCATCAGTATTATCAATCTAATGTGGACTTTATAAACAAATACTCAAATCTGTGTCAGGCTAAATTCACAGGAGCATAGTTAATTAGACAAACCATATAACAGTTTAAAGGCTTACATTATATATTGCCAAAGTGCTCTCCGGAAAAGTTATACCCGTTATTCTCACACCAGAAAAGAAAAAACAATGCATTCCCTCACATAAGTTCCAACACTGGGAATTATTATTTTAAAAGAAATCCTTGTCACCTTGAGGGATGAAAGATGGTATCTCATTATCATTTTTAATTAGCATTTATTTGATTACTAGTGACCCTTTGATATTTCTTCTATTAGGGAACTGCCTGTTTATTCCTTTTGTCCAGTTTTCTCTTAGGGCAGGCTTACCTATTTTATACGTGTTCTACACAGAAAATTAAAACATCATTCAAGTGCTAAACCCAGCCTAAATTCTATTATGATGCAAAGTCATTGTAGGTTGTTAATGCTATTTACAAATCGTATATCAATTTTATTTCACCATTGAAATAAAAAGTTGCATTCACAATTACGTCTGTCTCCTCAGTGGAACTCAGTCAAGTAAGACAAACACTCCTAAATTTTGACTCTAAAACTGTTCACATTCTTATTGCTGCAGAATACTGTTCTAGTATCATTATTAAAGTACCTAATATATTTCCGTGTGCGCTTCATTTATTACATGCCATAATGGGACTGAATATCTTTAGTGCTGGTTATGCACAATTAACACTTAGTTATCGTCTTGTCACTTCCATCCCTACAAGACAAACTTCTTTAATGCAAGAAGTCAGCTAATCTTCATCAGTCAAGCAAAGCAGACACATTTTGTTACTCTGAATCCAGAAGTTTTCAATATAGGAGACTCTCCTTATCCTTTGGCGTCTGCTCGGGAAATCTCTCCAATAAAGCCATCTGCCTCAGGAGCCTCTACTCATAGTAGCCAAATCATTGTCTTAGTATTGCACCTTTTCCAGTGACACACAAGGCCAATAGGTAATTTATAGGTACTTTCCCTTAAGCAAACTTTCTTAACCCCTGAAATTATGATTTTATAAATGCTTATGAATTTTACTTAGCAAGTCATTTCATCTTAACTTTTAAATCACAATATCATTAAGATCTAAAGCATTTCTGAATGTTTAAAAAGGATAGTAGTGACAATGAACTTTCAAGATGGGTGATCTTCTCTGTCCTTTTTAAAAGGGTATGGCTAAAAATGTGAATCCTGAATTAAAATCTAAAAGTCCATCTATTTTGAAAGGACCTGAAGAAGGTTATTTTGAACATCTTGTATGATAACTTGAATCTCATTCAGAATTGGAAAATTCTGAGTAATAGGATAATTTCTTAAAGATGAGTAAGCCCCCCCCTTAGAAAATTCTAGGAAACTAAATGATGGTTTTATAAGAGAAGGGAAAAAATGCTTGTTTGTAATGAAATTGCCTCAAATATGTAGAACTGTGTAACATTAAAGAAAAAAAGCACTGTGCTAGGCTCTGTGGAAACAGAGGTGAATAAAATCCAGTTTCTCTCTTAGGGGTATTTAGAGCTTAGGGAGAGACAGGCCATCAAAGACTCACAGAAGAGAAGAATGTAATCGATGCTAAACAGATCTGTACTGAGGGAAGAGAGGTCTGTCCTTCTTGAAGTCTTAAGAAAGCACCAAAGGGTTGATGTCCTGGGTGTTAAAGGACTCTCTAGGACTGGTTAGGATATAGGAAGTATGTCTGGTGGGGGGTGGAGGAAGTGAGGAAGGCTGGGTGCAGTGAGGAAAGGATTTTCCCAGACAGATGGAGCAGCCAGCAAGGCATGGAGGTGTGAAAGCATGTAATGTGTTCCGGAAATGAAAAGTGGCTCAGTGTGCTCAGAGATTAGAGAGGGAGTTTGGTAGGGACGTGGAGGAGTAGGGGATAGAGAGAGGAAATTGTAAAGGTAGGAAATCAGTGAACTAAAGTCAACATGAGTCCAAATTTAAATTATTCATCGGAAGTATCTTTGTTCTTTAAGGCTATTCAGTTCTAGAATAAGTCTGTCTTAACCAACATTTGTGGACCACAAAGTGGTAGTACAGGTTATGGTGGTATTTCAGAGGGTTCAAAAGAAATTTAACTCATGGTCATTTACCTCAGCACTGCTGCCCAGAGTGGGAAACCTGTTACACATTCATGAGAAAATTTGAAATGCCAAAGTAAATGACACACCAATAAATAAGTGCTTTGGGAAAGATCAGAATGAGTTGACGGGGTCAGGGAATACTGATGGAGGGAATGGAAACTAAAGAATTTTGATTGATTGATTGAAGTATAGTTGCTGTACAATATTATATGTTACAGGGGTACAATATCCACAATTTTTAAAGGTTATACTCCATTTATAGTTATTATAAAATATTGGCTATGTTCCCCGTGTTGTACAGTATATCCGTATAGCTTATTTTATACCTAATCGCTTGTACCTCTTACTCCCCTACTCCTATATTCCCTTAAAAAAAGAATTTTTAGAATTTAAGTAGATGGAAAAAAGAGAGAAATATCCCTGGCTAGGGAACAGCTAAGCAAAGGTGAGAAGATTATTGTTAGCAAATAATAATGAGAGCAAATTTTTATACAGTGCCGATCACACACAAGACATCTTTCTGTTTTACATGTGCTAACTCATTTAGTTCTCAAACTAACCCAGAAGTAGGTACTATTATTAGCCTCATTTTACAGATGAGGAAGCTGAAGTATAGAAAATTTAAATAACTTGCCCAAGATTACACAGATAGAAAAGGGTAGATTCAAAATTTGAACCCAGGCAGTCTGGATTTAATCTCTGGATTCAGAGCCAGTATGAGGACCCTGACCTGTTTCAAGATGAAGATTTTCTTTTCTGACAAAGTGGGTATAAATGGGAGTAGATATAGTGGAGTTAAAAAAAGGTAGATGCTAAATAATTGATAATGGGATTTGGGGTGTGGGTAGTGAAACTTGGTACAGAAAAGATTGTTGGGAATGCATTGTGTGATGACAACTGGGCTGGCATTGGGAAAATACAGTAAATTTGTTCACAAGTGTACAGTGAGTATATAACCTGCACTTCTTACTGAAAACAAAGTACAGTATCAAAATCTCCATCTTTTAGTAACTGAGTATGCTAAATAGAACAGTAGAGACATTGGAAATATGGACTGGATCCCCTTTCTTTTTAAAGTGCTGTGGAAATGGAAATTAATTATAATTGGCAGTCACTAACCTTAGGAAAATAAGGTGACTAAGTTAACATTTTCATTCTTAAAAAGGATGTCACAAATGAAAGCTTCCTAGCAGAGGCATTTGATAACCCGCTCAAAACTACTCTAAGCCCCGGTATTTTATAGCGATGATTTCTTAATTATTGTCTGTACATTTCAAGTCTCTAAGACCATATGAATTCAACTAGAGTTACTCCAAAATATCTGGAAATTAAATCTATGATTAATTCTAAAACATTAAGATTAGGTGGCTTAATAATCTGATTGGGCATCTTTTTATTCCTTAACATATTTTTTTAATGATGGCAGAATTAATTGAACTGACTATATCACAAGCGATTAAGATTAATTTATAAGGAAGATTATCAGTTTATTTTCAAGAATTTTAGCCTGACCTATTACTATATATCCATACGCTATCCTCTGGCCATCACTATTTTTATAATATTTTTCTGAAACGCTAAATCTCATCAGGACCTGGTTACAGAACATTGGAAATTAGCCTTTCTTACAAAATCACAGTTATAGATCATTTTGTTAGGTGTCCGATATCTGCATTGCTATTCCTCTAATTTCTTCATGTTTATATATAGGACATTTTAAAGGAAGATATCAATCCTAATTGCAAAGCAATCATAATCTGTTCTTAACTATAGCTTTCAAAGCTGTTTTGTTTGTTATTTGTGTGTGACATTCCTCACCTATGTTCTGTTTCATTTTGACCTTTAAGTAGAAATTGATATGCACATAAAAGGTACTTTATCCAGTTGACAACATATTAATAACAACATATCTTAGGTAGGAATATTTTAGATGAATTCCATTTGTATTGCAAACATCTCATTGAATAATAGGCTTTCTTTTGACAAGCTATGTAAAGAAGTAATAATAATACAAAAAACCTATATAACTTCATAGCCTCATGCTTTACTGCCTCCAGGTAAAAGCATGGATTTTTTTAAAATTGCTTTCAGTCATTTATTTATTTATTTATTTTTATAATTTTATCCCTCAGTTTATTTTATTTATTTATTTATTTTTGGCTGTGTTGGGTCTTCGTTTCTGTGCGAGGGCTTTCTCTAGTTGCGGCGAGCGGGGGCCACTCTTCATCGCGGTGCGCGGGCCTCTCACTCTCGCGGCCTCTCCTGCTGCGGAGCACAGGCTCCAGACGCGCAGGCTCAGTAGTTGTGGCTCACGGGCCCAGTTGCTCCGCGGCATGTGGGATCCTCCCAGGGCTCGAACCCGCGTCGCCTGCATTGGCAGGCAGACTCCCAACCACCGCACCACCAGGGAAGCCCTATTTGTTTTTTTTTAATTGACGTATAGTTGATTTACAATGTTGTGTTAATTTCTGCTGTACAGTGGAGTGATTCAGTTATACTATATATATAGTCTTTCTTATATTCTTTTCCATTATGGTTTATCACAGGATACTGAATATAGTTCCCTGTGCTATACAGTAGGACCTTATTGTTTATCCATTGTATATATAATAGTTTGCACCTGCTAATCCCAAACTCCCAATCCATCCCTCCCTCCCCCTCCCTTCTCCTTGGGAACCACAAGTCTGTTCTCTATGTCTGTGAATCTGTTTCCTAGATAAGTTCATTTGTGTCACATTTTAGATTCCACATGTAAGTGATATCATATGGTATTTGTCTTTCTCTTTTAGACGTACTTCACTTAGTATGAAAATCTTTCGGGACTTCCCTGGCAGTCCAGTGGTTAAGACTCCATGCTTCCTCTGCTGGGGGCATGGGTTTGATCCCTGGTCAGGGAACTAAGATCCCACAGGCCATGCGGCATGGCCAAAATTAATTAATTAAAAAACTGATGCAAAAAAATCCATGATGAACAAAAAATTAAAATTAAAAAAAAAATCTCTATGTCCATCCATATTGCTGCAAATGGCATTATTCCATTCTTTTTTGTGGCTGAGTAGTATTCCATTGTGTGTGCGTGTTTGTGTGTGCGTGTGTATGTGTGTGTGTGTGCGTGTGCGTGTGTGTGTGTATACACCACATCTTCTTTATCCATTCATCTGTGAAAGCACAGTTAGGTTTCCATGTCTTGGCTATTGTGAATTGTAAAAGCATGGATCTTGAATCCAAAGAGACCAGGGTGCTTTTCCTTCCTCTACCATACACGTTCTAGCTATGGAACCTTGGGCAGGTTTTTAAAATTCTGGGAGGAAGTGTTAGGTTTTTCATCTGAAAAAGAGTGTTAATATTTACATTCTCAGCTGGATTTAAGGAATAAATGTGATCACTGTATATACATGCTTAGCCTTAGCACATGGTAAGTACTTTATAAAAGGTGATTATTTTAATTACCTACATTCCAAACATTGAGGGAAGGCTTTACATATTACATTTCTACTCTGCTGCCAACTTACAGAACTTACTGATGTTAAAGATAAAAATCCTGAAGTTTCATTTTCAATATCGTGAATGGAAGGTTGGAATCTGAACCCTATTCATTGCAAATATCTCTCTGCCTTTCATATACTTCTTATTTTAACATTCCTACCATCCAGTGATGTAGTTGTTTTATCTTACCCACAGAGAACTGACTCAGAGAGAGTATGAAATACACCCTATATCTTGCATTGAGTAGGTGAGAGCCACAGGGCTCAGGACCAAATCCCCAGGCTCTTGGCTCAGTGCTTTTCTCACTATAATTACTCTGATTGTATTAATCTACAAATAGAAATTACCTAAATTTCAAGGCCCCTGAAGGTAAGGATGACATGACACAACATGACAAAAAAAAAACCAAAAACAAAACACGTTTTTATTTGATAGCAAATAGAATTTGGAGGCTTGTTAACAAATTAAAGCAAAATTTTAGACAGTATGGAGTTGAAAAAGTACTTCCAGTTTAGTCGGTTTTTAGGGGAAAAAAAGATTCAATAATAACATCAGCTGGAACACGAGAGTATTTAATTAAAATTATTTATTTTTGATGGATATTTTATTATTAGCTTATTAGTCAGTTCAAATTAATTTCAACATTAATATAAAGTGAAAAATTTGAACAGTAATCAAATATATTCTGCATGCTACTTTATATAATCTCACATAAAAGATAAGTATCTAATCTGGCTACTTACCCCTGCCCAACAAAAGAAATATTTCCTTTTATTCAACATATCTTAATGATCAGGATAATCTACAAAACCTGGTTTATTCAAACACCACTTTTTAAGCACAATATTTCAAGTTTATAGTTTGCAACTAATAAAAAGAAGATATACTTAAAGTCCAAACTTGAATGTTCATTGTATCCAATAGCCTTGACCACAAACAGCTGCAGGATTTCAAGATCAGGGCATAGTCTGTACTTTCAATCAGCATCATCAGCAGGCAGTAATCCTGGGGAAAAAAAGTAAATTCCACAAATAAACAGACCAATCTTCCTTTAAGAGGAAAGCTAATTCTTTTCAATCTACTTTTTTTATTACACTATTTTCCCCTCTATCTACTTAGCTAGAATAAGGATAAATTTCCAAAGCTACCCAGTTGGAAAATAAATAGGTTCGCTGTTTGTCTAGCATTCCAATCTTTGCAAATGTAAATCAGCCCAACTGCTCCTCATTTAAACGTTCAACTTCACAAAACATTAAAGGGTGGCTTTCATGACACAATTTAGTCTATCCACTAAGATTTCTGCTTGAACATCATTTGAAATTGACTATCTGATAAAGAGAGACCACTATCAAAGGTCAGTGAGGTCAACTTATATAATTACGAGTAGTTTTACTGGGTCAACTCTACCAGACACTGCTGTTTGAAGGTTAAATTGTTACAATTAAAAATATATACAAATCTCCCCAGAGTTACTTTATTGTTAAATGTACTGGAAACAGCACAAGCATTTTTTCTGATCTTAATTGTGTCCAGAGTGTCACCACTGGGAAATTATACAAAAAGAGCACTTATTAAAAACATTACAATCTTGCACATTAAACAGTGCTTTATAGAATAAAATACATAATTAGCTACTGGAAACTAGTTTATTTATCACATCAATATTAAGAAGTTCATCAGGTTACTCCCTTTGGTTTAATTGGAAATACTCTAAGAAATACATTTACTGCTTCATAGTTGGTGAACTTGCCACAAACAAAGGGATATGGCCCAGCATCTGAGTCTGATGCTAAAATAACTTTCACTTCAGAACAATTACTTCCAAATTACGAGAATTTAATCACATTTTAATAACAGAGTAAAAGGAAGCTTTAAGTGAGAAGCTCTAAAATGGGCTATTTTCTAATCATTTGATTCATTTTAATGCCTTTTACTTTTTTTATAAAATGGATAAATGGGCAATGATGAAAGCTTCCATAATCACTGCCGTGAAATATTATCATTGTTTTAATGAGTGTAAATATAGATCAGTTCTTTTTTTCTTTCCAATATGGTAAAAAAAAAAAAAAAAAAAAATCACCTTTGCTGCCCAAGGTGTTTTCCTCAATGTTCTTATGAGTTTTATATATAAAAGTAGGATTTCAAATTTTGTGGGTAGCATTTCCTTAAATGACCAGAATGTTTAATTTTGACAACAAGGCAATTTTCTAAGCCAGACTTTCAAACTCAGGGAATTACCATAAATTGAAATGATGAAATGATGATTAGGAAAGGAAATCTTCAAATCTATAGATCTGAGTGAAGTCATCTTAACCATTTTATTTTTGTAAATATTTTCAGATTTTGTGTTGGAGACAAATTTTTCCTAAAGAATAACATGATCCTTTGCCAGACGGACTACGAGGAAGGTTTAATGAAAGAAGGTTATGCACCCCAGGTTCGCTGATCTATCAACATCACCCCATTAAGAATACAAAGCACTCCATTCTTTTATCTTTTTTGCTCCACGTGTATATAAGAATTGACACAGGAACCAACTGAATAGCGTAGATATAGGAAAGCAGGATGGTTATATGGAATAAAAGGCGGACTGCATCTGTATGTAGTGAAATTGCCCCAGTTCAGAGTTGAATGTTTATTATAAAAGAAAAAAGTAATGTACATATTGCTGGATTTTTTTGCTTGCTATTCGTTTTTTTGTGTCACTTGGCATGAGATGTTTATTTTGGACTATTGTATATAATGTATTGTAATATTTGAAGCACAAATGTAATACAGTTTTATTGTGTTACCATTTGTGTTCTGTTTGCTTCTTTGTATTGTTGCATTTAGTACAATCAGTGTTTAAACTTACGGTATATTTATGCTTTCTGTATCTACCAGCTATTTTAAACGAGCTGTAACTTTCTAGTAAGAATTGAAGAGCCAATCTCACTAATGATACACATATAAAGCAAGTCTATCAACATTAAAAATACTGAAAAAGAAAGACACACAAAGCATTTTAGCAACGTCCACTTATTGCCACAATGATTTAGAGTCTATCAGTGTTCTCATTATCACCCCCTATTTTCAGGGGGTTAAAGATCAGCTTTAAAAAAATGCATAAAAATTTCATCTGAAAGCACTTTCATTTTTTACCAACGTGAAAAGTGCCATTTTTAGAATAACTTTAAAGCTTAACAGTTATCCTTTTAATACCCTTTTTTGTGTGTGTGCTCTTTACCTACTCAATGGCTTTGTTTTGTTTCCTTCAGCCATTCACCGCTTATGTGAGCTAGTGCCTTTGGGTATCATGTAAAAATTTTCCAAAGGGTTACTTTAAAAAAGGGTTACCACAATTATGAGATAATTTTAAAATGATAAATTTCTCGTACAAATTTTGCCCAGCTCTCTCCATAAGAGGTAAGCGTATAATAACTTTATGATTTGATACATTTCTGGCACCAAAAGGTTTTGAGTGCGAATCTACTGAAACCATGATAATGCACATGGAATCTATGATCCTATTTGAGGAGTGAAGTCACTTTTGATCAGAGCGGGATAGCGCTCACAGAATCTGCTAGAAGAAGAGAAACAAAGGGATCGATAAAAAGCTGAGAACTGGTGATTATATATTTTTCTGTATTTACCTGCCACTTATTTTAATGTTCAAAAGTGAACACTTTAAAAGTTTGATGTGTCTTACTCTCATTGCTTTCTCTAAGTAATTACCCGCTCAGAATGTATCACACTTGGGCTGAAATCTGTCACTCCATTTTTTTTAAAGGTGAAAGATTATTCCCTTATCTACATGATAGCTGATAAAAAAGAAAGCTTGCTAGAAACAAAAATTATGGAGACTGATTATTTAAATTACAATTAAGGAAATAAAGTTGCGACTGTGTTCCCTTCTTTGGGGTTGCTCACACTTTGTTTCTTTGCTTCTGCTCTTTGTACTCAAAACTACTTTTCAGCAGATCTGATTCCTCAACAGGCACAATGAAGCATATTTTTACTAGAGCAACTTTTAGTGCTGTGGGCTTTTTTCTTTTTTTTTTCTTGATCACTTGTATAAGAAACAATATTTCCCAGTGTTACTTGCATACATACTTTGTCCTGCCGAACATGCATTGCAGATAAAAATTAAATGTGATACCTGAATTCTTGGTTTGGGGCCAAAATATTAAACTGAAAAAAACATGCTGGTGTGGATTTGAGTTGTTTTCAAACAAAGCTTTACTATGAACATGCATGTGAATCTGGATATTGCCTCTCATTTTTAAGAAAATGGTTCTGTGAAAAGTGAATGATATGTATTTTTACAGATGCTTCATGGTTGAGTGTTCAAGTCACATGTCCTCCAAATTTGAGATATACCCCCAAAAAAGAGTTTCAAAAATAGCAGTTTGGGGCCCACAAAATAACTATTGATATTATTTTAGCCTTTGAGCCTTACATTTATTTCATGAAAAGACTTGCATAGCCAAAACCAAAAAATAGCAAAACAGAACAAATGGGAGGAAGGTGGGGGAGATATGTAAGAAGTGGTTTTCCTAACACAGCCCTGCTAATCCCCATTAAGAGTTGTTTGAAATTCATGTGGATGTAAAAATGTAATTGTCCGTATCTTTTTGCATCATCTTTTTTAGATTTAAATGGTTTTGCATATGCTTATCAATATGTCAAAATACTTGTAAATTGGGAACAAACTTCTCTCAGCTTCTTGAAGCTGTTCAATTATCCCTGCCACCCAAAGACCAAACAAGGTCTTTTGCTTAATCCTTTGGGAATTAATTCTCATGCTTTTTACTACAAACAAAATTACTCACCTGGTTTAAAGATTAAGGCCTTAATCTCCTCAGATTATCTTTAATCTCCATAAAATGGTGGAACAAGACAGAAATAGGCCATTTTACAGCTAATTGCCCATACATAGTAGCATTTTTGACTGAAGTACTAAGCTAATTGTCTCGACTACTCAAAGTCCCTGAACTGTTGTCAACTTTCCTCTTTGTGTTGTGTAGCCCTGACGTCACCTAGCTTGTTATCTGAAGCCTCCAGTAGAACATCTCCGATGGAGCATTGATTTCTCAAGCAGCGAAAGCGCCCTTTCCAACACGCATCTCATGTAGGCTGCCTATGATGAGGGACCAGGCACTTGCACTCCACTAGAGTGCTGGCTGAGTTTAAAAGCTGACCTGTGTTTGTAATTTCACTTTCATCTTGCTTAATAAATATCTGCTGGATTCTTTCATTCATTTTTTTAATATTCGGATTTATGCTTTTAATAAAAGGGGTATTACAATATTTGATTGCACTTAATGGGCAAAATCTAAGATGATATCTAGAAAGCATACTATGAAAAAGGAAAAGAAAAGTGTTAAGGACATTTACTTTCAAAAGGTAAATCATAAGCAGACAAAGTACCTCAAATGCATTCTCCAAATATTATATTTAGGATCTCTGAGCTAGGTAGTTTGTTGCTATTTACTTTTGTGGGGAAAATAAAACTGTCAAAAATGAAGGTAGCAATTGCTGTGTATAATTTTGTACATTTATACAAATTTTAAGGGATCTTTCTGAAAGCAACCGTGTTGCTCTTGTCAGACTAAATTTCCAATTTCCTGGTTCCTGCATAATGAACTAAAACAAAAAACTCAACGAAATCCTACATTTTCAGGAAGAATGTTGTTCCTTCACTGAACCAGGGTGCTAAAAATTACATCTGTAGTAAAACACACCATACGCTAGTGATTTCTTTTTAACTATCACTTTAGGCAAACCACTCTCTGGATAGTCACTTAATTTCACAGAAATGATACTGGCCAAACATATTTAGTGTTCACTCAACTAAGCTGCAAAAACAAGGTACATGTTTATTGTAATAGGCCATTAACGCAGAATACAATTTTGGCAAAAGCCCTTTGATTATTACTTTTTCTTAAAAATGCCATTGCGGATATTTCCTAAATGTGATTTGAATACAATGTAAGGTAATAGGAGGCAAAGCTTTAATACAGCTATTATTTCACATGACATTTATTAAGTACCTACTATGTGACAGGCCTTGCCCTGAGCACTCAGCCTCCTGTGAGGCCGACCTAGGATACTTTGTGTGTCAGATAACTTTAGGGAGTCTTTGCACTGGTTTGTACTCATCTCAAACCTACGAATGATGAGCACACGAAAGCAAATACCGCCTTCTACCTATTCAGCATGTCATTGGTATGAAAGCCCCAGAAAGTATCTCAAGTAATCAATGTGTTCAGAGAATTATCTCACACAGGTTACTCATTAACTCAATAGCACATAATAAAAAAGAACATCAATTAATTAATGAGTCACCCTCAGATCGCTATGATTACAGTAGCGCTCTGTTGAAACAGCCGTTGTAAGTGGAGCTGCCTCTCTTTATTCATTGTTTTCAGTTGGCCCATTATTTGGCGGAAACCAGTGTCGTATTTAACATGTGCCTGTAGGTAATTGTGTGATTAGTATCATAAATGAAGAATTCTGAACATCTACTGCTTATAAAACCTTATAAATGGTCAGGGAAAAAATCAAGAAAAATCTCACTTTTGCTGTAGCTTCTTTTGAAGCCAAGCGATTGGAAGGGTATTACCTTTCTAAAAAGTATAGTGTTTTACATTTATAATCAAGATGTAAGACTTCCATGTTAAACATTAGAAGGATTAGCTGCTGAACACTTAAAAGTAAATTTTCCAATGTTTTAGAATACACATAATTTCAGGAACTTTTCACAAAGACTAAAATATGCATGACCAGTTTTGAAACATTTTGGTACCCTCCCAAAAGGACATTTTTGCCTTTGGTGGGCCAGGTTGGGGAGGAGGTGTGGGGACCAGCAGTGATAGGGGACAAGATTATAAGAAATGCCAAGTATTACATGCAAAGTCACCAACGAAAGTTTCCCAACTATCTTGGTAAATGCCATTTCACTAAGCTTATAGAATAATTATAACAGTTCCCTTAGGTAAGTAAGAAACATCTGTTGGCAACACATAGCAGGTGTTAACAATTACACATACTGAAATTTTTTAAAATGTTAATTAAAAGAATTCTGTTTTCCGAAAAGGAAATTCAAAGATACTCCTGTTTTCAGCGTGCAGATCACGTAATGCACAACATTGTAAAGCCCAGATCATCTTGGATCAAGTAGGTTTCGTGTTTGGTTCAGATCATTGCAATCAAAAGTGAATTGGAATTCATTGCACTTTTTACACAATGGGTATTCTGGGCTGAGGAGCTGAATACTCATGAAATTGGCATAGCGGAGCAGATTGCAGAATATTTTGGCTTTATTAGCAAGGTGGTCGTCGTTAACTGTACCAGATTTAATGGACACAGTACAAAGAAAAATGGGAGCAAGAGGCATGCAGGTAATAGATTATCCAGATCTTTTTTAACCCTGCTTCTGCAAAAGATTTTAAATCACATAAAATGAAACTGTCCATTTGTAACATGTAACATTATATTCCTCATCATCTGTAGTGTCTAACAACAGGTAACACTCACTGAACACTTACCATCTAGTATGTATGGTAAGTATTCAGTAAGTAGTATAAGTAGCAGTATGAGATTTTTCATTGCCCAGGTAATTTCCACAACACCCTCCTAACGTAGGTTCTATTAACCCCGTTTTGCAGATTTTAAATAAAAGTAAGGAGAGCTTACTTAACTTGTCCAAGGTCATACAGCTAAATAGTGAGATTTAAACATAAGTCTTCTGACTCTGGATCTATCTCTCAGAGAGTTTTCATTCTTATTAATATCATTATCATCATCATCATCATCACTATGATTATTATGTTCTATCCAAAAACTAGAAGTAATCTGTGCTTGAGCAAAAATTCCAAACATTTCAGAGTTAATGCCGTCTTTAAAAATGAAAATTGGAAATAAGAGTGATCATATTTTCCTACACGCAATCCACTTAGGAGCTCCTTCTTTCAACCTTTAAGAAATTTATTTGAGGCTACAGAGCCAGGAATAATAGAGGATCCCTAGTAGAGCAGTATCAGGAACAAGAGGCAGTCAGCATAGACTTGAGAGTAGGAGTAGAAACCTGCAGTTGTCTGCAGCAGGATAAACATGCTGTGATGAGGTGAGGCTAGACCGCTGCTCTCCGAAGTCAAGATAATAAAATTAGCGTGTTACCTGTCTTTGACATTTTATAACTTACTTCCACAAGATATGAAACAAACCGAAAGTCAGAATAACAATCTGTGTCAAACTGTGTGTTCACTTGTCTAAAATACACAAAGTGTCGAGGATGCTTGGTCCAGATCAGTGGCCAAATAATTAAGGAACTCTCCAGTCTCAGATTTACGATGGCAGGTTGAAGCAATAGTGGGCAAAGCAGCTATCCTTAACGCAGAGCAAAATGCAATTACCTGCATTCTCATACGACCACAGAAAAATCTGAGACCTCCTTCTTTCCATTGCTTCAACTGCTTGCTGCCATCACCACAGCCACTTCCATGTATTGGGATCCTTTCAAACTTAAATCACTCCAGATTAAGAGGTCCTAATGGGAATTTCCACCCCGCAAGTGTTCCTGTATTTTCAGTATATAATTAGTACTTAATCTGAAGAGTTCAGAGCTGTGATGATTACGGCAGAACATGGTCATACACAATTGCATAAACAATGTGCAAGTTCCTCAACTTAGGAAGCACAGTGGAAGACCCAAGAATTTTTAATTGTGTGAGACCTTAGGTTAAGTTCAACCTGACTTGCTAAAATATCCCTAAGAAAGTTTGGTGGAGCTGCTAGGTTGTCTCAAAGTTAAGCTTGACCTATAATTCCTTTATTATTCTTAGAATATCCTCAGTTTAGTATGAATAGTAGCAGGGGTTCGGTGAAGACATAGAAACCACATCTGGGGCAGTTATTGATGCGTGAAAATAAAATATGGGATTGAAAATGAAATAAAAATTACATGGAAAGAGCCAGGAAACTTTGTAAAAAAAAAAAACTGTTGGGCACCTTGCATGTGTGTAGCACCTTATTAGGCATTTCTAAATATTTTCTGCCTGAGAAATTTTGGTGCATAAAATATAATGTTCACTGCTATTTATTCTTTGTCTAATGCCCAATTTATTAAATACACCACTCTAACAAATGCAATTTCTCTAAACATTTGTACACCATTTAAACAGCTAATAAGCCAAACTTGTAAATTTAATAAATCAGATCCAATCATTTAAACATTGATTAGAATCTTAGTCAAATTCTTCGAAACATTTCAATAAAATCCCATCTAATAAGCTTCAGTTCTTTAAAACCAGACAGAAATTCTCACTATGAGTCAAATTTCTTAAAAAAAATTAAAGTTGTAACAAGTATTATTAATTTAAAATAATATTTCTATATTTTGCTTCATATCTTTCTAAGGTTACTTTAATAGTGTGTAATTCCTTTTAAAAATTAGAGAATTTTCTCTCAACTAGCTGAGGTTACAGGATCTGTGTTTTTGACTAACTGAACTTTGACTGGGGCACAAAAGTGAGCTACTCTGACCTAAATGATTCAAATTTGAACCAGTGCCATCAGTTGGCCAATAATTTAATAATCATGCTTTTCTTTTACATCAGTGGAACTCTTTAAAGTCTAAGTCTTTCACATAGGTTATAATTTCCCATAACTCAATGCTTTTCCTAAATTGATATGTGCTGACATTATTGAAAGCTTAGGTATGCCATTTTAATATCTTATTATAAGCTATAGGATCATTTAGAGATTTTTATCTCCCAAGAAATAAGGAATTGAATCTATGCAGTCAAATTTCCTATTAGGACACTCGGCTAATCCTCTTCCTTGCACAAATTATTGGAGCTTCGTTTGAACTGATTATAATGCCTTACCACCTGTGTTGATTAGTTGATTAGTGTTTTTGGTATGATTTCACTTACAAGTCTCTACATTTAATCTTCTCTACTTGGAAAATAGAGGCAAATACGAATTGACACTATACGTTCAGTAGAAGAAACAGTCCACATATACCATTTTATTTAGCTTTTTTGTATTAATATTTTAACTATTTTGTGTACTTTACATTAACTTTTCCCTATTTGAGTACAGTCGTAGACCCATGCTTTCATAGACTGGAAAGCATTGCAGGTGGATTTAGTAGTAAGTTATGTTTCAAGTATTTTGTGTGTGTCTGTATGTGTGTGTCTGTAGTTCTTACTGTAGGTGTCAATCAAACAATTTGTTTTGAAAAATACTATCTTAGAAACTCAGAAAGCCAAAAATAAAGAGCTTGCGAGAAAATGCAGAGAGCAGCACAGCAAGGTGAGCAAAGGTGAACTGTTCCAGAAAAGGGTACTCACCTGAAAACTGCAGCGGCCAAACAGCTGCTGTGTAAAAGCAAAGGTAGAGGAAATCATTTTAGAGGGAGGGGACATTAGTTGGACATTGAAAAGAAGAGGATGAAGAAACAGAAGGGAAAGTCAAGAGCTGATACCATGACTTAATCACCCATATCTGCAAGAGTTTACCTCACTCTTCACTAAGGATATTTGACAAGACCTTACTGATGCTACACTCTCGTCGTCGGGTTTATGCAGACCTTGATTATTTTTTAGGTAAATACGGTTATTCTTTATCTCAAAACACAATTTTCTTAGACCCAATTAACCCTTATTTTTTTTTCCATTGAAACCATTTAAGATATAAATGTAGTGGTTAGCAGCTCAGCTTTGCCATCAGAGTGACAATAATCTTGAAAAAATTACTTAGTTCCATTAAGAGCCGTTTTCTCATCAGTAAAATGGGTAATAATACCTACCTACTTCATAGGGTTTATTGAAAAATCAAATGAAACAATCTATGTTAAGTCCTTAACATAACGCCTAGTAATAGTATTCGGATTATTTTTACTATTATTATTTTTATGAATTCCGAGTTCTATGAGAGCCTCTTTAGTGCTATTTGCCCTGATGGAGGTTAATCAGTCTGGGTGAACATCAGGGGTGATTTATGCCCCAATAGGTAGACATGGGGCAAAGAATGACAATTACAGGTGAACATTCAACAAACAAACTAGAAAATTCCTTCCAAGCAAAATATTGAAATTCAGAGAGGAAATTAAATTGGGGATCTAGACCATAGTCAGAGACATTATGTGATAAAACATGTTTTTACTCTCTTTTTTTCATCTCAGAGATTTTGTGTATGTGTGTGTGTGTGTGTGTGTGTGTGTGTGTGTGTGTGTGTCGCCATGTATATGCCTAGCATTTATACTGGGATAACCTTCACTTTCTGTTATTTAGCCAGAGGAACTCAATAATCACTATATTCATATAGTCAGTCATACAGACATTTATTGGACACCTACTGCATAACAGAGTCTCCTCCATGTCCCCTGAGGAATACAATAAATAATCCTTGCATTCGAGGGAAGACAAGCCAATGACTATTAACCATGAAAAGTAATAACCTAGAAAGCAGAACTATCCACAAAGTGCTGTGGGAACATTGGGGAAGAAGTGATTTCTTCTGTCTGGGCGCATCAGAAAAGGCTTCACGATAGACATTTTGATTCAGTCTTGAAGAACCATTGGCAGATGGAGGGAATGTTGGTGTTTTACAGGGACCACTCTCAATTTAAGTTCATCAAGCACTTAGTTTCATGGTGACTCATCTAGCTGATAGGCAATAGAAAATGATCAAAGATTTTGAAAAGATATAGAGTATAATGAAGGCCAAAGTTTAAGAAGATTGGGGCTAGGGAGGGGCAAGAGGGGATGTTGATAGTTCAGACAAGAGAACTTTGTAAAAAAAAAAAAAAAAAAAATACAAGGAAAGAGATAAGCACCTACACAGCATAATAGCTATTGGGAAATAAAAGATGAGTGGGAGTAGTGGGGAGAAGCAATAGGAAAGAGACAAATTACCAAGTATGACAGTTGGCTAAATGTAAAGGGAACGAGGGGGAAGGGTCAGATATGACTCTTGAGATGTGGGGATTTTTACCCTAAATTATTATAGCTAATGTAGCAAACCTAGAAAAGAGAATAAGAAGTATACCCTGTTTGACGACACTCTGGACGTAAGGCACACATCTCACGTCAAAGTGCAGAGTTATATTACTGCTTTAGAAATTCTTTGGGCTTTTAAGGAAAAAAGAAACATAAGACTATTGGTTGCTGTGGGAGACCTTGCTAGGTGTCTGTGCCCTTTTCCCCTTCATTCTTACTAACAGCATACAGGGCAGTGATGTGCCAAAGCAAACATTTTCCTTTCGTGGATTCTTTTGTATCCAGGGATGGCCATTTGACACTGTTCTGGACCATGGGATGCAAAAATGAGTCATTGGAAGATCTGGGGATAACTTTTGCCTTTCCTGATCCAGGCACCACTTTTTCCTCTCTATTGGTCCCTTCTCCCCGCCTGGAATGTAAGTGGGAGCTTGTGGAACAAATCCCAATGGGAGATTTGAACAGACTTGAACTATCCAGCTTACCTCTGGACATCTTGTCACTGTGGACTGTGGTTGGGTTATCTCTTGTCACTGTGGTTAGGTTCTTGTTACATGTGGTCAAAAGCAACCCCTAACTGACATATTTGTTTACAGAAACTTGAGAAATTTTATGGGTACATTATCTGACTTCAGCTGTAGCCTGATTCAGAGAAGGGAAACTTTGCACTGAGTTTGTAAGACCCAACATTATGGTTTCCTTTCTTCTCCTCCCAATTTAGTTCCCTCCTGTCACATGAGAATCCATAATCCTCTAACAAAAGAAGCCAGAAGGTAAATTTTCTAGTATATGTGTCTTATTTTCTCTTTGATCTCACATAACACCAAAACTCTACCCTGACTTTTTGACATAAAGTTAGTATTTCCGCTAGAATATTACAATTTATCTAATTTTACATATGGTCAGTGGGGAAGGCTGAGTTCTTATTAGACTGTCATAAAATAATATAGGTAGAAAGATGCAGGGAAATAGCAAAGGTATTTTCAAGTAATTAGTTGGAACTACAGACAGATCAAAAAGAAAGCCATTGTGCAAATGTCAGGCCATTCAAGGTTATTTCACCTTGAGGAGATAATGTCAGATCCCTGCTCTGGATATAAGGGAAGTTTTGAAAGTTTTTCTGCCTCTCCCAAAATCTTGTCTGAAGATCATTCCTGATCTATGAAGTTCTTCTCTTGTATGAAGAAAAAAAAAGAAAAAGAAAGATAATATTTATGTATGTTTTACACAACTATACTTATTCAAAAATAGTTCTTCAATACGATATTTACCTTTCCTACTTTTGGGGGATATACAAATAGCCTTTATGAAAATACAATGATGGTAGATAATAGGTTTTGTTCTTTATTATCTTACTTGGAGAAATAAATAGTCACCTACTTCATTCTGTTTTCCCTATTAAAAATATATAGATATATTTAAGTGTATATATAAAATTGTGAAATCCATTAATTTGAGGTTGTTTTTTTGGTTGTAAATCTAAAATCTCATTTCAACCTTATGTCCCTCAAATAAAACCTCTCCATTTCCTAAATACCTTCCAAACTAATCTTATTCTTTGCTCTGTCCAGATTCCAAGTGCTATGGGTTCCTCTATCAGCAGAAGAGCTAACTTAGTAATTCACTATCTTCCAAGGCATCATCTCAAGAGTATCTCTGTCCATCATTTTTCCTTCCTCCCTATGCTTCTAGGAACACTTATTCAGTAATTTCTATACACCAATCATGTTACAACATCCAGGAGCATGGAGAAAAAAGGGATGGAGACGAAGGAAGAAATACCATGCCAAAGCTCCAAGACATACTTTCTATCCTCAAGTAGCTCGCAGTCTGTTGGGGAAGTGAGGGTAAAACAGCTACATAGTTATGGGATGTATCGGAGGATGCACAAGATACTTTGAGAGCAGAAAGAAAGGAGTGCCTAATTTTGAGAGTATCAGCCATAAATTCTGAGAAAAATTGCCTGAGTCTTGAGAAGTAGAGGTGCTTCCAGTAGATTAGGAAAAGGAAGGAAAGTTATGCCAGGTATGTGCAAAGACTTCAAGGTGGGAGAGACTTCAGTGGGTTAAGGGAACTTCAATTAACATGAGGAGTTACAGATTCAAATCCAATGATGAAGGGCCTTGTTTCCATACACCAGTGTAGGATAGTGGTCTCCAAATCTATGGAGCTTTAAAAGTATAGATATGTGCGTGTGTATACCTATGTATGCATATGTGTGTATATACGTGTGTATCAGATATTCTGACTCAGTAGGTATGTTGTCATACCCTAAAATCTATACATTTTAACAACTCCACAGTGATTCTAATGATTCATCAGGTGTGGATATCACTGCCCTAGATGATGAGGGGCCCCTGAAAAATTGCAAGGCAGAGGATGACACGATCAGATTTACATTTCAGGAAGTTCAATCTGGTGGTCTTATGAAAGGTAAAGTGGAGGCAGCTGAGACTAAAGGCTGGGAGCCCAGCTGATGCAGTTGAAAAGAATGATTTAAAAGCAATAGAGCAGAGCTGGAGAGAAGGTCCACTCCAAAGACACTTAGGAGACAGTCAATACAGGAGCGGTTGGTAGTTTTTTGGGGAAGAAGATGAGTTTTAGATACACTGATTTTGAATGGCCTTGGAATAGAACTTGGAAATATAGGTATTCACACTTTAAAAGAAAGTTCACGGTGAGGAACCTGAAGAAACTGGATTTTGTGCAGCTGGGTGGTAAAGGTACTACTCTGTACTCTTTAAATTGTGTTACTTAGACAACTTACGGAAATCATAAGCCAGATCTTACTTTCTATTTTAAGTGTAAAATCTTACTTAAAATGTTAAATATAATCTGAAGTTGGTGAGATATGCAAGGGTTAATTGATTAAGGAAATTAGATTGACGGATCATGTGTTACCCTAACCCACCAGATTCATTTGAATAAAGTATCATTTCAGGGTTGCCTTTTTAGCACCAAAACAGAATTCTAACCAAAATGACCAGTTTCTATTAGTCCTACATGATCCCAAGAACTATTCTTTAATGTCTTTACTTCTCTCAAAACCATCTCTTCCACTTGTCCTTCAAAAAGACAATTGTGGTTACAACTAGATGGAACTGATGATTCTGAAATATGGGATTTCATTTATCCACTTAGTTCTTTCACACACAGTGAACCACAGGAAGTGCCATGACAGATGGTAATACAGTAATCCCCTACATACAAACCTTCAAGTTACGAACTTTCAAAGACGCGAACATGCACTGTTAGCTTTTGAGGCACAGGACCCAAACGTAGAACGGTACATGAAGGTTGCAGCAGCCGTTCAGAATGCAATCCAGTGCTACTGTGTCATCTGTGATGAGAAAAAAAGAGATACTACCCAGACATCAATGGATCGTTTTTTCAAGAGGGTAGATAGAATTGAATCCAGCAAGGAACCAGATGCTGTACCATCAACGTCAGGAGTGAGTGAAATTGCAGCTTGCCTTCCGTCTCCTATTGCTGAACGATCCCTCAGCTCTACCATCTCCCACCTCCTCTCCCTCCTCCAGTCAGTAACTCTTCTTGCCTGTTCACTCGATGTCAGCCCCTGTGTGCCAGCTGTTGGACTGTACTGCTGTACTTTTCAAGGTACAGTACTGTAAGATTAAAAATGTTTTCTTTACTTTTTGTGTTTGTTTTTTATGTATTATTTGTGGGAAAATTATTCTAAACCTCTTACAGTACAGTACTATATAGCCGATTGTGTTAGTTGGGTACCTAGGCTAACTTTGCTGGACTTAGGAACAAAACTGGACTTAACGAACATGTTCCCAGTATGGAACTCGTTCGTATGTATGTAGGGGAATTACTGTATATTCATCCGTGTTACAAATTCCTTCTAGTCTTGTTCAAAGTCAGAGTATAAAACTAAATGGATAAAATTGTTTTTTAACTCCTTCAATAAAGTGTCTCTAAACAAGGAAATAGCTCATTATATAGACTATCGTAGTAAGAGGAACTGCTAGTATATGCCTGGCTTTTAAATAAGAGCACACACATCCAGTCCAAGTTACAGAAATCCCACCCAGGTTTTAAATGGGAGACGAAATAACCCTTTCAAATGGTCGACAGCCCTCTTCAGCCAACATTTCTCCTTTCAAACCTAAATCCTTTGTGTTTCACTTTCAGCCTTTTCCCTTCTTTTCTGCCTTTAGTAGTGATAGATAAAAATGCTTATCAACTGTTCTCTAATAAGAAACTTAAAATACTCATAGATCATCTTGAAATCGTTTCTCATCCAGAATAATCCCCAATCTTTTGACCTTCTCTCAAAGGTCTTATTTTCCAAAACTTGGATAATCTTGGTGGCTTTCCTCTGAACATTTTTGATGCTTTCACATATAATTTTGGTTGTGGAGCTCAGAAGTGGGTACAGTAGTCATCCTGGTGTGAAATGTGTTAAGAACCATAGCTAACGAGCACTGTATCTTATATTGCTGCTTTATGTATGATATCAGTATCAAAGTTCTTTTTTTCTAATAAAAGTGCAACTTTACTAATTCATGGCCAATTTGCACCAGAGCTAATTTTTTCATGTTGCTGGGGGATGCCCATGATGTTTGTATAATCTGATTTTCTCTGTCACAAATGAACACGTGTGTCCATATCTGTCATGTTGCAATTTGACCCAGCAAAATGGTATGTCTTCTATTTATATTAAGATTCTTTAGAATTCTTAGTATTTCCCCCAAATGGCTAAATATCATTACCTTTCCCAAGCATGTTTTGCGAGGTCTCTCTTTGTCAGCCAGTTGTGTATATTCAACACGGAGCCTGCAGCTGACTCTTGTGAAAACCACTTGTTCACTGATGATCACTCTTTAGGTAAAATTTTCGGTTTTGTGTCCACTTGGAGGCCTATAAGTGCCACCCTGGTAGGGGAAGGTGTGGTTTGGTAAAACTGGGAGGTAGGTTAGGGACTAATACAAAGAGTTATTATATAAGGCAATGAGGAGACCAAAACAAAAGGCATCCCACAAATAATTTAGACTCACCATTATGAAATGATCTGGTAGGGTTTAGAGATATGACAGCCTGGCTTAAAAGGCCTGGGAGGAGGGACCAAAGCTAGGTAGTACGGATTAAATTTCCCAATTGATTACCTAGTATGCTATTATGAGATCAAAGGAAAGAGAAAGTTCAAGTTGAGAATGGCTATCATTTCCCGTTGATCCTACCAAGTCGAGCACTATCTCTGAAACCAAAGAAAAAGGTCGTTGTTTAGAGAATTAAAGATGCAAAACTCTTTTTATTACCCTGCAATTCTATTTCCTGGATTAAAAATCAGAGCTTCCATATTCTTTGATATGGGGAGGTTATTTTTTGGCTCTTTAGAAAGCTATCCCTATCCCTGCTACACACAATACATAAGGGAACATTTAGCCTCGTATTTCATATGCCATCCCTTACTATATAAAGCCCCCTAGAATACATAATAAAAAGATAAATGAAAAGCACATTAGAAATGCACCTAGTGGTGGGAAGCCAGCCAATGTTGACTGGTGCTTAATAAAGATTTGACAGACTAATCCATCCATTGGACAATGAGATTTACCATTCAGGAATGTTTACATAATCCCAGAATCTCCAGATCAGTAATTCATGGCTAAATTATTCAATAATGTGCCAAAGAGGGTGATGATCTGGGAAAAAAAAACTTAGGAACAAATTAACCTGGAATAAAGCAAGGCTCAGTAAATAAAGTATGGCTCATGGAAAAGCAGATGTGCGTGTTTCCAAGGGGGCCCATAGAGACAAATGGGGGGGCTGAGCCTCCCAGCTGCTCGGTCTAAATGATATGGCCACTGGCGATGCTGATTCCACAGATCAAGGGTGTGCAGCCCCACTTTCACGCCCAGAGGCTACGATGAACAATGCACACCCTCACCTTTCACATTTTCCTTGACAAGTGAATGTTATAGTGGAGTGCCAGATTAGCCCCGATTCCAGTAAAACAGACAAAAATTAGAGTCCTCTGTCTTTCAGATGCCAGCTCTTTAAAGCAAAACAAAATGAAAGAAAACCAGAAAATCAGACCTGTTTCTTTAAATACAAGTTCATAAAATACAACCGGCTCAATTCACCAGCTTTGTTTTAAAGTGGCAGGAAGAAGAAGGAGGTGCTGTGGCAGTTCAATGTCCCAAGCTATGGTAACACGTCTTCTTGAGCTTCACCTGAGTTTCAACAAGAAGACATTTCTTTTCTTTTTTTTTTTTTTTAATATTTATTTATTTATTTATTTATTTTGGCTGTGCCAGGTCTTAGCTGCGACATGCGGGATTTTTAGTTGCAGCATGTGGGATTTTTAGTTGTGGCATGCGGGATCTAGTTCCCTGACCAGGTATTGAGCCCAGACCCCCTGCAGTGGGAGCGTGGAGTCTTAACTGCCGGACCACCAGGGAAGTCCCAAGAAGACATTTCTGGTTAACATTATTAATAATCTCTCTTGGGATTTGTGGGAGGTCTTAGGTGAGCCATACAAAATTTCATACACTGGGTACCAAAGTGACTCCAAATATTAAGACAAAACAGATGTGGTTTAGGTCTTTCAGTATTGTTTTGTCTACAGAACATAAAACATAATGGGGCTTCCCTGGTGGCGCAGTGGTTGAGAATCTGCCTGCCAATGCAGGGGACACGGGTTCGAGCCCTGGTCTGGGAAGATCCCACATGCCGCGGAGCAACTGGGCCCGTGAGCCACAACTACTGAGCCTGAGCGTCTGGAGCCTCTGCTCCGCAACAAGAGAGGCCGCGATAGTGAGAGGCCCGCGCACCGCGATGAAGAGTGGCCCCCACTCGCCGCAACTGGAGAAAGCCCTCACACAGAAACGAAGACCCAACACAGCCAAAAATAAAAAACATAATAAATAAATAATAAATAAAAATTAAAAAAAACAAAAACAAAAACAAAAAAACATAATGAACAATGCATTACGTGAAACAGCAGACTTGTCAAAATGCTCAGGTAATATGCTATGGAGAGGTGAAAAAAAAAAAAACGCATTTATCTAATCCACCCTCCGGAAATGGCAGAATTCCAGGTTGTTTGGAATAAGAACCTGTGATAGAGATGAACCTTTGTGGATCCCGGAACACTCCAACTCAGTGTAGTTAGAATGGCTATTGTCCCCGATGAGAAAATCAGCTGTTTATGCTTCTGGTTTATAGCTCCAAGTTCCCTTTTTTCCTCTGTTGAAAAATCTCACACGTTAATAAACATAAATGAAAAATATTTCTGGTCTAAAATTAAACCCTATTGCTTTGATGGATCATTAAACCCCACTCACAGATTCTTTCCTCCAATCTGAAGTTTTTGTGGCAAGAATGTTAATTTTTTAACTCCCAGCAACCATTTCAGCTCAAATTCTTTGACAGAGACGACCAGGGACACAGAGGGAATGAAACACTTAGCAGGGCCGGTCTTCGTGCTTTTTATGCCCCAAGTAAGGAAACAAGAACAAGATTATAGTGGCCCTGAATGGAATCAGAAATGGGAGAGAGGTTTTCTCCCACGACAAGAGGCTTCTTGAAGAAAAACAACGTTAAGATGCTATCTGTATCGGGGAAGCCCCTCAACGCCTGCTCCAAGTTCCTATGATTTTGCAATCCATCCAGAGTATCAACACCTGAAGACAGTGCCCCCAAACTTCTGTTTTCTCCTGGACATGAGTAAGTGCCTGGTTTTGAATTCAGGAAGTTGGAGGCACCCTAGACTCACTGACAGACACATAGGAGATGCCAAGGGCTGCTTTCAATTTGAGCCTGAAGTTTTACATTTTAAGAAGACAAATGAACAGCATTACCTGTTTACTTCAATATTGACAAAGGAAAAGCCCGTGTCCCCCTTGCACCTGTTAATACTTGCTCCTTCTACCATGTGACCCAGGCAGCTGCTCATTTCAATTAGCCCAGGGCCAGTCTTGGCATTTACCCACAGAAACAATACCGCACAAAGAAGTGCCTCTGTGCCTTCGGGCTGGCGGGCCTCCAAGTCACACTCAGCTTTCAAAAAAAGGTGAAAGTAAAGAAAAACATTGATGTTAAGAATTCTCCTTATTTGAGGGACAAAAGAGGAGTATGGGATTAAGAGATACAAAGTACTATACATAAAATAGATAAGCAACCAGGATTTACTCTATAGCACAGGGAACCAGATTCGATATCTTGTAATAACCTATAATGGAATACGATCTGAAGAAAAACAACTGAATCACTTCACTGTACATCTGAAACTAACACAATATTGTAAATCAACTATACTTCAATTAAACAAAGATATTTCTCGATTTAAAAAAATTGAAAAAAGAATTCTCCTTATTTGTCTAATAATAATTTTTTAAAATATATCTGAATAAGAAGTAATTGCCCAGCCTGTATCTCTTGCCTTCAGGTGTTGTTTGTTTTCAAAATTAGGTCCTCTGGTTAGAAGGAATTACAGACTCTCTCACTTCCAGCTCATGTCTACCATCATTTGGAGGCGGGGGCTGGGAGCATGGAGACAATCTGCGTATATTCAGTGATAAAAACACCGATGGCAGCTTCCTCCCTGAATTGCTGCTGAAAGCCCTACCATTCTTTGTCTCTCTTTCCCAAGCACCATCAGACATTACTTTTTCATGTGAGTTATATTGAATGTGCCTGTTTATGACATCCCTAAGAGATGCACAGAGACATTTCTTTATTCACTTCCCAAGTCTTCACTGCTGCTAGCACAGGAAATTTATCACCTCCTGGGCAAAGACCATGCTCTTACTTTTAGTGAAGCTCTAATCTTGCTGTGAGACATTTGATATATGCTTGGTGCTGGAAAAGTTCCTTGATTCAGATAATGAGGGGTGGGTACCTTCAAAACTACCTGTCTGTTCTATTACACATGGATGGAGAAATATCCTGCTCTGGCCCACGGTGGTGAGTTACTTCCTTTTGCTTCATGATAGAAAATGAGCCAGCTGACTGGGTCTGTCTTGTGTCTACGCAACCATCTGGAACACCATGTCAAGGGGTAAGCAGACATGTTTCCCGGGCCTTCACTGCCTCCGTAAACTGGCCTCAGCGGGGAACTTCTCTCTCATTTGCCAGGAGGTACATCTGTAGACAATCTCGTTTTTCAGTCTGAGTGTTTACACATTTAGTAAGAGGACAGGTTCTATAAAACTCCTATATCTGTATATATTTGTTTTGCTGTCAAGTTCCCTGTAGTTTTTGTTTGTTCAGGGGCTGAGTTTGTAGCAGGTGTTTGGAACAATTAACAGAAGCAGGGATACCAGTAGTGGGCAAAGGGTGGAAGACTATGAAACCAAAGCTTGACATTTTAAAAAACAAAGACACTTAAAAAATACACTTAAGAACTGCAGCCTAGAACACACCAATAGTGTCATTTAATCTATTATAATTAAACTATGAATACACGCCTTGGCCATAAAATCTTAGACTAAGTATAAAAATGTCACGTTTATGAATATATTTTATATGATTTCTTTTTAATACTAAAACCATATTCGATAGGACTTGTAAAGCTTGAAAAGTGAGACATACATCAGATCTGTCTATGCAAATGACGGAATCAGTCCATTCTATTTGCTCCAGGTTGGGAAAATGCACATACAGAGAGAAGAACCAGGAATGCTTTGAGCATTTTTGCTATTTGCAGAAACTTATAATCAGATGGAGGGAGGCTTCTTGCTTCTGTGTGGGTGACTAAGATAGTTAATTGGAGCTATGCCAAAGAGTCTTTTTCATATCAAAGCAGTTTGGGGAAAATTATATTTATTTGGATGGTTTCACACTTTGAGTTTTGATTTCATTAAAATCAGCATGAATTTACAATTATAGATTTCCAACTTATTCCATAAGCATAAATGCCAACTCATTTACGTTCTGACAAATAACACAGGCCCAAACACTTTGCCTAGAGAAGAATAACTGGTCTCAATCCTCTGTTTTTCATGATTTTAACAAAAGAAGTTTGAGCAGTTCTTTCTACTCATATTCATTGACCCACTAGGTGCTGGCGTTGTATGCATGGGGGAGATTTGGCCCCTGTCTGTAGAAGTTCCCACTTTATTTGTGAAGACAGGTATATTAAAATTTATAAAATACCGTATAATCCTTCACACAATTGTGTCAACCGGTTACTCCCAGAAGAAGGAGTAGTACTTAATTCTGCTACTACAGTCATAGACAGTCTTTTTGAAAAGTTAACATTTTAACTAAGCCTCCGAGTATAATCAGAAAGAAGGTACTACATCAAAAAATTTTCTCTGCATGCTTGAATTAGCAGAATATCACTGGGTTGCTAGATAAGGAGACCAGTGGGCTATTAAGAATACTGAGTAATCTTTATAGTGAAAAAAGTCAGCCTGCCCACGGTGGTGTGGATGCTCCCAAGCTCTTTAGAGAGATGACTTGTCACCAAAGGAAAAAGAGCAAAGTAAAGATGGTAGGATTCAGAAAACCAAGGGAGAGTTAATTCTCAAATTGTTGAGGATCAAGCGCTCAGAATAATACTCTGGGTACATGTTATTAATTATGGGGAAGGTGGTCTTCAATCTCTGTTGATGGATATCCCTCTCCTCCTAAGGAGCCCCTGAACTTATCTTCTTTTATTGTATTAAATCAACATGGGGGACTTCCCTGGTGGCTCAGTTGGTAAGACTCCACGCTCCCAATGCAGTGGGCCTGGGTTCGATCCCTGGTCAGGGAACTAGATCCCATATGCATGCCACAGCTAAGAGTTCACATGCCACAACTAAGGAGTACCCCTTTCTCCAATCTACATTAACTCTTCTTGGGGGCCTCACATGCCTATTCTTCATGGCAAACTACCCAAACTACACTTTTCATTCAAGCATAGATGTCTTTCTAGACCAAGTGATGAATAGATTCACATAACAGGCCTTACTAAGTATTGTTGACCTTGAGTGTATGGCTAGCACTAAAATGTATATTCTCGCCTATCCTTTTACCTAGTGTATCTTGCATTAGGCTTTCCCACTTATCAAAGACAAAATGATTGTAAAGTAAAATTCATCATCTGTGGCTATTAAGCCATCATCAATTGATAGTATTTCCAAGGGAACAGGCAGATGGCTAGCTGCCTAGATATATGACATTAGGAAGGAGAAAACAACGTTTCATAAATACTAGATATTTTTCTTTCTTGTATGATAACCTTCTTAAGAGTATATGTCTTATCTTTGTTTGGATAAGTTTATTTGGACTGTCTGTTTTTATTTTTATTCCCAATATCTTTAAACTCTGTAAATCAACTCTCTCTCTATAAATTCCCTTCCAAAACTCCTCCCCATAGAACTGTATCTTGAGTTATATTTAGCACATGATGAGATATATATGTGGTTGACTATAGACAAGTAGGCACTGAACACGGCAGTGCAGCCAGTGAAAATTTATGGGTTAGCCCACAGAATAAAAAAGGTGAACATTGCTTTGTAGGGAGAAAACAAGCCAAAATGTTCTGGAATTAATTATACTGTTAATTCACGACTTGGCTAGGTCTATAGTACCTGCCCATTCTAAAGGAAGCAGCTCAATCAACCCTTCTTCACAGAGCACAGGAATAAGATTCAAAAGACCTGAATTTGAGTTTATCTCATATATTTCCTGGCTCTACAAATTTAAATAACATAATCTCCTTAAGCCTTACATTCCTTTTTAATAAACTGGGGATAATAGCGCCTTTCCTGCCTGCCTCATGTACTGTTTGGAAAAATCAAATAAGGTGATGTATGTGCTAGGTTATTGTGCTGGGCCAGACCACAACGGCTGGTTCAGTTTCCAGGATTAGTGAGAAGGACCACAACGAAGACTCTGTGCAAGGTATACAGGCAAGATGAAGGAGAGATAAAGATGGGATGGGATGCACCACCCTGATGACTTCTTATTCCCACTGAATGTATACCTGAAGTTTGATAGTCTTAGCGATCCAATAAAGTATTCACCAAGTCAGAAGATTCCAGAACTCACTGCATTTTAAGTCACTGACGGCTAGTGGAGCAGTGATTGGAATAGGTTACATACGGCCAAATTACCCAAATTTAACATCTTGGTTCATAATCTCTTGCTGCGCCATAGTTATGTAACCTACTATTTCCATGTTCAATTTCTTAGACTTATTCAAAATTTTCATGTAATGAACCTGACCGTGGCCTATCACAGTTCCAAAATTTTTTTTAAATATGATGTTAATGCAAGACAAGAGGCTGTTAGGTTCATATGGTTTGGTCTTACAAAATACAATTGCCTCTAACTTATTAAAGAGCTAATTGTGATGTTGTGGATTATCCAGGACTTTAGAATTTATTCTTTTTCCTCTTTTGGTGCACTTTTGAAAAATTCATTATGATTTAATATATACAAAGAGACTAGATAGATAATAGTGGGCATAATTTATGTCACAGAAGGGCTGAAACAAATAACACCATCATCACACCAGGCACCTAAAAATGGGCCTGGAGAGATATTTTTACTGATGTGCAATGAACACAAAATGAAGCACTGCCATTCTCAGTTCTATCCTAGAGCTAGATAGCCTCACAGCCCAGGAAGTCCTCTCCTTGAGATGGATGTAGATGAGGATGGATGCAGCAATAGTTTATCACAGATCATGACTCAGCTCTTTTGGAACCTGAGTCCCTGTTCACAGTAGAGGTGGGAGATTTTGGAGCAGGAGTAAAACATGATTTTAACACACCAGCTGCGGCAGCTATGTCAGACCTAGGCTTAGAGCCTTCAAGACTCACTTGTTCTACATTCCGGCATTTAAAACAGGGTTTCTCCCTTCCTAGCTCACCTTTCGCAAGGCTTTTTTTTTTTTTGGGCCCGGATCTTATTTCCCCAACCAGGGATGGAACCCTGGCCCCGGCAGTGAAAGTGCCAAGTCCTAACCACGGCACCACCAGGGTATTCCCTCACAAGTCTCTTTATTATGTTATTTTTTATTTTTAAAATATTTATTTATTTATTTGGTTGCACTGGGTGCTAGTTGTGGCAGGCGGGCTCCTTAGTTGTGGCATACACGTGGGATCTAGTTCCCTGACCTGGGATCGAACTCAGGCCCCTTGCATTGGGAGGATGGAGTCTTATCCACTGTGCCACCAGGCAAGTCCCCCTCACAAGTCTCTTTAAACCAATGTTCAGATCTATCACTCACTGACTTTTATCCTAAGACCTGGTTGTTATTATAACTCCTTTACTTAATTTATGGTAAATAAAATACGGTAAATGGAGTAAAAATATTTTTATGGCCAGGCCTTGCTAATGAAAATAAAATCATGTTTGTAACGTTTAAACAGAAAAACATACTCAGTATCACAACCTTAACATGATTACTGTGAGTTTACTTTTTTCCAAAGAAGATAATCTAAATGACATTCTGTAGGAAAGTTCTCATGCACAATCTAATTTCTTTCAGTGAGATGATGAGCTAATCACAAACAGAAGTTTACACTATCTCCTAAGCAACATGCCACACTAGGAGACTGGATGACAGAGTAAAAGGATATTCCAGTGGAGTGAGGAGATCCTTGTTTTAACCTGAGACTTGGCCATGTAGCTTTGTGTAAATCACTTCGCTTTTGGGGGTCTTATATTTCTTACTTATAGAATGGGTTCCATCACCCTTAAGGTCCCTTCCTGATAAAGTTCCTCATCTATAAAATGACTATAATAACAATAGGCACCCCCAGGGTTGCAGTGAGGATTAGATGATATTCAGCACAGAGTTTGTTTTAAGGACATTAACAAAAGTTCAATAAATTAAATATTTCCATGATAATTTTATTATTAATATTTATCCTAGTTATTTATTGTCAGGACTGTTATACTACTATGATATGAATATGCTACATTGGCATATTTACTCTACATAATATAAATATGTAAGCTCTTTACAGAATATTTAGATCTGTACAATAGTTGCAAAATATACTGGAAATGGAGGCCAAAATACTGGAGTTAAAATATCTTAGAAGTTTAGGTTTTGATCTTTGAACAAGCAAACTTATCATTACTGTTTTATGAATTCTAGAAAACAGCCAAACAAGTTTAACAGGTTTTGTCTGTTCCCTCTGATCTTGTTTTTCGTGTGCTCAGTATCTGATTGGCAAGGACTTGGACTTGATGAACTGATACGGTCAACATCACCAGGGAACTTCTCTTTATGCAGGGAGTTGATGGCCAAACCTTGGCCTCAAGCATGATTAATATGCCCAATATTCTCCTTCAACCTCCACAACTTATTCAGAACCTAAGGAAAGAGACACTTTGGGGAAACAGACTATTACTTTGTTTCCAGCTGTTTTCTTTTCCAAACTTTTTTCCAAACGTTTTGGACTGAAGTATTGCAGCATGATTCATAAAGACATTAACCTACATTAATGTTTGTAGATACGGATGTTAATTTGTGAATTCTTATTTACATGTGTAATTCATACATTCTCCTGTGGAGCAGAAAATTCATTTCCTCATTTTTTTAATGCTAACTCATTCTCATCTCTGGTTTCAGCTAAGGAAGTACAAAAACACTCTCGCAAATTTCAGTTGATTGAATCTTTAATAGCAAGTTAAAGTCTGAACTAAGGAAAAACTTGAAATGTTTACAAGGTAAATGTTCAAAGATAAATACCACTTTCTTGCCTAGAAAGACTTTGTAACTTACTAGGACAAGACATACCATATACGACTATAAGGACATGAAGCTGATTAGCAAAACAATTAGATAATTATATTATTATATTAATAATCAGCCTTTATAATAATAATTATTATATCAAAATAGAATTGCTTTCCAAAGTAGTTACCTCATCAGACTATATGCTTATTCTAACGACTCTGCCATAGCTCAAAACATTTTGAGATCTCCTCCCTTGTAATTGTATTCATTATCAATTTCAGTAAGAAATTTAAATAATATAGAGGTTTACCTGAAGAGTAAGTTTCCACTCTTGATTATTCACGTTCTTTATAGGAATACCTACTAATAAATTTGTGCTTTTTCCAAAAATCAAATGCATCCTCAAAATGTAAATATTGGCCATTTTTTAAGGATTTTGGAATAAGAAATAAAACGGAATCATAGGTCCTTTTTATAATATACAGTCGTGAAACATTTTTAAGAAATAAAATGGAATCATAGGTCCTTTTTATAATATACAGTCATGAAACATTTTTTAATTACCAAAACTAATACAAAAACAATGCCAAACAAAAGGTTATGATTATACACATAGGGAGTATGGGCAGAGGTAGGAAAGAAAGCTTCAGGAAGCAGGTAAAATTTAAGTGAGGTCTTGAGTGATAGATAGAGGTGGATAAGTATGTAACACTACAGAGTAATATGTCACAGATGATATGTTTTAGATCTAGAAGAAACTCCCTAATTTTACTGTTAAGGAAACAGAGAACCAAAGAGATGTGATTACTTTCTCATAGAAATCCAACTAGTTAGAGAGCAGGAATTGGTTTTACTGAGGGTTGGTCTCGGGCTGTTTTCATGATAATAGGAATAACATCTCTGTGTTCAGTCAAATCCATAAGTGGTTTGGAGTATGGAATAGGATTTTTTATTTACTGCATTATAAAACCTAACAGATTGTTTTAATGTTAAATTCAAATCTAGCAGTATATTCTGTTAACATTTAAAAATTGTTTTCAAGTTTAAAATATGTTACATGCCTTTCAAGCTAAAAGAGACCCTTTTATATTTTATTAATTTCTAGATAATTACGAGTACGCTCATGAAAATTGGTAGAAAGACAAATGTGATATAAGATCCCCACGATGGGAAATGTTCATCATGTATAGATAAGGCGTTGTCTGGAGATAACAGCTTGATTACCTTTAAAAAGAGGGGAACAAAAAGGTTATAGGAGGCTAAATTTCTCTATGTGGAAAATATTTTTCTTATAGCTCTCAGCACACTTACAAAATTCACATCTTACTGCAAAGATAGAATTGAAATTCTGAAAGCTGCTGTGATTACTATAAAGAAGCCCCAGTGTTGAACTAGAGGGAGCGTTTCACAGGAAAAATGATTTCCTCTGCCCGTGTTATGAAGGGGTTAATTATGAGACCTGAGATAAGGTGTTGGAACATCTAGGTACTTCATCAAGCCATGGAGTCAGGAAACAAGGGAGAACAGATGAAGGTGCTGGGGATAATAATGATGGCAAGTAATGATTTCCCTAGAGGTGAACTGATCTATGGCCACAAGCAAAGAAAAAAAGGCTGGAAAGTACCATAACATTACCTTGGAGTACTTAACAGACTCGAAAGCAGTAACCCTGTGTCAAAAAAGGCCCATCAGCCTGCTCATTTTAGGTAAAAGAGTTATGCCAAAGTACAAGAGGGGAATGCAAAATTCACATATGAAATTATACAGCTGAAAGGTATGATTTAACAATGCTCAAAACTCAATAAGCCAAAGATAAACAGCAAATTAGATGACTCAATGTCAGGAGGAAAAAACATCTTCCATCGATCCCATCGTCAAAAATTAATCTGCCTGAGAATGCCCTCTGCTCCAATCCCCGAGCTGATGAAGAGGGGAGAAATGGAGTAAAACCTATGTACGAACGCTTCACCTTCAGGCTAGACCCTGATTACAATCTCCTGTGAGACATTTCAGCATGAAGCACCTCTCATGTTGGGACTACAAAATTAAATTGCGATCAATACTTTACAAAAATAATTGGGGAAAAATGTTCAGAAGTCAGAGCTGCACTGTGTGTCCACAAACATATGAAAGTTTTTTTTTTTTTTTTTCTACCTTTCTGGGGGTTATTCTTCAGGATAGATCAGTTCAAAGGTGTCTCTTGACAATAGTGTTCTTGGAATGGTTTCGCTCACCTTGTTAGGGAATTTTAAAAGCAGAGGAGCATTTACGGCTAACCAAGAATGGGAGCTTATTGCTGTATTCTGCTTTCTTTTCTTTGGAGTGCTAATCTCAGCCTGTAAATTCTTCTTGTCTCCTCTCCCTTTGATGTTGATTTAAATTCCTTTGCAAATTAATTTTCCGCATTAAATAGAAATGACAAAAAAATGTTATATTCCAACGAAATCAAAGAAAAAAACAAAACAAAAAAGATGTGGTAGATTTTGAAAACTTTGCTTAAGATTGGATTCTGAATCCCTCACTACATTTAAATGTTGACCTTAGTAGTTAAATTTAGGGTAAAATGTATTGAATCAAACTCTTTCCTGCCTTGAATAATGCTTAGTATTCAGCTTTTCCTTCTTGTCTCCCTCTGAATGAGTTCTTATTTTTGGCAAAGATTTACTTTTTAATCCGTAAAAAGAGGGGGAAGTGGAAAATGTAAATGCCTATGTAAAATTCTTGCTTTTTCAACAAGTGCTCATTTGGGGTTTTGTTAGACAGTGAGTTCGAAATATTGTACTTTTATAATTGCTTTTTTGGAATCTACATAGGCTTTTCCGGGGTTTTATTTGTGGTGCGACCCTCTGAGAAGACAGACTACTGATTTTCCTCATGTGAATCATTTGTTATAACCCGAGTCACACAAACAGAGGGGAAAAAAGCAGCTGCATTAAGAATACACAGTACGAACCACACTAAAGTGGGTGGTATGTGGCTAGCTCAAGGGGGGTACCCGAAGAGGAGTAGTCAATGGCTTGGTGTCATCCTGGGGGCGAGGGAGGTATTGAGTAGTGTCTTATAGGGCTTTGGGACTGGGGGAAGGAATTGAAAGTGTGCTTATTAAGTATGAAAATGACGTCTTGAACTAGATTGCAAAAACCTGAGAAGAGGTGAATACCATTTAAAGTGCCCTTCACCGAAGAAATGACAGCGCCCTCAAGAACAAGGGGCAAGGGCAGATTTTATTGGGCACCCCCAAATGAAACAGGCAACTTGTGTCTTATGAATTAACTGATAAGTTTCAAATCGGTTACCTTCCACTACTCTTCATGCTCTTGAACAACTGTTATTATTTTCACACTGTTATTCTGATCAGAAAGATAGAATGCAACATGATTTTAAGATTCACTGGAGGTGAACATAACAGAGATGAGGGAAAAAATATGCAGGAGGATCAGGAGGGAGAGGAAGGAGAGACATCGAACCTTCCCTTAGACAACCTATGGCCCAACCTACTGTGTCCTCCACACAATGCACTCCCACAAAATACACTTTCTGCTCACTCAGAAATGTACCTTCTGGAACGTGCTTCACAATTGCAACTGTGTAACACTGACTCAACCCCTCAAGTCTCAGTTCAGACATCTGCTTTTCTAGAAAAATCTCCCTAAATCTCTCAACCCCATAATTAGGCATCTTGACCCTGTGTATACATTTACTATGGCATTTCTCTTAATATATTAAAATTAATGTTTTTCCCTACTAGATGGTGATATTTCTAATAGACTGGTTTGTCTTTTATTCATCTTTGCACACTCAGACATCTTTCCAAAGTAAATAACCCAATTTCTTTTCAAAGTTCTTTCACTGATCTAATTTTCCAACTTTTAACTTGCTGCGTGTCACATGGGACTCATCGACTTGAGGTTTGGATTCTTCATCTCTAAAGTGAAAGGGTTGGACTAAATAAAATGTCTCTAAGGTCCCTTCTGGGTCTAAAATTTCAGGCAATAAAAATGATTGAATATTTTGCTAAAAAGCTAATCACAATGCCTGCCCCAGCCATACCCAGTTCTACATGGAATGAAATGACTCTTTAAAAAATTATTGTTCTTGTTTGTTTGTGTTCTACATGACACCACCTCACCCTTGGCTCTAGCGATGGTACCTCACCAGAGACATCACATATTAAGTCATACCACATGAAATTGCTGATATTTGCTTATTTTGACATATGCACCTGTTAATTTTAGGTGGATCAAACTAACATCTGACTATTCAGAGAATGGTGGCGTGGCTTCGTAATAAAGCTTGAGTAAGATCAATCTGAGTCCCTTCCCAGAATTGAATAGTGAAACAAACCAAGAACCAAGCAATTGGCAGGATGTGGAAACTGCACATAAGACTGAAGAGGTAGGAAGCAGAGGATAGGTCAAAATGGGGAAGGAGGTGTCTGGAGATGCAGGGTCATGGTGACCTGAAATTGCAAGGAAACGATGTCCATTTGTTAGCAGAAAGCATGAGGTAAGGGAAAGAGATACTCAATAGAAAGACGAAGTAGTGAAAGGAGAATGGAATAGCGAGCAACTGGGCCATGTAAATACTGGAGTTCCTTAGTATATACACATGAATGCCAGCTACCATAGTCCCACTGCCACCTTGGATCCACTGCCAGTTCAAATAATCCTCAACTGTGATGCAGTTTTTTACCTTTCTTCTCTCGATACCCATCTTCCCATGACCAACCATAACTTGACGTTCCTAGAAGCAACCACTATAACCTGAAGCCAGATAAATAAAACAAATATTAAAACACAATACCAGGCAAGGCTTTAAAGGCTTTATAATAATGGTGGCTACAAGCCAACATGTGTCTGTCACGTGCCTGGCACTTTATGTATTATTTACATCCCTAAAGGCAGCTCTGGGATGTAAGCATTACTAATCCCACTTTACACATGAGGAAACTGGAACTCAGGAAGAATGGAAGGATTTGTCCAAGGGCACACAGCAGATAGAGCTGAAGTCAAACCCAGCTCTATTGTTCCAGAGTCTGAACTCTTCCCACTATGGCACACTGCCTCCTCAACCCCTGAAATGCAAAGTGATGTTAGAATTAGAAAAGTTTACTCCAAGTCTTTTTTGTATAAGTCATATACAAGTTATCCACCTAACTAAAAACATATGAAAGACTTCCCAGTTTAGCCTTGGTTCTGGCATTATCAGCAGAGCTATTTTGATTCATGTATTTCCTAATAAATCAAATGTTTGCAATGGCCTCAGGCCTCCAGGTAGGAAATACACCTTCTGTAGTGCTCAACATCTACTGGCTTTGGATTAACACTCTGGAGAGAAGCACAACCTAAACAAATTTATTTTGTCCTAAAAATCAGGACTATTTTTGAGTCCCATGGGAATGTCACCATCTGACTGAGATAAACTAGTGAGTTTGATATGGGATACTTATGCTAATTAGACAATGGCCAGAGTATACTTATGCAAGTATACTTCTGTTATCTTCATTAAAACTAGTGCTACATATGTATAGGATACAGTAACAAGCATGACAGAAAAGATCCTGCTCTCATGGAGTATATATTTTAGTGAGGGAAATAGATTTTAAAAAAGGAATTAGAAATAAATGCGATCATTTTGGGTAGTATTAACTTTCATAAATAAAATGTTTCAAAAACAAATGAGCTGGAGTAGAGAGAAGGGGCTATATCAGATAGAGGTGTCACAGAAACCTTCTCATTATATTTGACTTAAGGCCTGAATAACGAGCAGAAGCAAGCCACATAAATGTTAGAGAAAAAAATTCTCAGGCAAAGAGAATAGTAAGTTCAAAGGCTCCCAGGCAGAGGCAACCTTGACATGTTATCAGAACAGAAAGAAGAGCTGTGTGGCTTGAGTCATACAAGTGAAAGGAAGAGTCAGAGAAGATGAGATCGCAGGCAGATGAGGTAGAAATTCGTAGGGCACATCAGGAGTTTGGATTTTACTCTAAGTGAAAATGTGGAAATGCTGAAAAATTTTATGTATGGGAATGACCTGAGGGCACATAAATGCTAGATGATCACCATAGGAAGACTATCTGAATTCACCTACATTCTTCTATGTTGAAGACCTCAGTGTAGTATCCATCACGTTGGTCAACGTATCACCACCCAGTGTCTGGTCCTTAGGCTTGTAGGACAAAACTTGATTTTTTTTCTATCACATCAAATGAAAATATATCTCTTAGGGTTAAACGCACCCTAATTGAGGACTTAAGGATCTAGGTACAAAGCCGGAATGGCCATATACCAATCCCTAATAAATTATCAGAGAGTCCAATAAACTCAAAGTCCTTTTGCTTCAACCCCCGGCATTTCTCTCCACTTTGCTAGTGAATCTGGAATAGTGCAAGTCCACTGACTAAAACTCTCTCTCCTCAGGTTAGTGCGGCCTCTCTTGTTGCAGAGCACAGGCTCCAGACGCGCAGGCTCAGTAGTTGTGGCTCACGGGCCCAGTTGCTCCGCAGCATGTGGGATCTTCCCAGACCAGGGCTCAAACCCATGTCCCCTGCATTGGCAGGCAGATTCTCAACCACTGCGCCACCAGGGAAGCCCCAAGACAATTCTTGAAATCCAAGTAGCTTTAATTGTTTCTAAATAAAAATTCGGAATGACATAAATACTGAATGGCTCCTGGGCAATGTGTCACCACAGGTTAAATACGTTTTGCCCCGGAGACTGCAGTTCATAGGGTATAGATAACAAGAGGAATGAAATTGGTGATCCCAGCTAATCCAGAGTGGATATTAACATATATCACCTAACTGTCTCCAAATGTGACCCTGTTTTCACTATCAGTGTCTCTGTCCCCAGGAAACTGTTGCTAGTGAGAGAAAAGGAGGACAGAGGAGAAATGTGAGGGTTCTGTACCGGTGGGAAGGGCACATTAACAAGACTGAAAAACTGGAAGCTTCTCCTGATCTATTCTTTTCATTCTCCCTCTTTTTTAAGAACAAGGAAGAAGAAATAGCATCTCATTTCTTAGCCTAAAGGGAGCATAAAGGACAACATCCTCTAGGAATGCCAGGACATTTCCTTTTTTTCTCTCGAGTATTTCTGATATTTTGTTACTAGAGAGGGGAAAAAATTGCCTATATAATTTTTTTAAAGTTTATCAAATCAGCACTTACCAATTATTGCCAAATTTTGTTCCTTGAAAACTGAGAGAAAAGAAAAAAATCAGAATAGGTATCTAAAAGAAGACTAGATGGAGAATGCTCAAACCCTTTAGGAGCCAAACAAAATCTATGTTTCTGTACTATTAAGTATAGTATAAAAAGGCAAAGTCATGGGCATTAGCCCCATAGGGGCCAGTTAGCTGGACTCAAATTCAAGGCCACAGAATACATATCTAACTTTGCTGCTGGCAGTTAATTATACCAATGACCAACAGGAGGAATAGAAAACTGTCTTCTCAGTGGCTATTTTAACTTTGCCTAACACTTTCAGCTTGGGTGTTATCATTGTCAAAATTTTTTTAAAAATTGGAAGTAATTTTAATATCATATCAATGTTAACTGTAGACATATTTATCAGCTGCTATACAGACATGACATTTGTAAAATACAACCAGGTGTCTCTTTTGTAGACGGGATTTTAGTATTTTATTTGTCCAAAGCTAAGACCAAATAGTCTACTTTAGCCTCACAGTTCATACTATGGTTTTTCTCATTGTAGCTTTCTCCACTCCAAAAAAAAAAGCTTATAAATATCATAGTAAATAATCATGAGAGTTTTAAAAAGTCTTAACAATTGTTTTTGCTTCTCCTTCCTAAATTATATCATGGGTAAATATACATACTTAACTTCTCTTGACTAAATGCTTCATTTTTAGAACCAGGAAGAAATACCTAAGTCTTAGTTTTATCTTCTTCTTTGGTATAATTTTCATAGGTTTTGCATAATAAAATGTTAAATGATTTTACAGTGTTATGGAAAAACTAGAGTTTCAGGGTTAAGCAAAAGTATTATTAAAATATCAATATTATAAGAAAAATTCTATGCTATATGTAGGGAAATGTTTAATATATGTTTTTAAAATACATATTGGAAATGGAAAACTAAGCTTTGCCTATTGATAAGGTGATGGGTGGCAATACCAACTGTTGAATCAACTGAGTAAAGATAAACATGACACAATATTGCAATGTGTTAAAACATAGCTTTCTGTTTCATCTGTAACTATTTTTGCAAAAATTTAAAAATAGTTTGCTAATTACTATTTGATGAAACTTTCTTGACAATAGCCTGTTAAAGGTCGTGAGAAAAAAGTATCTCCCTTCCTTCCTCCCTCCCTCCCTCCCTCCCTCCCTTCCTTCCTTCCTTCTTTCCTTCCTTCTTCCTTTCCTTCTTCCCTCCCCCGTTTGTTTTTTTTTTCCTTTCCTTCCCTCCTTCGTCCTTTCAATGTTAAAATATGATCAGATCCCATGTCATACCTGCAGACTAAAGCAGAAAATTCTGGAAGACTGAGAGAAGCCCATTGCAAGTTGACAGAGCCTGCTGACTGCTCTGGAAGTCAGCAAGAACCAGGAGTACCCAAGTTTCCTTAAGGTTCATGTGAGAAAATAATAACTAACATTTATCGAGGACATATTATGTGCCCACACTCTTCTAAGCTCTTAACATAGAGTATCCCATTTAATCTTCATAGAACTTCACTTTCTACAATTGAAGAAATTGTCTCGAGGGAAGTATTTTAACTTGTTCAGAAGTTTAGACAGATAACAACTATTACGGAGTCAAGATTCATTTCTTTATACTGTCTCCTTTGTGATCAGGTTTGAACACAAAGCTGTGAATCATCCCTACCTAAGTGTTTCCAAGTTGAGAATTCTGGAGAGAGGATATACAACGTAGAGCAGTGACTTTCATCTTTGCTCCTGTAAAGTTTACTTCAGGCATGAGAGACACAGTCAACAAAATTGACTGGAGAAGATAATGCGATACTGAAAACGGATAGTGTAATGGGAGCACACTCAGGCATGCATGTATGTATATTTAAGAATCAGTACGTAAGGTCCACTGTCTGTCTGGTTTACTCGCTCTGGATCTACAGATCTTGACAATGGTTGTCAGTTAGGGTCCAGCCAGTTTATACATCTAAATCAAACAATACATAATGGGGTTCTTTAGCCAGTCAACTGTGAATGACTAAAGCTCCGCTATGAGACAAACGATAAGGTTTCCCAAACTTTCTTGTGGCTGAATGTCTAAGACTATGCCCTGGTTTATTTTCAATGTTCAGAAGCATAAACTCCAAGGTTGATGGTGACATGATAAGAATGGTCATAGGAGGAGGGATGTGTAAAAGAGAGAAGAAAGAAAATGGAGCAAGGTAAAAAAAAATATATATATGGTAGCCACGTAGGAATTCCATTGCTTGTATATTCATAGCACTTCTTTCTTCCCCATGGAAGTGGGAAGAAGGGCCATAATAATTAATCTATATGTCATTATTAACTCTGTCTTCAGGCAATTTAAAAAACTGGAAATATTATGTTATTTTACACAATCATCCTAAAGGGTTAATCGACATTTCCTGTGAAAGGAGCAATGATGTTTAGCCAAATGGTTTTAAAAAAGCAGACAACAAAAAATAGCTTCAATAATTCATATTAATTCAAGTCCTATGGTTAATGAGGCAAATGGAACGCTCTCAGAGGGGATAAAAGCACAGAGCAGCAACATCAAGACTCTTCAAACCACTGCTGGCGAAAGATGCTGTAAGTCCAAAATACCCCCTAACCACCTACTATTCATACTTTACACTCGGGAAAAACTTACTATCATTCTAATTTTGCAGATGGTAGCTAAAACAGTGCCTATACAATTATAACACAAACAAGCAACTGCTTTTATCCTTTGTCGTTATGGGTCTTAGCCTTCATGACGCCATCCAATTTGCCCGAAGTGTACACTGTATTAAACTTCTACTCATTTGATCAGGCACAGAAATAGTGGGGCTATGATCAGCTCTATACAGCCCAACAGTGAGATTGTTGTCAGGCTAAAGATATATCAAAGTTGAAAACCGAAGCAGGGATTGGATTGCCCAATAGGATGATGAATAGTCAGTCTGAATCGTTTAGAAAGATGATGGATTCATCAGAGATCAATCCTTTAAAGTCTAAATACATGTTCATTTGATGAACATTAATTAGGCAATGGCTATGTAGTATGTGTTAGGCACTGTGCCAGGCACTAAGGATAGGAAAAAGAATAAAACTTCCCTTGTGAGTTCTAAAATTCTCCATCACTAGTCCCTCGGATTTAATGTAATAATGCAACCTACTCTAGTAGTACCATACTCTGATGGAAGTAGCAGGAGAGAAAGGGGAATTTAGCTTCATAAGGAGAAGTTCTTTTTGGGGCTGAGTTTTTAATGAATGAGGACGAAAGAAGGTAAAATTGCATTCATTCACTCATTCACCAGGTATGTACTGAACATCCGTTGAGTACCAAGATCTTTGTGGTACTTTAAGAATATAATGATGATCAAGGTAAGATGTCTGCCTTTAGGTTGCTTATCGTCCTGTGGAGACTCCAAGTAGGTAAAGAGCTCCCTCTCCCCCAAACACACCACACACACACACACACACACACACACACACACAGGCACACAAAAGCAAGTTGAAATCAAGGAAAGGTAAATAAGTTGATGTGGCTGGAGAACAGGGTGCAGGGGAAATGTAAACATCTAATCCTGTCCCCTCTTCTCCTTTCCTACCGCTCACTCCTCCCCCTGCTGCTTTATTCTGGTGCTGATTATTTTCTGTCTGAGCCAATGCCACAGTATCCTAACTGGACTTTCTACCTGCAATTTCACTAACCTCCAAACAACGCCATATAATTCTACTTCAAAGGCTCTCATGGTTTCAGGAAAAACTCCTCCACAAGGCAGTCAAAGCCTTTCACAGACTGGCCCCACTCACTTACCCAAACCCTTCCTCCCGAACCCCCGCTGCCTTTCCTTGCACCTGACGTCTTCTCTCTACCAAGCACATCGGCCCAGTGGTATCGTCTTTCTCAAATCTCCAAGCTTTTGTACACTCTGCTTCCTGTATCTGGACTGCCCTTACTTCTTTCTGCATCTAGGGAAGCCTCCTTATCTTTGAGGACTCTCTCCTTTAGGAAGCTTCTCTGACTCTCCTGGCCCGCATCAGTGCCCCTCCTATGGACTCCCATAAGTCCACGTGGTTACAGCTGCCATAGGGAAGTCCATGTTATATCATTTTCACTATGCTGTTGACTGTGCCCTTCATTAGGTCTGGAGTCTCTACAAAATAAGGGTCACATTTTTGGTTTCAGTGGCATCAACATCTTATACCATGTCTGATAATAGTAACTCTACAAAATATATTTGCTTAGTGAATGAATGAATGAATTGTTGATTCAAGTGTTTGATTAAAGCAGTTTAGATCACATGCTAGTATTTTACCCTCTATACCATTGGACAATAAAGAAAAAAGTAACCTTTTTTCTTAAAGGGTCAGAGAGTAAATATTTCAAGCTTGGTCTCTGTTACAACTATTTAACTTGGCCTTGGTAGCACAAAAACAGCCATAGGCAACAAGTAAATGAATGGATATGGCTGTGTTCCAATACAATTTTATTTACAAAAATAAATGACCAGCCTGCAGGCTGTCATTTGATGACCTTGGCTCTATACCGTAAGTCACAGACTCAAATCCCACAGGTCAGATCTGCTGCAAAAACACATCTTTGTTGTTGTTGTTGAGAGATAATTCTGCATGGGTCTCTCATGTCTCTGCACATCACACAAGCAGAAGCACTGATGGCCTTTGTTGTTCCATACTATCTTTGCAAGGATGTTCATATAGCGAACAGAGTTGGAAGCTAGAGATAGTGTCCCCTTCTAGAGTAGAGGGCAGACAAGTGTACTGCCCATTATAAAATGGTCAGGTTCCAAAGCCCAGGGTTTCTCTCCTGTAACACAACCCACTATGTATGCAGGTTCTCATGACCCTCTTCATGTAACCTTTTGGGAATTGGACTTCAGGAACCAGGAGACATGCTGACACTGGCTGTTGCTATGACCTTAAGTAATAATGTCTTTTATCCCTCCTGTGTTCCACCAGCATCTATGAAACTGTAGCAGGCTAAAATGTAGGAGGATAAGGCATCAGACCCCTCATGGTGCTTGATGGTTTTTCCTAAATCACACTTTAAATAATTAGAGCCAAGTATGTTCAAATGGCAAGAACTAAGTGGCATCTGTCTCCACAGTCACCATGCCTCTCAGCTATTTTCTGACCCAGATTGCTTCACTGATTTATATTCCTTTTCTGACTCCTATGGGCCTTTGATTCTGTGACCCCTGCTCAAGGCAATAAGGTGCTATCAAAAGCATGGAATTAGATCTGTGTTTTAGAAAGACGATTCTGCTGACAATGTGTAGAGGAATTATGGTGAGGGAAATCCAGAACGAAATGTTGGAGGACAAGGTAATATTCCAGAATACGAAGAATGAAATGACAAATACAGTAGATGAAAAGGAAATGTTTCCAAGGAATTATCAGGACTTGGTGCCATATTGGTATATCCTGTGTGGGAAAGAAGGACATTGTGAATTATGCTTGTGACCCATTGGATAGTAGTGATGCCCTTAATTGAAAGTGAAATTGGGAGGAACTTGATATAGCTTTGATGAAGAAAAGAGTCCAAGGAAACACTGAGGACCTGAAGGACCAAACTTATGGAACCTAAAGAAGATTTAGCTATAGATGTTAATAAGCAGTTGAGTCCATCACTCTGGAGCAGATTGGCAGATTGTCTATGGGTGAATTTCAGAGAGTTTGTAAAGCCTGAAAAAACAAATATAAATATAAAATTTAGTATACTTGTTACCTAGTTGTCTTTTTTCTTCTTCTTCCTGGTGTTGATGTCTTTCATTAGACTCTAAGGGGCCTCTGGTAACTCTCTAGCAAAGGTTGGCTGGAGTTAAAGATTTGGGACTCATCGTGAAAATGGTTGAAATTATACTCTGGAATGTGTGTATGGTAAGAAGAGAAGAGAAGAGGGCTAAGAAAAGTAATTGGAGAAGTAAACACAAAATATTTTGGGGAGACAGAAACAGGAAAGTTTCAGAAAAGAAAGCTAAGCCTTCAGAGGAGTCAAGTAGATGAAGGCCTGAAACAAGGCCATTAAATTTGGTGACTGGTAATTTAAGCAGGTCTGGAAGCCAGGCTTCAGTGGGATTTTTTTTTAAAAAAAGGAAGATTAGAAAGTGAGGGCAGCATGAGTGAGCTATTTTTATGGGTTGTCTGAGTCTGAGGATTAGGATGAAAGATTGGATTTTAAGGAAATTTGAGGGAATTATTCAGGATGATAAGAGACTTGAATATGTTGGAAATTGAAAAGGAGACACCAGAGGAATAAGGTAATTAAAGATGTTATAATAAGGGCAAAAGTTATGAATGTGTGAGTATTCAGAGCATGTTTAAATTCCTTACTTCTCCCCACCCCAGGCCCCATGCCCTCATCTCCACCCTAGTCTTATCAGCCACATTGCGGGAATTGTTGGAGAGGAGAACCAGATAAGAGACTGAAGGCTAGGGAAAAAGAAAAAGAAAGGATAGAAATTTACTGGAGAGAGCATAGGATAAGTTTGAAGGAAAAAGAAAAGTAGAAAAAGAAAAAGGCCCTCACCATAGGCAATTAATGATGGGGAATTGAAAGTCTGGAGGTAGAGAGAAAGAGGTATCAAAGCAGCAAGTGAGAAAGTGGTAGAACAAGAGGAACAGTGGAAAGTGGATTTAAAGAGTGGAACTGTGTATTTTATTTTATTTATTTATTTATTTGGCCGTGCCATGCATCATGCGGGATCTTAGTTCTCCGACCAGGGATTGAACCCGTGTCCCCTGCAATGGAAGCACGGAGTCTTAACCACTGGACCACCAGGGAAGTCCCTCGATTTTTAAACAAGACTTCCTTTCACGATTTTTGAGAACTGAAAGTAAAGATCTGGATTTCTTTTCACTCCCATCGTTTGCTAGAGTGTGTTTCTTTGAGTATCATGCCATATTTAGACTGGACTTCTTGGGGCTGCAATATTTATTTGGATTACACAAAAAATGAGGAGGTTACTTAACAGTACAGCTCTGAGTAGGACCAGAATTTTCTCTTCCAGAAGGTACTTTGTACATTCAAGGCCCCAAATCCCAGCACAGTATAGCAGTAGTGTTTAGGATGACAGGATGGACAATTATGAAGCCAGTGGTAGAAAGGAGATACAAGTGTTGAAAAGAAAATTTACATGTTCTTTACTTCTCATTTGAAAAGCCAGGAGAGTTGAAGGGCAAGAAAGATGGCGGAATGATTGTCTTCTATGGATTACTACCTCTGGCCCCTTCCACCCTAAGCTTGGGGAAAGAGAACAAAGATTGGAAATGGGGAGGTGGGTTGGGAGATGGGAACAGAACATCTATGAGTGAAGCAAAGCTAAGAATGAGGAGAAAAGTAGGAAAAATACCATTTGGCCAACTGTTCTTTCCTCTTTTCTTTCCCTGGAAGCCAATCACATTGACACTCCTGTCCAACCCAAACTATTTTAGAGAGCGCTAAGGAAAGAAGAAAAGAAAAGGGAAAAGAGAAGATAAAACCTGAAGGGTTAAAACGCTTATTTAACTTCTCCTTCCATTTTCTTCTTCATTTTTACTTGGCACCATCCATGCCAACCTCAACCTGGAGCCTCCATCCACCAAGATTCTATTTGACTTGTGCCTATGTCGGCTCCTTAATGCCATACTGCTCTACTTCAAGATCCTAGAGCTAGCACCAGTGGCTTGAGAAATTCCATCTTCCTCTGGCTGTCTCATAGGAAGTGTTCTATAATCTAGGACTAAGATAGCAACAGGCAAGACATGCTCCTGATACCTGGAACTTAAAGTACAGAATTCCTGTTCCCTTATTCACATTGTTTCTGCCCTAGATTCTTTCTGATTCAGACAATACCTAGTATAATATAAGTGGGAGAGGGATAATCAAGAGAAGAGGGTGTTGCTTATATTTCAAAGGCCTCAGTTAGTTTTCTAACCATTTAGTAAAACACTTTGTTTGACCTCATTGCTTTTTGATATTTACTTAAAATTCAGCATTAGCGAAGTACCACTGTGAATTGTTTTATTTTTCCCTTTGTAATTTAACAACGACTGTTTTTAGTTGTATGAGGCTTTAGGGGCTACATGCAAGTACCTATTTTTCATTACATTTTAATTTATACAAACACTACAGAAAGTAGGAAGATATTATCTCAATAAATGGTAGCTATAAAAATTTGCGGGTTAAAACTCCACCATAGAAAAACATCTTTGAGGTTACTTTAAACAAAAGGTGTAATCCCACACAATTGTGTGTATTCACTAAGTTTTTGGACAGATAATTTCAAAATTTCCAACTGAATTAAAACTTGTAGATTCATAGTTTGGTCTCAAATCACCCTAAATACCTGAAAAGCTTACTAGCTCAATGGAATGAGTTTACATAAAAAAAAGTGGATCATAATTTTTTTGTCCTGGCATAAAATCTTTTTATAACCTACCAGAAAAGTTAAAAAGCCATGTTCATAAAATATTTGCTATCATTTGCCTGTGTGTTTCTAATTATTTCCATATCTTGGAACCAGTTTGTCTCCTGCAATCACATAAAATAAACAGCAAAACATGGTTTTTATTTGTTCAGATTTGAGCTGTAGACATTGCTTCTCAGTAATATTAAATAAGTTATTTAATTCGCTTCTGTTTAAATATTGATAAAGTTTATTATTTTGTACTCCAGATTCTTCCACAACCTAGAATAATTTAGATAATTAATAGAATTTTTGATACATTTTAGAATAATTTAAATTAATATTTAATTCACAGTTCTGTTTGATATCATAAAAAGTAATGATAAATATGAGTATTTTGGCAACCCGTAATTCTTTAATAGCATTCTCTTATGGAGATAAAATGTTTAAATATTAATTAATTTAGTACTATCAGAACTGCATAGTTATTAGGTATTTCCAAATTTGGAAGAATTTTCATTACACAGGAACTGGGTAATGAAAACAGAAAACTAAAAGTCCTCCTCTAGTCCTTATAGGGGACAGATCAAATGAAATTTTCTAATAATCTGGAGATGTTTCATAATTGAACACTTAGTAGTCATTTCCAAAATAACAAATATAAGACTTCATTATGAACTAGGATTTTCAAGTACATCCACGTCTGTCTCTATACCAAATAGGTTTTCATTACTCAAGTAGCATATGGTAGTAAATGAACCAAAAAGGAACACGTTGCATTATTTTTCTGCATTAAGTGCCAACATTATCTTTTTCACACTGTGTGTGTGGTTTTATGTAATGAGAATCCTTTTAGAGACAGTTTGGAGGTACACGCTCTATTCTAGCTGATACCTTTTTGAAGGAGCCCATTTTCAAAGTAACATACAGTGTGTGAATTATGCTCAATCTAATTATCATGCAGTACTTTGGGAATTTACTCCTAAATGGCTGCTATTAACATAAACAAGTCAATTTACATGTCACAGTGAGGTTCAGGTTAAAAGAAAATATATAATGGATTTCTGTATATTTGTGATCTATTTTAACTATGCTTTTATTTAAAAAAAAAAAGAAGATAAATAGATGTACTGATTTTTCTCCATATAAACTTTGCTCTTGTAATAGCCATATGAATAGTTAGTGGTAGTTTTCACCAACAGTCACATACATTTTTTGAGTGCCTACTATGTGTAAACATTGTTCTGGGCAAAGGCCTTCAAAGCAGATAGGTCTCTGCTCTGGCAACAACTACTCTGAACTAATTTTGCCTCAAATCTTTGCAATAACAACTTCAGAAATTTAGAGGAAAAAACACTACCATCAAAGGGCAGGGATGCCTGGCAAACAAAGCGGGTATTTTTCTGTTTTGAAATGAGACCTTGTAATATGGAAGAAAACTTAAGTGTAATGCAAGTTAAATTTTTTTAATAAATTCAAATTAAAAACATTGAAATTGGTTAAAATGTGTCATTAAACTGATGAAGTCAGCAAGAAGATAGGCACTATGTAGTTAAAGGAGAAAAAAATTTACAACATGGATATAGAATCATTAACCCAAATTTTCCTCAATCTTTTAAAATTAGGATGATTCACCAAGCTCAGGGAAGAAGGCCAGAAGGAGTTATAAACATACTTTTCAGAGAGGTAAATAAGTATCATGAAAAAAAAGTTAGATTAATCTTGATGAGTGAGTCAATTTGAGCATTAAAGATACATGGTTATTCAGTTGTAATGTCTTTTTCCTGGCAATGCACCAGAGCATAGGCTATATTTTCAGGGAATTTAAGTTCTATGGAAGGAGGACATTTGACAAAGAAACATTTCCAAATAAGACAGTCGCAGGATCTCCTTTTCTGGAGCTATGTAGGGAAAAGCATTTGGGTTTTGGCTGTGTCTACAAAGCAGCCACATAAACTGAAAAATAAAACCTCATTCAAGCAAAAATTAGGGGTTCCTCATCTAATTCCAAATAACTGCAGTGGTTATTTTCTCTAGTTTTATCATTATTACATAGACATGTCTCTTGTTCTATCAAAAAGCCCAAGAATGGTTTTGGTTGGTGGCTTTCAAAATCAGAGAACCTTCATATGCACAAAAGCTGAAGCTGATTATGACATAAACTTTTAATTATAATCTAAGGGAAAAAAATAAAAGACAATGTATGTTGGTTGGAAGACCATGAGTTATTATCAGGGGGTATGACATCTAATTCATTCATCCATTCAATCATTCATTCTTTCAACAAATACTCATCGTGCATTTACTAAGGTAGGTGGGCAACAAGCAAACTTCTTCAAGAAGTCTAACTTACATTCTAGGGCAACAAAATGGAGAGCAAAATAAAGATATTCTCTGCTTCAGGGACTCGGGGTTTGATCATTACAATAATAGCAAGAGGAGGAGAAGGAGGAAGATGAGGCTGAGAAGGAAAAAGGGAAGGAAAAATTAATCTTCGCGTATATAGTAAGGCTGAGAACAGCGCTTGTTACAATGAAAAACCTCTTCTTTTCTACTTTATTGTTGCCTCTGAGTCATCTCAACCAAATATTTTATATTTTCCAACTATAGTGGTTACATTTTGCTTAATTTTCAGCACATTATTTTAATGGCACAACTTTGAATTTTGTTTTGAAACAAAAGCACTGCTACAGGATTAAGCTGCAAGTGTAGTTTTAAGATAGAAGGAGAGTGAACTCGATTTGGAAACAACTTTTCCGGCAACGGTATTTTTTTTTAAATTATGAATTATCCAAGAATAGAGTCCAAATTCACTTTTGAAATTATCCCCTAGAATTCTAGCCTCCTTGAGATTTTCAGGATCTCCTTTGTAAAGATCCAAAATGACGACCAAACACTTTTTACATCTGTTCATACCTTTATTACTTAAAAAAAAAAAAAAAAAAAAAACCTTTTAAACTTGACTGATTTATTTCAAACACTCGTACAACTGAACTAAGAGGGCGGGGTAGGGGGGAAGGGAGTGTTTCTCCAGTACCCTTAAAAAGAATGTAGTGCTATTGTGTTCATAGTTTAATCTGCTGGGATTCCATAACCGAGGAAAGATGGGTGTCAGATCTCCACGCATAATCTTCAGTACATCCGGACCTGAGAAACGGAGGTGGAGAAAACGAAAACAAGATAAAACTGAAGCAAGCTTGCCTTTAACTTTATAAGAATGTGAATCAAATAGTGTAGGGGGAAAAAAAAGCCGTCATCAGTTTCAGGATTGGGGCTGAGACACCGACTCTACCTGGATTCCCTGTTTCTGCTCTGTGCAGATACAGCTAATGCACCACTGAAATGGGAGGCGGGTGGACGGGAAAGCCAGAGAAACTTTCTTTTTTTCTCCTCCATCAGACTGAAGTTAGAACAGGAGCCATACTTCAACAAAAAAAATAGAGAAACAAATGGGGACAGAACACCCACAAGTGCAATGGAAGCCCTTCACCCAGTCCTGGTAGAATGTTCTGGATCTGATACCCGTATAGTTATCTCAGAGCAAGTTAAGTGTCACCTTCAAGATTAAATATTCTTTTATAGGGAAAAGATATGGCAACCAATACCCCTCACTTCATCCTGCTTGATTAAATGGAGACTAACGATTCAAAGTAAATCATTTTTAGGGATTTAGACGCCAAGTTAAATAAGTAAGTTTTTCATTAGCATAATAAAAACACATGAAAATGCTGTTGTTACTGTACCCAATTTGAAGAAAACACTTAAATAGGAGAGACAATATATCAAAAACTGAAAGTTCCTACAAAATCAAATTAAGAAGTAACTGAATTACTTTTTCCAAAATATCCATACCAAAAGGCTCTCACTAAATATAAATTTTAAGAGAATATTTTAAAATATTTTTAGATGTATTTTCATTGCAACTCTGAACTTTTTCTCTGATGACCCTTTAGATCTTAATACAATCCACGTCCTTATTTTCGTCACCTGAGTCTCCTTTTTAAGTCAAACATTGGTTTCAGATTCTAAAAGTGCTGCTTTAATGTTCATAAATAGGGTAACACACTATCTGAAATAGAGATGGGCAGTTCTGTTTCTAGACTGTGGAGATTTGGCTTGTTTCTTTTTCTGTTTGTGTATGAGCTACCTGGCTTATCAGTTACTGGATAAAACTGGCTTTTCAATTACTTGTATTAATACATTTCAATTTATTTTAATCTCATTTCACGTTTTATTCCATCATCCAATCAAACATTTTCTAACTACTTTCTGAATTTGTTACCAAACTTTGATACCAAACATCATTTCCAAACTTTGCTTTTCCTTTTCACTTTACCATATACACAGTGTGAAGTTGCTGTGGTCTTTTTTTTTTTTTTTTTTTTATTGCCCAGATTCTATTTTTTTTTTTTTAAACATCTTTATTGAAGTATAATTGCCTTACAATGGTGTGTTAGCTTCTGCTTTATAACAAAGTGAATCAGTTATACATATACAATATGTTCCCATTTCTCTTCCCTCTTGCATCTCCCTCCCTCCCACCCTCCCCATCCCACCCCTCTAGGTGGTCACAAAGCACCGAGCTGATCTCCCTGTGCTATGCGGCTGCTTCCCACTAGTTATCTATTTTACATTTGGTAGTGTATATATGTCCATGACACTCTCTTACTCTGTCACATCTCACCCCACCCCCTCCCCATATCCTCAAGTCCATTCTCTAGTAGGTCTGTGTCTTTATTCCCGTCTTGCCACTAGGTTCTTCATGGCCTTTTTTTTTTTTTTTTTCCTTAGATTCCGTATATATGTGTTAGCATACTGTATTTGTTTTTCTCTTTCTGACTTACTTCACTCTGTATGACAGACTCCAACTCCATCCACCTCATTACAAATACCTCCATTTCATTTCTTTTTATGGCTGAGTAATATTCCATTGTATATATGTGCCACATCTTTTTTATCCATTCATCTGTCGATGGACATTTAGGTTGCTTCCATGTCCTGGCTATTGTAAATAGAGCTGCAATGAACATTTTGGTACATGACTCTTTTTGACCTATGGTTTTCTCAGGGTATATGCCCAGTATTGGGATTGCTGGGTCATATGGTAGTTCTATTTTTAGTTTTTTAAGGAACCTCCATACTGTTCTCCATAGTGGCTGTATCAATTTACATTCCCACCAACAGTGCAAGAGTGTTCCCTTTCCTCCACACCCTCTCCAGCATTTATTGTTTCTAGATTTTTTGATGATGGCCAGTCTGACCGGTGTGAGATGATATCTCATTGTAGTTTTGATTTGCATTTCTCTAATGATTAATGATGTTGAGCATTCTTTCATGTGTCTGTAGGCCATCTGTATATCTTCTTTGGAGAAATGTCTATTTAGGTCTTCTGCCCATTTTTGGATTGGGTTGTTGGTTTTTTTGTTATTGAGCTGCATGAGCTGCTTGTAAATCTTGGAGATTAATCCTTTGTCAGTTGCTTCATTTGCAAATATTTTCTCCCATTCTGAGGGTTGTCTTTTGGTCTTGTTTATGGTTTCCTTTGCTGTGCAAAAGCTTTTAAGTTTCATTAGGTCCCATTTGTTTATTTGTGTTCTTATTTCCATTTCTCTGGGAGCTGTGTCAAAAAGAATCTTGCTGTGATGTATGTCATAGAGTGTTCTGCCTATGTTTTCCTCTAAGAGTTTGATAGTGTCTGCCCTTACACTTAGGTCTTTAATCCATTTTGAGTTTATTTTTGTGCATGGTGTCAGGGAGTGTTCTAATTTCATACTTTTACATGTACCTGTCCAATTTTCCCAGCGGTGCTGTGGTCTTAATTCCATCCTTCTCTCTTGATTTCAGACCATACCTTTAAAGTGTCCTTATTACTTGCTTTTTGTTTCTTTTCCACTTGTTGCTGTTGCTTTCCTGGGTTTGGTCTTAGTTTTTGTTTTTTGATGCTTGTTAACACTGCCTCACTTCGCTGGTTCAAAAAGAACTATTATTTGCTCTCTGAGTTTTCTGTTTCTCTTGGTGACTATCAGCTTCTGTTTCCTATTTTGGGGCAGAAAGGAAAAAGCCTGTGAATGATGGGCTCTGATTTCAAGACTAGCCCTTTAGAGCAACTTTCTAAAGTGCCAACCATTTAATTCAGAATCACTCAGGAATCTTTCAAGGAATGCAGATTCCTTGGCTCTCACCTTTTCCTTCCTGGCATAAGATGGGTTTTTTTTTTTTCTTCTAAGAAAACAAAGGTTATTCTTAGATAACAGCTCCCAGGTTATTTCCTTTCTATAATCTATTTCTTTCTCTTTTAGCAGTCACTGAACTTTAGAAATCTCTGAGGATTTTTTTTTGGGGGGGTTACATAAATGAATCCATTTATTACAGGCCAGCAGTGTTTCCCATGGTGAGCTTCTGATCTTTCCATTCCTTCTGTGTTCTGATGATGGACTTTTCTGTGACTGCAGAAGTGGTATTGTAGGGTCAGTACTACCGGCTACCATTTTCATGCAAGAACCACAGTGCCAGACACCCACAGCTAGCTCTCCCTCTTGGTTTTGTGACAGAAGGAGCAAGTGTACTTGGTGTGCTGGCTCATTTCAATTTTCTTCACCATTTTCCTGAGGGAGACACCATAACAGGTCCTGTCTTTACAGACAATTGCAACCTTCTTGGTGCATTTAGCCTTGTAACCACAAATTAGGTCCAAGATCAGAGATCTCTGAGGTTTTATCAGTGCCGTTGTTGATGTTGTTATTTTAATGAATAAAAACCATATGATCATCTCAATAGATACAGAAAAAGCGCTTTTGACAAAATTCAACATCATTTATGATCAAAACTCTCCAGAAAGTGGGCATAGAGGGAACCTACCTCAACATAATAAAGGTCATATATGACAAACCTACAGCTAACATCATACTTAACAGTGAAAAGCTGAAGGCATTTCCTCTAAGATCGGGGACAAGACAAGGATGGTGACTCTCGCTACTTTTATTCAACATAGTTTTGGAAGTCCTGGCCACAGCAATCAGAGAAGGAAAAGAAATAAAAGAAATGCAAACTGGAAAAGAAGAAGTAAAAATGTCACTCTTTCCAGATGACATGACACTGTACATAGAAAATACTGAAGATGCCACCAGAAAACTACTAGAACTCATCAATGAATTCAGTAAAGTTCAGAATACAAAATTAATATACAGAAATCTGTTGCACTTCTGTACACTGATGAACTATCAGAAACTATCAGAAAGAGAAATTAAGGAAACAATCCCATTTACCATATCACATCAAAAAGAATAAAATACCTAGGGATAAACCTACCTAAAGAGGTGAAAGACCTGTACTCAGAAAACTATAGGACACTGATGAAAGAAATTAAAGGCAACAAAAACAGATGGAAAAATATGCCATGTTCTTGGAGTGGAAGAATCAATACTGTGAAAATGACCATACTACCCAAAACAATCTACAGATTCCATGCAATCCCTATCAAAATACCAATGGCATTTTTCACAGAACTAGAACAAGTAATTTTTAAATTTGTATGGAAACACAAAAGACCCCAAATAGAAATAATAATCTTGAGAAGGAAGAACAGAGCTGGAGGAATCACACCCCCTGACTTTAAATTTCTTAAAAGACCTGCAGGACTTTTGTTTGTATTTTTTATCCTCCTATAAGTTTTATTCTTTTCATTTTAAATTTATTTTTCTCCTTTATCAGGATTCTTCATTCTCATTTTCCTCCTACCAAAGAAATCATTCAAATGTATTTAACATATATTCTTTTGTTTTTATATGTTCTTGAAAATGTGTCTTGCTATTTTATGTGCACAAATTTCTAATTTACATAAATGTAATGTGTAACAAATTCTTGTTACTTTTTTACTCAGCATTATATTTTAAAGGTCCACGCATGTTTCTGGGTGTTCATCTGTATGGTTCATTATCTCTGAATGTCACCTAGTATAGCATGTGACCCAACACACTGGGTCTGTCTGCTCTTCCAGTGATGGTCACCCAGATTGCGTCCAACTCTGCTACCATAAATAACACTAGCATTAACATAATTTTACAAATCCCCTTTCAGCCTTGTCCGGGAATTTCTCTAGGATGTACACCCAGGATGGAATTGCTGAGTGGTTGGTAAGTATATCCTCAATTTGGCTAGATGCACCAGGTCACTTTCCAGAATGGCTACACCAACCCAGCGTGCCTACAGCACATAAGTCCTGTTATATATACGCATCTCTGCAACAGTTGGCTTTATCCAGCTTTCTGATTTTGTATTTTGGTGGTATAAACTCAAAAAAAAGTTTATAAAGAAAAGAGGAATATAACTAATCAACAGCTCTTACTGATTAGGACAAATGTTTCACATTGTAATAGATGCTGAAACTTTAAAGCAAATAATACAACTGCATTCAAAGAACATGCAATGTAATGGAAAAGAGGGACAGAAGACATGTGGAAAACCTTTGACAGCAGAATGAATACAATGTGGAGAAGCATAAATGGAGGTCATGTAGCCAGCGAGACTAGCAGAATCAGGGAAAGTTTTCTGCAGAAACTGACCCTGAAATTTGAAGGGGTGAATACATTTGCCTGAAGAATGGTCCACCTCTGCTCGGGAAAGTTTATCCTCCTCGACTGAAAGTACATTGTCAGTAATCACACACATAGAACTACGTCAACCCTGGACTTCAAAGTCTCAGACCCCCTTGCATTTTAAAAGATGGGTAGCACTATGCTGGACATTCAGCCAAGGGAATAGCACATACAAAGGCAGTGGGAAGAGGATACACAAAAATTACAGAGATCAGCATGGACACTAGGCTAAGAATGTACTACCTGTTTTAAGTACATGTTCTCATTGAATCCCAGCAGTCTGGGATATTGGTGTTGGTCATCTTTTTTTCTTCACATTTCTTTTTAATTAGTGCCTTACAATTTTCAAAAGTTTCACATACATGATTTCATATAATCTCATAACAACCCTTTTCCCCCCACCCCTGTATTGCACCTCCCCCTTCCCTCTCCCCACTGGTAACCACTAGTTTGTTCTCTATATCTGTGAGTCTGCATCTTTTTTTTTATATTCACTAGTTTGTTGTGTTTTTTGGATTCCACATATAAGTGATATCATACAGTATTTGTCTTTCTCTGACTTATTTCACTTACCGTAATGCCCTCTGGGTCCATCAATGTTGCTGCAAATGGCAAAATTTCATTCTTTTGATGGCTGAGTAGTATTCCATTGTATACATATACCACATCTTCTTTATCCATTCATCTGTTGATGGATATTTAGGTTGCTTCCATGTCTTGGCTATCGTAAATAGTGCTGCTATGAACATTGGGATGCATGTATCTTTGTTTTTTTCAGGTATATGCCTAAGACTGGAATTGCTGGGTCACATGGTAGTTCTAGTTTTAATTTTTTGAGAACCCTCTATACTGTTTTCCACAGTGGCTGCACCAATTTACATTCCCACCAACAATGTACAAGGCTTCCCTTTTCTTCACATCCTCACCAACACTTCTTATTTGTGTTCTTTTTGATGATAGCCATTCTGACAAATATGAAGTCGCCTGGCAACCAACCAGACCAGGGGCCAATCAGCCTACCAGACTGCCCACATAGTTAGCCTGCCACAACAGAAGGACTCATGCAGCCCTCCTAGGGGAAATCCCTGGAATATATAGCTTGGGTGATGAGAGGGAAGTGCACTGCAGGGACACATAGTGGTCTTCTACAGAGGCCACTACTCCAAGTTCGAGAAATGTAACTAACCTACTACATATATAAAAATACCAATAGCGAAGAATGAACTAATGCCATTTGCAGCAACATGGATGGACCTAGAGATTGTCATACTGAGTGAAGTAAGTCAGAGAGAGAAAGAGAAATATCGTATGATATCACTTATACGTGGACTCTAAAAAAATGGTACAAATGAACTTATTTACAAAACAGAAATAGAGTCACAGATGTAGAAAACAAACTTATGGTTACCAAGGGGGAAGGGGTGGAGGCATAAATTGGGATATTGGGATTGACATATTCACACTACTGTATATAAAATAGATAACTAATAAGGATCTACTGCATAGCACAGGGAACTGTTCTCAATACTCTGTAATGACCTATATGGGAAAAGAATATAAAAAAGAGTGGATATATGTATAACAGATTCACTTTGCTGTACAGCAGAAATTAACACAAAATTGTAAATCAACAATATTCCAATAAAAATTAAAAAAAATAAAATCCATGTTGTAAAAAAATAAATAAAAATTTTAAATTTTTCCTGTTTAAAAAAAAAAATACCAATAGCAACTTAGACAAAATGAGGCAGTAGAGGAACGTGTTCCAGATGAAGGAACAAGATAAAACCCTAGAAGAAGAACTAAGCAAAGCAGAGATAGGCAATCTACCTGAGAAAGAGTGGTCATCATCTTTTTACATTAAGGAAACAAAGCCTCAGAAAAGTATATTTCCCAACACCATACAGCTAGTAAGTATTTGGCACAACCAGAATTTTAACAAATGTTTGTTTGACCTCAAAGTTAATGCTTGTTTGTTGTTGTTGTTGTTGTTTTGTTTCCCTGGTCAAAAAGGTCATATAAATATAGAAAAAGTAAGAATTGATATGACTTGCCTATGGAACAAATGAATTCTATTTTAGTGAATTAGAAGCCAATTAATAAGGACCAAGGACAGTCTGGCTTCTGTTTGATGATAATTTTCAACTACACTGTAAATTCTAGACACAGGTTTCTTTAAAATATTGACATGTGCCAATGGAATTTTAGAGCATACTTGGATGTCTGGAAAAGGAGACTCTATGTAATATACTAGTAAACGCTTCTAATGGGAAACTGGCTTACATTAGTAGCCATCAAGGCCACATCCCCTGTAAGACCTCTGAGCGGTAGAGAGGATAGATAGACCCATAACCTGTAAAGGTGATATCATATAATATAACCTCTAATTACAATTAAACATTAATTAAATATTTTTCCAATTTTGTCCATTTCCTTGCAAAGAATTTTATAGATTAGCCTCTTTCTGTTTTCATAGTCCAGCTCTTAAAATTAGTAAGTAATTGCTGTTAGTCTTGTTTAAACTTGTTTAAATACAAAGTTCACAGTGAGATATTATTTTTGTAGATATTATACTTCAAATCAGATATCCTCTCAAAAGAAGGTATCATGAAAATTGAATCTGCCAGATCATCAACATGCATTGCAGAGACATCTAATATTAAAAAATAACACTAAAGGAAATCCTGTGCTTTCCACATGACATATTCTGCATTCATAGGTGTGTAAAGGACAAGCTTCTTTTTTTGTGAGTAATACAATATTTCTTAAAAGCATGCATTTTTATATTCTTTATTGTTAATCAGAGAGCATACTGCTATTATACCATTAACTCACAAGAGATTTCTGACTATATTTTTATATTGATGACACAGTATCCAGCATTAAGCCAGTTGAAAAAAGCAGGCACCCTCTTATGTTAAAGTAAATTGGAATGATTTGGATCAAAGGCAGAGATATTTAGATTGAGGAACTAAATCCCCCCTTGAGACAATCTATAAAGGTTCTCTTCTAAACCTAGATATTGAAGCTAAAATTAAGCAGTTCTTTTAGCTTAAATAGAATGTGCTCAAGCTGACATAAAGTTGCAGAGAAGACTCCTGTCTGTATCCCTCACAGTTTGAAAATTCTAATGATCTGAAGTTCGAGATGGAAAGATTCTTCAATGTTTGTCTTCAAATGACCTGTGACTACTTGAGGCTAAGTGGGTACAAAGCTAACCTGAGACCAGAGATTCTAGGTATTTCCTGACAATATCCTTATTCAAAAATTTGGTCTCTGCCATGGCCAAGTGAGAAGAGTTTTTAAACCAAAATTCTTCTAATCCGTTATTAAAACTGTTATAAAATTTCTTATTTGTCATTGCTATATCAGGACTTCACCAACTGAAGATGGCCAGAAACTAAATTCAAAATAATTTAAACCAACACAATATTGTAAGTCAACTATGCTTCAATTAAAAAAAAAAATGAAGTTAAAAAAACATTTTAAACCAGTTTCCCAACCTTTACTGTATCAGAGTTACCTGGAGGGCCTGTTAAACCTTTGGGCCTATCCCCAAATGCTCTGATTCAGAAATGAGCATTTCTAACAAGTTCTCAGATGAAGTTAATGCTGCGGCTCCAGGGATCACTAACTTGAACAAGTAAATAAAAAACAAAAAGAGCTCATGTGATTTTTAAGTCCAGTGGTCCAGGAGTCCTATTGCTGCTTCAGGTCTGGGTGGCCCAAAGGGAGGAACTTAAATACTGTAATGAGAGCTCTAACTCTCCAATTATTAGTCAGATTCACTCTGTGTAAGCATTAAGTGGTCACTGGCACACCCATAATCATGGTATACAAGATAAGCAAATTCATCGCAAAGAGACAGTCTTACCCAATTCTCTGTAAGGAAAGTTCTGGGGAAGGCTCTGTTTGGTCTTAGCTTATTCACATGCCTATTTCTGGGGGGGAAAAAAATGACTGAGCCTAGGGTGATGGTGAATTGTGATTGTGCAGGTCTAGGCCATGTGCATGGCCATGTGTCCAGAAGAAGTTCCTTCAATAGGCTTGGTCATTTCAATCCTCTTTCTCTTAGAGTGATTTGTGTCCATAAAATTCCTCAGCCCTTCATGCGAGTATGCTTTGGCATGGCAGCTCCTTGGCAGGATTATGCCTGCAAACATCCATATCCAGTTTGGAAAGATAGTCTTGACCCTAGCCCTGGGACCTACATGTAAGTATAGAGTTTAAATTACCTTAATGACAATTTTTTAATCTTTAGTAATGCTCTAATTATGACAGTAGCAAATTTTAAACAGTCTCTGACAGTGTTAGAAAAGAAAGAATTCAAACAATATGAAAACTGGTGATGCAGATGAACACAGACTAGTAGTTCAGCTGTTCGACTGATTTCTCTCCTAAGCATAAGGTAAACTCGTTCACATTCAGAGGCTCTTTAAATGACATGATTTAATGTGACTAAAAGATGTACAGATGGCACTACACTGCCTCTACTGGGAGGAGAGGTCAGACAGCAATTGGCTCTAACACAACCCATACTAGTGTATAGCTACAAGCTGCCACATCGGGGTCCATCCTTCCAAGAGCCTGTTAGGTGAAATAATCAAGCACTGTGACAGTACTCCCCAGATGCAGGAAAACATGGTGACATTAATGCTACCCTAGGTAATGTCAGACACTCACAGAATGACTATTCAGGAGCAAGATTTTAAAAATTGATTACCTATTTATTTGCCTAATAAGAAACCAAATATTATAGAATATAAAGAAGAATATATATATGTATATATATATATATATATATATATATATATATAAAACAGAATCACTTTGCTGTACAGCAGAAATTAACACAACATTGTAAATCAACTATACTTCAATTAAAAAATAAATAATTTTTTAATTTAAAAAAGAAACCAAATACTATAAATATTAGGTGAGAAATCTAATTTGAATCCAGCATCCTATCGATCATTGAATTTTTTCATAGGAGCACTGAAGGATGACATTTAAAATCACAGCAGCATTGGTATTTATACTTTTAATACATATTATCAAATGTAATTTGTATACTACATACTTTAAATAATAAGAATGAGAGAATTAAACCAATCAAACAACACAAAATTCCATTGATATAGATAAAGGATAGTTGGTACTACCTTGATACTCTAAACTCAAACTTGGCCTCATAAACTAATGAGTGCCTTAAGGAAAATGACTATTGAAACACAGTGGCTTTCAAAATATTAAAGACCAGAAAAAGGTCATTGTCAAGAAGAAAAAGTTACTGATCATTTATTTCATGAAAGAATCTGTACAAAATACAGGTGTGCAGGGACCAAAGAGACACATTCATTAGACAGAATATGACTACAGACTACATATAATTCCATCTATAAGAAATATTAAATTTGGTGATATGATTTGTGATGGAAGTAGCCCAACCTACAGTTGCATCTGAAAAGCAAAATGTAAAATACTTACATTTTCCAGTTTAGAAGCAATGCCTCTTCCAACTAACAGGAGATAAGGGACATGTTCTCCCACCTCCTCATTATTGAAGAGAGAAAAATGGACAATGAAAGGCAAAACGAGACCTGGAAAGGACAAGTGACTACTGAGAATCGCCAAAGAAACTAGCAGCAGAATTAGAACAAGAATACAGGTCTTGTCTACCAGATCTGTTCTCATTCTACCATAACATTCTTCTATGTCTCAGCCATCTGCTTGTGGGCTAACTTAAAACAATTAATTACAATACTTGGGATTACTAAGTACTGTGATCATTTACTTCCAGCTCCCAGTCAACAAGCTGTGATGTATTTTCAGTTCCATTTTGCACATAAGGTAATTGGGATCAGGTGATATGTCAAATACTAAACATCTGGTTGGTTTTGAAAGAAAGACCGTAAGTCAGATCTCCTTTTTCTGTTGCAGTATGTTGTCTTTCAAAATAACTATGCCCTTAACTGGGCTTGAACCACCAACATAGCAATTAAAAGCAAAACATATAAAAAATTGTAAAGAGATTTTGGTTAAAGCTCACATTACAGATGTTCAACTTCACACTCTCTTAGAGCCACTCCCCTCATTCTTTTAAATTCTGTTGGTTACTGTGATATTGCTAAATAAATTGTTCAATCTCTCATTTCTTAATTCATTAGCAATAAAATATATTTTCAACTTCCTGGTACTGAAGATGGGAACGTAAGTCACATTCTTTTGTTTCTCTTTAGCCCATTCTCCAGGCAATTTAAAAATTATTAGTTAAATGCTTCCATCATTCCCATTGTAACTATAGATAATATATTTAAACCTCTAGTACTTGTTCCAGCAATTATAGATGGTATGACTCCAGTGCTGTCTCTGCTATATTAAGATGATGTTAATACACTTACTCTTTTCTTCCTGTCTCCTCTTTAGCCCCTTCATCATATCTATAATTACCCCTTGCATCTCTGTGCTTCAGTGAGATAGGCCATCATTGACTGTATTGTTTTTATCTAGCTTTGATATCAAAATATGCTAATGTGATAAAAGTTAGTTGGAAAGTCTCTCCTCCTTTTCTCTTCTCTGGAAGAGTATATGCAAGATTGAAATTATTTGTTCCTTGAATATTTGGTAGAATTCAACTATAAAATTATCTGGGTTTATTGCTTTTTTGTAAAAAAATCTGATTTCTTTTATTGAAAAACCTGTTCTGGTTTACATGCTCAACTGAAGGTGAATATCCAGACCTCACACACAACTGGTTCTTCTGGAGCAGCTTTTCCTGGGGAGACTTCACAGTAGCTAACCTGAGTTTCCACCATTGTTCTATGTAGTCTGGAGCAGTATACAGGATCTTGCAAGGCTATACATCAAATTTCCATACGAGAAACCCCGGTCCCTAGGCTTCGAAGTTTTTAAGTTGCATGATTAGGGAAGAGCTAGCCTCCTTGGTGAAAACACAGAAGAGTCTATAACAGCAAAAAGATATGGTAGCTTCTTCAACATTCATGGTCTGGAAGAGATGTGATCAAGAGCTGGCATTCAAGCCCTGAAATTACAGCAGTGTGATCAAGTGGAACCTTTGCGCCCTGTACTTTATGACCACCTTAGCTTTTAAAGATTGGGGAGCACCAACTTATTCCCTGGTCGGAATCCCAAAACTTGTGATTCAACTACATGATATGATGAACCAGCATCCCGATCTACTCTGTCAGCATTCTTCCAGAACTGATTATATTAAGCACAAGGCCCTGACCAGTTTTCATGGAATTTTTCTTGAGACCAGACTCCTTTTCTGGGAAAGCCAGGCCGTAGGAAATGAGTCTTGGACAAGTTGACCCTTACCTCTTAGGTTTTCTGTTTTTTCTTAAATCATTTTTTCTAAATAGCTTTTTTAAAGGTATTTATTTCATTGAGTTTATCAAATTTCTTAGGACAAAATTCTCATACTATTCACATTACTTTTTAAATTTCTCCTTTTAAGAAAATTAATTTGCCAATTATTTATTTTATGGTTTTCAAAGAAGCAGATTTTTAACTTTGTTTTTCTATTACTGTAGCTTGTTTTTTTTTTTTTTTAAATAAATTTATTTATTTTATTTATTTATTTTTGGCTGTTGGGTCTTCATTGCTGTGTGCGGTCTTTCTCTAGTTGCGGCGAGCAGGGGCTACTCTTCATTGCGGTGCACGGGCTTCTCATTGCGGTGGCTTCTCGTTGCGGAGCACGGGCTCTAGGCGCATGGGCTTCAGTAGTTGTGGCACTTGGGCTCAGTAGTTGTGGCTCGCGGGCTCTAGAGCGCAGGTTCAGTAGCTGTGGCGCACGGGCTTAGTTGCTCCGCGGCATGTGGGATCTTCCCGGACCAGGGCTCGAACCCGTGTCCCCTGCATTGGCAGGCGGATTCTTAACCACAGCGCCACCAGGGAAGCCCTGTAGCTTGTTTTTATATTCACTGATTTCATTTACCTAACAAATGTTGACTGAGTTCCAACTATTGGCTAAGCATTCTTCTAGGTACTGGGAAAAAATAGGTTAAAAATCCCTCATGTGATCAAATATGCCATTCTAATATAAATGACACAAACATGTAAGGTATATTCTGTGTTAAATGGGATATATTCAATGGAGAAAAATATATCAGAGTAGAGGAGTTAAGAAGAATGAGAATAGAGGTGTAATTTTGTAAAAGGGAGTTGAGAAAGGCCTCACAGAGAAGATCACATTGGGAAAAGACCTGAATAAGATCAGGAAATGAACCATGTTTCTCTCAGAAAAGCATTGTATGTGGAAGTGTCAGCATGCTCCTGGTGTGAGAGCAATGCTTGGTGTTTTTGAGGTTCATCAGAATCCTTGTGTGACTGGTGTGGAGGAAGCAAAAGAGAAAGAAGGGAATGAGAGGGAGATGTTTGCCCTTACTTCATTATTCCTTTTCTTCTACTTTCTTTGGATTTAGTTTGATGATACTTTTTTCTAATTTCTTGAGTTGAATACTTTGCACAATAATTTTTAGGTTTTCGTCTTTACTGATGTAAGTATTTGGGACTACACATTTTCCTCAAAATACATGACTTTTGCTACATTAGTTGCATTTTATATTTTATGCTTATTATTTTGTTACAATAATAGTCCAATGTCACTCTGACAGGTGTGAGGTGATATCTCATTGTGGTTTTGATTTGAATTTCTCTGATGATTAGCAATGTTGAGCATCTTTTCATGGGCCTGTTGGCCATCTATATGTCTTCTTTTGCAAGATTTTTATTCAGGTCTTCTGCCTGTTTTTTAATCAAGTTGTTTGTTTTTTGAAACTGAGTTGTATGAGCTGTTTATGTATTTTGGGTATTAACCCCTTTTGGGACATACCATTTTCAAATATTTTCTCCCATTCAGATGGCTGTCTTTTCATTTTGTCAATGGTCTCTTTTAATGTGCAAAAGTTTTCAAGCTTAATTAGGGCCCATTTGATTATTTTTGCTTTTGTTTTCTTTGTCTGAGGAGACAGATCCAAAAAAATATTGCTAAGACTTAAGTCAGAGAGTGTTCTGCCTATGTTTTCTTTTAAGAGTTTTATAGTTTTTGGTCTTTGATTTTGGTCTTTAATCCATTTTTAGTCTCTTTTTATATATAAAGTGAGAAGATGGACTAATTTCATTCTTTTACATGTAGCTGCCCAGTTTTCCCAGCACCGCTTACTGAGGACACTGTCTTTTCCCCATTTTATATTTTGCCTCTTCTGTCATAGCTTAATGGACCATATGTGCATGGGTTTATTTCTGGGCTCTCTATTCTGTTCCATTGCTCTCTGCATCTGTTTTTGTGCCACTACCATACTGGTTTTCTTTTTTTAACTTTGTTTTATATTGGAGTACAGTTGATTAACAATGCTATATTAGTTTCAGGTGTACAGCAAAGTGATTCCATTATATATATACCTGTATCTATTCTTTTTCAAATTCTTTTCCCATTTAGGTTGTTACATAATATTGAGCAGAGTTTCCTGTGCTGTACAGTAGGTCCTTCTTCGTTAACCATTTTAAATATAGCAGTGTGTACATGTCAATCCCAAAGTACCATACTGTTTTGATTACTGTAGCTTTGTAGTATAGTCTGAAGTCAGGGAGCCTGATTGGCTCTTATTTTTGAAATTAAGCTTCCATGAATTTAAACTTGCTGCCATTGCATGATTGCTATTTCAATCTCTATGGCTGACTGGGAGTTCATGGAGACTAGAGCATCATCTTAATCACCTTGTTTCCAGAGTAAAATAAGATACCTAATGTACAGTAGATCCTCAAAATAGATATTTGTTGGGTGAGTAGAGTTTATTATTGCCACCATTGTTCTATTTATTGATTTTCTAGATTGCATTCTCTTTTTTTCTCTTGGTTATTTGTCTTTCTATTGTTGGTTTATTATTTGCTTCCCTGTCAGGAAAAACAAAACCACCTTATAAAAAGGTTTTGTGACTACTTAGAAATCAGATTTTTAGGTGTTTCTTTGTAAGTTTCTTCTATTTGTAGTATCTAACTGGACTGGGAATTCAGTTCTGCTTTATAAAAATGAGAAGATTTGTTTTTATTTTTTTTTATGTTGCACTTTTAAGAGAATAAGAGGAGAAGTAAACCCCAAAAACACAGAAGGCTAAAGACTGATTTTCAGAAAACCCTTACAAATGAACATTTTTAAAAGAACTGGGATATTTAATATGAAATTTATATGTTTACAGTGCTGCATTGCTGATCCTGTCCATTTCCCCAAGTACCGTTAAACTTGGCTAACACCAAAAAGTCTTTTGTGAGAAGTTTACCTATGACAGCAGGTAAGCAAAATGAGTTCCATCTCTAGGACAATATGATGGAAGAGGGGCAGCTTGAACAGCGTACCAAAATGACTCATAAGCTGACCTACTTTGAAAGAGGCAAAAATCTCAAATAGGACATTCCTTCTTGCACTGGACTTTCCACTGAACATTAAATAAAGATTGAATCCAATCTTTCTTAGATTTTAAGAGGCAGTTGACAGTTGAGCATTAGTTAGTTGTAGAAAAGAATGAAGAAGTTTCTATGATTGTTCAAATGCAGTTGAGTAGTAGAGAAGTAAGTTAGTAGGTTTGCAACAAAACAAAACAAGACAACTAAAATATATACTTGGAAGATACTTGTTTGTATTAACCTTTTTGGAAACTGCTAAAATTAACATTAAGAAAGATTCAGTTTATACTACACAGAAAGGAAAAAACAAATTTGGAACTAAAAACTGTTTCATGCATTTAACTTATCTTTAAACTTAAAAGTTTACATGTTATTTTTTAGGTTATATATGAATAAGACAGATGCTACTTTTGAGCTCTGGGTGTTCAAAGAAAGTGGCTGGTAATCTACTTAGCTGAGGACAATAAGTTTTACTTTATGCTCAGAAAAAAATCAGGAAGACATTTTTACCGATTTTACCAAAATAGCAGGATAAACTTCAAACTAACCTTTCTCTTTTAGCAAAACCACATATAAAAGTGAATGAATATAAAATCTTAATATAATTCCCTAGATTTGAAGAGCATCTTTCTTCCAAGAGCTTAAAGCAATTTGCTTTATGTTCTTATTCAATCTAGAAACCCTTCTGTGATGAAGATATGCATTACATGATAGACAAATATGTATTTTTGCCCTCATTCTATGAATAGGAGAATTAATACTTGCTAGATTAAGACTGATTGGCTCAAGATTACAAAACTAAATCCAGATCTCCTGATTTCCCGGCCAGATCTCTTTCCAAAGACTATATTTACACTTTAAGCAATGCAGAAATCCCCTTTTCTCCCACTTGATTTCAGTGGATGACCTTAACTGCTTGTCAGGCAGATGCCATGCTGTCTTCTAAAAACTAGATTCTTTTCCCTTCCATATTTCCATCCATGTGGAATGCCCTTTCTCCCTTTGATGTATTCAAATCCTTCCTTCAGGTCCCACCTCATCTAAAAATTATCCTCTGACTAAAGAGGCTCAACTTCTGTTGGTTCAGCCAAAAAAATGACTACATTTAACCAATGTGTATAACCAACCATAACCATGATTCTGGTATGGTAACAATATCAGCATATTTCAGAAGAAAGTACACCATTAGGTTGTCTTCTCTGAGGACAGGGACCATGTCTTAGTCATTTCTGTTTATTCAGTCCCTACATAGGGCTAGAAATACAATAGACAATGAGTGTAAATGCTTGCTGAGAGAAGGTTGTTGTATAGACAGTGTTGATATATTGTCCTTTCTGAATATTTATGGAATAGTTGAAATATAGACCAACAACTATTATTATACACTTATGTTAATATGTTTAAATCACAGAGCACAATATCAATTCAGTTGATGGTAAATAAAGCTGGCAACTACCTCACAACCACTGCTGGCTCCCTGCCCATCCTGCAATGTCTTTGATGTCTGTCAACTACGTTATGATGGTTAAAGGTGTGAAGAGTCTTTTTAGTTGTGCCCTCATCACATCACACCACTTCTTAGTCTCTAGCTCCATTCCCTGGGGTTATCCCCCTTTCCACTCTTTTGGTTATTCTCCACCAGCTGCTTGTATATTACCAAGTCCTCACTGGATCTGGAGCAGGGATACAAGAGTGGAGGCATGTGGTGGTAGATTGTAAGATGGCAGTTGAGGTATCTACTTCCTCTTTCTGGCCATGATCATTTTTTCCTCCCTTTTCCAATATCTTCAACTCTTCTGAACTGTCAGACAGGAATTAGAGTTTTCCAGGTGGTTATGGGTTTTCTGTTTTACTGTACCATTTGACCTGTGGCTCTCTAGGTACCTAACAAGGAATCAGACACATAGTAGATGCTTGGTAAATACTAATTAATTCATCAGATCCCTGGAAAGGGAGTTCAACAGAGGCACTTCTGAAATACCAGAAGGAAGAGCCAAGGTGACTGATGTTAATAAGAATTACTATTCATCCCCCAAATCAGCAATAGAATTGCTACTTCCAAAATCGATTCTTAACCAACATAAACCCAATCTAGCAAACCATATTTCTATTTAGTTCAATTGCTGTCTATTCTACTCCTCTTAGAAGCATAAAAAATGCTTTTTAGTAGGAATCACAGAACCATAAACTTCCTACTTTTCCAGCTTCTTGGCTAACTGGAATAGGAAAACGGAAACGGTATTGCCATTAAAACTGAAGTTATGTAAGAGATACTGAGATCATCAAAAGCACTGGGATTCATTTATCTATGAATAATTAAGAATCAAGTTTAAAAAGTGTGTTTTAAAAGATGGCAGATCCCCAATAGCCTAGAGATTTCAGCACTTGCATTTTTAAAGTTATGTTCATCAGCTTTAATACAAAAGGCAAAGCTTTCAAACTGAGAACTCATTGATTCTCTTACTCTTCCTTTTCACTGTTCATTAAAAAAATAGATGTGGGAATCTCTCACCCATTTTTATGAACATTCTTTAACATTCATTGAACAATTCATGTATATGCTAAGCCTTGTTAGGGAGATAGCATCGGTTTTGCATTTTCCACGGTCTTGAAAAGGCACCTTCTGAGACATTTGCTACTGTAATCCATAAATGGATCATGATTGTACCCTTTGTTTCACCTTAAGCCAAAAGCAGCTCAAGTTAAATGCCAAGCTTCCCTGAGTTACAAATTTAGAATCTCTTCCAGGTGCTTGCTCACAGGGTGCATTAGCCCACTGCCCGGGTTGATTAGCACGTTCTCTCCAAGTAGTATATTGACTACCATATGCACTTATCATTTATCATACTTATATTCATTTTATTCTTATCCCAATAATGACAGCTTTCATGTAAAATGAAAGGAGAAAATACGATTAATATGTTCTCAGTACACCTTTCACATCATGCACAAGCACACGGGCTTCTGAATCAAACACGTGTCTTCTCTGAATTTGGATTTTAGTCTCATTATTATTATGACTCTCATTCAAAAATAATCTGAAGATAACCATTTGTTGTGTCTTCAGAAATGGTCAAGCAATAAAGCTGGCAGTGGGGTAGGGACAGCAAGGAAAGGGGATAGAGGTTTCTGATTTGAGTTGTCAGTGAGGGGAAAAGCAATGACAATGGAAAATTAAGCCAGTCATCTGGCCTAAGACAATGCTTGTTTTCAAGCTTAATCATTGGAGAATATATCGGAGGTATGTATTCAGCTTTGGGGTCAAGTAATTTTGAAAGTCCGTTTTGGTGTGGATAGCCAAGAGTCTTAACAAGTTTGAATGAAATCCAACAAGGGCAAACTCTTTTAAGTATGTATTCTATTGGCTCAGAAATGACAGAGCGGACGGCAGCTGGTAATGCAACTCCCCTCTCAGGAAATCTAAAATTAGAAACCTTCCTTACCGTTCTTCACCTGGAGCTGAAAAGACACTTTTGCATGTCCTGTCAATTTAATGACATTTTTCCTTCTTGCTATTGGGCATACGATGGTTAAATAGAAAACAATTTTTGAGCAGCTGCTGCAAGTAGGGTGGGAAGGTTAAGAAGATGTTTACTGGTGTTACTCAAGGAATGTCATGGTGTTTATAGTTAACAGTCCACGAAGGATGCCTTTCCAACTGGAACTTGCTCAGGAGGGATCCTTTCTGTGGAAGGTTGTGGAACAAATCTCTCACTCTGGTCTGGGATGGCAGAGAATGCTCAGGTTAGACACAGAGCTGCTGAGCCTCTTATTTCCCTATAGAAATAAGATGACAAAGATTGCTACTTAAAATTAACTTGAGGCCACTGCATTCTTCATGATTTGAGAATAGCAAATAGCAACACAAACCGTGAAGCAAGGACATGACCAGTCAAAACACACAGAACACAGTCAAGAATGGTGTAGGAGGAATGTCAGCAATGCCGGAAAACAGAGGAGCTAGCTAGAAATCCACCAAAGGGCTCTCTCCAGTTCTTAGAGAGGAATACGAAAAATTGGTATGAGAAGCCCAAAGTATTACTTTTATAATTGTATATATTTATGCTTAATTTAATTCACAGTATAGTGAATCAAATTCTCCTTCCAGAGTGTGTGGTCAGACATGCCAAAACTTTCTTTGGTTGTGTTCCTAATGCCCTCCATTTACAGCAGGGTTTCTTAACCATAGCACGATTGATATTTTGGACCAGAAAATTCTTTCTGTGGGTGGAATGCCCTGTACATTGTAGGACGTTTAGCAGCATCCTAGGCCTCTACCCACTTTATGTCAGCACTAACCCCATGGGAGTGACAATAAAAACATCTCTAGACATTGCCAAATGTCCTGGGGAGGGAGGGATGCAGAGACTAGATTGCTCCCTTTGAGAACCACTGATTTAGAGGGCTATATAAGCCATATCTTATACTAAAGTCAAGATTCTAGCCGACAGATTTGAAAATTGTCTAGTAGAAATATGGATGGAATCTTGGCAAGGTTTATTTCTGACTATACATGCTTCATGTAAAAGGCAGGGATTGATTTCAGCTGGAAGAAACATTTGTGCTAAGGAAGTTCTTTTTGCCTTCATGGAAAGACTAACCTACAAAATGTAAGGAGTTAAGGCACTGACTCAAGGATTTCCAGATGTCTTCGGAGCTTGGCTCAAAGTAAACATTCCATCACTTATTTTAGGAAGGGATGAGTTTTTTTTTAGTTTGTTTTTGGCTTTTTTTGGCCTCTCCATTTGCTGCCAGTTCAGTACAAAGCCAATTGAAATAAACCATTTTCAACTGCTTACCTACTTAAAGAGCATTTTTCAAACTCATTCACTCTCTAAGCATCTCCGTTTGGTTATTTTTAGTTATCCATGGCCACGTAGGATTTCACTATTCCCCAATAAGGATAAAAACAAATTAAAAAAAAAATATATCTCCAAAGACACTAGCCACTTCAGGAAGAGAGTTTATTAAACTAGCAGTTGACACATCAGCACCTTGGAGGGTGGAAATGTCATGGGACACCATCTCCAGCCTCTAAGACTCACCGTTTTTCAGCTCAGCTAAGTAATCAGTTGTGCAGGTATTTGCCCAAAGTATTTAAAACTTGATTTCTAAATATTGAGGAGATCTGGTTCAAAACAGGTGGTCACATTGTTAGTGGTATTTGTAGTTTGGGCAGTATTGCTAATTAACAGATTCATTTTGACCCTCAATTTTTTTTTTGGTTGTCAAGGAGATAAGAGAAAAGCTGTTTTATAAGTACATTTTACGGGCCAGGTGAGAAGTTGGCTGACAGAGTATACAGATTTTATGCACTTAGAATTCCTCGAGGGATTAAAGTAGTCTTAGAGAAGAATGTGCATAATTTATATAATCTCAGAGGAAAGTCTTTTATATTCGCTTAGGGAGAGGTAAGGAAGGTATGAACAGAGGTGATGGGCTTGGGGAACACCAGGAATTTGATATGACTGGAGCATTAGAGAGGTATGTGTGTGTGTGTGTGTGTGTGTGTGTGTGTGCATGTGTGTGTGTGAGTGTGTGTGCATTTGAGCTCTACACTTGGTAAGTATTCTGTTCATTGCATCTACCTATAACTTCAGAGACGTATCAAGGATGAATTTGTCTCTGTAATAGTTTTTCCACAACACTGGTGAGTTGTCAGGGAAGATACAAATTTGTAGGCCTATATTCTGGTCCACCCATTAATCACTCAACATAGGATTATTCTGCTACCATCAATGGTAAATTTAGTATCAAATTAGATAGTGTTAGATTGTCTTCTGGACCTGTAAACTGAACTTTTGTAGTAAATACATTTTTATCTAGACTTTGAACTAAAAGCCAAAATTAAAGGTTTGGATTTTTTTGTTTGGTTTGGTTTTCTGTTTTTTTGTTTTTTGCTGTACAGCCCAAATTTCTCCATATTTTCCTCATATGTAAAAATCAAAGCATTGAAAAACTGAGTGTTAGTTGCATAAGGAAATTTTGTATTCAGAAACACCATAGATAATTATCATTCACTAAAATAATTTTAACAAAACTGGTTAGCTTATTGATTGATAAAAATATTAATAAAATAAACAGGTAGGGGTGATTCAATTTTAACGTCCCTTAGTGTAAGATTACCAACTAAGAAAATAATTATTCCCCTAAATAATGGTTTGTGTTCATGTTGCATATTTCTGCTGTTCTCCAATGTCCTCAATATCGGTCACTGCCAGAGGCAAGTGTTAGACAAGACAGACAAATGGTCTGATCTAGAATGGCAAATTCTATGTTTCCTTAATACAGTCTCCTGGAATGACAGCAGTTATGTATTTTTAAGTCGGCTCTTCCATTATGGCGATAAATGGTTATTTAAATACAGTCAGGTTCAAATTACACTAGTGGAAAATGCAGCAGGGAAAAGTATCAAAGACAAAAAACTTTTAAATAAATCTCATTTCTCCTCCCGCCATATGAGGTAATTTCCATGCCAGATGGCAGATGTTTATGCTGGTACTCAAAAGAAGTAAAAATTAAATGGATCTCAAAACTTAATTGTTTTTAGTTTAAAAATGCTCTCCAAAAAATGGGAAGTTTAGAATGATCTCAAAAACTCAGGATCTCAATATATAATTTTAATTTGGAAAAACTAGTCAACTCTTAAGTCATTCAATTTTTTTAGATGCCATTATTGAATTTTGATATTATTTTTCAATCAATTTTAAAAATGCCATTTTTTCTAGAAGGGATGGCCAAAAATCTTCAAAGGACTATATTTTAATGTATAATGATTCAATCAGCTCTTTAAAACTGAGCTACAGATGAAGTGGTTAGACACTGTTAATCATGATCTATATCAGTATAAATCAGAAAAGTTACCTATCCAAGACTGTTTTTTTATTTTTTTTTATTTTTTTATTTTTTTACACTTTTTTTTTTAATTTAATTAATTAATTTATTTATTTATTTTTGGCAGTGTTGGGTCTTCGTTTCTGTGCGAGGGCTTTCTCTAGTTGAGGCAAGTGGGGGCCACTCTTCATCGCGGTGCGCGGGCCTCTCACTATCGCAGCCTCTCTTGTTGCGAAGCACGGGCTCCAGACACGCAGGCTCAGTAGTTGTGGCTCACGGGCCTAGTTGCTCCGCGGCATGTGGGATCTTCCCAGACCAGGGCTCGAACCCGTGTCCCCTGCATTGGCAGGCAGATTCTCAACCACTGCACCACCTGGGAAGCCCCTAAGACTGTTTTTTTATGATGAGGATCAACACAAAGCAAAAAACAGAGAATCTTCCCAAAACAAACAATTGCTACATGAGCAACTCCTGTTTACCCAGACGAAACCAATCAACTTACCAATGAGAAACCTCTTCTTGCCTTGAAAGCTTAGTATGATGGAGAAAAATTTTATTAATATAACATCTAAATTAATTGCTCAAAAAAGCAAACTTGACCTGGTTGTTATACAGAGACTTTTCTTTTCTGTAAATACATTAACACTGATCAGAAATAAATCCTGTTTTCTTGATCTAAAATGCAGGATAAAGTTTGTAGCAAATATTTCTGGAAATCCCAGCTGAAGGACAGCCATAAGCCCAAATAACTCTAGCAGTCCTTTGAAACTTTTGTATTTTGAAAAATCCCCCAAACATTTCTTTTTGTACTATAAACAGTATAGAACAATGACGAATTATGGGAAAATAATATTTAGATTAGTAAATTATAGTGAAACATTCTAATTATTAGTCGTAGGAACTAGAAAATCTGTAATATTCTTGAACTTCTGAATTCTGAACAATTAAGTCAACAAACCTCAACTGAGCCCCAGTGATGAGTTTCCTGTTTTACTATGTATAGAAATATAATTTCTGTGTAAGCAGAAACATGAAACAATCTCTATCCTCAATTTGTTTACAGTTGTTTTGGTGAAGACCTGGAGGCTTTTAGAAAAAAAAGATATTTTAATTATCCAAGGCTAAGTTTCAGCTTCAGTTTCTGTTCTTTACAAAGCCTAAAATACATTCCTGTTGAATTTATTTGAGACAGAGTTACAAATTGCACAACCAACAAAGGGTAGCTTACTCTGATCATCTGTGAGATGCTGACTTCTGAGGGCACAGCGCCTCTCTACAAAGAAGACTTAAGCCTTGACAAGTTTTGCCCATAATTTACTCAAGAGCAGGCATCCTTAACGCATCCTTAATGTTCTCCACTCTTCAGTAGGCCACAGATGCTCTCACAAGTCAAGCCAAGCTGCTTTCTTAGATTATCACAGTCCTAGTGGAGAACAATGAGTGGGTCCGTGGAATTCTAGAATGGCAGCTATGGAAAAGAGCATTTTGCATTTTTGTGAGTTAGAGTACTAGCGAAGCTGCAGTAACAAAGTGACCGCAAAATACAATCACTCAGGGCTTCCCTGGTGGCGCAGTGGTTGAGAATCTGCCTGCCAATGCAGGGCACACGGGTTCGAGCCCTGGTCTGGGAAGATCCCACACGCCGCGGAGCAACTGGGCCCGTGAGCCACAACTACTGAGCCTGCGCGTCTGGAGCCTGTGCTCCGCAACAAGAGAGGCCGCGATAGTGAGAGGCCCGCGCACCGCGATGAAGAGTGGCCCCCGCTCGCCGCAACTAGAGAAAGCCCTCGCACAGAAACGAAGACCCAACACAGCCAAAAATAAATAAATAAGTTAAAAAAAAATACAATCCCTCAAATAAGATAGCACTCTAGCTTTCTCACATTTAACAGTGCAGAGATGGGGGAACTTATACACAGCTTTCCCCATCTAGATTCCTTCTGCTTTGCTTTCTGCCATTTCTAAGCGTTGCTCATGTCGCATGGGTGAAGCCGGCTCACCACTACCCATGAAAATGTGAAAGAAGTAAAAGACAAGCAGTTTCACTGTGAAAGAAATGACCTAGACATTGAACATATTATCTAGCTGCTAGCAAGACTGAGAAATGTAGTCCCTAGCTAGACAGCCATGTGCCCTGCTAAAACTGGGGTTGGGAGGTAGGTAGGATTCTGTTCTTACAAGAAAGAAGGGGTGAATAGACACTGGGAGGGGGCGGGGCAACTAGCAGTCTGTACCTTTAGCCTTTAATAAATGGTTTATAAAATAATGCTTTTGATTAATCTATCTTCCAGCAAATGTTTCCTGAGTGCCTACTCTGTATACAGCACTGCACCAGGCTCCACAAAGAATTTTAACTATATACAGATTTTTACTCAAAAGAAACTCTTGATATTTGTAGAGACATAAGTTTTATACACTGAATACCACCACTAATATTATTGATAATGTTGCTAATGACGTAATATCACAGGCGCTCAATCAGTGGTGCAGAAAATGTGTGATATTAGTATTCAGTATTCCTTTCCTGAAAGGAAGACTAAAGGAAAAGGCAACAGCCAGCTCATGGATGCCCATTCTTCTCTTGCACTTTTCACCTAATAATAACAAGGACCCAATACAAATAAGGTCATTTCAGTCTTCAAATAGTAAAATTATCTTTAAAAAATTATATATATATGAAGTTGTATATTTATGTATATGTGTGTATATATATATATATATATATATATATATATATATATATATATATAAACGGACCGAGAGCATGCTTATTTTTATTCATTTTGGCATAGAGATTACGCCTATACTACTCACCTTTTAGTTAAACAGCATCCATTCTTATTGTTAGTGAGGTTGAATCAATCAACTGCATTCTCTAATGATGGAAGCAGATGGAAATAGAATGAGCTTCTGAATCTTCCTCAAGGGCATTGTAGAGAATGCTGCACCCTTAGCTGAAAATTGCTCAATTTCGCAGTGGGGTTGGCCAATGTAGACATAGTCTTATATTTTCACTAATTTTGAATTAATACTCTAGAAACCAGCAGCTGACAATGAGCCTGAACAGTTGGTTTAACACCTGAGGCCTCTTTTAAGAGACCATTCTCATCACAGTCAAACAACAGGAGGATATGTTAGAGGGGAAATGAGTGCATTTTCTCTAAGACCACTTAAGTAAGAGTTTCTCTTGAACTAATTAAGATTCAATTCTATTTCAGAAACTAATGTCTGAAGAAGACATTCTGTTTGGGAATTATTAATAAACAAAAGCAGAAGGTTCCAGAGCACTCGAAATGGTACTTTTTTGCCTGGTGGATGTTCAATAAAAATGCTTGTTGAAAACAATTAAGTAGAGAATAATATTTTAGACATAATAGCAAACGTTCGAGGTGAATGATTATGGTATATAAAATTATTAGTAAAATCTAAGAACTTTTTTAAAGTGGAGTAACGGACACCCTTGACTATAAGAAGCATCCCTGATCCCCTCAACATTAAGATTTCAGCTCTTACAGTTCTTAGGTGTCTGAGGGGAACAAAAGACTGCAATCTGACTGGTTTTATTTTTTCAGAATAGATTGTGTATAATATGAATTATCATTCCATTTTGAAAGGAAAAATATTTAAATATACATATTAAACTTACATTTTGGATGTGACGGTTAATGCACCCCAATTCAAAAAGATAAACTGGTCTAAACCAGAAAAATGCTAATGTAGCACGGAGGAAGGCATTTTTGCCCTGGAATTTCAATAAGCACTCAGAAGTTGTCTGAGTTGTACTTTGCATTTCATATAATAAATTGCTACACATGTAAGCAGTAGGCCAGGAAACACTGTCTTGCCTTTCACGTAAAGCATCTTTCACAGAATCTTGCAGGTGGATGTTACATTTCTCTTCTAGTGATAATCATACCACGTGAGATTAGTGACTGCCCAAAGCCCTTAGATTTGTGTTTTATATCATATGACAACCCTAATTTTTTTTCAAATAAAGAACCCTCTCTGTGGTGCTTTCTGTCATTTTATTTTAATAGCAGAAATAGTCGTTCACCAAAGTCATCTGCCACCTACTATGACGTCTCAGGGTCACTCTGCCTTCCACAAGTTTCATAGAACTGGGATTATTGGGGGAGAAGTGATAGTTATCAGTGCTACAAAATGGTGGGAAATGTGAAATCTTCAGGAAAAAAAGGGGAAACATCAAAATGTTCAATATTCAAGATTTCAAGGTGAGCGGGCTTTTAATACCTGACACAAAAGAGAAGGTGTGTCAAGAGAAAGAAACATAGAGTTAATTGTTTAACTCCTCCTTTATCTCTGTTACCAGTTTGCATCCAGAGGAAACATATATCTAATTGGGATTCTTACAGTTTTGGGCAGTGGTTCATTCTGTCCCACGCTGAGGTAAACAACATCCTCTGCTTTAACTGTCCTAGGAGACTCATTCTTCTTCTGTTCAAGTAGCTCACGTCTAATGACCTCAAAATAGCAATCTTTTCTTCTTCAGTGTAGTATCAAAACCTATCTTAAATCAAGGTTTATGAATTTAAGGCTCGATGACAAAAGTAAGCTGTATTAGTCAAGTTTTAATAACGACATTCTCAAAAGTGTCAAAGTCCAATTACAAGTCAAATCATTATGCTGTATACTTCACCTTATACGTACTGTATGTCAATTATATCTCAATAAAACTGGGAAAGAAATTTTAAGTTCAATTACGTACAGTCAAATCCTTCACTTTTCATCATGCTCATTATGCTTAACTTAGAAAGCTAGTTAAAGATGTCGGGTTTCTGTGAGAGGGATTGGGGGCAAAGATCCTGAACCATTCTTAAACCCCTTTTTTCTTTTTCCAGGGCACAAAATTACTCTACAGTTGCCAGCCTCCTTTGCAGTTCAGTATGGCCTTGTAAATTCTGACCAACACGTGTGAGCAGAAATCAGAAATGGTGCATGTCTTTTAAAAAATGTAATAACTAGTAATCGGTTTATTATAATCATTCTTTTTTCTTTTTCTTTTAAATTTTATTGACGTATAGTTGACTTACAATATTGTGTTAGTTTCAAGTGTACTGCAAAGTGATTCATTTATACACACATGTGTATGTACTCTTTTTCAGATTCTTTTCTATTATACGTTATTACAAGATATTGAATATAGTTCCCTGTGCTATAAAGTAAAAGCCTTTTGTTTGTCTATTTTATATATAGTAGTGTGTATCTGTTAACCCCATTTTCCTAACTTATTGTTCTTAAACATAGAAGCAACTGTCTTTAAGTATACACAAATATCTCCATTAAAATGAATTTTCAATTACCAGGGGGTAAGGGGGGGAGGGATAAACTGGGAGATTGGGATTGACATATACACACTACTATGTATAAGATAGATAACTAGTGAGGACCTACTGTATAGCACAGGGAACTCTACTCAATACTCTGTAATGGCCTATATGGGAAAAGAATCTAAAAAAGAGTGGATATATGTATATGTATAACTGATTCGCTTTGCTGTACAGCAGAAACTAACACAACATTGTAAATCAACTATAGTCCAATAAACCTTTTTTTAAAAATGAATTTTCATCCTTATATCCAGAGAGACCTAAATAGTTTAAAAACTGAGAACACATACAAACCAAAAGATATGAAAGAGAAAGGCTGAAAGGACTAAGGTTGAAGGGGTGAGGAGATGCAAAATTGGGAGCAAAGCCCATCATACTCCATGGACTAAGAGCTCCAATTCATTTAAATATTAACCAGTTAAATTTAGATCTTAAAATACAAGATGTGGATAGAGTTGAATCTGGTTCATCATACTTTCCCATCAATTGCAGTTCCTTCAGAGTAAAATGAACAGAGAAACAGCTTCATGTCTTCACCTTGCCTTTTATAACTTTTGAGTTCAAAGGATTCCGCTTAAAAACAATCTCCTACTGGGTCAGTGGAGCTTTTCTTCCTTGTCTAAGCACACATCTTGTCACCACGCTCCACTTTGCCATTATCCAAATTAAAGTCCAATAAGGAAAGCTTCTAGTCGCGCATCTAGGATACATCTGGAGCCCAGGTTGGTCACACATACACTGCTCTGCTAAGAGGTAATGTTGATGCCGGAGTACAGTATTTCGAGTTTGTTTTTCCAAGTCTGTAGAACACACAGCACTGCTGTATCAGGTAAACATGTGCATGGGAGAAAATGAGGCATGGGCTCAGAGAAAGCAGTCAAAGGGAAATCAAAAGGACTTTCTCTTTGAGAATTCCCCGGTCTTCATTTGTAAGGTATCCAAAAATTTAATTACATCACATATATAGCGGAGGACTGAGAAGATCTGGGCCGTGGAGGGGCCCCAAAATGGAAGGATCCTTGGGGTCAGTGTCATCACATAAAGCCTCATACCAATCAGGAACATTGAACTGACTGTCACTTGAGCAGAAAACACATAACTATCACGTTCAGGAGCTGAAATGTTGAGGTTATTTGTCACAATAATACCAATGAGTACCTTTGTATAGGAATTCAGGGAAGACGGCCTGGTTCTTGAAGGCCTGCCTTCCCGTACTCTACGATGGAATTACAACAATTGATAGCTTGCTGATTGGGTGTTACACTTGCCCTTTAGCAAAACACGCACAGCCCTTGCTTAATTATTTCACAGGGCTCTTAGAGTTACATTTTTAATCATATAATTTTCTGAAACTATATCACCATGAAGGTGAAAGAAATCACTCTTTCACCAGAAAAACTACCCAGTTTTCCAAAGGAAGAAAAACAACAGAAAAACTTTTCTCGGGGCTTCCCTGGTGGCGCAGTGGTTGAGAATCTGCCTGCCAATGCAGGGGACACGGGTTCGAGCCCTGGTCTGGGAAGATCCCACATGCCGCGGAGCAACTAGGCCCGTGAGCCACAACTACTGAGCCTGCGCGTCTGGAGCCTGTGCTCCGCAGTAAGAGAGGCCGCGATGGTGAGAGGCCCGCGCACCGCGATGAAGAGTGGTCCCCACTTGCCGCAACTAGAGAAAGCCCTCGCACAGAAACGAAGACTCAACACAGTCATAAATAAATAAATAAATAAATAAAAGAACGTGAATTTCTAAAAAAAAAAACAAAAAACTTTTCTCTAGTTGCTACCAGCCTGGGAGAAGAAGGAAGATAAATCATGGAAGCTTTTTCTATCTATGTCATTAGACATATTAAACTGGGGAAAATAAAACTGTAATAGGAGAAATGTTAAATTGTGTTTTGACTGCATTTTGTTTCATGATAATTACTATTAAGCATTCACTATAGACCAGACAGTATAGGAAATGCTTTTACATAGATTCTTTTACATAAATCTCATGACCTATAAAGTTAGTAGTATTTTTATACCAACTTTACAGATGCAGCTTATAATAGTTAAGTAACTTGTTCACAGCCCCATAGTCAGTGATGAAACTGGCATTCGAACTCAAGCTAATTCATTGAAATAACTCATTATCTTCTTAGTTTCAGTTGTCCCCAAAGCAAACCCCACTTTATTTTGTTTTTTTCTCCCTATTACTTGATCACTTCTATTTTGTTTCACTATTACTTAATTATTCAATAGCCACTTGACCCATTTATCCTACATCATCATCCTCTGAATATTCTCTTAAATCTCTTCCACTGTGCAAGTAGGTCAAATAATCACCAACGCCATATGATTTAAGAGACGCCAAGAAAGCTTCTTGCTTTATACTATCTCCATTAACAGCCTGATATAGAGCCTAAAAGTTACCTTTTCAGAGTGGTTTATTATGGTTAAGGGACTGCATCTATGAAAACACAAATGCCCCCATGAGTGTTCATCCATTTAATTATCCACTCAATAAAGACTTTTTTTTTAAAAAGCCATTGCAATTTAATCTGAAATTAGATATGAGATTATTTACCAACGATGGAGCTCAGAGAATGGTGATTAGAAGTGATTAAGCTGGAGGTGATTAACAACAAAAACCACAACACCCAGAACATGAAGCATTGCTCCAAAAAAGCTGACCTGAATTAGACACCATCATGGGAAGCACTGAGCAGTCTCAAGCAGCCTGGGAATGACACACTCAGGATGAGAGTGCCTGGGAGGAAAAGAGACCATTGGAAGAGAGGACAGAGATCTTAAAAGGAAAGTAGGGGTATGTGAGAGAAAATGTTTAGCAATTTTCCTTTGGCTCTAGACCCATCTGTGTTCTGGGTAACCCCCCTCACCTCGCCCTCTATGAACTCGGATCCTCCAACCAAACACATGGCCTCTAGAGTTCCCTCAATTTCTGATTTCTTCAGCAGAAAATTGCCACGCCAGGCTTTTCCCTCACCATTCCATTGAATGATAAGAATAGCTCAAGTGGACATTTACTTTTTCATCCAAACCATTGCAAGGGGACACTATAAGAAACCGAGGCTATCCCAGGCAACCCAGATGTATGTTGTCCTACTAACAACTAACTTTTATTGAGAGCTCCTTCTGTACCAGGCACTATGTTAAATTCCTTACGTGGACTATTTCATTTAATCCCCACATCAACTTTACATATGAAACGTCTTCCACTACTATCCTTATACCACTGAGGAAACTGAGATCTAGAGAGATTTAGTAACACTTCCAATCCATTTAGCCTTTTATTTCTATAACACAAGTGGTTAAAAACTGTAGCATTCAAATTCGTAAAATATGCCTCTTCCATAGCCCCACGTGAATCATTATTCGTGTTTTAGATTGTTTAAGCAAAGCCCCCTTGAAGAATTTCCCCATAGAAAAGACATGACCCAAGGCCATATTCTAAGTAAAATTTCCTGCTGGGCTTTATGTATATCATCAAGGTCCCTGAGGGCTAAAGACGTAGTTGAGAAGCTGAGTTCCAGAACTCTTTGAGATATTCTAGGAAAAACCTGCACCCCATTCTAAATCAGGTAAGATTCTCCACCTTACTCCACGGCTCTTGATCTGACATTCTCCTCCCATTTCTCCACCATTCCTGAGCTCAGTCTAATTAGAGTTTACTCAGTAAGGAAAATCCAAAAATAAAACTTGGCTCTGTGTACTATGGTTAAATTAATCTTAAGTAATAAAAATCGGAGAGAAAGCTTTTAATTCCACTTTCTTCCTCCTCTACCGCATTGTGCCAAGTTAGAGGGTCCCGGGCAGCCAGTAATCCAAACACCCCAAAACTCACGAGATTAGCAGGAAGTTTCTTAGATGGTGGTATTATTATCCTCACACTTCTTGAGGTTTAACATTTCCAGGAGGTTGGGAATCCTCAAGAGTTTCCTATTCATCATTTGATTAGGAAATGAATGGAAGAGACAAATAAGAACTGATTTATTTTTGAAAAATTGTTGTAAAGTTTTAACAGACACAGTTTTAAGCATTTTATAATTTGATAATAATAGGTAGGCCAGAGTTGTTACCACAACTCAGTAGTGCTCTGGGTATAAAATACTGTCCCAAATGGCTTGGAAATGTTTAGATTTCTGTTTGAATTCCCAGCTTTCTCTCTCTGGCCCAGCAGGATGGGTCACACAGCTTCCTTTAACAAGCCACTACTTACTACTGAACGTGGAGACTTCAAGATGTACTTAACCTTGATGGAGGGAAACATTGTATCTAATAAAAAGGAGTCAGAATTCCGAATTACTGCAAAGCACTGCAGCAGGCAAGCTGCAATTCCAGTCATATGAAACCTCTGTTTACAGTAAAAAGATATGAATCACAATGACTCTCACAGAAGGACTCAACTGCCTACCTAGCCACATTCCATATATTTATAATATATAATTTCATTTTCACACCAGTTTATTACACATATTAAAGCAATACTTTCCCTTGTACAGCCAAGATTCATTGATAAAACAATGAAGTGAACTAACACCCTTCCTAAATAAAGTTTCACCAATAGCACTGTATGTTAATGGACCTATTTCATTGTTAATGTGACTGACTGCTTATTGATTCTTGCAGGAATCCAGCAAGGGCTTCAGAGTACAATTTAGTTTGGAGAGCTCTGGGTCCAACATCTATGCTCAATTACAACTTTCAGAAGGGGAGATCAATAACATTTAAATTGCTTATGGTAATCACAACTTCAAATCATTGAGATCAGCATAAGCAATCTGCTGGCCCCAGCCAAGCTCCTAAATTGAAACTTGTAATGAGTGGTCATTTAGTTTGGGTCCATTTGTATTATTTTGGAGGCAGGTGATGAACAATTAAAGATCAGCCAGCACCTTCTCTGCACAACCTTCCCATCTTTATTCCCAAAGTATTAATATGCAGTAACCCTCGGGTTCATGTTTTGCACTTCTTTAATGCGTATTCTGTATGAATAAGCAATTATATTTTCTATTAAACAATTTCAGTGTAATTGAATTAGCAGTTATAATATTGCTAGGGCAAGCAAAAGCTTTCCTAGGGAAAAATTAAGTGATATTGGGTAGTGCAAATTAATTTATAGAACTGAAAAATGTAACCAATTAAATAGAATTGCCTTTGCTTCCCCCCCCCTCCAAAATACAATTAAGCAGCACATTGTTTCAAAGAATATGTTTCAGAACAATTTGTTTTCAATCATAATAGCTGTTTTTCATTTATTATGAAAAGCTGTCTATTATAATGAAAATTTCAGAGGCAGTTTTCCTTGACAAAGCAAGTTGCAAGTTTAAACAAAGATAGCCTGCAGATTACTTCCTTGATAAGGAGTCACCTTAGAATTACATTTTAATAAATCATGGAAAATAAATCTTCTGCATTACAGCATGAAGGTTTAAAGAAAGAAAAAGCAAGTAGAGAGAAACTAATCAATGGAAATCTCCTGCTGCCAATATAATAATAGATGGACCAGTGATAATATATAAAGCATATTACACTCACACACACAGCCAAAAAGAAAAATGTAAGATAAATATCACGGAAGTCAACTGTCACAAATGAGACTTGAGTAATAATCCCATCTTTACCATTCATCATTCCTACTGGGCCTCCTCCAAACATTTTGCTGAATTATAAACTAGGGTATTTAGGCCACATTTTTTGCAACCTAAAGAGATGGCCATCTTTAGATTACTACTAAGATTTAAAGCATCCTACCAAGTTTTTCCAAACGAAGTAAAATATAAATATATACATATATATGTAATGTGTATATGTATATAACACATATAATATATGATATGTATGTATATATTTAGAAAGGAAATTAAAACTATTGTTGGAACAATTGTAAATATTTAATAAATCTACAGTAGTAAGAAAATTGTAGTAAAAATATTTAGTAATACCAATGTCATTTCTTTTATGAATGCCTGGATCTGAAAAGACCTTGGGTCTCTCCACATGAATTCCATAAAAAAGATGGTTTAGACTCGTTAACATTGTTTGGATTCATTGGATAGCCCTTAAAAGGCTTTTATGCAGGCAATGACGAGTCAGGTTTCTAACTTGGGTGCAGTGAGGACTGACTGGAAGGGCAGAGTGGGCCAGAGCGAGGGAGGGCGGGTAGTGACTCCTGCACTCGTGCAGGTTAGGAGGTGGGCATTTGGATTAAGGAAGAAGTGGAGAAGGAAATGAAGTCATCAGTTTTCAGAACCTGAATTGACAGAACTTCACCTTTGATTGGCTATGGAGAAGGAGAGGACTCAAGAATAGCTTGAAGGTTTCCATTTTGGAAAAACTGGAAGGCTGATATCACTATTTATGAGTTAGAGAATGTAGATTAAGGAGTATGCAGGGGAGGTGACTAAGTTCATGTGTTAATTGAGAGTATTTCCAAAAGACTGAATTAGATTAATGTTATTCCTGGACCCTCTGCCTCTACTGAGACAGTGATTGAAGAAGGTATTTACTACAGAAACAACTACTGATGTTCCTTTGGTAAGTTTATCTTCACATAATCCCATCTACCTATTAAATCAGTGTGAGTTAGGTCCATTGTCTGAGAGGGTATGGTTTCTGTACTTGGACAAAATTTTTTGGCAATCTACTAAAATAGCTATCTTTGGATTGGTACTAAGGTTTAAAGGCATACTATCGATTTTCTCAAAAAAGATGGAGAATATATGTTTCATTCAGCCTCTAAGGTTTAATGATAAACATAGTGATTAATGGTTTGAGCCTGTAAGAAATTTCATCTAACATTCGGAAAATATTTGGCAAAGATTTATATTCATTTAAAAGAAGTGGATATCAAAATTCTTCAATTGGGAGAAAATAGTGAAGCTAAGTGTTTCTAAGGTTTACAAAGTTTAACAAACTGTAACTAGAAGGTTTTTAACTTTTTTTATTTTAAAAATAGGAAGACATCATGGAGCCTGGCACAGTATCTGGCACATAATAGAAACTCAATAAATGTGAAATAAATGTGTTCATATTTGAAATGTAAAGTGAACAGCTGCCCATACGTTTTAACTTGTCCATATATTAAGGTAGTTGTTTATGTATTTTACTATCAAACAAATAAAAATATTTTGGCAGTTAATAATTCAATATAACTCTCCACACACACACTATAGTAATTCACCCATCACCTACTCTGTTTTAATAACTTACTGCTGACATTTTTATGGTTATACAATATTAACAATATAGTTCATATTTGAACATTTGGGAAATAGACAATTGCGAAATATATAAACTTCATGTGTAAGAAAAGTTTACATGAGTTTCGTGACCATTATAAACTTAATTTTCTTACACATATTCCTGGAATTTAAGATCTGATGAGACATAGCAATAGATGATGAAGTATTTCTCTTTTTACACAGTTACCTTATTTATCCATGCTCATTCATAGACTATATTTCACTTGACGAAGCTTCTTGATTCTGCTGTTTCTTTTCATTCTGTAACGTCATCTGCTTTATCCCCTGAGGACTCCCCTATGCTATTCAGCATTTCCATGCACCCAATCCGTAATAAAATTTAAAACTTCTGTTCACTTTATCCAACATTTATTAAATACCTACCATGTGCTGCAATAGGTGAAAAAAGAGCTAAGTTAAATTCCTTCTTGTATCATTTCTTCCTCCTTGATGATATCAGTGGCTATCATTTGATCCAGCTATTCCACTTCTGGGTATTTATCTGAAGTTAATTTGAAAAGATTACATGCACCCCTGTGTTCACTGCATTATTCACAATAGCCAAGATATGAAAACAACCCAAGTGCCCATTTATGGATAAATGGATATAGAAGATGTGGTATATATGCAATGGAATACTACTCAGTCATAAAAAGATGAAATTTTGCCATTTGCAACAACATAGATGGACCTTGAGGGTATTATGCTAAGTGAAATAAGTCAGGCATAGAAAGACAAATAATGTATTTCATTCATATGTGGAATATAAAAGAATAATAATAGTAAATGAACAAATTCAATGAAAACAAACACATAGATACAGAGAATAGTGGAGCAGTGATTACCGAGTGGAATGGGAGTGGGAGAGGGAAAAATGGGTCAAGTGTATGGTGACCGATAGAAATGAAAGTTAGTGGTAAGCACACTGTAGTGAATACAGAAGTCAAAATATGTTATAAACATGAAACTTATATAATACTATAAACCAATGTTACCTTGAAAAAAAGAAGAGTGACATTGCTCTGTGTAATCCAGTGGACCCTTTACTGTATGACTTCTAAACCTCACTTTCCTCATTTATAAAATGGAGATCAAAAATAGTACACACTTGAAAAAGAATAGATATATGTATATGTATTAACTGAATCACTTTACTGTACACCTGAAACTAACACAACATTGTTAATCAACTATATTCCAATATAAAATAAAAATTAAAAAAATAGCACCCACATTATAAATTTGTTAAGGGAAAAATGCAATGTTGTCTATAAACTCTTTAAAACAGTCCCTGAAACATAGAAGGTGTTCAGTTAATGTTGGCTTTTATTCTCCTTTGCATGGATCCATTTTTCAAACCAGTACGATAGATCATTATCCTCAAATTATTGTCCTCAAAATTCTATGAAAAATGCCTTCCTGTAGCCAATATCAAAGTTTTCATTCCATCATATTTGTACCTACTTATTAATCATTTACTGCAGATTAAGGACTGGTGGTACAAATTTGAGTAAGCTTTGTTTCCAATATAGACTTTTAGTTCAATAAACTCTCTGCCTTCACATTTTCCTAATGTGAGACATCTGACACCATCTTTTCCTGGTTCTCAAATCTCCCCACTCTTTCCTCCTTGTCTATTTAAATTTATTGACCATTTTTTTATATTAACTACAAGTTTTATCAATGAATCAACTTTGGTGCCCTGAATTTCTTCTTTACACACTCTTACCTAAGGTACATTTTTACTCACATGGGGCCATTTTTTTCCAATAGGAAAATTGTATGTAAAATGATTTATCCCTCATCTCTTCTTCGCTACATCTTTACAGGTTATTTTATGATATCAACAATCAAAATATGAGACAGCTTAGTCATAGTTGAAAAAGAAAGCTCTTTAGGGTCAAGTAGACCTGTCTGATTCCTAGCTGTGTAACTTATCTGCATTACTTTGGTCAACTTATTTGACATCTTTCTCCTTTTCTCATCTTTACAATGAGAATAATTGCACCTAGCTTTTGGGGTTACGATGAAGATAAATTGAGAGAGTGAAGTAGAGAGTTTTGTACAATGTCCTTGTTATCTAAGTGTCATTGGAACTAGATGAATTGGAGAGAGATTAAATTATTGTTATTTAATTAATATATTGTTCTTGTAAGCTTCCAGAATTTTCTACTTAAAGTATGTGAACTATGGAGTCCCAACTTTAAAAATGTTATTTAGCAATTTAATTTGCCTATTAGAAAAAAGTCAGTTTCTAAATGAAATAATTTATACCAGTGCACTATTACCAGTAAGCTGCTGCCTGGGTGGGAGGGAGTGCATCGTGCTTGCACGTGGTTTTTGAATTCCAGTCTCGGCTCTGCCACTGGCTATGTGATTGGTAGGTGGAGAAATCACTTCATTTCTGAGCTCAGGTAATCTCATGTGGAAGATTAATATGGGTTTCTAAAGTTCCTTCCAATGTTAATATTTTATGATACTAAACATTCCTTTTTTTTTTTCAAAGTTAAACTTATGGTCTGGGTTGAACAATGTCTCTTCCAAATGCCTGTGTTGAAATCTTAATTTCCAATTTCTCAGTGTGAACTTATCTGAAAACAGCATCATTGCAGATGTAATGTTATTGCAGGAGGATGGGCCCCTCAGCCATGTGACTGATGTCCCTGTAAAAGTGGAAAATTTGGAGATAGACATGCACACAGGGAGAATGTCATGTGAAGATGAAGGCAGAGATTGAGCTGGTACTTCTAAAAGCCAAGGAACATCAACGAGAGCTAGCAAACTACCAGAAGTGAGAAGAGAGGAACAAAAGAGATTTTTCCTCACAGGCCTCAGAAGGGACCAGTCTAGTTGACATCTTCTCTTTTTATTTTATTGAAGTATAGTTGATTTACAATGTTGTGTTAATTTCTTCTGTACAGCAAAGTGACTCAATTATACATATATATTCTTTTTCATATTCATTTCCTTTATGGTTTGTCACAGGATATTGAATATAGTTCCCTACGCTGTACAGTAGGACCTTGTTGTTTAACAGTTCTATCCAATGTATATAATAGTTTGCATCTGCTAATCCCAAACTCCCATTCCTTCCATCAGACTTGTAGCCTTCATTCTGTGAGACTGTACATTTCTGTTGTTTAAGCCATCCATTTTATTGTACTTTGTTATGGCAGCCCTAGGAAACTGATTCTTCTTATTCCATAATTAACTAGAAAATGCTTAGCTTCAATTATAATACAAATACATATACATTTATATGTATTTGTAGATATGAAGAATATACACTACCAGAAAACTTATTTGATTGATTGATTGTTTCAAGTAGACTGTTGATTGAAATATTGAGCAATTAACCATGGAATTCAATGACTGAATATTAGCGTGTCCAATTGAGAAGAGTAAGGAAAACAAAGCTTCAAAATTATAATGGCTTTTTACATCAGAAAGGTCCCTAAATATATTTCCTTCTCTTTGAAGTCTAAGAGGATGCTGTTATCTCTAGATTGCTCCTCTCAGTTTTTAACTCCCTAAATGTGTTTCCTTAGCCCATGAGAAGTGCAGAAGAAGCTTTCCCGGTCAGCATTCTTGGTTCATATCACACTGGCTAGTTGTCTCTGTGGAATTTTGATTTTCTTGTGAGACTGCTTTTCCCATTTGCCTTGCATTTCTTTTTGTTTCCCTTTCTGTGAACGCTGTGAGGGTAAGGTTTAGAACAGTTTTGTTAAATTTAAGAAATATCTAGTTGACCAATGCCTACAAAATAGCGTAGTATGTATACTTTTGTCCTACAGACAAACCATAATTGATCATTTAGGCACATCTTATCATAAATCCTTCCCCCCTAAAACTACTAGGGGACCACTTCTAGTTGAAAAGATCTAAGTTCAGGACCAGAACATTTTAATGCCCCTCATTCACTGGAATGTAGTCGTAGCTGCTTCTGTTAGGAAAATATCTTCGGGATATTTTCTAAAAGATTTTTTAGTTTATATAAATAAGACAGTGATTAAGAACACCAGCTCCAGAGTTAAACTAGACAGGGTTCAAATCCCAATTCTATGGCTTTAATAGCTGGTGGTTCTGGGATTATTATGTAACCTCCATAAACAGAACCCTCATCTCTTCTAATAATAATACAACCTTGCAAGGTTGTGGGGAGGATTAATGAGATGAGGTGTGTAAAGTACTTAACACAGCATTTGGAGCATAGTGTTGAGTATGAAATGCTCAATAAAGGCATACTGTATTCTTCTTAGCAGTGGTAGTAATATTAATAGCATTTCCAGCTTTCAGAGTCATTATCAACAATGGAAAATTTCAGCTTGGCAGATTGAGTGCCTCCTAAGTGATCACAAGGCAATTAAACAGGTTTAATGTTATTTGGCCACTTCGTATCGACACAATCTAAGTTGGGCCTCTGAATATTAGGACGTGGAATTTGAGATCATTCACTAGTGTATGATGTGGCACTCTTGCTATCCACATAAACGTAGGGTTCACTCAGGGAAAGTCCAATGTATGACACAGAGATATAATACAGAATAAAGATATAAACTGTAAATAACTACTTCTAATTGAGTAGTTCATCGTAAGACGAAGTAAAAACTTTTTGACTCTCTACAGTTTTCAGGATTTTGTACACTGCCCACGTTTAGTTCCTCTGTCAGGCCTGCCATTTTATGTGTAATATAATACTGCTTAAGGTTATCAATCTTTAAAAAAGTATACCATTGCTTATAGCCACTCTTGCTTCGCAATACAAATGACATAATTACTTGTTCTGGCTGGAGGGGGTCCAGTTCCTCTAGTTCATTTTTTAAATGCAAATCTTATTAAGTATTTTATCCTAAAATGGCTAATGCAAAAAGGGCAGCCCTAGACTAAGATGGACAACATGCCTAAAAAATAAATACTAGGCAAGTAATGAAAGCTGAACCAAATCAGCACACTGGAAACCAAATTGATTACTTATTGAAATATGTTAACATGGTGTAATGGGTAACAGCCAAAGTCAGATACAGAATAATATTACATGAATCATTGTCAGATAATCACAAAGGTTTATAAGAGCAGTAAGAAATTTTAAAACCTTTGCCACCAAAATCTAGATGCTCATAAAAAAAATTACAGGTAGTAATCTGTATATTATATAGTTCAGTGTAAGGACTCTTTTCTTTTTTACAGGTCCTCTTTTTTGTATTTCTCCAAAATTCATAGGTCTGTTGTCAAACAGAATAATGGGCAATTCTTCTACAAAATCTTGTAAGAAACTTTTATGAATGCTAAATGCATCATCTCTGCTCAATTCATTTTAAGATTTCAGCTATGGAACAAAGTCTTTTTGAAAATTCCTTTTTATTTGGAAATGTATAATACATATAAAAAGTATATTTTGTATACTTTTACATGTGTGCAGTTTAAAGAATAGAAAAATAAACACCCCTGTACTGTACACATCACTCTCCTAGCCTAAAAGACTGTAGTTTCTGTCTTTGGAGCTACCTGGGTGGAACAATGCCTTTTAAGAGACTGCTTTAATCTTGAAACTATACTGAAAATAATTAATTGTTCGGTTGCTTTAAATATATATATCCATTGGTTTCTAGAATGTATCCATTACCACTTATAGTTAAAAAATAAATTTAAAAAATTGTTTTGAAGTCCAGTTCAAACAATTTGCAATGTAATTTTGAAAACTGAAATGTTAATACTTCATATGTTTGTTCAGTGTTTAACAATTACAGAGCTCTTCACAGCTATTGTTCCTTTCCAAATTATTTGTAAACTTAAAAGATGTAATTCCTGAACAGTATTTATTTATTTCACAGCAGTTAAATAGCAGTAGGGAAAAGCTGGGACAGCAAATCAATGCAAACTCTAATAATTATACTACTTTTGAACTTTAGATTGGTCCTTTGTGCCTCAGTTTCCCCAGAGATATATTTGCAAAACATACTAACCACCCCTCGGGATTGACAAGATATTTGAGTATTTTGTAAGCCTGATCAAAGAGAGCTCAACAAAGAGGGAAAAGACCATTGACTCCTGCTGGGAAGAAAGTGACTTCATTAGCACATCCTAGGGGTGCCCTTTTGAAAGTGTGTTAAATTGTGTTAACAGTTTGGTTAAGAGGTGGGAGTGTGACTAGTTTAAACTTGTCTTATTAAAATATTAGTGTGATTCGGAGTTGGGTTTTGCAAGACTGTTACAGTATTTTCTCACTCCTCTCCCTAGAATTCCTTACACTTTCTACCTCTCAGCGGCTGACTGTTATCAAGGCTCCGTTCTTGAGTGATTTCTAGCCCTAGGACTCTTTCTTTGTTTCAGTCATCAAGAACTATTAGCAGCTCATGTTCCCAAGGAAGGGCAATTTTGATGTATTATTCTGTTGTTTCAGCAGCCCTTTGTCTTCCCCTTGAAGAAGAAATGAACCACCTTGCTTTGCAGAAAGGCCAGCACTGAGGGAAGCATATTGCTTTTTGTGATGAGAGATGTAGAAGGAGGCCCAAGCGACTGGACACACACACCCTAAGGGTTATCCGTGCAACCAGTAATTAAGTTCTTAGAAACTGATTACTTTCTGTTGCTTAGATGCAAAGCAAACAGAAGTGTCGTACACAGGATAAAAGCCAAAGAGCTGAGTACGTGTAAACCTTTTTTGGAAGATTTATTACATGTCACAATGTGGCTATAACTTATTCTCATCTGTCCCTCTTGGCACTTACCAACAGTGATGAAAACGGAGAGTCTTTACTCAGGGAACTCTTGACTGCATTACTATTAAATTATTTGCATATTGGTAGCACAGAGGGATCCTAGGATGGCATTTTTCCAAGTTTCATTACCCTAACCCTCACCACTCAGTAAGAGTTCCCGCAATTCCAATGAGGTGGAGAGAAAACCGTAGAGCTATTTGCCTTCCAGGTATTTTCACTGTTAACTAATGAAGAATGCAGGTGAATGACACTAAATGAAAGAATGGAAGGATGGAAGAAGAGATGGATGGATAGAAGAACTCAGTTGTTAATTAACAGAGAAAACTGTATGGGTCATGGGAACAGGGGAATTTAAATGAATGAGTACAATTCTATTGCAAAGCCACAGAGCCCCCTATTGGTAATACAATATAGTTTATCTTGCTTATTGCCATTCTATTTTGATGAACACTTCCATCACTGGAGCACTTGTTATGCCACAGACAGATAGGTGGCCATGGGTCTTTCTCTGTCCAACTGTGTGCCTTTCACTAACTACCATGTGTATCCACCTGGATATGCACTACCATATACTCACCTTAACAATCAGACTTAACACATTAATGCATTTTATTAGCAGAATCAGGATAGCTTGGGATGAAGTTGGAGAGAACTAAAGGTCTTCCAAACCCTTAGTAGCCTCCCAAAGTCATCTCAAGTTAAATAATTACTTAAATAATAAGGGAATCAGCAAATGTGTGTTTGAAATTTTCAACTTAATATTACTTTCTCTGATCTATGTTACAGACTTAAAATGCAACCTCAAGGCAAGTCCCCTGAATCTGTTTTCACCTACAGATTTGCCCCAAATCTCTATCAACAAAATTTCGGAAGCCATTGCTCCTTTTCTTCCACCCTGATATTTTTCGGGTTGATTTCCTCGTGTGCCTCCCAACAGCAAAGCCTTAATCCTGCTCATGCTCAGCTGATGGCTGAATTAACCCTATTCTCCACATCTATCGCATTTCATAATGATTTAATCCAATTAGTCTTCAACTCAAAACTCTTACTCTTCTTAGAAATTCTTCCTCATCGAACCCTAATCCTTGATTCACCCACAAATCCATGCAATCCCTCTTTTGTTAGTCATGCAAATTATTTTTAAACATTCAATAAGTACTTAATTAATTTAAAGTGCAACAGAGTGCCTAAATAAAATATTTATGTTTCTGTCCCATTTTCAGCCTTTTCTGGATTCTCTTAATCTGGTATCCTTTAAATATTGTTGTTCCTTGATTTTGTTTTTTAAAATTTTTCTTTCCTTGGCCCTTGTATAATCTTCCTTGAAAATATCAATACCCTTATAGCTTCTTTTAGCTACTACCAATATACAGATGACTCTCAATGCCTATTCAACATTTTTATCAAGGCTATACCAGAATTCCTTCCAACTCAACAAATCTATTTATTCAACAATCATTTACTAAGAGACTTCCAGTCTGGGCCATGATAGAGTACCTAGTCTTGTAATTTAACTCCTACCATAAACAAATAGAAAACCTAGAAAAAAATTTATAAGGGAAAAATGAATGTATAAGGGAACTGTTTGTGAGTATTCAACAGTAACGGAGGCAAGGCTACAACCCATGAAAGAGAGGCCCGGGAGTGAGCACCACAATCACCTATCAGGACCTTGGATAACTCCTGGACCAACCATGCACTGAGGGAGCTTCCAGGATGCCTAGCTGAGAGCAACTGCTGGAAAGGAGTGTAGAGTGCTCAACTAAGTCAGTTCTGTTATGCCAAGATTAGGACCCTTGCTGGGGAAGCCTGAGACCCTTAAACCAAAAATTTGATAGTCATGGAGTTGTTCCTCTCTGATCTCCCTTCAAGGAGGACTTGCCATTCAGGTGTGTTGAGTATAGTTAGCTGACAGCCTCCACCTGCAATGCTTTAAGGACGCAACTCAGCTTTTGAGCCAAGGCCATGTTCTTGCCAGGTAACACCAAACAAATGACTAAGCAAAGGAGAAAAGGCACTTCAATGGAAAAAAAGAATGTCTTTCCAACATATGGTGTTGTAACAGCTGGATATTCACATGCAAAAAAAAGGACAGGAAGAAAGAAAGAAAGAGAGAATCTAGATACAGATCTTATACCCTTCATAAAAATTAACTCAAAATGAATCATAGACTTAAGTGTAAAAATCCTGGAATATAACATAAGAGAAAATCTAAATGACCTTGGGTATGGTCATTTCAATAAGAAGATTCAAAGAACTGACAAAACCAAATTTATCTAGTTAATATATATAGAACATTATATGCAACAACCACAAAATGCATATTCTTTTCCAGTGCATATAACACATTTACCAAAATAGACCATAATCTGTCCTTAAAATAAGCCTTGAAAAATTCCTAAGGATTTAAATCATAGTCTAATCATTTAAGTATTAAATTAGAACTGAATAATAGATAGATGACTAGAAAACCCTAAATATTTAGAAATTAAGCAACACACTTCTACATAAGCCTTGATTCAGAGAATAAATCACAAGATAAATTAGAAAATATTGTGAGCTAAATGATAATAAAAATACAACATGTCAAAATTTATGGGATACAGCTAAAGCAGGCTCACCAAGAATTATATGCATATATCAGAAAAGAATTGTCTAAAATCAATAATTTAAGCTTCTACCTCAAAAATTGAGAAAAAGAACAGTAAACTAAATTGTAGTAGAAAGTAGAAGGAAGAAAATAATTAAGAGCAGACAATAGAGGCATACAATGGAGACAGTCAACAAAGCCAAAAGTTTGTACTTCGGAAAGATTAATGAAATTCATTAACTACTAGTAAGAGGGACAAAAAAAAGGGGTGATAGAGTAAAAAACATAAATTATCACTGTCTAAAGTGAAAAAAGGAAGAAACTATATATTGCAAAGACATTAAAATGGGATAAAGTAACTTTTAAAGAAACTTCCATTCATGAATTTTTTTAAAAAATCAATGAAATGGAAACAAACCCTTGAAAAACACAAGTTATCAAAACTGACACAAGAAGAAATAGAAATCTAAATAGTTCTGTATATTTTAAAGTGTTTTTATCCAAATTAAAATCTATTGATTCGATATTATTCCATTGAAACTTAGAACTTTGTTGGGGAGGTGAGAATTGAAAACTTGATTCTAAAATTTACATGAAAAACTAGGGACCTAGAATATTCAAGATAATCTTAATAAAGTTCAAAGTTAGAAGACTTGCTCTACCAGATTTTAAAATACAGTAATTAAGACAAACTTACCAATGGTTTAGAATGGACAATCCAAAAGTAAACCAACACATATATGGTTGCCCAATTTACTACAAAGTTACCAATACAAGCTAGTGGGAGTAAAGATGATCTTTTCAATAAATGGTTCTGCAGCAATTGCATATTTCTATGGGATATAAACAAACCTTGAACCTTTCTACACACCTTACAGAAAAATTAATTTGAGGTGAATATTAGACCTAAATTTGAAAATTAAACAGTCAAATTTCTGGAAGAACACAAAACAATATCTTCATGAACTTGGATGAGATAGAGTTTTCTTAAAAGAACATGAAAAGAACTAATAGATAAAGGAAAAATAATAAATTTGACTCAGTTAAGAACTTCTGTTCATCAAAAGAAAGGCAAACCACATCTGAGAAAATATATTTGCAATACCTCTGATAAAGGAATTGCATTCAGATATTGCATGCAGATATATAGAGAACTCTAAAAACTCAATAGAAAAAAGACAAACAACCCAACTAAAAATGTGTAAAAGAATTGAAGAGGCAGTTTACAAAAGATGATATTCAAATGACCAATAAGTATATAAAAACTTGCTCACCATCATTGGTCATTAAGGACATAAATGTAAACTCTATCTACAAGGAGACACCACCATAATACCACCAGAATGGCTAAAATCAATGACTAACAATATTAACTGTTGGCAAGGATATGGAGCAACTGGGACTCTTATATTTAACTTTGGAGTGTATAAATTGGCCCAGGCATTTTTAGGAAGTAATAATATATTATAAAGCTAATCCTGTACCTATCAAATGACCCACCAATCTAATGCCTAGGTATATACTTAAAAAAAGAAGTGTAAATTTCCACAAGAAATAATAGGCACAAAAATATTAATAGTAACATTGTTCATACGAAGGAAAAACTATAAATAGTTCATATGTTCATGAAGAAGAGAGTGAAAAAATTCATGACATATTTATGCAATGGAATTCTACACCACAATACAAAAAAATGAACATGTAACAGCATGGATGAATCTCAAGAATGCGCCTAATGAAAGAAGTCAGACTCCAAAAAAGTAAATACTAAGTGATTCAATTTATAGAGTCCATATGTAGTTGTAGATCAGTAAAATTAATTTACTGCATAAGAGTTAGAATAGAACTGGTGGTGCAGAGAAGGTGTGGACTAGGCAGGGGCAGGAGGGAATCTTTTGGGATGTTGGAATTGTTCTATGCCTTCGTCTGAGTAGTACTTACATGGAGGTATGCAATATAAAAATTATTGACCTCTGCACTTAAGCTTTGTATATGTTACCATATCTATATACACAGACAAATAATTTATCAATAAATAAATGAAAAGTACACACATGTACAAATAATCATTTATTCATCACCTGTAATGTAGTTGCCACTGTATTTAAAGTTAGGGCTTAAAAGATGAATAAATATCCTGGCCCACAATCTGGTGGTAGAGTTGGGAAGACAGCTATTTTAACAGACAAATTAGAATAGAACAATTCATTTTCAGAGTCATTATCATGTTGCTGTGGAAGTATCTAGGACAGGAACAACTAAGTCTTTGGGGGATCGATGGAGAAATCTTCACTCAAGGACCAATTTCGAGCTTGGAATTTCAAAGGAAACAGAAATGTGCTAGGGAGAGAGAAAATAAGGTAGGTGGAGTCTGATATTCCCAAGAGATAGAATAATATATATAAGGTGAGATTCTGAAAATATAGAGTTCATAATTGCTGATGTAATTAATGAAATGCATTATAGCCAGATTATAAAGGGCTCAATAATTTAACACTAATGACTCCTAGGCATGAGTTAGAAAATTGTGGGCATGTCAAAACCATCTTGGAAGTTTCTTTAAAACACACAGTTGGGCTTCCCTGGTGGCACAGTGGTTGAGAATCTGCCTGCCAGTGCAGGGGACACGGGTTCGAGCCCTGGTCTGGGAGGATCCCACATGCCGCGGAGCGGCTGGGCCCGTGAGCCACGGCTGCTGAGACTGCGCGTCTGGAGCCTGTGCTCCGCAGCGGGAGGGGCCGCGATGGTGAGAGGCCCGCGCGCCGCGATGAGGAGTGGCCCCCGCTCGCCGCAACTGGAGAAAGCCCTCGCACAGAGACGAAGACCCAACACAGCCAAAAATAAATTAAAAAAAAAAAAAAAAACACACACATACACAGTTTACTCCAGAGATTCCCATGCACCTCCTGTACTTTCCACCTCTCTACCTGAGAAACACTCTCATAGGAAGTCACCGTAACCGGCAGAAGTATACTAAGTACCATCAGTATTTGAGAAAGAAAGATTGAGAATCTGCTTTAGGGCAAGGCTGTGGTGAGCCAAGAAGGGAAAGGTGAGGGTCTCATCAAAGGCAAAGGCAGAATTTCAAGCTATTTCTGAATTAAACATAATTGGACTTATAGTCTGATTGGAGGGGCAAGACAAATTCACTCTTCCAATTGTGGAGAATATTATCCTTGGATGTTTCTGGGTTTCTACCTTGTCACGACATTGGAATAGTTTTTGCTAAACATACCTAGTTCTTGCTAAAACAATATTACATTAATTATAAATGTAATGAGAATCTTTCTCAAAGTGTATGTTTTTAATGTTCACCATGTCCCTCTTTGCACCAGACAAGTGCATCTCTGAAATAGTCCTCTGGTTTTGTGGCAGGATTTCACGCAGTCGTAAGGGAATATAGATAGTTTTCTATCTGGCTTTTTTATGTCTTACTTTTTTCCATACAATTTATGTTACACTGAGAAGTTGGAGATTCCTCACCTTTCATCTGTAAAAATATTCTGTGTTGTCAGACTCTCTGAGCAGTACATTTGACAAGCTTTCATGTTCCATCTTTCCCATTAAAAATCTGCACCAGGAATAAACACTGCCCCCAGTAGTTAGTTAAAATAGTTTCCCACCACCTTTCACCCCTTTTGCTCACAGAGTAATCTAAACCTAGCACATTAAGGGAGAGATCAAAGTGATGTTGCTGTTTTATGTACAGTAGGTGCAGCTGGCTCATTTGTGAGTTACCACTCTCTAAGGCAGAGATAAGGCATGCAAACAGTTAGTTGTGGCCTTTCACCCGCAAAATTGAGTTCATAGTGAAATATATGCGATGCACAAAAGAGATAAATAGGAGGAGATGTAGAAATCAACATAAAGAGGGAAGGGAGGCAGAAACTAGACACAATTTGAACATTTCCTTGATCCTGAAATGTCACAGAATTTAGAACGAATAATTATGACAGAATTTAAATTTCTTCATATGTGCTACCATGGGGAACAGGCCTTATTACCTCTGTCCAACAAACACAGGACAGACAGACCAGGCACCATGTAACCTCTATTCATATGTTAACCCCTAAAACTACCCTGCTAAGCAATTTCTGAAAACTCTTTTCTAAACTTGAACCTGATTTATCTCCCAAGTTACGACCTTCATCACCAGTCTAGTTCAAATATCAAACATTGTTCTTTGAAGGAAGAAAGTTACTCCCCCATCGTCAATGTAATTTTATCCCAGTGGCTAAGGATCACATTTTCAACTGTGGACCACATTTTGCTTTTTCTTTTGTCCTCCTCTCCTTTTATAGAAAAATCACTTTAATCCCAGCCAGGATGTGGAATGCTGATGTCCAGCCACTTCAGGAAAATTCTGTAAGGAAAATGGCAGTTTTGACTAAAGCAGACAATATACGTCTCCTGCCGTATTTCTTTTGAGGATGTCTTCAAGTTTGTGCCACGTAGCAGATTTTATGAGCTGAGGAGCATTGCACTATATTTAGCATGGTATTGTCTTCCAAGAGCAGGCAAAAGCTTTTTTTTAAAAAAATTTTACTGTACCACATAAGTAAGCCCAGGCATGCCAAATAGTTTTAAAACAATGTGAATGCTGGGAAGGCAACTGGGTCTTTCCGGAAAGGCAATCAGGGATACTTTAAGATATTTAATCTGGGTTTTTCGCTTTCTCTGTGATAAACTACCAACAAGTAACCCTCTGATAAAACTCATGAATAAATATATCTGTGAGGGGTTAATGTCTGTTTATTCTTTTTTTTTCTAATTTAATTTAATTTATTTTTTTATACAGCAGGTTCTTATTAGTCATCCATTTTATACACATCACCGTATACATGTCAATCCCAATCTCCCAATTCATCCCACCACCACCACTCCCCTGCTGCTTCCCCCCACTTAGTGTCCATACGTTTGTTCTCTACATCTGTGTCTCAATTTCTGCCCTGCAAACCAGTTCATCTGTACCATTTTCTAGGTTCCACATATATGCGTTAATATACGATATTAGTTTTTCTCTTTCTGACTTACTTCACTCTGTATGAGAGTCTCTAGATCCATCCATGTCTCTAAAAATGATCCAATTTCGTTCCTTTTTATGGCTGAGTAATATTCCATTGTATATATGTACCACATCTTCTTTATCCATTCGTCTGTTGATGGGCATTTAGGTTGTTTCCATGACCTGGCTATTGTAAATAGTGCTGCAATGAACATTGGGGTGCATGTGTTTTTTTGAATTATGGTTTTCTCAGGGTGTATGCCCAGTAGTGGAATTGCTGGGTCATATGGTAATTCTATTTTTAGTTCTTTAAGGAACCTCCATACTGTTCTCCATAGTGGCTGTATCAATTTACATTCCCACCAACAGTGCAAGAGGGTTCCCTTTTCTCCACACCCTCTCCAGCATTTGTTGCTTGTAGATTTTCTGATGATGCCCATTCTCACTGGTGTGAGGTGATACCTCATTGTAGTTTTGATTTGCATTTCTCTAATAATTAGTGATGTTGAGCAGCTTTTCATGTGCGTCTTGGCCATCTGTATGTCTTCTTTGGAGAAATATCTATTTAGGTCTTCTGCCCATTTTTGGACTGGGTTGTTTGTTTCTTTAATATTCAGCTGCATGAGCTGTTTATATATTTTGGAGATTAGTCCTTTGTCCGTTGATTCGATTGCAAATATTTTCTCCCATTCTGAGGGTTGTTTTTTTGTCTTGTTTGTAGTTTCCTTTGCTGTGCAAAAGCTTTTAAGTTTCATTAGGTCCCATTTGTTTATTTTTGTTTTTATTTGCATTACTCTAGGAGGTGGATCAAAAAAGATTAATGATCTTGCTGTGATTTATGTCAAAGTGTGTTCTTCCTCTGTTTTCCTCTAAGAGTTTTATAGTGTCCGGTCTTACATTTAGGTCTCTAATCCATTTTGAGTTTATTTTTGTGTATGGTGTAAGGGAGTGTTCCAATTTCATTCTTTTACATGTAGCTGTCCAGTTTTCCCAGCACCACTTATTGAAGAGACTGTCTTTTCTCCACTGTAGTTCCTTGCCTCCTTTGTCATACATTAGTTGACCATAGGTGTGTGGGTTTATCTCTGGGCTTTCTATCTTGTTCCATTGATCTATGTTTCTGTTTTTGTGCCAGTACCATATTGTCTTTAGTACTGTAGCTTCATAGTATAGTCTGAAGTCAAGGAGTCTGATTCCTCCAGCTCCGTTTTTTCCCTCAAAACTGCTTTTGCTATTCGGGGTCTTTTGTGTCTCCATACAAATTTTAAGACTTTTTGCTCTAGTTCCGTAAAAAATGCCATTGGTAATTTGATAGGGATTGCATTGAATCTGTAGATTGCTTTGGGTAGTAGAGTCATTTTCAAAATATTGATTCTTCCAATACAAGAACATGGTATATCTCTCAATCTGTTGGTATCATCTTTAATTTCTTTCATCAGTGTCTTATATTTTTCTGCATACACGTCTTTTGTCTCCCTAGGTAGGTTTATTCCTAGGTATTTTATTCTTTTTGTTGCAATGGTAATGGGAGTGTTTCCTTAATTTCTCTTTCAGATTTTTCATCATTAATGTATAGGAATGCAAGAGATTTCTGTGCATTAATTTTGTATCCTGAAACTTTACCAAGTTCATTGATTAGCTCTAGTAGTTTTCTGGTGGCATCTTTAGGATTCTCTATGTATAGTATCATGTCATCTGCAGACAGATGACAACTTCTTCTTTTCCAATTTGTATTCCTTTTATTTCTTTTTCTTCTCTGATTGCCATGGCTAGGACTTCCAAAACTATGTTGAATAATAGTGGTGAGAGTGGACATCCTTGTCTTGTTCCTGATCTTAGAGGAAATGCTTTCAGTTTTTCACCATTGAGAATGATGTTTGCTGTGGGTTTGTCATATATGGCCTTTATTATGTTGAGGTAGCTTCCCTCTATGCCCACTTTCTGGAGAGCTTTTATCATCAATCGGTGTTGAATTTTGTCAAAAGCTTTTTCTGTGTCTATTGAGATGATCATATGGTTTTTCTTCTTCAACTTGTTAATATGGTGCATCACATTGATTGATTTGTGTATATTGAAGAATCCTTGCATCCCTGGGATAAATCCCATTTGCTCATGATGTATGATCCTTTTAATGTGTTGTTGGATTCTGTTAGTATTTTGTTGAGGATTTTTGCATCTATATTCATCAGCGATATGGGTCTGTAATTTTCTTTTTTGTAGTATCTTTGTCTGGTTTTGGGATCAGGGTGATGGTGGCCTCATAGAATGAGTTTGGGAGTGTTCCTTCCTCTGAAGTTTTTTGGAAGAGTTTGAGAAGGATGGGTGTTAGCTCTTCACTAAATGTTTGATAGAATTCACCTGTGAAGCCATCTGGTCCTGGACTTTTGTTTGTTGGAAAATTTTTAATCACAGTTTCAATTTAATTACTTGTGATCGGTCTGTTCATATTTTCTATTTCTTCCTGGTTCAGTCTTGGGAGGTTATACCTTTCTAAGAATTTGTCCATTTCTTCCAGGTTGTCCATTTTATTGGCATAGAGTTGCTTATAGTAGTCTCTTAGGATGCTTTGTATTTCTGCAGTGTCTGTTGTAACTTCTCCTTTTTCATTTCTAATTTTATTGATTTGAGTCCTCTCCCTCTTTTTCTTGATGAGTCTGGCTAATGGTTTATCAATTTTGTTTATCTTCTCAAAGAACCAGCTTTTAGTTTTATTGATCTTTGCTATTGTTTTCTTTGTTTCTATTTCATTTATTTCTGCTCTGATCTTTATAATTTCTTTCCTTCTGCTAACTTTGGGTTTTGTTTGTTCTTCTTTCTCTAGTTCCTTTAGGTGTAAGGTTAGATTGTTTATTTGAGATTTTTCTTGTTTCTTTAGGTAGGCTTGTATAGCTATAAACTTCCCTCTTAGAACTGCTTTTGCTGCATCCCATAGGTTTCGGATCATCATGTTTTCATTGTCATTTGTTTCTAGGTATTTTCTGATTTCTTCCTTAATTTCTTCAGTGATCTCTTGGTTATTTAGTAACATATTGTTTAGACTCCATGTGTTTGTGTTTTTTACTTTTTTTTCCCTGTAATTGATTTCTAATCTCATAGCGTTGTGGTCAGAAAAGATGCTTGATATGATTTCAATTTTCTTAAATTTACTGAGGCTTGATTTGTGACCCAAGATGTGATCTTTCCTGGAGAATGTTCCATGTGCACTTGAGAAGAAAGCATAATCTGCTGTTTTTGGATGGAATGTCCTATAAATATCAATTAAATCTATCTGGTCTATTGTGTCATTTAAAGCTTGTGTTTCCTTATTAATTTTCTGTCTGGATGATCTGTCCATTGGTGTAAGTGAGGTGTTAAAGTCCCCCACTATTATTGTGCCACTGTCGATTTCCTCTTTTATAGCCGTTAGCAGTTGCCTTATGTATTGAGGTGTTCCTATGTTGGGTACATATATATTTATAATTGTTATATCTTCTTGGATTGATCCCTTGTTCATTATGTAGTGTCCTTCTTTGTCTCTTGTAACATTCTTTATTTTAAAGTCTATTTTATCTGATATGAGTATTGCTACTCCAGCTTTCTTTTGATTTCCATTTGCATGGGATATCTTTTTCCATCCCCTCACTTTCAGTCTGTATGTGTCCCTAGGTCTGAAGTGAGTCTCTTGTAGATAACATATATATGGGTCTTTTTTTTTATCCATTCAGCAAGCCTGTGTCTTTTGGTTGGAGCATTTAATCCATTCACGTTTAAGGTAATTATCGATATGTATGTTCCTATTACCATTTTCTTAATCATTTTGGGTTTGCTTTTGTAGGTCCTTTTCTTCTCTTGTGTTTCCCACATAGAGAAATTCCTTTAACATTTGTTGTAGAGCTGGTTTGGTGGTGCTGAATTCTCTTAGCTTTTGCTTGTCTGTAAAGCTTTTGATTTCTCCATCGAATCTGAATGAGATCCTTGCTGGGTAGAGTAATCTTGGTTGTAGTTTTTTCCCTTTCATCACTTTAAGTATATCATGCCACTCCCTTCTGGCTTGTAGAGTTTCTGCTGAGAAATCAGCTGGTAACCTTATGGGAGTTCCCTTGTATGTTATTTGTCATTTTTCCCTTGCTGCTTTCAATAATTTTTCTTTGTCTTTAATTTTTGCCAATTTGATTACTATGTGTCTCGGCGTGTTTCTCCCTGGGTTTATCCTGTATGGGACTCTGTGCACTTCCTGGACTTGGGTGGCTATTTCCTTTCCCATGTTAGGGAAGTTTTCGACTATAGTCTCTTCAAATATTTTCTCGGGTCCTTTCTCTCTCTCTTCTCCTTCCTGGACCCCTATAATGTGAATGTTGTTGCATTTAATATTGTCCCAGTGGTCTCTTAGGCTGTCTTCATCTCTTTTCATTCTTTTTTATTTATTCTGTTCTGCAGCAGTGAATTCCACCATTCTGTCTTCCAGGTCACTTATCCGTTCTTCTGCCTCAGTTATTCTGCTATTGATTCCTTCTAGTGTAGTTTTCATTTCAATTATTGTATTGTTCATCTCTGCTTGTTCGTTCTTTAATTCTTCCAGGTCTTTGTTAAACATTTCTTGCATCTTCTCGATCTTTGCCTGCCTTCTTTTTCCGAGGTCCTGGATCATCTTCACTATCATTATTCTGAATTCTTTTTCTGGAAGGTAGCCTAACTGCACTTCATTTAGTTGTTTTCCTGGGTTTTTATCTTGTTCCGTCATCTGGTACATGGCCCTCTGCCTTTTCATCTTGTCTGTCTTTCTATGAATGTGGTTTTTGTTCCACATGCTGCAGGATTGTAGTTCTTCTTGCTTCTTCTGTCTGCCCTCTGGTGAATGAGGCTATCTAAGAGGCTTGTGCAAGTTTCCTGATGGGAGGGACTGGTGGTGGGTAGAGCTGGGTGTTGCTCTGGTGGGCAGAGCTCACTAAAACTTTAATCTGCTTGTCTGCTGATAGATGGGGCTGGGTCCCCTCCTTGTTGGTTGTTTGGCCGGAGACGACCCAACACTGGAGCCTACCCGAGCTCTTTGGTGGGGCTAATGGCAGACTCTGGGAGGGCTCACGCCAAGCAGTACTTCCCAGAACTTCTCCTGCCAGTGTCTTTGTCCTCACGGTGACACAGAGCCACCCTCCGCCTCTGCAGGAAACACCCCAACACTAGCAGGTAGGTCCGGTTCTGTCTCTATGGGGTCACTGCTTCTTCCCCTGGGTCCCGATGCACACATTACTTTGTGTGTGCCCTCCAAGTGTGGAGTCTCTGTTTCCTCCAGTCCTGTCGAAGTCCTGCAATCAAATCCCGCTAGCCTTCAAAGTCTGATTCTCTAGGAATTCCTCCTCCTTTAGCCAGACCCCCAGGTTAGGAAGCCTGACGTGGGGCTCAGAAACTTCACTTCAGTGGGTGGACTTCTTTGGTATAAGTGTTCTCCAGTTTGTGGGTCACCTACCCAGCAGTTACGGGATTTGATTTTATTGTGATTGCACCCCTTCTACAGTCTCATTGTGGCTTCTCCTTTTCTTTAGATGTGGAGTACATGTTTTGGTGAATTCCAGTGTCTTCCTGTCGATGATTGTTCAGCAGTTAGTTGTGATTCCAGTGTTCTCGCAAGAGGAAGTGAGAGCACATCCTTCTACTCTGCCATCTTGAACCAATCTCCCATGTCTGTTTATTCTAACTCCGTTTTTATTGTCTTTCATTTCTGCACTCACTCGTCTTTTCCAAGCAGACTTTGTGATCCTTTCCATCAGAGCATGTTTGCAAAAGGATGGAGGGTATCTTCCTTCTCTTTTGAAAATGCTTAAACTTTGGGAAGTGATCCTGCTAAGTGCTGTGGATAGGGAAAGAAGTGAGTGACTTGCCTTCAAGAATGGCCGGAAGGAAGGGAAGGCTATTTCCCTCAGGCTGAGAAGTCTAAGGTCTCCAGAGCATCAAGAATTAGAAAGTCAACTTGTGCCAGCCATCCATGGAGATGATAAAACTGCAGAGTATTGGGGTTTAATCTGGGATGAATTTCTGGAAGCCACTGAACTCCAGGCACAGGAGTTTTGCCAAAGATTCAAGTGTCACCAGATTTGAAGGATCAGGAAGAGCCAGAGATTCAGCCTGTCACTCAGGCACTTCTACCATATGCTTCAAACAGGCATTTCTGACCATTATCCACCACTCTCAAAGAGATGATCATTATTCCAAACAATCTGGAATAATTTGGATTTTTTTCCAGAGCACAGTCTTTGGTTACTTAGAGTCACCCTACTTTGATTCATAATATGCCCTCTCTCTGGGATATGCTCCACACATTTTTTCCTAACTGTCTAATCTTATTCATCTTCTAAAGACTAAGTTCCTCTTCCTCAAGGAAGTCTTCCCAGAGTGCTCCAGGTTTCAGTATCTCCCCTTTCTCCAAACAAATCATTTATGCCCTTGCTCCTCATTTCAAGATCAGTTGCAACAGTTTTAATTTTTATGTAGTTATTACTATTCAGTTATTTAAATGGCCTGAACTTATATAATTTTAAGCTCTTTGAAGGTAGTAATCATGTCAAATCATTCTTCATATTACCCACAGTGCTTTGCGAAACATTATTGTGTGGTGGTTAAGAACATAGATGCTGAAACCAGACCTCCTGGGATTAAGTCCTGGTTCAATCACTAACTAGCTGCATGCCCTTGGACAAGTTATTTAATTTTTATGCCTCAGTTTTCTCTTCAGTGCAACATAGGCATAGTGATAGCTATTATTTCAACAGAGTTGTGAAAATTAAATGAGTCTATTCATTTAAAGAGTTAGAGCAGTACCTAATAAATGTTAGCTGTAATAACAATTATTATTTTAACTATTATTGTAATTATTTGTTCACTGTCTTTTGGGAATATCTTCTTTTGCTGTTTTTACTTATATGGATTCAGTTAGAAAATATTTCTTTTGTTTCTACTGAGTGCAAAGCACTGTTCTACACACATGGAGATGGAAAGACATATGCAAAATACTTCCTTCTCTCAATGAACTTAGAGTGTGAAGAGTACCTACTCTTTAAGGAGAACTCACTCCATCTCCTTGATCAAGTCTTTCTGGAAGATTTCTCTGAATGTGGCATATCACATGTCATGGCTTGCCTAACTCGATTATAAAATGCCTGAGGACAGGGCCTGCCTTATCGTCCATTTTATCACTCACAGTATCTACCAGAACATCATTGTAAGCACTGAGTAAATATTCAGTGATTGATTTGGCCTTATTTGTCATTATTTCTTTAGTGCAAATCTCAAGAGAAGCAAATACTAGTTCTATTAGAAATGCCTTATTGTTGGAAGAGGCTGAGTTTCCACAGTGTTGACCTTTGCAGTAATACTAATAAGAAGCTCTAATAATTTTAGTGGAGTCAAGAAATTTGAAGTCAATTTTCAAAAGCTGTTAAATGTGAGATATATATGTATATATCCTTATATTATTACATCAGGGTGAAAATAACTTCTTTTAAGGATATCACATATGTCCTATGTTTTGAATTTTTCTACATGGATCTTATGACTCACAAGCTATTGAAAACTCAAGGCTATCTTAGAATAGCATCTGAAGTTACAATGCCCCTAAGTACAGCACAACATTTGATTCTATATCTTATAAAAAGATAATAAACAACACAATCATATACAATTTTTATTTTTCCACCCTTGATCCTGAGTGGTTTGCTTTTTATTGATCTTCTTTGAGGTCTAGGGTTACAACTGTTTTCATAACTTTTAGAATTAGATCTCTGATTTGATTATATACCTTTTTATAAACTTACATCTAGCACTCAGCATGTAAGAAGGACTAATAAATATTTGTTGGATGTAGAATGGATGAAAATTCTCTTCTGTCAACACTCAGAATGTCAAAGAAGAAAAAAGATTATTTGACAAAAGTGTTTTTAGCATAAATCAAACTTCATAGCAAGAATTTGCTTGAAATAATATATATTTTAGCTATGAATTGAAGAAAATCAAATTTAGAATAAAACAAAATTCAGGGTGGAAGTTACTCTTTATTTGTACATTTAATTGGGACAAAAATATAAAATCAGAATGAAATTAATGAATAATGAATAACAAGACTATGCTGTGAAAATTTATGATGTCAGCTGTATCCCCTGGTCCTAGAATAGTGCCTGGCGCATTGGCATATGCTAGGTGCTCAAATAAATATGCGCTGAACTTTTTAAAAAGTGAACTTCTTAGTTAAGAGATGGACAGCCTTCTGTTAGATTTATTTAAAAGAGGATCGCAGATAAATTAAAAAATAAACAATACAAGAGTTATATAAATCTGCAGGGTTAAGATAACTGAAAATATCACTTATATTCTAACTTTCATTGCTTATGTTCTTTCAATTTCATAAAAAATTGTTTTCTAAACCAAACTAATATCAAATGTGATCTTTGCTGTTGAGGAAACCACATAGCGATGCTACCAAAGTGGGGTTAAATTTACATTCTGTCAAATCGTTTTACTATGAGAGTTCGTGGAAGTCAAGCATGCTGGCTAATTCCCCAAGGAGAACTGAATGCTCCAAAAATAATTCAGAACTCCCACTCTTACCTACTAAAAGAAAAAAGAAGAATAGATGGAAAATATAGGAGGTGGGAGAAGAAAGAAAAAGTAAAAAAGAAGAATGGCTGTTCAATTAAGGTGACAATGAATCTTTGAATTACCTAGGGACTGAACAAGTCACGGAATAATTCTCTAAGAGTCTTTCCTAGTATCCAGCATATAGACACAAGCCAAATTTAGTTGAAGCACGTTAAAAATTGAACAGAAACACACACACAAACACACACACACACACGAACTGAAATAAAATAAATGAGAATAACTTGAAACAATAATAAGACATAACAAGTGATCACAAGAACCAGCAATTTCCGTTGTTTAATCTTGTGTTTTAAAACTAGAAAGTATTTTATAATTCTTCATAGCTCAACTATATGACTTTCTACCACCATTCATAAAATGCATTTCTTTCTCATTTGCATAATGTTTCATGATTTTTACATTAAAGATTTGTACTTGGTGATAATTTCATTCATCCATTCATTATCCATTCATTTATCTGTTCATTCAATGAACATTTTTGGTGTGCCTATATGAGGAATATTCTTATCGGTCTAGATACAGTAGAAGTCAATATATGCTTATATATATATATATATATGTGTGTATATATATATATATATATATATATATATATATATATATATGCATACATACATACAAAGTACAATTCCCTAATGGGTTGGTGAAATGGACAATATAATGGTGACTGCGGAAAGAGATGGAAACAGTAGAAGTTAGTTTTGAAAAAGAGAAGCAATTTTCTATGATACAGGGAAAAAAGTACTGGTGATAATATAAATAATTTAGGAATTGTGAATAGGAGATTCCTGACAAAATGGAAAATTAGCATGCGCTACTGGCTTCCTCTACCAAAATTAACCCCTCAGATTTCAGAAAAGAAAGATAGAAGAATAGATATAAGAAATCAATATAAAAACTAACAGAAAGCCTTGGGGACATTGAAGCCTGCTTTAAATTGGGGGGGGGGGTGTTTGATGGTTAGTTTTATGTGTCAGCTTGACTGAGTCACAGGGTGCACAGTTACTTGGTCAAATTTTATTCTGGATGTTTCTGTGAAGGTATTTTTTAAAAGAAGATTAACATTTAAATCTGTCCCAAGGATGCAAGGATTCTCCAATATACGCAAATCAATCAGTGTGATACACCATATTAACAAACTGAAGAATAAAAACCATATGATCATCTCAATAGATGCAGAAAAGGCTTTTGACAAAATTCAACAGCAATTTATGATAAAAACTCTCCAGAAAGTGGGCATAGAGGGAAGCTTCCTCAACATAATAAAGGCCATATACGACAAACCCACAGCAGACATCATTCTCGATGGTGAAAAAATGAAAGCGTTTCCTCTAAGATCAGGAACAACACAAGGATGCTCACTCTTGCCATTATTATTCAACATAGTTATGGAAGTCCTAGCCATGGCAATCAGAGAAGAAAAAGAAATAAAAGGAATACAAATTGGAAAAGAAGAAGTAAAACTGTCACTGTTTGCAGGTGACATGATACTATACATAGAGAATCCTAAAGATGCCACCAGAAAACTACTAGAGCTAATCAATGAACTTGGTAAAGTTTCAGGATACAAAATTAATGCACAGAAATCTCTTGCATTCCTATACACTAACAACAAAAGATCAGAAAGAGAAATTAAAGAAACAATCCCATTCACCATTACAACAAAAAGAATAAAATACCTAGGAATAAACCTACCTAAGGAGGAAAAGATCTGTACTCAGAAAAACTATAAGACACTGATGAAAGAAATCAAAGATAACACAAGCAGATGGAGAGATATACCATGTTCTTGGGTTGGAAGAATCAATATTGTGAAAATGACTATATTACCCAAAGCAATCTACAGATCCAATGCAATCCCTATCAAATTACCAATGGCATTTTTTACAGAACTAGAACAAAAAAATCTTAAAATTTGTATGGACACACAAAAGACCCCGAATAGCCAAAGCAATCTTGAGGGGAAAAAAACAGAGCTGGAGGAATCAGACTCCCTGACTTCAGACTATACTACAAAGCTACAGTAATCAGGACAATATGGTACTGGCACAAAAACAGAAATATACATCAATGGAACAGGCTAGAAAGCCCAGAGGTAAACCCGTGCAACTATGGTCAACTAATGTATGACAAATGAGTCAAGGAACTACAATGGAGAGAAGACAGTCTCTTCAATAAGTGGTGCTGGGAAAACTGGACAGCTACATGTAAAAGAATGAAATCAGGGGCTTCCTTGGTGGTGCAGTGGTTAAGAATCCACCTGCCAATGCAGGGGACACGGGTTCGAGCCCTGGTCCAGAAGATCCCACATGCCGCAGAGCAGCTAAGCCCATGTGCCACAACCACTGAGCCTGTGCTCTAGAGCCCGTGAGCCACAACTACTGAGACTGCGTGCCACAACTACTGAAGCCTGCGTGCCTAGAGCCCATTCTCTGCATCAAGAGAAGCCACCGCAATAAGAAACTGCGCACCGCAATGAAGAGTAGCCCCTGCTCTCGCAACTAGAGAAAACCCGCGTGCAGTAACAAAGACCCAGTGCAGCCTAAAATAAATAAATAAATAAATTTTTTTTTTAAAAAAAAAGAATGAAATTAGAACACTCCCTAACACCATACACAAAAATAAACTCAAAATGGATTAAAGACCTAAATGTAAGACCAGACACTATAAAACTTAGAGGAAAACATAGGAAGAGCACTCTTTGACATAAATCACAGCAAGATCTTTTTTAACCCACTACCTAGAGTAATGGAAATAAAAACCAAAATAAACAAATGGGACCTAATGAAACTTAAAAGCTTTTGCACAGCAAAGGAAACTATAAACAAGACAAAAAGACAACCCTCAGAATGGGGGAAAATATTTGCAAACGAATCAACAGACAAAGGATTTATCTCCAAAATATATAAACAGCTCATGCAGCTCAATATTAAAAAAAAAAAAACAAGCCAATCAAAAAATGGGCAGAAGACCTAAATAGACATTTCTCCAAAGAAGACATACAGATGGCCAAGAGACACGTGAAAAGCTGTTCAACATCACTAATTATCAGAGAAATGCAAATCAAAACTACAATGAGGTATCACCTCACACCAGTGAGAATGGGCATCATCAGAAAATCTACAACAACAAATGCTGGAGAGGGTGTGGAGAAAAGGGAACCCTCTTGCACTGTTGGTGGGAATGTAAATTGATACAGCCACTATGGAGAACAGTATGGAAGTTCCTTAAAAAACTAAAAATACAATTACCGTATGACACAGCAATCCCACTACTGGGCATATACCCAGAGAAAACCATAATTCAAAAAGACACATGCACCCCAATGTTCATTGCAGCACTATTTACAATAGCCAGGTCATGGAAGCAACCTAAGTGTCCATCGACAGACGAATGAATAAAGAAGATGTGGTACATATATACAATGGAATATTACTCAGCCATAAAGAGGAACGAAACTGAGTCATTTGTAGAGATGTGGATGGACCTAGAGACTGTCATACAGAGTGAAGTAAGTCAGAAAGAGAAAAACAAATATCGTATATTAACGCATATATGTGGAATCTAGAAAACTGGTACAGATTAACTGGTTTGTAAGGCAGAAATAGAGACACAGATGTAGAGAACAAACATATGGACACCAAGGGAGGAAAATGGGGGGGGTGGTGGCAGTGGTGGTGGTGGTGGGGTGAATTGAGAGATTGGGATTGACATATATATACTAATATGTATAAAATAGATAACTAATGAGAACCGGCTGTATAAAAAAATAAAATGAAATTCACAAAAAAAATCTGTAGACTAAGTAAAGAAGTTTTCCCTGCCTAATGTGGGTGGGCTTCATCCAATCAGTTGAAGGACTGAATAGAACAGAAAGACTGATCCTTCCCTGTGTGAGAGAGAATTTATCCTACCTGACTGCCTTCAGGCTCAGACATCAGCTTTTTCCTTCCTTTGTGCTCGAACAGAAACATCAGGTTTTCCCTGGATTTCAGGACTGCTGGTTCTCAAACTAGGGCTAGACCAACCATTCTCCTGGTTCTCAGATTAAGGCTGGAACTATACCATCAACCCTTCTGGGTCTTCAGCTCACCAATCTTCCCTTCAGACCTTGGGGCTAGTCAGCCTCCATAATCATGAGAGCCAATTCCTTATTCCACTGTCTCTCTCTCATTCTGTTTCTCTGGAGAACCCTGATTATTATAGTGTGTGTGTGTGTGTGTGTGTGTGTGTGTGTGTGTGAGAGAGAGAGAGAGAGAGAGAGAGAGGGAGAGAGAAATTTAGGGGTGAAGTTGTAGTATAGGGGTGACAATATAAAGTGCGGGGCAACAAAAGCAGAAGTGGAAGTTTAGAATGCTGAAACATTTTTAGGCTCTATTTTTGGTTTTCCCCATTTTGTCCTTGAGAGAATCATTATTTGCTACATCACAACCAGGAAGCAGAAATCAATAGGAAAAAACTCAACCACGCCGTGTTGACTAGGTATTATGCAGGCTATCCTAGGCATTTACTCATTGACTACCACTACTCCACGTCCTAACTGAGCTAAGAGATATGGGGGAAGGAAGAAGAGTGCCATTTAAGAATGTTAAAGGAAGAAAAAAATTTGTAACTACATGTGGTGATGAATGTTAACTAAATTTATTGTGGTGATCATTTCGTGATATTTACAAATATTGAATCATTATGTTGTACACCTGAAACTAATATAATATATCTCAGTTTTTAAAAGAAAATATCAAAAGAAAAATTATAAGAACAAAACATCAACTAAAAAACAATGAGTTTCAAACTTTCAACTGCAACACTAGAGTAATTATAAGAGACATAGAAAATGGCTAAAAAAGTCCAATATACATGTCTCTGAAGAAGAACAAATGTTAAAAACAATAAGTTTTGTAAACGTGAAATTAAAATACCAGTTGAAACTAGATATACAAAGAGCATAAAATGCTTAGGTAGGAAAAAATGAACTCTGAAGAGCCAATACCAAGCCATATTCTTTCAAAGACCACTCTTCTAATTTGGTTCTTCTGATTTCCTTTGGGCTAGGAAATCAAATCACAGAGATTATTAGAAGTTATAAATTGAGTCAATGTGGCCTGAGTGCAGGACTGGGTTTTCTTGCCTCTACTTCTATGTCTCTGCAAAATTCTCTGATTTTATATTTGTTGCCATTGTTAAGCTCGCCTTCAATGTTTCTTTTTCTTCAGGTTCTTGGACATTTTCTCATTTAATTACATACCAGTGATTTTTAAGTTTTTGACACATTTGAGAACCTGATTTTTAAAACTCTGCTAAATATACCCCCCAAATATAAATACACACAACGCTTTTCCTAGAATTTCAGGAAGTTCCTAAATCCTTGAACTCTTAGAAGAGTTCATAGAATTTGATATATGAACTATATATAAGATATATGGACTCTTAGGTTAAGAAATATATAAACTGTTAGGGTAAGGAATATACAGAGCAAGGTCACAGCTCTGGTGTGAGACTAAAAACCTCTATTTAAACCTTTAGTTTAAAATCTTCAATATTTGGGGATGGGGATACTTGTGTTGAAGAAACCTAAGGCTCATATTTGTGACGAAGAAAGTTATATCTTGCAGGTGATTTGCACTTCTTCAAAGAAGGATATTCCAACCCTCTGAATGCAATCTTCTTTTTCAACACAGCTGGAAAAAACAATCTCCTTAGCATAGAGAAGAACAGAATAGTCTAGAGGGCCATTTTCCATATTCATTTCCTTTTAACCTAGGAACGATAGTATCATGAAAACTCCTTACATCTGTGTTTTACTTCATTTTTACCAGTAGATAGTATAGGATTTGTTAGTCAAACGAAGAGTGGTTGGGTAAATTGTTCAAAGCCATGCAGTAAGATAGTGGTACCACCACTCCAAGACCTTCTAATTCTCTATCTAATATTCTTTCAGTTATACCATATGACTGCCTGTATTCATTCATTCATTTCCTCACTCATCTAAGAAACATTTATTGAGTGATCAGTCTATATATGACTTCTTGACAATAAATCCAACTGCATTACATGACTTGCATTTGTCAAATGCTAAATCTATCAAATGCATAAAGCTTGGTCCTGTTGTAGTTATAAAAGTGAACAAAAGAGAGTTAGTTTCATTCATTCACTGAAAATATATTTATTGAATTCCTTTTATGTGCCAAACATTAGGCTGATTACAGGGAATACTGCAGTGAAGTAGGTAACTTACAGTCTGGCAATGAAGATTTTAAACAATTAATCATGTATTGTATGCTATTAAGGAACAGTTCATGTTGCCATAAATGTTTTTTGGAAGATCAACATTTTCTAGGGACTCAGAGGAGACTCCGAATTATGGAGAGATACTTATACTGAGACCCAGGAGATGAGCAAGAATTATCTAGTTAAACAGGGGATTAAGGGCTGAGGGAGAGATAAAATAACCTGTATCTGACCTGGCAAAGTTTATATGAATATAATAGAAGAAACATCGATAGGCATTTACATAATTATTAAACTTATTTGATGTAAGAGGGGGAAAAACAGTGAAAAGAACATAGAGGGAAGAATTGTCTAATTTTACCTGGGAGAATTTTTAAAAGAATGGTCATTTGAATTTTGCCAAGAAGAATAAATAGAATTTTTGACACAAAAGAGTAGAATGAATGAATATTCCAATCAAAATGAACGAGTGATACAAAGCCATGGAGGCAGGGAATCATGGTGAATATTTAGGAAAGAACCCGTATAGCCAAAGCATAAAGTCAGCAGTACCTATAGTGAGTAGGAAGAGATAAAGGGGATATGAAGCAAATATATTATAGAATCTTGATAGCAGAAGAAAAATCATATTAAACGCTGTTCAACACTTATTTGATGATGGTTTTCAGATCAGAGCAAAGAACATCATGCTATTAAATTTGAATTGTGTCATAATGACAATGAGGCATCAAGGTTTTTTGGATCAGAGAAGAAAGTGATCAGATATCTCTTTAAAAATGCAAGTCTCTTGGCAACATGGAGGGTTACTGGTCAAGAGAAGAGACTGGAATCAAGGAGTCCATGAGGAGTCTACTGAAATCGTCAAGGCAAGAGATATGAGATCAGAATGTATTAGTGGCAGTAACAACGGAATGTGGGGAAAAAAATGAATGAAAGTATGTTTTTCAGAAATAAAATGGATGTAAATTAACTTACTGGGTTGAAAGAAAAGGATTTGAAAATAAGTGCACATTTTCACACTTGAGTGACTAGAAAATAGGGAATCAAGAATGGGTTTATGGAAAATGAGGACTTAAGTATATACAGAAGGAACTGCCCAGTGAGCAGTTAGACACAAGGGCTTGAAGCACAGGGAGATTCTGAAGGATTGCAGTGCATTCTTGAGCGACTGACTTTCCTCTAGACTGTGCTTTATAGCTAGTTGTCATCTGGTAACTAGAAGCATCTTTATTGGTGTGGTGTCCTGTAGTTTAAGAATTACTGATGACTTTTTTAACTTTTTATTTTATATTGGAGTATAGTTGATTAACAATGTTGTGATAGTCTCAGGTGCACAGCAAAGTGATTCAGTTATACATCTACATGTATCTATTGTTTTTCAAATTCTTTTCCCATTTAGGTTGTTACATAATATTGAGCAGAATTCCCTGTGTTATACAGTAGGTCCTTAGATCAAAAGAATATTCCACTTAATAATCAAGAGTTCTGATAGAAAAATAAATGTTTATAAAAAATGAAACCAAAAAGTTAACTCATGTATATATATAAAGTAATAAACCACACAGTATGAAACAAACAAACAAAATGAAGATACAATGAGGTATCACCTCACACCAGTCAGAATGGCCATCATCAAAAAATCTACAAACAATAAATGCTGGAGAGAGTATGGAAAAAAGGGCACTCTCCTACACTGCTGGTGGCAATGTAAATTGGTACAACCACTATGGAGAACAGTATGGAGATTCCTTAAAAAACTAGATATAGAACTACCGTATGATCCAGCAATTCCACTCCTGGGCATATATCTGGAGAAAGCCATAATTTGAAAAGAACACATACCCCAATATTCATTGCAGCACTATTTACAATAGCCAAGACATGGAAACAACCTAAATGTCCATTGACAGATGAATGGATGAAGAAGATGTGGTACATATATACAACAGAATATTACTCAGCCATAAAAAAGAACAAGATAATGCCATTTGCAGCAACATGAATAGACCTAGAGATTATCATAAGTGAAATGTCAGAGACAGAAAGACAAATGTCATACAATATCACTTATACGTGGAATCTAATTTAAAAATGATACAAATGAACTTATTTATAAAACAGAAACAGACTCACAGATCTCGAAATCGAACTTATGGTTCCCAAAGGGGAAACGTAGGGGCAAGTGATAAATTAAGAGACTGGGATTACCATATGAACACTACTATATATAAAATAGATAACTAATAAGGACCTACTATATAGCACAGAGAACTCTACTCAATATTCTGTAATAACCTATATGGGAAAAGAATCTGAAAAAGAATGAATATATGCGTATATATAACTGATTCACTTTGTTGTACACCTGAAACTAACACAACATTGTAAATCAACTATACTCCAATAAAAATTTTTTTAAATGAAGAAAAAACAAATCTAGGTTTCAAAAATATATTGTGTCCCTTCTTAGTACTTTTACCTGTAGGATCTTGTGACTATCTTATTACATTTAGAAGAATCCAACCATCTTTTTATGCTTAAGTGGATAAAATACAAAACAAATCGAAACTAAACTAAACTAGACCATAATGGCCATAGATAAAAAAAAATATTCATTCTGATCCTGTGTTCTTCCTACCTGAATCAAATCAATTCAGGGTTATGGCTAGAGATGTTAGGTTCCCAGAAACACCAATGAGAGATGGTTGTGTGAAGCAGATTTTATTCCTTCCTATAGATTAACTCTACTAGTTAGTTCCAAACATGTCTGATTTTGTTTCTTTTGTTGGCATGTATATAGGTGAAGAGAGTTAAAGGAGAAGATTTACTTTGGGGAACTATGACTCGTAGACTTGATCTGTGTGAGTAGGGTAATAAAATAGAGGATATATCCCACTTTCTAAGTCTGGGGGCTGATGGTATTTTTAATGATGATGGGAAAAATGACAAGGTGACAGTTTAAAAGGTGAGAAGTTCAATTTGTGCCAGATTTAGCTTGGATGGGTGGCAGTATACGTATATGCCCATGTCACTCAGGCAAGAGTAGGTGTAAAACTGGAGCACAGCTGAGAAATTACGTGTTGAGATAAAGATTTGGAAAACATCTTCATACATATGGTGGGGACAAGTAAAGAAATAAGTAACAGAGCACAGTTTTCAATCCTGGACCTCAGGGGAAGAAACAGTTAACTGGAAGAAAATATAAAAATAGCAACTCAATGCCCAGGCATTAAAAGGTGTCCATGAGAAAGGAGAGTTAGATGCTATCAATGGCAATTTATAGATTTGGGAGGTCGTAGACTAGATTTTGCAAAAATGGCTGGAGATTTTTGCAGTCGTACGCGAAGGACTTTACTCCATTACTGTATACTTTCGGATAGGAAATGCACGTTTCCTATCCAAAAGTTCTCTCAGGAAGATAGGTCAAGGTGAGGTTGATTCTATGACTTCTGTTGGACTTAAAGACTGTGACATATTCATGTATGTAAATAATATATCCTTCACAAGATGTTAAAAACATTTGATGATTGATTAAATTTAATGCAGCATTTGTTTAGCATCTGCATCTCTTCTTGGTCTTCTAGAAGACAAGAAGATGAATGAATCATGGGTCTTGCTCTCCACTGTCTTACAATCTAGTTGCAGAGAGAAATGTACATAACCATAATACAAAGCTGGATTGGTCATTTATTGAATGTAAATAGAACTGTCCTCTGGATATGTTATGGAAAAGGAAATAAGTTGGTTGGATTGGGGAGACTCTCAGAATTGATGGAAGACTGGAGAACCAAACTAGAGCACTGAGAGCCACCAAGACCAGACAGGAGGCTAAGATGCAGGACCACCATAGAGGAATGATAGCAGGAAGGATCTGGTGAGGCTGTCCCTGCCCAGGTGGAATGACAATTCTCTGAGAACAGAAAGGGAGCACAGGATTGGCCTCCCATGAATCAGGTGCCCTTGGATAGAGGTGTGAAATGGAGAAGCTATCATCCCAATAATAAAATTCAGAGGACCTTTAGGAAGGGACAATGGATACTGGGCAGCAAAATAACAAGTACCCAGGTAATTAGAGTCCAAATAAATGTACAAATGAAATACTTTCAGAGGGCAGATGAGGAGTAACCTAATTCTAGGGATAAATAATAAACATATACAACATGGATTTTCTGTGCATAGGCTATAGACATAAGGGACAAACAAAATATCTCAGAACTGGTTTTTTGTTTCACATTGAAATCAAAATGTTTGCTGTGACATATCCTTATGCCCAATCGCATATACTGGAAAAAGGGAATACCCAGATATTATAGGATTATTGAATACCAGGTCTGAGCTGGCCTTAATACACAAGGACACAGGCCAGATTTATGCTTCCACATGAAACAACTAAATAAATGGAAGAACTACATGAAACAATAGTTTTCAACATACTAGACATTAGGCAGTGGAAGACAGGGATCCCTGAGGGGATGAAAAAGTGAGCTGAACTCTGTGATTGCTCCAGGTTACTGTTCAGAGAGCTTACAAGCTCAAAGAGGGGAAACTGAAGCAGAGCTCAGCAGACTTGCTTCGTTGAGGAAACAAGAGAGTCTGGGGAAAACAAGGCAGCTAGAGTTTGCAGGGCAGAGTGCTATAGATCAGAGAGTGGGTACCGAGAGGATGCAGAGGCTCCCTTAGACCATTCAGCTGAGTACTGATCAGCACGTGATGTGAGAAAAATCACCCAAGACTCAGGAAAGAATCACCCAAAAGGACTAGAGGAAACAATATCTGGAGCTCAGACATAGGAAAGGGGCCTTGTTCCCTGCAGCCAGACTGGAAAACCTCATAATTCATGAGGCATGGAGTACGGTACTCAGAAGAGTTTTATCTCAGTAATTAGTTCTAGGTTGAACTCTTTTCCTGCACTCACTAACAAATCTTAAAAGCAAGAACCAAAAGGATAAGGCCATTTCTAAGTAACTTAACTAGAATATCAAGTGACTGTGTGCCCAGAAATCCAAGGGAAGTGGTACATTTGGGATCAGACACATGCAAGTTCAGACGCAATAGCACACGACCATTACAGGCAGGTAGCCCATGTCAGCTACCACTGTTGCACCTCAGCTCATTCCTATGGCCTCATCTGGGTTCCCTTATGACCTGAGAATTCTGAAGGAAAAAGTTGGTCTTGGTATATATGGCTTAGGCTGAAAATGGGTCATCTTGGTATGTGTGGAACCAGATGAAAATGAATTCTTACTTAGAAGTGGCCCTGAAAGACAGTTGTGAGAGGACATCCTCACATTGTGCAGAGATTTGGTTGGGATACCCGATGATCCACATTGTGTAAAAAGAGAGGTGTTTCTATATATATATATATATATATATATGAATCTATATACAGGTAGTGGAAAATGGATTGGCCAGTTGTTCAGAGGCTTGGAAGACAGCACTTGTCCCACAGAAGAACTCAATAAACATTAAGACAGAGTGACTCAATCAGTTGAGGTTAGCCAGTCTTGGCCAATGGCCACTCCACTGTCAACACAATGGGTGCAATAGTGGAGTAGTTAAGATGGTGAAATGAAGACTATGCATGGGCTTAGCATGGACACTCACTCATCAGGGTTGATCTAGTCACTGCTCCTGCTGCCAAATGTTCAACCAGCCAGCCACAGAGGTTTAAAGTGATGGTAAGAGACGAATGCTGGGTCCAGATATGGCATCATTTCTCAGGAAGATCAAAACAGCCACTTAGTGTCAACTTAAGTACATTTAACCCTTCTGCTCTGGAAGGGGCAGTTATTCATCTTGACCAAAATGGGCACAGATTTCAATCATGAGTTTGCCTTATTTCCTATGCTAAGGCTTAGAGAGTGTCTGACCCATCGGCATAAAATTCCATCTAACATTACTCCAGACTAAGAAACTCACTTTACAGAAAAGGAAGGATGGCAGTGGGTATATGACCATAGACCTACCACATACGCACATACCATATCATCCAGAAACCATTGGTTTGATGGAGTAAAGGAAGAGCCTTTTGAAGGCACAAGTGAGACAAAAATTAGAAGATGATTCCATACATGAATAGGACAATATCCTTTACAAGCAGCATATATCCTAGGAAAGCAAACTTCAAATTGAGCTTTGCCCTCAATAAATAGAATACATGGATCTAGAAATAATGAACTACAGTAGAAGTGGGCCCACTTGGGGAATTTGTGCTACTCACTCTTGAAACTCTGGACTTCATAAGTTTAGTGGTCTAGTTCCCAGAAGGGAAATATTTTCACCAGGAAACAAAACAAGACTCTCATGAAACCTCACATCAGATTCCTTATTCCAATAAACCAGTAGAGAAGGAAAAGAGTAGCCATATTGCTAGAAGCAATGCACCCTGATCAATCGGAAGTGATAAGGCTACCCTTAAACAATGAAGGCATATGTGTAGTACTCAGGTGATCCACTCAGGTGTGGTTTTCCCTTGCTAATTTTATTGATAAATGGATATGTGCAATAGCCATGGATATAGTGACCAGGGATTTAGACTCCTCAGGATTGAAGTCCGGATTATCAGGTCAAGTAATCTAAACCAAGAGAGATGATAGCCAAGAGTGGGAGAAATGGGTAGCAAAGGATAGTAGAGGAAGGAAAGAAGAGTATCTATTGCAGCCTTGAGATCAATTGCAGAGTTGGGCTGGTAATTCATCCCACTAACCTTTCTCAGGCAAGTTTCCCCCAAAAAAGAGACCAATCAGAATTCTAGAGAAATTGTTCCCAGAATTTATCCTGCAAAACAAATGGATCTGAAAAACTCAAGGGGTGGACTGTAATGGATGTTAGGAGCCTCAGCTAATGTTTGAAGGTCCTCAGTTGAGTCCTTCACTGGCATTCGCCCACAACAGGAGAGGAGTCTCACTCAAGGTCACCTCCCTTTCTCATGGGCAGCCCAAATCCACTCATTGTTTGATGAATAGGAATAAAGGTCCAGCTCTGAAGATTACGCCCAGTTTCAGAACTCCCTTTAGGATCCAATGAGGCTTTGTTGTGATTGCATCACAATTCAACCCTTCCCTCTGCCATTCTCCACCTTTCTCTCCATCACAGGTGTTGATCCCAAGAGCACTCCTCAATTAACATCCTGCATGGAAACTTCTGGCTCAAATTTTATTTCCCAGGAAACCCAACTTAAGATAGTTTTCTATTTACATTTAAAAACATGTAAAAAAAAGATATATTCTGGAAAAGTTCATTATGAGAGTAAGTTCAGTGTCTTCTAATAACAAGTGATATAGATTTTCCTTAGATGATGAATGTGCTCAAGTTTGTAGAATCAAGATGCAATTGGTTTCCTCAACCAAAAGACATGAATCTGCAGTTAGGGCATTTTCCTCCCAGATCGTAGTGGGCATCCTGATGAGGTGGTCTGAGATATCAAAATGCTCCTGAGTGTGATTATTTTAACAAATTAATATTTTTAAACCACTGATGAAAGAGATGAGAAAAATTATTATCTTTCATGATTCTTAAAGCTAATTCATAAAGACAAACTTTAAAGAAAATTAAAATAGAAATGAATTGTTAGCATAAACACTTCCTTCTAAATCACCCTTAAACCTTACACTGGAATCAAACTGCTTTCAGCATTAATATACTTTGGGTTTTCACCAAAATCCCTCTAGACAGCCTTCATCAGCTGCCAATATGTCTCCATCACAGACCCAAGTAGTCTGTTCATTCTGATTAGACTGTTGGAGCTAATTTAAAGTATGGTCTTTGTTGTGTCTACAGAAGCCTAATCAGCTAGGAAGATTCTCTGTCACCCTGGCATCCAATCCATCTCCACGTCACTGAAGCAGAAAGACAAAGATAATGGCCATCAAAGTATATTTTCAGGCAGAGATGTGACTCTCCAAACTAGTGCTTAGTTAAAATTGTCATGTTTTAAAATCACTTCAAGGATATTCAGGTTTTTGATAGAAATTTCAGGAAAGTCAGAAGTGCCTCAGTTGTTTTATCTTGACTAGGTCTCACTTCCTAACTAGAGGGTAAGTTCCTTGCATTTCCTACAGTATCTTACAGATAGACTGGTTTTATATATATATATAAAATGGTGTATATATATATATTTTTATATATATATATAAGTGTATATATATATTTTTATATATGTGTATGTATATGTATTTAACAAGGTAATTTATTGAGAAAGTTTCCTGTTACTTTGAGTTTTTTTCTGATGCCATCTCACCGGAAAATAATAAAGTTTCTCCTCTTCCGTCAGTAAGGATAAACCAGAATTGTGCTTCTAAAGTTCTGGGTTCTGCCTTACCACTACCCCCTGGTGAAGAAAGAAAGCCTTTTCTTCAGAGCCAGAGAAGAGAATATGCCAGGCAAGTTTTGGCTCTTTGAAGGTGATAACTACAGAGGCTTGTGTGTTAAGGAGACGTAGGCTCAGGTATCTGAGAAGAGGTAGAAACAGAAGATATAGAAGAGGGAATGACTCAGACTCAAAATGCCTGGTTAGACCCCAAAGACTGGGAAAGAAGACCTTTGGATTTGGGTTTATGGGATTAGTGGTGACCTGGCCACAATCAAATGAGTGATAGAAACTTGGATAGAAATGACAACAATTTTAGGAAGTGCTTGGTGAAGAGGCCTGATTTGGGTAGTAGAGCCACCATCTCTGAATAGGGCACATAAGGCTGGACATCAACAATGATCTTCCTCCAATGAGACTCATAAACTCTAAACATATATGCTCCAAAGCGTAGGAGTGGGATCTCCAAGTTAATCAGGGGACTTTTTACTAATCCTTGAAATGGACCAAACTTTGTTTACAATATAAAGAGATGTGTCATTTCTTGCCTCTGAGTGTAGAGAAGCAATTTATACCTATCATATTTGTTTTGTTTTAAAATAGTAATAGGAAGACCAACATTTTTTTGAACACTCACTTTGGACTAGACACCATGTTAGATTCTTTTTATGTATTATCTTATTTACTCCCCATGAGTTTAGGAGTGAGGCTTTATTATTATTATCCCCATTGAGACAACTCAGACACAAGAAAGGTGAAAAATCTGTCTACATATATCTAGTTGGTGGCAAATGTGGTATTTAAACACAGGTTCTCTGCCTCCGGAGCCCAGGATTTTATCTTTCTACTTCTTGATGAAGGCAGAATCTTTCAGAAATTCTCAATGAGTATGAAAGTTTGCTCCTGGGTACAGGACAAGCAAGGGAGGGACCTGAGCTTGGTTCCTGGCACCACGTGTTGAAAAGTGATGTTTGATTAGAGAATAACAAGCATTATAAGCCCAGCCCTTCTGCTGGTATATCTGTTCATTCAAAAAATATCTAAATGTTAGCCCTTCCTTATTTATAATCTTCCCTACTTCATCTTCAGGGTTTTTTTTCTCTCCTTTAAGTTTTGTTCTCATCCCTGGAGGTGGCATGGTATGCTGCAAAGAACATGAACCTTGGAACTAAACCAGCCTAGTTTCATTTCTTTTTACCTTTTTTTTTTTTTTGGCGGTGCCACACAGCATGCAGGATCTTAGTTCCCCGACCAGGGCTCCTGCCCCCTGCAACGGAAGCAGCAGAGCCTTAACCACCGGACTGCCGGGGAAGTCCCATCATTTCTGAGTCTACCATTTACAAACTGTGTCCTTGGGCATAGGATTTAAAATATTTGAATTTAGGAAATTCCTTGGCGGTCCAATGGTTAGGACTGCGCTTTCACAGCTGAGGGCCCAGGTTCACTCCCTGGTTGGGGAACTAAGATCCTAAAAGCCATGCAGCACGGCCAAAAAAAAAAATTGAATTTAGTTTTCAGTAAAATGAGGACAAAAATCCCTACCACATAAGACTGTTTTGTTGATTAAATGACACAACACGCATAAAACTCAGGACACCTCAATGACACTCAAAAATTGTGAGTTCCCTTTGCCCTGCTTTGATTGCTTTATTTTCCTGATGAAGAGGTACAAGTGCAATCAGCTACCAAGTCTTAAAAGTCTCTCCCTACAGCAAGGAGCAAGGAAGAGCTGCTCAAGCTGGAAATTGAAGATATCCCATCTCCCACGTGTATAATCGCTTTAACTGAGTCATTAAGAAAGGACCTCAATTACGTTTAAATACTTGTCTTGATACTTCAAATACTTGCTTTTGTGCTTTTATATTTTAAAACCAATACCTTTGATGTTTTAGTACTTGTCTTTGGGGATGTTTCTTAGGTTTAGAATTTGATCCCTATTGTAGGGACTTTAAGGCCCATTACCTCAGATTCCATAGGTTACTTTTAATAGTTCCAAAATACCGAGGTCCTTATTAACCTACCATAAGTTAGAGGTACTGATTTGCTTACATCACTGTGGAGCATTTTCTGCTTTTGGTATTGGTCACACTTTTAAACTTCAGAAACAATGTGGCCTTAGAGCAAAAACACGAAGCCAGAAATCAAGACACCAGGATTCTTACCTTGACTCTGCTACTCTCTATCAGTAAGACCTGGAACAAAGAGCTCTCTGAGCTCCTCCAGGAGGGCACAATTTCTCCTTCTTTCTTATACTCAGAGTCCAGAAGAGCACCTAGAACAAAGTAGAAACTACAAATAAATGTTTGTTGAATCAAGAAATACTTCCGTCAATTAGACAATCAATCAATACAGGAATTGTAGGCTAAAGAACTTGGTGCATTTTCAGCTGGTTACCCTGTGGTCATGCTTTGGATCTGGATAGATTGTGACAGGTGAGATGAGGAATGAAAATGTAAGAAACAGATTTTTTAAGGCTATAGCTGCCGTAGGTAGTGATTCCTCTGATGGATCTGGGTAAAGTAAATTGAAAACCTTTTGGAAAGGATTCCCCATTCTAGATGCCATTAAGAACATTCATGATTCATGGGGAAAGGTCAAAATATCAACATTTACAGGAGTTTGGAAGAAGTCATGGATGACTTTGAGGAGTTCAAGATTTCAGTGGAGGAAGTAACGGCAGATGTGATAGAAATAGCCAGAGAACTAGAATTAGAAGTAGAGCCTGATGTGGTCAATTAATCTTTGACAAGGGTCCCAAGAATACACAATGCGGAAAGGATAGTCTCTTCAATAAATGGCATTGGGAAAACCGGACCACTATCTCATATCATACACAAAAACCAACTCAAAATGAATCAAAGACTTAAATGTAAGACCTGAAACCATGCAACTCCTAGAAAAAAACATAGAGAAAAAGTTTCTTGACATTGGGTTTGGCAATAAATTTTCAGATATGACACGAAAAGCACAGGCAACAAAAGCAGAATAAACAAACAAGACTACATCAAACTAAAAAGCTTCTACACAGCAAAAGAAACAATTAGTAGAGTGAAGAGGCAACCTATGGAATGGTAGAAAATATTTACAAATCAGATATCTGGTAAGGGCTTAATTTCCAAAATATATAAGGAACTCATACAACTTAATTACAAAAACAAAATAAAACCCCAAATAATCCAATGTAAAAATGGTCAAAGGACTTGAATAGACATTTTTCCAAAGAAGACATATAAACGGACAACAGGTACACAAAAAGGTGTTCAACATCACTAATCATCAGGGAAATGCAAATCAAAACCACAATGACAGGGGGCAAGATGGCGGAAGAGTAAGACGCGGAGATCACCTTCCTTCCCACAGATACAGTAGAAATACATCTACACTTGGAACTGCTCCTACAGAACACCCGCTGAACACTGGCAGAAGACGTCTGACCTCCCAAAAGGCAAGAAAATCCCCACGTACTTGGGTAGGGCAAAAGAAAAAAGAAATAACAGAGACAAAAGAATAGGGACGGGACCTGCACCAGTGGGAGGGAGCCGTGAAGGAGGAAAGGTTTCCACACACTAGGAAGTCCCTTCGCGGGCAGAGACTGCGGGAGGCAGAGGGGGGAAGCTTCGGAGTCACGGAGGAGAGCGCAGCCACAGGGGTGCGGAGGGCAAAGCGGAGAGATTCCCGCACGGAGGACCGGTGCTGAGTAGCACTCACCAGCCCGAGAGGCTTGTCTGCTCACCCGCCGGGGCGGGCGGGGGCTGGGAGCTGAGGCTCGGGCTTCGGTGCTAGCCGGGAGGGAGTCCGGGAAAAAGTCGGCAGCTGCCGTAGAGGCGAGAGACTTTTTCTTGCCGCTTTGATTCGCGGCGCGCAAGGAGAGGGGATTCAGAGCGCCGCCTAAACGAGCTCCAGAGACGGGCGCGAGCCGCGGCTAACAGCGCGGACCCCAGAGACAGGCACGAGCCGCGTTTATCAGCGGGGACCCCAGAGACGGTCATGAGACGCTAAGGCTGCTGCTGCCGCCACCAAGAAGCCTGTGTGCAAGCACAGGTCACTCTCCACACCGCCCCTCCCGGGAGCCTGTGCCGCCCACCACTGCCAGGGTCCCGTGATCCGGGGACAACTTCGCCAGGAGAACCGCACGGCGCGCCTCAGGCTGGTGCAACGTCACGATGCCTCTGCCGCCGCAGGCTCACCCCGCCTCCTCCGTACCGCTCCCTCCCCCCGGCCTGAGTGAGCCAGAGCCCCTGAAGCAGCTGCTCCTTTAACCCCATTCTGTCTGGGCGGGGAACAGACGCCCTCAGGCGACCTACACGCAGAGGCGGGGCCAAATCCAAAGCTGAACCCCGGGAGCTGTACGAACGAAGGGAAAGGGAAATCTCTCCCAGCAGCCTCAGAAGCAGCGGATTAAAGCTCCACAAACAACTTGATGTGCCGGCATCTGTTGAATACCTGAATAGACAACGAATCATCCCAAATTCAAGAGGTGGACTTAGGGAGCAGGATATATTAATTTTTCCCCTTTTCCTTTTTTAGTGAGTGTATAGGTGTATGCTTCTGGGTGAGATTTTGTCTGTATAGCTTTGCTTTCACCATTAGTCCTAGGGTTAGGTCCGTCCGTGTTTTTTGTTTTTGTTTTTGTTTTAACTAAAAAAATTTTTTTCCTAATAAATGTTTTCTTAATAATTTTTTCCTTATTTTCTATTTTTAGAAATTAAAAAAATCTTTTTTAATAAGTTTTTTCATATTTTTTATTTTAAAAAATTAAAAACTTTTTTCTTAATAAATTTTTTTCTTAATAATTTTTTTATTTTTTACTATAAAAAATTAATAAATCTATTTTTAAAAATTAAAAAAAAATTTTTTTCTGAATACATTTATTCTTAATAATTTTTTCTCTTATTTTTTATTATAATAGCTTTATTTTATTTTATTTTATCCTCTTTCTTTCTTTCTTTCTATTTTTTTCCCCCTTTTATTCTGAGCCATGTGGATGAAAGGCTCTTGGTGCTCCAGCCAGGCATCAGGGCTGTGCCTCTGAGGTGGGAGAGCCAACTTCAGGACACTGGTCCACAAGAGACCTCCCAGCTCCACGTAATACCAAATGGCGAAAATCTCTCAGAGATCTCCATCTCAACATCAAGACCCAGCTTCACTCAACGACCAGCAAGCTACAGTGCTGGACACCCTATGCCAAACAACTAGCAAGACAGGAACACAGCCCCATCCATTAGCAGAGAGGCTGCCTAAAATCATAATAAGGCCACAGACACCCCAAAACACACCACCAGACGTGGACCTGCCCACCAGAAAGACAAGATCCAACCTCATCCACCAGAACACAGGCACTAGTCCCCTCCACCAGGAAGCCTACACAACTCACTGAACCAACCTTAGCCACTGGGGACAGATACCAAAAACAACGGGAACTACGAACCTGCAGCCTGTGAAAAGGAGACCCCAAACACAGTAAGATAAGCAAAATGAGAAGACAAAAAACCACACAGCAGGTGAAGGAGCAGGGTCAAAACACACCAGACCTAACAAATGAAGAGGAAATAGGCAGTCCACCTGAAAAAGAATTCAGAATAATGATAGTAAAGATGATCCAAAATCTTGGAAATAGAATAGACAAAATGTAAGAAACATTTAACAAGGATGTAGAAGAACTAAAGAGGAACCAAGCAACGATGAAAAACACAATAAATGAAATTAAAAATACTCTAGACGGGATCAATAGCAGAATAACTGAGGCAGAAGAACGGATAAGTGACCTGGAAGATAAAATAGTGGAAATAACTACTGCAGAGCAGAATAAAGAAAAAAGAATGAAAAGAACTGAGGACAGTCTCAGAGACCTCTGGGACAACATTAAACGCACCAACATTCGAATTATAGGGGTCCCAGAAGAAGAAGAGAAAAAGAAAGGGACTGAGAAAATATTTGAAGAGATTATAGTTGAAAACTTCCCTAATATGGGAAAGGAAATAGTTAATCAAGTCCTGGAAGCACAGAGAGTCCCATACAGGATAAATCCAAGGAGAAACACGCCAAGACACATATTAATCAAACTATCAAAAATTAAATATAAAGAAAACATATTAAAAGCAGCAAGGGAAAAACAACAAATAACACACAAGGGAATCCCCATAAGGTTAACAGCTGATCTTTCAGCAGAAACTCTGTAAGCCAGAAGGGAGTGGCAGGATATACTTAAAGTGTTGAAGGAGAAAAACCTACAACCAAGGTTACTCTACCCAGCAAGGATCTCATTCAGATTTGATGGAGAAATTAAAACCTTTACAGACAAGCAAAAGCTGAGAGAGTTCAGCACCACCAAACCAGCTTTACAACAAATGCTAAAGGAACTTCTCTAGGCAAGAAACACAAGAGAAGGAAAACACCTACAATAACAAACACAAAATATCTAAGAAAATGGGAATAGGAACATACATATAGATAATTACCTTAAATGTAAATGGATTAAATGCTCCCACCAAAAGACACAGACTGGCTGAATGGATACAAAAGCAAGATCCATATATATGCTGTCTACAAGAGACCCACTTCAGACCTAGAGACACATACAGACTGAAAGTGAGGGGATGGAAAAAGATATTCCATGCAAATGGAAATCAAAAGAAAGCTGGAGTAGCAATTCTCATATCAGACAAAATAGACTTTAAAATAAAGACTATTACAAGAGACAAAGAAGGACACTATATAATGATCAAGGTATCGATCCAAGAGGAAAGTATAACAATTGTAAATATTTATGCACCCAACATAGGAGCACCTCAATACATAAGGCAAATACTAACAGCCATAAAAGGGGAAATAGACAGTAACACAATCATAGTAGGGGACTTTAACACCCCGCTTTCACCAATGGACAGATCATCCAAAATGAAAATAAATAAGGAAACACAAGCTTTAAATGATACATTAAACAAGATGGACTTAATTGATATTTATAGGACATTCCACCCAAAAACAACAGAATACACATTTTTCTCAAGTGCTCATGAAACATTCTCCAGGATAGATCATATCTTGGGTCACAAATCAAGCCTTGGTAAATTTAAGAAAATTGAAATAGTATCAAGTATCTTTTCCGACCACAACGCTATGAGACTAGATATCAATTACAGGAAAAGATCTGTAAAAAATACAAACACATGGAGGCTACACAATACACTACTTAATAACGAAGTGATCACTGAAGAAATCAAAGGGGAAATCAAAAAATACCTAGAAACAAATGACAATGGAGACACGACGACCCAAAACCTATGGGATGCAGCAAAAGCAGTGCTAAGAGGGAAGTTTATAGCAATACAAGCCTACATCAAGAAACAGGAAACATCTCGAATAAACAACCTAACCTTGCATCTAAAGCGATTAGAGAAAGAAGAACAAAAAAACCCCAAAGCTAGCAGAAGGAAAGAAATCATAATGATCAGATCAGAAATAAATGAAAAAGAAATGAAGGAAACAATAGCAAAAATCAATGAAACTAAAAGCTGGTTCTTCGAGAAGATAAACAAAATTGATAAACCATTAGCCAGACTCATCAAGAGAAAAAGGGAGAAGACTCAAATCAATAGAATTAGAAATGAAAAAGGAGAAGTAACCACTGACACTGCAGAAATACAAACGATCATGAGAGATTACTACAAGCAACTCTATGCCAATAAAATGGACAACCTGGAAGAAATGGACAGATTCTTAGAAATGCACAACCTACCGAGACTGAACCAGGAAGAAATAGAAAATATGAATAGACCAATCACAAGCACTGAAATTGAAACTGTGATTAAAAATCTTCCAACAAACAAAAGCCCAGGACCAGATGGCTTCACAGGCGAATTCTATCAAACATTTAGAGAAGAGCTAACACCTATCTTTCTCAAACTCTTCCAAAATATTGCAGAGGGAGGAACACTCCCCAACTCATTCTACGAGGCCACCATCACCCTGATACCAAAACCAGACAAAGATGTCACAAAGAAAGAAAACTACAGGCCAATATCACTGATGAACATAGATGCAAAAATCCTCAACAAAATGCTAGCAAACAGAATCCAACAGCACATTAAAAGGATTATACACCATGATCAAGTGGGGTTTATTCCAGGAATGCAAGGATTCTTCAATATACGCAAATCAATCAACGTGATACATCATATTAACAAATTGAAGGAGAAAAACCATGTGATCATCTCAATAGATGCAGAGAAAGCTTTCGACAAAATTCAACACCCATTTATGATTAAAGCCCTGCAGAAAGTAGGCATAGAGGGAACTTTCCTCAACATAATAAAGGCCATATATGACAAACCCACAGCCAACATTGTCCTCAATGGTGGAAAACTGAAACCATTTCCACTAAGATCAGGAACAAGACAAGGTTGCCCACTCTCACCACTATTATTCAACATAGTTTTGGAAGTGTTAGCCACAGCAATCAGAGAAGAAAAAGAAAGAAAAGGAATCCAAATCGGAAAAGAAGAAGTAAAGCTGTCACTGTTTGCAGATGACATGATACTATACATAGAGAATCCTAAAACTGCCACCAGAAAACTACTAGAGCTAATCAATGAATTTGGTCAAGTAGCAGGATGCAAAATTAATGCACAGAAATCTCTTGCATTCCTATATACTAATGATGAAAAATCTGAAAGTGAAATTAAGAAAACACTCCCGTTTACCATTGCAACAAAAAGAATAAAATATCTAGGAATAAACCTACCTAAGGAGACAAAAGACCTGTATGCAGAAAATTATAGGACACTGATGAAAGAAATTAAAGATGATACAAATAGATGGAGAGATATACCATGTTCTTGGATTGGAAGAATCAACATTGTGAAAATGACTCTACTACCCAAAGCAATCTACAGATTCAATGCAATCCGTATCAAACTACCACTGGCATTTTTCACAGAACTAGAACAAAAAATTTCACAATTTTTATGGAGACACAAAAGACCCCGAATAGCCAAAGCAATCTTGAGAACGAAAAATGGAGCTGGAGGAATCAGGCTCCCTGACTTCAGACTATATTACAAAGCTACAGTAATCAAGACAGTTTGGTACTGGCACAAAAACAGAAATATAGATCAATGGAACAGGATAGAAAGCCCAGAGATAAACCCACGCACATATGGTCACCTTATCTTTGATAAAGGAGGCAAGCATATACAGTGGAGAAAAGACAGTCTCTTCAATAAGTGGTGCTGGGAAAATTGGACAGGTACATGTAAAAGTATGAAATTAGAACACTCCCTGACACCATACACAAAAATAAACTCAAAATGGATTAAAGACCTAAGTGTAAAGCCAGACACTATCAAACTCTTAGAGGAAAACATAGGCAGAACACTCTATGACATAAATCACAGCAAGATCCTTTTTGACCCAGCTCCTAGAGAAATGGAAATAAAAACACAAATAAACAAATGGGACCTAATGAAACTTAAAAGCTTTTGCACAGCAAAGGAAACCATAAACAAGACCAAAAGACAACCCTCAGAATGGGAGAAAATATTTGCAAATGAAGCAACTGACAAAGGATTAATCTCCAAGATTTACAAGCAGCTCATGCAGCTCAATAACAAAAAAACAAACAACCCAATCCAAAAATGGGCAGAAGACCTAAATAGACATTTCTCCAAAGAAGATATACAGATGGTCAACAGACACATGAAAGAATGCTCAACATCATTAATCATTAGAGAAATGCAAATCAAAACTACAATGAGGTATCATCTCACACTGGTCAGAATGGCCATCATCAAAAAATCTACAAACAGTAAATGCTGGAGAGGGTGTGGAGAAAAGGGAACACTCTTGCACTGTTGGTGGGAATGTAAATTGATACAGCCACTATGGAGAACAGTATAGAGGTTCCTTAAAAAACTACAAATAGAACTACCATACGACCCAGCAATCCCACTACTGGGCATATACCCTGAGAAAACCATAATTCAAAAAGAGTCATGTACCAAAATGTTCATTGCAGCTCTATTTACAATAGCCAGGACATGGAAGCAACCTAAATGTCCATCGACAGATGAATGGATAAAGAAGATGTGGCACATATATACAATGGAATATTACTCAGCCATAAAAAGAAATGAAATGGAGGTATTTGTAATGAGGTGGATGGAGTTAGAGTCTGTCATACAGAGTGAAGTAAGTCAGAAAGAGAAAAACAAATACAGTATGCTAACACATATATATGATATCTAAGGAAAAAAAAAAAAAAAAAAGGTCATGAAGAACCTAGTGGCAAGATGGGAATAAAGACACAGACCTACTAAAGAATGGACTTGAGGATATGGGGAGGGGGAGGGGTGAGATGTGACAGGGTGAGAGAGTGGCATGGACATATATACACTACCAAATGTAAAATAGATAGCTAGTGGGAAGCAGCCGCATAGCACAGGGAGATCAGCTCAGTGCTTTGTGACCGCCTGGGGGGGTGGGATGGGGAGGGTGGGAGGGAGGGAGATGCAGGAGGGAGGAGATATGGGAACGTGTGTATATGTGTAGCTGATTCACTTTGTTATAAAGCAGAAACTAACACACCATACTTCAATAAAGATGTTTAAAAAAAAAACAAACCACAATGACATATCATTTCACATCTGTTAGGATGGCTATGATAATAATTTTAAAAAGATAAAAAAGGTAGGCAAAGATGTAGAGAAAAAGGGACCCTTGAACACTGATGATGGGAATTTAAATTGGTGCTGCCACTGTGGAAAACATTATGGTGGTTCTTTAAAAAATTAAAAACAGAACTGCCATATTATCCAGAAGTCTCATTTCTGGGTATATGTCTGAAGGAAACAAAATCAGTATCTTGAGGAGATATCTTCACCCCCATGTTCACTGTAGCATTATTCACAACAGCCATGACATGGTAACAATCTAATTGTCAATTGATGAATGAACAGGTAAAGAAAACGTGATATCTATATCTATGTCTATATATCTATGTCCATATCTTTTGCTTTGATATGGCATACAATAAACACATGCCACTTTAAAGCTTATTTTTTTCTCTCTTTCAAATGAAAATGTAAGGGTTATATCCAACTTGATTATTTGTACTGTCTCCTGCTCTGCCTGATTCTTACTTTCTAACCCTGCAATGTTAAATAAAAAGAGATTCTTTTCTCAGAAAAAAAAAAAAAAAAAGTAGAGCCGGAAGATGGACTGAATCACTGCAATCTCATGATGAAACTTGAACTGATGAGGGATTGCTTCTTATGGATGAACAAAGAAGGTGGTTTATTGAGATGGAATCTACTCTTGGTGAAGATGTTGTGAAGATTGTTAAAATGCAACAAAGGATCCAGAATATGACATAAACTTAGTTGATAAAGCAGAAGCAGGGTTTGAGAGATTGACTCTACTTATGAAAGACGTTCTAGTGTGGGTAAAATGCTATCAAACAGCATTGCATGCCACCAAGAAACCGTTCATGAAAGGAAGAGTCAATCGATGTGGCAAACTTCATCGATGTCTTATTTTAAGAAGTTGCCACAATTACTCTACCCTTCAGTAACCACCACCCTGATCAGTCAGCAGCTGTCAACATGGAGGCAAGACCCTCCACCAGCAAAAAGATTATGACTGACTGAAAGCTCAGATAATGGTTAACATTTTTTAGCAAAAAAGTATTTTTTAATTAAGGTATGTACATTTTTAGACATAATGCTATGGCACACTTAATAGGCTACAGTACAGTGTGGACATAATTTTTGTATGCACTGGGAAACCAAAATCCATTTGACTTGCTTTATGGTGATATACGCTTTATTGCAGTGGTCTGGAACCAAACCCACAATATCTCTGAGGTATGCCTGTATTTGCTAGCTTTTTAAAATGGATATTTTTAAAATTTATTTTCTTATCTAAATAGATATTTATATTCGTACCTAATTTTATATTTTTAAGTTTGCTTTTTTTTTCTAAAGTATCCACAACTTGCATAAGCTTCAGGCTCCATGAAACTTGGATCTGTCCCACCTCTATTACATTTCCCACAGGAGACACTAAAGATGTAGTCATCTTTCCAGAAGGACATATTTAGGGCCTCTCCTTCAAGGCCTCTGCCGCATAAATGTGGACATATGAAAATGAGCCTTCACCTGTGGAATTTCGATCCCCAGCTGACAGAGCTGCATATATTGCCCTTCAACTCTTGTCATGTGAGTGTGTCTTTCTTCTTCCTTTTTCACTCTTGTGGCTTCATCCCAGTCTTCCACTTGGTGACCCTTGATCCAGTGCTTCTGGCTCTCACCACGTGACTTTTCCTTCTCTAAGAGATCTCATGCCTCACTCCCAGCCACTCCTGGAAGCTTTTACCACGAAGGTCCCTGCTCATCAAACACTGCTCATCAAACATGGTTTCATACTCCAAGCCTTAAAGACACAGCTAATGGAACCCTTCATCGGGAATCCTGCCTCCTTGCTGGTTACCGCTACAAGGGACTCGAGTCATCTTGTTGTCCTTTCCAGAACAAGGAAGTCCAGACAAATCCTGTTTCTCCATGAGGCATCCTGAGAAAGAGAGGGGAAACCCCTTCTATCAAAATTTCGAACTTGGATCTCAAGAGCTTATAACAGAGAGAGCAATGTTCTTTGCTGCTTGACTTGACCTGACCCATGGAATCATAAAAAAGAGAAAAATAGTGTTTAAGTCAATTACTGCCTGGCTTAAATGGTTTTCTGTGAGTAAACAGGAAAATTAACCACCATTCTCAACATTGTTTTGAAGGCAAATTGTGCTCTTACATTACAAATAACTGTCTTAATAAATGATTGTTGGGACACAAACTGTTGGTGCATTGAGTAAACAAACTGTTTCTTTTCAGTTTGTGAAGCTAAAACTCTTTCCCGCTCTTCCTGTAATTGGAGCTGGTTGTGACATAAGACATCACAGGATTGATCACCCAGGTGTCACTATGGCTAATTATTAAGACGAATCCAAGTACATGGTATTTACCATCCTTCACCACCTTTATTTCTCTTCTAAAGTATAGAGTAGACCTTGACACGGTTCACTTAATTTCTGCAAGAAGGTTCGTAATGGGGAAGAACCTTTGCATTCTATTACAAGTTAATCACTAAAGGGATGTCACCTATAAGCTTAAATAATACACAATGGCCCATCTCTGGGAACCCTGCCTCCCAGGTAATGATCATTAAGCTAAAATACCTTTTGCTCACAGGAAACATCCTGACCAGGCCCACGTGTGAATGACTGCAGGCAGGAAGAAATTAGCACATCCCCTCCAGAGGCTGACTGGAGCCAGGAAATGGTGGACTTTATTCCCTTCCCTTTTAGTATAAAAGAAGGCTGAATTCTAACTCAGGCAAGATGGTTCTTTGGGACGTGAGTCCACTATCTTCTCGGTTTGCTGGCTTTCTGAAAAAAGTCGCTATTCCTTGCCCTAACAACTCGTCTCTCGATTTATTGGCCTGTCACACGGCAAGCAGTACGAGCTTGGACTCGGTAACAGGTTCAGAAGCTGCAAGAACTCTCATTCCCTCTCCACTGCTGTGGCCTCTGGGGATCGATCACCCACTGTTTTCTGTTTAATGTTGCCTTAATCTGAGATTCAGTGCAGTAGGTCAGTGGAAGGTCCAGGCCTGACCTGGGGTAGAAGGACAGAGACCACGACTCTCTGCACATTGCAGGAGTCTCCGTTCAAGTCTTCTAAAGCTGCCTTGAGCCACTCCAGTTCCCCATGGTCCATTAGTTTTAATTCAAAGATGTAGAACTGAGCCTTATGATGACGCCTAGGCCAGTGCCGCCCAAAGCATGATCCTCAGCCAGTGCTGGGCCACAAGCTGTTGCCAGTCAAAGACAAAGGAAACACAGAAATTGAGAGAATGCTTTAAAAAACCTTTTGTAGTCAGCTGACATTGCTGTGCAATGTCACATCTAAGTACATAACCCATCATTTTGTTGGGGGGAACAGACAGTTTGGTTGTTATCAAACTCCCAAAGTGAGTAACCTGTGATGTCCTGTGCAGCAAGACCATGTGCTGGTCTGCAAGAAAGCAGAAGTGCGAAAAAAAAATTTTTTTTAACTAGTCCTCCATGATCATTTTTAAAGCTTTGGTCTAGGCTACCGAGAAGGAGCTGGAAGGCAGGGAAAATTGAATGAAGGCAAATTGGAAAGAACCTGGGACCTCTGTAGAGATAGTCCTGATTTCTGCACAGTCTCAGAGTACTCTCCAGCTTTGCCATGCCCTGAGACTTGAAATTAGTGTACTAGGGCTAAGTTGTGTTGGGTCCCAGCTTGGATGATATTCCACTGTAAACAGCCTCTTCAGAGACTGTGATGCACTTTCTTTCCATCCAGGAGAGCAGAAATAACTTGCAGCTTGTACAGCACTGGTGTCCAAAAGAAAAGCCACACAGGGACATCTAGTGGTAAGAGGAAATTGCCAACCTGCTCCAGAGGAGTCCAAGAATTTCCAAACTACAAGCTGCTTGGGGACTTTAGATTCATTTATTGAATTTTACCTCACACCCTAGCAAATCAGTCACTGCATTTGAAGGTACTAATCAGTGTGATGTGCGGCCCCGGAAATGAAGCTGGACACCCTGGCCACCTGTTAGGACACCTCTAACAAGTGTCTGTACACCCAGAATGAAGCAAAGAGTGAAGGCAGTAGACAGATTCTTCAGGCGAGGGTGCTGAGGAGAGAATACAGATAGGAGACCCTCATTTTATGGACAATTACTTCAGCAGTGTCTTTCGAGCTGGCTGTAAAACAGACCTGACCCCAGAGAAGTAGAAAAGAGGCAAAGCTCCAAAATAAACTGACTACATTAAGAACAGTCCTCCAAACTTGCTGACCTATAAATAAGCATCAGCAGAACTCTTCATGAGAGTTACTTGTGAGCTCCCCAGCAAGATGACAAAGCCAAATCAAAGCTAGCCACCCAGACTGATAAAAAACAAAGCCCTTAGAAGAAGCACGTTTCTCCTGGCCTTTGATGGAAAGACTGAAGATAAAATACATACAGTTGCACCAGATTTTTGTTGTCAAGCTGACTCTTTCACAGGCTGACAGATGTGTAAATAAATTAAATTAGGTCTAAATTAGCTGGTAAAAATCATGATTTTACCATGAAAAACATATCTAAAGTCTATAACTGCTGATTTTTGCCTCTTCTATGTGTAGCAAGGTCAAATTTTACATACTACAACTCATGCATCCTAACGTAACTTTAGAAAAGTATCTAATTGATGTAATAACAAAGTCCTTCTTTCGACCCACCTATCCCCACCCATCTAATGACAAGAAAACTCTTGAACTTGTCCATTCATGCTCACTAGCCCCCTTCTTGATTACAATCACCCATTGCGGTTGAACTTGTATTGCAGTTCAAACTATTTATTCTAACAACTCAAGTTTCTCCCCCTTTCCCAGATGAAATTTGGGCACAAGAAGATTAAACTGGGGAGGTGGTCTTTAGTCCCTGTGTTGTATTTCTCTCCGGGCTCCTGCTTCTCTGAGTTGTAACTGGTTTCTCCTGCTGTCTGCTCTCAGACTGTCCTATCTAAATCCACACTAAGTCCACCCTGGGGAAATCCATGGTCTGTACTGTCAGCTCCTTTTGTGCCTGGTATTATCTCACTCTTCCCAACCAACCTTTTCTTAGGTCCCCACCTCTTCTATCTACCTCTCCCTGCAGTCCCTGCTGCAACCCTCAATGAAGTCATCCCTCACCACAGGGATCTCTTGACGGGTCCACCGGTTTCTCAGCGATGCCACCAAGAGCATGTCAGAACTCCAGGAAACAGTCTGTGAAAGTGAGCCAATGGAGATCTGGAGCTCTTATTTCTGGACCTCTCCCAAACCACTCCCATGACACTGATATTACTACTCTTTCGGCCTCTCATGTCACTTCGGAGGACCCTGTGAGATGCGCTCCTCCCACAGTTCCCTATGAGTAGCAGGGTGTGTTTGTTTCCTAGGGCTGCAATAGCAAATTATCACGAATTCAGTGGCCTAAAGCAACAGAACATTGATTCTCTTCCCATTCTGGAGGCCAGAGTCTGAAATCAAGGGGTCAGCAGGGTGGGTTCTCCCTGGAGGCTCTGAGGGAGAATCCGGTCTATGCCTCTGTCCTAGCTTCTGCCGGCTTCTGGCGACCCTTGGCATTCCTTGGCATGGGGCTGCATAACTCCGGTCGCTGCCTCCTTCTCCTCATTATCTTCTTCTCTCTCTATCTGTGTCTGTTTTCCCTTCTCATCTCTTATAAGGATTTGCCATTGGATTTAAAGCCCATCCTAGTCCAGAATAATCTCATCTCGAGATCATTAATTTAATTATATCTGCAAAAACCCTTTATTCCATAAGGTCACATTTATGGGTTCCAGCGGTTAGGACCTATACACATCTCTTTTTTTCGGGTGGGGGGGTGCAGTATTTAAACAATTTTTTGGGGTGTGGGCCTCACTGGGGCCTCTACCTTCTCACGAAGGCCAGAGGTATGTAGGTCCCTCCAGGGGATCCCAGTAGCATCCCAATCCCAGATCCATCCTCTCTGAACCCCTTCCTTTTTGCACCAGAATTGTTTCTCTTCCTGTCCCTTTTCTATGAGGAATTCACCTGTCATATCTGCCCTCTTCTTACCTCTGGGCCTCTTTTTTCTAGAAGGTACCTACTTTCCTCTTCCCTGGGCTGATAAAGACTCAAGGCATGCACTAGTGGCAAAAAAAAGTGTGGTTTAAGAGAGAGATTATATTATTTGTGAACATATTTCAAAAACATTATCTCCATTATATATATACAGACATACACAGAGTCTGTTATATTAAGACATTGGCCCCCCATGACAACATCTTAACCAAAACTTTAAAGGAGAAATCCAGACTTGGAAAATAATCTAAAGATTTACTATGTATAAAAAAGATGATCACAAGCACCCACTAATACAACTCAGCTTATATATAATCTTCCTCTCTAGAGGACAAAATATTGTTAAAGTATTAGTTCAACAGGCACTGTAATTGATAAGCTATAGGTTTTGATAAGCTATAGTTCTAGGTCTTGGAAGAATTTGCTCACCTCTACCCTCTATGTTTTAATATTTTATTTTAGAACATCTCAAATATACATAAAAGTAGAGAAAACAGTATAACAATTCATGTACCTATCACTCAGCTTCAACAGTTCATAACTCATGACCAACTTTGCTGCCTTATACTTGATACCTTCATGTCTCTCTCTATCCCATCCCTGAATTTTGAGGTTATCTTAGACATCACATCATCTGTAAATATTTCATAGATTTTTCTAAAAGATAGAGACCCTTTTTTGCATATTCAGTAACATGATCATACCTGAAAATGTTAAAATATTCTTTAATATCAAATATTCAATCATGCTCACATTTCCCCAGTTTTATATTTTATCATTTTCACTTTGTTTTTAGCTTGTTTTTTGAATTAGAATCCAAATGACATCTATTCATTGAGAGATGATAAATGTCTCAAATTTCTTTCCGTCTTTAGGCTCTCTGTCTGTGTGTGTCTGTCTCCCTCTTTTCCTCTTCTCTCTTGAAGTTTTTGTTGAAGAAATGGGTGGTTTGTCCTATGAATTTTTCTGTCTGAATTTTTCTGACTTTATCCTCTTGGTGATTTTTGTCCTTTGTATTTTCTGTAAATTTGTATTTTAAATAAGAGACGAGTGGAGATTTATGAGGGATTTTTTTGTCCAGACAACCACAGAGGTGATATTGTATAATACCCTCAGGGATGAATAATTCCTGGTTGTCTTCTTTTTCTGATGTTAGCAGACATTGATAATCATTGCTTAGATCCAATAATTCTTAAGGTGTTAAAATGATAAATTATTTCTTTAATTCTTAGCTGGTAAGCTTCTAAGAGATATTTCACCCTCAAGAGCAATTGTTTATGCTGAGGTACAGTTTGCATAGGAGAAGCAAGATGAATGCTTGGTTCTTTTTTTATATATATGCGGTCTTCTATATATATAATATTATATATAATATATATATATATAATATGTATATACATACATGTATGTGTGCGTATATGTATATGTATGTATTTTATTAACACATGGATTTAAACATCTTTGATGCCTTACAACATATTGCAATTATTATACTTAGTGATACTCAAGTCATCCTCCCTTTGACAAGGGGGTCTCTTCACTTAGACTTCTGTCCTTTTGGGATGACGCTAGTAGTCTTGAATAGCATCCTTATTTTCTGATGTGACAAGATTCATCTTGCATTTCCTACAACTGGCTGCGAGGTCTTTTCAGTGGCTATAGATAGAAAATATTGTTATCTTTGTTTTGTTTTAGATAAAACACATCATAAGTTCAAACTAATACTTCCAATTCAAATTCAAGAATACGAGGTTTTTACTTAACCTAGCTGATTTCATATCTGTTTCTCTCTTCTGCCATGCCCCAAACCCTGGTTTCAATGACACCAATATAATTATTTATTTGCTTTATCAATACTATATACACGATGGTCTCAGAATAATATAAACACTACTGTCAACTATATCATTACTGTAAATAGGGTTTTTTTCTTTTTCAGTTTATTTTGTCCCACTGGGGATGTACAATCCAACCGTTATGCCTTAAAGTCACTTGGGATAATTTCTCTGTGGGAGGATCAACAGGATACACTTCGAGGTTTCTTTTTCTTTTCACTTTCGATATTTAGGAGTTGCATTTTGTGTTTAATTTTATTTTTTTATTATGTAAGATATTTACATTTCCAAAGTTGCATCTTCAAAACAAGATATCTAAAGAAAAACAAATAGTTTCTATCCCCCTTCCTTCCATCTCTTCCCTCCTTCTCCCATAGTTAGCTATTTTTTTAAACTTTATGGTTTGTCTTTTCACTGAGTTTTAAATTATAATCACACACTCACACACACACACACACTCACACACAAACACACATTCTTATATCCTGGAGATTATTCCATAGTAACGTAGAGATTTTTCTCATTCTTTTTTTACACCTGCATAATAATCCATTGTGTGAATACATCATAGTTTATTCAACCATTTCTTATTGGTGAGTATTTGAATTATTTGCGGTATTTTGCTGTTATAAATGGTGCTTCAGTGAATAGCCTTGTTCACAAGTACTTTTATATTTTTGACCCATGTATCTTTGGAATAGATTCCTAAAAATGGAAATCTATGTAGTTTTTCTAGTTCATATTTTGAAATATAATTTACAATACTAACTCCGAATTCTAAATATAATAGTTATTGGTTTTTGGTTTTGGTAAAGGGCTTGGGGTAATTTTTGAATTAGTAAATTTAAAATTTGTTTGTGTGGCAGAGCAGTCACGATTTTCCTAGTGGAATAGTGTACTATTTCTCCGTAAAAGAGTAATAAATATAAATCCATCAAAGAAACTAGGGCATTTCTAAAAGCAATAACTGTGACTATGTTATATGCATGCAATATAAAATCACCATCATGAGCATAAATGTCCCAGGAAAAAACAAAGATGTTAAATTAGACCTCATCAGCTGTTTCTGAGTTTTCCGTTCAGTCTCGTTTGGCCATAGCTTATTCTGCTCTCTATTAGTGTAAACTACTTGGCATTGGGTATGAAGTGATTAAACATTAATGGTTTTAACTATCATTTCTGAGAAGTGAGTGATGTAATAATGGAGTTACACTGGAAGTGTCATGATTTCTATATATCTACTCCAAGCAAAAGGAGATTTTTCCAGCCAAGGGGGCTTTAAAATTTCAATATCCATCACAGTAACATCAGGAGCACTGATCTCAGAAGACAAATACCATATGATATCACTTACATGTGGATTCTAAAATACAACGGAAATGAACCTATCTACAAAACAAAAACAGACTTACAGACATAAACAGACCTGTGGTTGCCAAGGGGGAAGGGGGTGAGGGAGGGAAGGACAGGGAATTTGGGATTAACAGATGCAAGCTATTATATATAGGATGGATAAACAACAAGGTCCTACTGTATAGCACAGGGAACTATATTCAATATCCTGTGTTAAACCATAATGGAAAAGAATATGAAAATGAATATATTTATATATATATGTATATATATATATATTTATAAAACTGAGTCACTTTGCTGTACAGCAGAAATTAAGCACAACATTGTAAATCAACTATACTTCAATAAAATTTTTTAAAAAACAGCACTGATGTCAGAGAGAAAACTCAGCTACCAGGGAGAGAGCACATACAGACTCAAAGCATGCTGGTAAGAAGCTGTGGTTTTTTGGTTTTGTTTTTAATTTTTATTTATTTATTTATGGCTGTGTTGGGTCTTCGTTTCTGTGCTAGGGCTTCCTGTAGTTGTGGCAAGCGGGGGCCACTCTTCATCGCGGTGCACGGGCCTCTCACTATCGCGGCCTCTCTTGTTGCGGAGCACAGGCTCCAGACGTGCTGGCTCAGTAATTGTGGCTCATGGGCCTAGTTGCTCCGCGGCATGTGGGACCTTCCCAGACCAGGGCTCGAACCCGTGTCGCCTGCATTGGCAGGCAGATTCTCAACCACTGCGCCACCAGGGAAGCCCGAAGCTGTGTTTTCATAGAGGTCAATTAACGATATCTCAATCCTTTAACAATTGAGAAAATGCTTATAAGATTACAAATATTCCAGCATATAACATACCATATAGGACATAATAATTTAGAACAAAAATAGATAATAATTTAAATATAAAAGGATCAATGTTGAAATAAACTTTTCTTAGTCATTTTGATTAAATTCAGTTATTTAATGAAAAAGAACTAGAAAAATTTTCTGTATCCATTCATATTCTTTATATTCAATTGTATAGATCAGGCATTGACAAACTTTTTCTGTAAAAGGCCAGACAGCAAATATTACACTGAGTGAGCCAAGAGGCAAAATCAAGTGTGTTATGTAGGAACTTATACAACAAATGAGAAAACAAATTTCCACATTTTTTATTGTTGAAATTCAAAAAATAATAATGATGGAGCACAAGTTTTTGTAATTCAGATCTACTAGTGAAAAGAATGGAATTTTATTCAAAGGATAATATTTTGCTTAAGTGGGTTTCAAGGTTAGCGTTCTCAATCATCAAATTTATTGCAAATGTTCATTAGGAAAAAAAAACACTTTTAGCTTGTCGGCCAAACAAAAACAAGTGGAAGGCCAGATTTGGTCCACAGGGCCTAGTGGACTGACCGCTGGCATAGAAAATTCTCATGATAGTATGGGTTCAATCAGTTCAACAGATCCTTTTGCTTTCTTTACAATCCCTAAATTAAAGAATCACCACTAGAAGGCAAACCCTCCATGTGTCTATTCATTGATGTATGCCAAACATCTAGAACAGCGCCTGGCACATAGGAGGCCCATAGTAAATATTTCTTTCATGAAACAATAGGTAAAATACATAAAATATTTATTTTATATATAGTTATTTGGACTAAGTGGAACCTAGCCAACTCATAGAGTCAAGATTCTGGGAGCCCAGGATGAAAAAAAAACAAGAAACCCTACTTCACTTATTTCTGGGCATTCTATTTGTTTGTCCCACAATCACTGCTACTAGCGACTGATCTACTCAAGTGGCAGCACGTTCAGTGTCTGAAGAAAATTGAATAGAAGGAAGTCTTAAAGTGGGGGTAACTCCATGCATTTGTTTATTTATTTCTGAAAATTAACAAATGATAATTTGGTTTTGGTGGCATCATGTTGGTGATTCAGAGAAAAATTAATTTAAAGATTATTATCCTAAGGCACTAAACCACAAAATGCTATTTAACACGCAAGTTTAGCTTTGACCTCATTAATAGAGGCTACAAGCTTCCTACTATGATTATTCCCACATCTTGCTTTTCATATTTTATCACTGGAAAAAGAGGAGACCAACACCTGCCTCCAGAACAAATAGAATTTTTGGAGTCAGAGAATATTTCAAATATTTTTCTAACTTAATCTCTTGATTTTAAATGTGAAGACATGGAGAGAGCAAGAGTATGTGATTTGCCTGTGTCTCATGCAAGTTAGTGGAAAGCTATCATTAGAACCAATTCTTGGTTCTCAACTCTGTCTTGTCATGAAAGATGAGTTATAAAGAAAGAGTAAATTACATTCCTTTAGCTATCGAGTTACAGACGTAGTAGCTCAGACAAGGATTTAGCACAGCCCTTATCTTCGTGATTAATTCAACCCATGGGAAGATAAAATACAATTACTTCAGCAAATACTAACACAAAAATTTTACATTTGGGCTACTAATATTGTCTGTGCTACACTCAATACATCAGTAATCAGAACTTGATTAATTTTGTTGAAACACTTGGTTGGGAGCAGGGTGCAGATGACAATTTCAAGAGAACAGACTGGGCACAGTTTGGGAACCAACTTGATTAAAGAAGCGATAAGGTTATCCAAATATTTGTTCCTTGTCCCATCTGTCTCTCTAAGGCAGCGCATTGCAAATGAGAACGAGAAGGTCAAGTTCACATACCACATATTTAGTTATAACTATTCTTATCATACTGAGGATATAACAGATTACCACTAATCTGATAAAATTATGACACATTAGAATGAATGCTGTTTTAATTGCATACTGTGGTAGAGTTTATAAGATGTTTTACATGTGTCTGACCTGAACCTCATCACAATATCATGAAGTGGGCAGGTGCAGTAAATTGGTTGCAAAAATAGCCTAAATTCTTCATCTCTTCGGGAATCCAGGCCCCTGGGTCACATGACTTTGCAGTTCTTCTCACTAATAAGGTTGTCTGTGTCCTAGAGTTTTAATTCTGCAGTCATACATATGACTTTCTTTGGCCAGTAGCATGTTAGCAGATGTGATACGTGCAGAATCTTGAAAAGGTGCTAACGCATTTCCGTTCCCTCTCTTGCTCTTTGCCGTGGCCATGTTAACATATCCAGGCTAGCCTACGAAAGCAAGAGTCAGCACGCTGTTTCTGTAAAAGATCAGATAGTAAATCTTTTTGGTTTTGTGGGCCATGTGGTCTCTACTGCTACTATTCAACTACTCAACACTGCCATTGTGACATGAAAGTAGCCGTAGCAAATATGAAAATGAATGAGCAAAATTGTGTTCTGATAAAACGTTATTTATAGAAACAATACATGGGCTGGATTTGGCCAGTGAGCCATAGTTTGCTGACCCCCATACTAGAGGATGAGACACATGGAATAGAGTTGAGTTGCCCCAGTAATCCTAGTTTAGATCATTTGGAATCACCCAAGCTCCAGCCAATTCCTAGATATGTGAGACAGACACACGTCCACGAGAATCACTTAGCCAACCTGTAGCTCACAGCAGACACATGAGCAAACCCAGCCAACATCAGCCCAACCCTGCAGAATCATTTGCCAAGCCCCTGAGTCATGGATGATTTGTTACATAGAATTATTGTGGCAAAAGAATATTAATACTGTAGGTAAAGTCTTAATTTTGCCATTTTAGAATTAAAGATGGGGCTTAAGGAAGTTAAATATCTTGGTCATTGTCTCGGGCAGCCAGAAAGTGTCAGAGCCAAGATTCAAATTTAAGTACTTTCAAATCTATTGTTCTATCCACTAGGTAAAGCTGCTTCAATCCTTTACTCTTCTCTTTATTTTAGATGGTTTTATTTATATAGCAATATAGATATAGATACGTATAATTTAGGGTAAAAGATGAAGAATTTTAGGCAGCTCTGACTCTCCACTGATTCCCCTCTTAGCTTGTAGCTATGGAAAATCATGTCACCCAGCCTTAAAATCTGGATGATTTTCTTTAAGTTGCTAATGCAGATCTCTTTGTGGTGTAGCACAGTCTATATCACCCTGGTTCTTATTTTCCGAAACTCCAGTCAGAGGAAATAACTTAAATGACCTACTCTTGCACGCAGCTCCTATCTCTCCATTTTACTGCTCCCATTTCATGCAGGGCTGTCGGGGCTTTCTGAATTAAATGTGACTTAGGGCCAGCGCTTGCTGACTGAAGAGTCTCATAGGTCCTATAGCTCATCCCCAATCTTGTACTTGAGCTGTCAAGTGTGAGAGATTGGTGCCAAATTCAACCCAACATAGCCCCTTCCCAGTAGTCTGCCTTTGACAACCCCTCCTTGTCAAATCCAACAGTTTACATAGGATATATAGTGAATAAAGTACTCTGAAAGATACGAATGTAGAGGTGCTGCTTCCGCTGATAGCAGGAACACCTATCAGCTTCCCACAGGGCTGACATTTTAGGCTGGCAGTGGGGAGATGACCATAGGATTCCTGTGCTGCTGTTTCTAAATGGATTGTAGAGACTTTCAAGGCAAATTGCCTCACTTCTCACCATCTGTCTCCAAAAAGAGTCAGTGTGAAGCAACTATGCAACTCAAAAAATAATTTTTTTTTGGTATTTATAAAGTAGAACCCTCAGGTGAATGGTTTCTAGAACTTATACAGGATTCCCTAGGCTTGAGTCTCTCTACATTAAAGTTTAATGCTTTGGACACCAGAATCTCTCAGCTTGTCTTCCCACTGCCTGGAGAAATGTCTGGGCTTAGAATCATTGAATGTTAAGAGTGGGAAGGTAGGAAAAATAAAAATAAATAGGAACCGGAAGTTGTACATTTGGCCTTTGATAGTTAATCTCCTAGCTGAACACAGCATAGATATGGCAAGCTGCTCACTTCCAGGTCAAGAAGACCCAAGAAGTAGACTCTTTGTCCTTTAATATGGTGTAAAGAAGAATGTTTCACTCTGAAGAGGTATTAGATAGCCAAGGAAACAGAGAAAAGGAAGAATACAAAGATAAGAGTTGATTGTGCCTAAGCACCCACAATGGTGAGGAGCTTGTGTCATTAGCCTTGGTCTTTCAGTCCCACTTACAAGGCTGGTCCAAGTGTGGAGATGAATGTGGGGTACTGTAGCCAATGAACTATGAGTATTTTTAGTCCCATTCATGACATCACCTCTATCTTGAAACGGATATATCAGATTACCTTAGTCTTATGCCATTGAACATTTGACTCATCCAACTCTCTTTGATGTGAACCCATGCTCTCCTAGCCACACAAGCCTTTTTTTTTTGCCACACAAGCCTTCCTATAGTGTGCAGAGCACTGAGTCGTGGAGTAACTTTGGTACCTTTGGCAGTGCTCCCCCAGAGAAAATCAAGAGAGGATTTCTGATCACGATTTAACTTCCAAGGCAGCTTGACCACAGGGCCAGAATGGAGTGATCCCTGGGATTCAAGACCACTAGACCATGGGACAGTTACAGGACTGAGTTTCAATGAATTCCTTGCTATTATGGTTTACACTCAAGTCTCATTTATGAGTCTACCTCTCAGGGCCTAGTCACATCAATACCCTGAAAGAGTATGTGTTTGAGTTTTCAAAGCAGAGGGTCCCACCCATTTGGCACTGCTTAGATAAGGTTTTCTCCGTCTTTTAAAACCACAGAGCCCTTTAATATATGTCAAATTCTGATGTCCCACCACCATCTTTCAACATGTCCAAGCCAAATAAGTACATCTTAGAGATAGATATCCCCACCTGCTAAGAAGATTCTACTCTACGTAGTACTACGTGAAATAACCATAGGGCTTATGTCCTAAATAATATTGATTCAGTATATTGTGTGTATGTGTAGATGCTAGCTGTAGAGATTTTGATAAAATCTGCCCCACCCTCCAGCCCCATTTGAGAGTCACTGCACCCTCTCACTAAAACTCCCATCACCGCCCTAGATGATGCTTCTATAAGAATTTCAGATAAATACCTTCTGATTTCTGCAGAAGAAACTTGACTTACTTATGGTAGAGTTAGTTTAGGGTTGGTGAGGAGAGACCAAGGCTTGAGTGAAGGGAGTGGTGAAATTTGAAGAAGTAACTTGTTACCTAATTATTAAGTGCATACATAATGGTTAGTACTGGTGATGGTGGTGGTACTAACTCCTGTGTGTATGTGTGTGTGTGTGTGTGTGTGTGTGTGTGTGTGTGTGTGTGTGGTGAGTGTGGAGTCTGAGAATGAGGTGTGTGAATGCAGATGTGTATGTTTGCGTACATGAATGAGAATGTATATACAAAGACAAAGAAAACACAATCCTTGTGTTCAAAGAGTTCTAATTAAGTGGTAGAAACGTGAACATATCCATCACATCCCTCCTAGGTAACAGCGTTAATACAAACTGTGCAATCTCTTCTCCACATCTGTCCCATCACAAGTCAAAGCCACTTATAGCACAGACGTCCCTCCAGAGTCCAGTGTGTCATGTGGTCAGGTGGGGATTCCTTGGTACAGGAGACACTGGACCAGTAAATATTCTTTCCTTCATCCATCCTTCTCCATTGCAACAGTTTCACTAATAAATTCCCCAACATCTACAGCTTCTCTTCTGAGTGAAAATACAGTTAGAAACCATTTTAAATTGTCTTTACAACTATTATTCAAACTTGGAAATTGAAGTAGGTGATCTCTAGACATTTTCATTTTTTCTTAAACATGTTCTGCACATATACATAGTTTTTATACCTCTAAGAACATATAATTTAAATGTCCTTTGTTTTTCCTGATAGTTGTTAAGTAATGGATATCAAATATTAGTAGCTGAGTGGGTAACCAATAAACACAGTACATTCTGCTACTACTCTTGAGAAGCATTACCAGGGAAGTAGAAAATTTATGAGAACAATTACAGAAGTGACGATGGTTAAACAAGTATCTTACACAAAACTCAGCTAACTGAATCTTTGTGCTCGATAGATTACTCAAATAACTTCCATATGGAGGACACTTTATTGTTTAGAATATCTTTTTTTCACATACATAGATCATTTGACCTTCAAAAAATCTCACAAAAGTTTAAGGAAACTACAGATTGGACAGAGTAAATAGGTTACCCAAATCCAGAGGGTAGGGTGTCTGTGTGTGTGTCTGTGTGTATGTGTTTATGCAGGCAGATCTAATCCTTAAATTTTGAACTTTTCACTTCTGAGCTCATGATCTTTTCCATTAATTATACCACAAAACTTTCCTGATATGCAAAGCCGCTTTTAACATTAGGAAAAGAAGTGAAAAGAAACTTGTACAGAATTCTCCATAGTCAATTGTCCAGTATGTTTTATGGACTTAAGAGCTGCTCAAATTATGAAACTTAAAATATAAACACAGTGACTTTTCATTTGTGTGGTAAACCTAAATGAACCATTATGAGAGCCACTAAAAGCACTATTTAAGAAATATGTATTAAAATTAAGAGTAATCAAGAGATAGAAAAACTAATAATATAAATGGCGAGTATAAATATCAATATTTTAAAAGTTCATCCTTTATTACAAAGGTTTAAGTACACATAATTCAAGACAAAAAAATCTAAATATGTATGGATGTATATAGTGTTTATACGTTTGTAAACATATGCTTTATGAATTTTTATGTTTATATATTTATATTTTTATATAGAAACAAAGCTGAGCATTATTTGATGCTAAATCCATTGGGTGAAAGTTTGTAGGAGGACAGGATTTGCACAGTCTCAATTTATCACCCTAAATACGATTATAAAAAGATAGCTTTACAGTGAATAAATCTGGTCGATACTACCTTACTGAACTGATCACCACTAACGGGACAAACTGACATCATATGTCTATTAATGTGCTGTAATCTGAAGAACACAACATTAACAAAAATGTTTAATTAGAATCAAAGAATGAGAAAATAATATACAAAACCAAATCAGATTAAGGATCATTCTATTAAACCACCAGCCTAAACTTCTCAAAAAACGCCAGTCATAAAAGATGAAAAAAAATGAAAGAACTCATCCATTTTATTGAAAACTAAATAGAAATAATAACAAAAGGCAGTGTGACGTCCTTGTTTGATTCCTGGATCAAAAATAAAGCAGTTATAAAAGACATTATTGGAAAAATTGGGGAATTTAAATATGAACTGTGTATGTTAAATAAATATTGTATTAGAGTTAAATTTCTTTGGTGTGGGAATGGTATGGTTATTTGGAGACTGCTTTGTACACAGGAGATACATGTTGAAGTATTTAGGAGTGAAGTATCTTGCATGATACAGTATCTGCAGCTTACTTTCAATTGTTCAGAAAAAACATTGAGTGATAGAGCTAAAGCAAATATGGGGAAATGTTTACAACCGGTAAATCTAGGTGAAAGACATATAGAAGTTCATTGTACTACTTTTCTACTTTTCTGTAGGTTTGAAACTTTTGAAAATACGTTGGGAAAAATAAAACCAAATGAAATCGTTCTTTAAATTCTTTATTTCATATGCCGATTTCAGCAATACTGAAATACAAGTTTAACATACATGTACTTACTCTTTCTAAAGATTTAAAATATGAAATGTTGAATAATGTTACAAATTACAATCAAAATTTAAAACAAAGTACTTTAAGAATAAGACAAAAGAGCTAAAAATTATGTTAAATTTCTAGTGCAAATATTAAAAAAGAATAAAGGATATTGGTGACATTAATATTCAGACTAGGTTTTCCCTATCTTAATTTCTCTGCTCCTTTCCCACTTAAAACCTTAAAAAGTATTTGTTATAAATTGGAAGTACAGAATTGTTAGAAAATCACTGGATGATGAGTTGTATGATTCTCTTTACAGGTACAACCTACTTCTCAGCAATCTGTAAGCCATTGACAGTGTAACTCCATATCCAAGGAAAAAAGCCAAAGCGCGATTTGGCTGGGGAAGGGGTATCAAATATGCAATTGTGTGGTAGATTCGTGCTCCAACAAAGAGTCTGAAGTGCAGGATGGCAGTAGAGAGATCTGGACCACTCAAGGAATACAGAAGGCCAATACCAAGAAATGGCACAATATTTTCGAGGTCATTCAAGTGGGCTCTGTGGAAAAAGATGACTTGTAAAACACAAATTTCAAAATCAGCAGAAATATATTCATTTTCCCCTCTCTTCTGAAACTAAATAGAAGTGTTAATGGATCTTAAACATGCAAAGTAAGATTCATTTTATTTCTCTCAAATTCCCTTGCTTCCTTACACACTTGACTCTTATTTAGAATGCCTCGTTATCTTGTTTCTTTTATTTGTAGTGTATCTCAACATACAACAGAGAAGGCTTGTTGCACTTTCAAGACTATCAAAACTGCATCTATATAAAACTCACTCTATTTTTATACATATAAAATACTTTTTCTTCTAAGGTCCACACAACAGCAATTCAAGATTCTTCTTATGAAAACTCTTCTTCCCAAAAGAAGAAAACCCTTTTGGTTATGACCTTTCTTAAGACTCCTCCCTCACTTGTGCTAGTCTGCAAAATGGTTACTGAGACCACCCTTGCCCATTCACCCAATCCACTAGGTTGCCAAGAATCAATTTACTAATTTAGTATCAAGAAATTCATGCTCTCCACATCCATATAACAGAATACATAACTAGTCTTTCAAACATGGGGAAAAATTTAGCCAACCTATCCTAAAATTGCAAAAGGAATTAGTTAGTAGTGATGGAGCAAAGTGCAAAGTATACACAAAATTGATAGACAATAAAGAGAAAGACATATTTCCTTGATTGGAATTTCATACCACAGCTATAAGAAAACAGAAAGCATGGCTTAGACACAAGTTTTCCTCCAATTCATGGCACCTCTGGCTAGGATTGTGAATACAAGGCACATCTATTATTGACTTGACATTTTTTTAAACTGCTTAATCTTCAAAAATCTGGTACCCCTGTTCAAGTCTCCAGAGTTAAAAACTGCTTAAGAATCTAGACTAGAAATTGAGATTTTGATAGAGCTTATCAGCTATCGATACATATTTCAAAATGAAAAATATTTGTTTTATGTTACTCTCTTTTCTTTTAGCAAAAAATGTAACTATTACATATTGCCTGCTCAATGATCACCATTCTCCTCCCTTCCTTTCCTTTCTCCTGTTTCCTGTAGATTATCCTTTCTCATCACCTTTTTGACAAAGATGACAACATAAAGGTATGAAGAATGTGACAGTAACCTAGGTAAGTAACAGTTTTGAAAGATTTAAATAAACAACTGCCTGTTCCTGAATAAAAGCCAAGACAGAAAGGTATGGGAGTTCTTGTCCCTTCTCTTTCATGGAACAACCCAAGGGTTACTGAGAGTGAGGTGGGCAAGAAAGGACAGGAATACTATTTTCTACTAAAGAAGAGCCCGCTTCACCAATTACACCAAGGGTATTTGTTTGGGTCCTTTGAACTCTCCTGCTGGACCACAGATATATCTTCACCTCCCATCTTGGCCATGTTACTTTTCTCCTTCACAACATTCTAAAAGGACAGACATTTTAAAGTTGGGAAAGAACCTATAATGGTGAGACCCTGTGGAAATGTGTTTACTTCTAAGCCTGTATTAAGCAATTGGCAAATAGAAGAGAAGAAAGTCAAAGACAATAAGGGGTAAAGAGCTCCAGTGGAGGGAGAGGGAAGGAAGTTCAAAGGCAGGGCTTCCTTGGACCTTACTGGCCCCTCCATTTTTTTCTGGCTTCCCTCTCTCTCTTTATCTTATTTCTCTCTTCAATTCTCTTTCCCTGTCCTTGGCCCTCGAAATGGTCTCAGAGATAGCACTCCTTATTGTCCTAGTAAGGCCTGTTTTCAATGGAGCCTCACACTCTATGTTAATTTATGCTATTTTATATGCTCTTCTTTTTTAGACCCTGAGCCAGGCACATGCTTACCCAACTCTCCCAGTCAGCTCCTGCTGTAGTTCAGTATCACCCTTCCACCATGACCCTTTCTCTGCTCAAACAACAGAACTCATCCTAGAGGGGCAGCTTCCTTCGTTTTCATGTCATTCCTAGACAGCTACCAAAATCTAGTAACTGGTGGACATCCATCTTTATGTGTGACCACCTTCTACCGGGGTCTATTTCCCCCTCTCCGTCATCCTGTGTTCCTGTTTCCTTTCTCCTTCAGGCAGATGCTCCTTGGGGCAAGCTTGCTCTGGGCTGACCTTCCCATCAGCCCTGCTCTGTGCTTATGATGCACCAGTCACACCTTCCTAGTCAGATCAGAACCACTCGGATCTCAGCATCGCCCTGACCTAGACCAGACTTGTAGACATCTTTGAGAATTATCAGGGGATGGCCAACTACAAAAGGAGCTTCACACCAGACTTGCTGACTCCCTTCTCTTACCCAAAGTTCTTCATGCTCAGCATACAGCAGCAGTATGTCCAAATTCCCACAAAGAAATTTTCCCAAATTGACGTGATCTCTCCTCTCCTTCTCCTCAAGTCCTAACATTCTTCAGCTTCTTCCTTTATGAAATATTCCTAAATACCCTAGGAACTAATACCCTGTACCTCACGACTTAACATCTAATGGGAGACTGCTTTATATCATTCTCTAAGTACTACATGAATGTTGGTCTTATTTGTAGGGGAAAAGTTATAAACCCCCTCAAGGGCAGGAACCCAGTCTTAAAGCTATTTTATAGCACTCCAGTAAAAGAAGTGACAGTGAGACACACACAGTAATCTCTCAATAAATGCTTCCTTCATGCATTGGGGCCAGAAGGGAAGTCATCTGGCTCAAATCCTAGCCCAGGCTCCAGTTCCTTGAAGAATCCCCAGCGAGTATCACCTGGACTCCACTGAACAGTTTCAGTGAAGGGGTATTCTCTACCTTTGAACATAGCCTATTCTGAACATCTCTCCTCTTCCTAAGTACCACCCCCCTTTTCCTCTTTTGAATGCTACCCTGTACTTCTCCAGCTGCCCTGATTACTGTACAACTTTCTTTTTACCTTGTTGTAGGGAACACATTTGGTCTTGAATTATTTCTACAACGAGATGGGATAGGATTAAATAAATGCATAATGTAAAAGGTTTTCTAATCATCACTGATTTCTGTCTGCCCAGAATATAAATAACTAACTTTAGGCTACTTATCTTGACATTTCTACACATATTACTTTATATTTTTAATTAAGTGTTCCATATGTGTAGAATGTATTAATTTTCTCACTACTGCATACCTGAAAGCATAATTTTCACTTCCTTTGTAGCCAAATTCTGTCCCTGTCACTGAAATATGCTAATAGAAATAACGTGATAATTGCATGTGGAAGTAATGAAAAAGAAAAATTCTAGGTTAAAAATGGAAAGTGGAGATTCTGGAAACTCTTTCTCTGAAAAGTATCTCCAAAAGAGATTTGTTAGTAGGAAATTTTTTGATGGGACTGATCCGATCTCAAAAACATACACCTGGAAACTGGATGCCTTGTCTTTCCTGGACACTCTCTTTCTTGCTGCACTGAAAAGCCAGTGTCTGATCGCCAGGAGGCGCTGGACACACAGTGGCTGCACCTCCTCAAGGACACTGACTCCTTTCATAGCTAAGGTCAATCATTCTCACTAAATTTTATTTGTTGTTCACAACCTGATGAGAAGATCAGCTTAGATAATGGCTTTCTCCTTTAGAAATACAATCCCATGGGCAAGGAGAGACAGAAGTAGGGGCTGGGAAGGGAGAGTGGGGAGGAATCTAAAAATTCCCAAATAAAATATCTGTTGCTAAGTTTTCATAGGTGAGACTTACTTTGATCTTCCTTTCAAACTTACTAATGCTACTAAAGGTCTAATTGTTGTCACTTTCAAGTTCTGGGCAATTTTATGAGCATAGGGTCATGATTAGCATCATGTATTTGATTACCTTCCCTAAAAGGGATGCACGAAAAGGATGAGACAAAGCTTTAAACTGCTTACTTTCTCTTTAGTGGTTTTGATAACTCCACAAAGCTTTATTCACCTTTTCTAATTTTTATTCTTTTTCATCATAACACATATAATTTTCCTCTGATACTGTTTGAAATTTTCACATTGATTCTTTGAGAGATTCCTGAGACTATTTTCGATCCATATTCTTGACACAATCCATTTTAAAACTGGCCACTTTAATCAGTAGGACTGCTGAATTAACAAATATATAACTAAGTGAAGCAAAAGTTAAAATCTTATTCTAACTATCTAGCATAGACTTCCTCTTAGAAAAAGCCATTCTTGCTTGATAAATAATTTGAGATTAAACTTTTGCATAAATAAAAAAAATAAATTTCGGTACTGGAGGAGCAGAGAGGTACATGGGGTAAAAGAATAGCCTGCACAATGGTGTAATGCTGACCATTCTGTGAGGTGAGGAGGGCACAATGCAACTTCCCCAGGGAGAGGATGCTGAAGGACAGAGCACTGTAACATACAACTTGAAATGTTTGTGTTGCCATACTGTAAACTCTGCACCTTGATTTAGTCAGGGCTATTTTTATCACATTTTTAACTTGATTTGTTGAGAGAGTTGAGGAAAGAACCAAGTTTACATCAGCCTAACAAAATGCAGAGTATGGAAACATGCACAAATGCAGGATTGCAGACTGAGTTAATCTTGAGACTATATACCATAAGGGAATCTGCAGAAATCTTGGGAGGGGCTTTAGACTTTCCAGGAAGTCAAAAGTGATGATGCAAATATGATCTAGATTCCAAAGGGATTTGATGCTGCAGCAGATACGTGAATTACAGAAGTAAAATTTTTTCTTTCAGTCCCCATTTCATTACCTATTTATACTCACCAAATTGAAGAAGTGTAGTCAAATATATTCATGATGTTTCATATCTTAACTATTCATCACAAAACTAAATATCTAAATGTTTAAGTATGGCTATGAAAACTCTTCACTGCTTCTTTAATTTTATATAATTTTGCTTATCCCGTGAAATGTGTGTAGAATTGTACTACAGTTTAGATGAGCATTAGAAAATACTAAATGAAGACGGTACATAACTTTAATGTTTCACATGTTAGAAAAAGGTAACTAATGGATTGGGAATGGAATCTCAATATAAAAAATTTTGTGGTGGGGAGAAGGTCGGCCAAGATGGTGACATAGGGGGCTCCTGAACTCCCCTCTTTCCACAGATACACCAAATGGACAGTTACACATGGAGCAATTACCTCTGAAAGAAATCCAGAAACTAGCTGAGCAACTTCTACCCACTGAGAGAATGAGAAAATACCCACATCGAAATGGATAAGGAAAGGCTGAGAAAATCTTGCTATAAACCCCACCCCCAGAACAGCACCATACAGTCGGAAGGGAATTCTCAACTCCCAGCTTCTCCCTGAGGAGAAAAGGGTTTAGACCTCATATTTAGTGCCCCAACCTTTAAGACTTTCACCCAAGAGCAGGCCCCCACCAAAACACCTAACTCTGTAAGTCAGTGAGGATTGCATTTTGGAGACCCAAAGGACTATAGCAAACAAAAGCAAAGTTGTTAACAGGTGCATGAGACTTGTTGTAGCTATTCCCCCAGGACTCAGCACAGAGGGAACAGGCAAAAATGCCCACCTCCCAGTCTTTCCCAGATAGAGATCCACCTGCATACTTTAAAAACTGCTACCTAAAGGTCAAGCTTCCAGTTAGCCTGCATCTAAGGTCTGGCTTTGATCCTTCCTAGGAAAGCCAGTAGACACCTCCTCCATCTTCTCCTTCTAGCCCAAAACAAGTTGCCAGTATCTCCCCAGAAGGAGCTTATACACATCTGCACCTCAGCTTTTATGGCTTCAGCCCAAGTGATGGGTCTCTGGATCACCTGGCTCTGACAGCCAATAGTGCTACCATTCACAAGTCCCACAGGAATATAGCAAACAAAGAAGCAGTTCTCAACAAGCACAAGCACTTGCCACAGCTACCCCCACCCCCAAGGCTCAGTGAAGAGGGAGCAGGCAAAAATGTCCATCTTCCACTCTTTCCCTAAAAGGCATTCATCTGTATACTTTAAAGCTACTGCTGAGGGTCAGGCTTCTAATTCAGTATGCATCTAGGGGCTGGCTATAATCCTCCTCAGAGACTGGAGAAGCCAGAAGACACATCCCTCACCTTCTCCCTCTAGCCCACTCCAAGTTGCCAGTATCTCCTTGGAAGGAGCTTGTATGCACTTCTGGCACCCCAACTTTTGCAGCTACTACAGAAGGGACAGGCTCCTGGATTGCCTGGCTCTGTTAACCAATGGGGCTTGCATTCATGACTTCCACAGGACTATAGCAAACAAGGAAGCAGTTTCTTAATAGGTACAAGAGCTCTCCCCACAGCTATACACCTGAGCCCAGGAAAAATGCCCAAATCCCAGTTTCTCTCTGGAAGGGGCTTAACTACCTACTTTCCCAGCTGTTGTTTGAGAGTCCAGCTTCCAATCAGCTTGCAGCTAGCTGCTGACTGTGATCCTCCCCTTTGGAACACTTGAAAAGTCTTGGCACACACTCAAAAACTGGGAGCCAGTAGAAACAAAGAAGGCAGCTTGGACAATCACAAAGGTTTGAGAGACAACCAGGAGCTCAAGCTAATTGACAAGGTTCATCTCCCACATGAGACCACTCTGTCAAGACTGGGAGTGGTGGTTGTTTTATCTAATGCACAGAAACCAACACAGAGAATAAAGAAAAATAAAGAAACAGAGAAATATGTTCCAAACAAAAGAACAAGATAAATCTACAGAAACAGATCTTACTGAAACAGAGATAAGTGATTTACCTGATGGAAATAATGGTCATAAGACGCTCATCAAGGTCAGGAGAGCAATGCATGAGCAAAGTGAGAATTTCAACAGAAATAGAAAATAGTTTTAAAGTAACAAACAGAAATCACAGAGCTGAAGAATATGACTGAATTAAAAAATTCAATAAAGGAGGTCACAACAGATTAGATCAAGCAGAAGAAAGGTTCAGCAAACTTGAAGACAGTGCAGCGGAATTCATCCATCAGAGAAACAAAAAGAAAAAATAATGAAAAAGGGTGACAATCGCTTAAGGAACTTATGGAAAACCCTCAAAAAGACCAATATATGCATTATAGAGGTACCAGAAGTATGAGACTGAAAAGGGGGCAGAAACTTATCCAAAGAAGTAATGGCTGAAAATGTTCCTAATCTGAAGAAAGAAATAGACATTCAGCTACAAAAACCTCAGAAAGTACCAAAACAGATGAATCCAAAGAGACCCACACCAAGACACATTATAATTAACTTATCAAAAGTTAAAGACAAGGAGAGAAGCTTAAAGGCAGCAAGAGAAAAAAGCAACTTGTTTCATACAAGGGAACCCACGTAAGATTATCAGATTTTTTTATCAGAAATTTTGCAAGCCAGAGAGAGTGGGATGATACATTCACAGTTCTGTAAGAAAAAACTACCAACTAAGAATACACTACCCAACAAAGCTGTCCTTCAGAATAGAAGGAGAGATAGAGTTTTCCAGACAAACAAAAGCTAAAGGAGTTTATCACCACTAGACCAACCCTATAAAAAAGTGTTCAAGTTCTTCAAGTTGAAACTGAAGGACACTAAAGAGGAAAACATGAAAGTACAAAATTCACTTGTAAAAGTAAACATATAGTTAAAGTCAAAATACTCTAATATAACGGTGGTGGTTAAATCACCTATAACTCTAGTATAAAGATTAAAAGACAAAAGTATTAAAAATAACTGTAACTACAATAATTTGTCAGTGGATACACAAAATAACAAGATGAAAATTGTGACATCAAAAACATAAAATGTGGAGGGAGGAGTGTAAAAATGTAGAGCATTTGTATGCATTCAAAGCTAAGTTGTTATCAACTTAAAATAGACTATTATAAACACAAGATGTTTTATGTAAGACTCAGGGTGACCACAAAGTAAAAACTTACAGTAGATACACAAAAGATAAAGAGAAAGCAATCAAAGCTTACCATTAGAGAAAATCATCAAATCACAAAGGAAGAGAGAAACAAAGGAACAAAGGCATTCCAAAACAACCAGAAAAAAATTAACAAAATGGCAATAAGTACATAGCTATCTGTAATTACTTTAAATGAAAATGGGCTAAATTGTCCAATCAAAAGACACAGAATGATTGAATAGATAAAAATAAAACAAGACCTAACAACATGTTGCCTATAAAGAGACTAATTTCAGCTTTAAGGACACACATACACTCAAAGTGAAGGGATGGGAAAAGACACTCCATGCAAACGGAAGCCATAAGAAAGCTAAGTAGCTATACTTATATCAGGCAAAACAGACTTTAAGCCTAAGACTGTGACAAGAGACAAACAAGGTCATTATATAATGATAAAGTGGGTCAATTCATCAAGGGGATATAACACTGGTAAATGTTTATGCACCCAACATAGGACACCTAAATATATAAAGCAAATATTAACAGATCTGAAGGAGAAAGAACAATGCCATAATTGTAGAGGACTTCAATATCCCAATTTCAACAGTGGATAGACCATCCAGAAAGAAAATCAATAAGGGAACATTGAACTTAAACTATACTTTAGATCAGATGGACCTAAAAAGACATTTACAGAACTTTACATCCAAAAGCCACAGAATACACATTCTTCCCAAGAACACATGGAACATTATCCAGGACAGATCATATGTTAGGCCAAAAAGCAAGCCTTAATAAATTTAAGAAGTGGGAAATCATATCAAGCATCTATTCCAACCACAACAGTATGATACTAAAGATCAACTACAAAAAGAAGAAAAAAGAAAAAACCTGGAAAATTCACAAATGTGAAGATTAAACAACATGCTACTAAACAACCAAGGGGTCAAAGAAAAAATCAAGAGAAATCAAAAAATGTCTTGAGACAAAGACAGAAACAGAATATGCCAAAATTCATGGAATGCAGCAAAAGCAGTTCTAAAAGGGAAGCTTATACAAGTGATAAATACCTACATTAAGAAAAAAGAAAGATCTCAAATAAACAACCTAACTTTACACCTCAAGAAGCTAAAAAAAGAAAAGCAAACTAAGCCCAAAATTAGTAAAAGGAAAGAAATAACAAAGATCAGAGTAGAAATAAATGAAATAGACTAAAAAGACAGTAAAAAGATCAAAGAAACTAAGAGCTGATTTTTTTGAAAAGATAAAATAAACGAACCTTTAGCAAGACTTACCAAGAAAAAAAGGGAGAGGACTCAAATAAATAAAATTAGAATTAAAAAAGAAGCCATTCAAACTGATACCACAGAAGTACAAAGGGTCAAAATAGACTCATGAACAATTATACACCAACAAATTGGACAACCTAGAAGAAATGGTTACATTCTTAGTAAAATACAAACTACCAAGACTGAATCATGAGGAAATAGAAAATCTGGACAGACCAATTACTAGTAGGAAGATTGAATCAGTAATTACAGACCTCCCAACAAAGAAATCCAGGACCAGACAGCTTCACTGGTGAATTCTACCAAACACCCTAAGAAGAATTAAAACCAATCCTTCTCAAACTCTTCCAAAAAATAAAAGAGGAGGGAACATTTACAAACTCATTTTATAAATCCAGCATTACCCTGATATCCAAGTCAGATAAGGACACTACAAGAAAAGAAAATTACAGGCCCACAACAAACTTGTTGTAGATGGAATGTACTTCAATGTAATAAAGGCTATATATGACAAGTCCACAGCTAACATGGTACTCAATGGTGAAAAGCCAAAAATTTTTCCTCTAAGATCAGGAACAAGACAAGGATGCCCACCCTCATCACTTTTATTCAACATAGTACTGGAAATCCTAGTCAGAGCAATTAATCAAGAAAAAGAAATAGTCATCCAAATCAGAAAGAAAGAAGTAAAACTGCCTCTATTTGTAGATGATATGATATTATATCAAAAATACTCACCTAATTCCACCAAAAACTGTTAGAAGTAATAAATGAATTCAGTATAGATAGTCTCAGGATATGAAATCAATATACAAAAATATTATGTTGGAGAATATCAAAGCCAAATTCTTGCTCAAATTTCAATAAAACTACAATGAAAAAAATCAGTTGCATTTCTATACACTAACAATGAACTATCAGAAAGAGAAACTTAAAACAATTCCATTTAAAATAGCAGCAAAAAGAATAAAATACTTAGGAATTAATTTAACCAGAGGTGAAAGACCTATACACTGAAAACTGTAAGACACTGATGAAAGAAATAAAAGACGTAAATAAATGAAAAGATATTCTCTGCTCATAGATTGGAAGAATTAATATTAATATTGCTAAAATGCCCACACTACCCAAAGCAATCTACAGATTTATTGTACTCCCTCTCAAAATCCCAGTGGCATTTTTAGAGAACTTTTTTAAAATTCCAAAATTTGTGTGAAACCACAAATGACCCTGAATATCCAAAGCAATCTTGAGAAATAAAAACAAAGCTGGAGGCATCATACTTCCTGATTTCAAACTACATTTAAAAACTATAGTAATCCGGGCAGTATTGTATTGGCATAAAAGCAGACACATCGATCAAAGGAACAGAATAGAGAGTCCAGAAATAAACCCATACATATGTAGTCAATTAATTTTTTACAAAGGAGCCAAGAATATACAATAAGGAAGGACAGCCTCTGCAATAAATTGTGCCAGGAAAACTACATTTCCACAAGCAAAAGAATGAAACTGGACCCTATCTTACACCATACACAAAAATCAACTCAAAATGGATTAAAGACTTGAACGTAAGACCTGAAACCATAAAACTTCTACAAGGAAAAGATAGTCAGTAAGCTCTTTGACATTGGCCTTAGCAATGATTTTTTAGATTTGACACCAAAAGCAAAGACAACAAAAGCAAAAACAAACAAATGACACTACATCAAATCAAAAAGCTTCTGCTCAGCAAAAGAAACCATCAACAAAATTGAAAGGCAACTTATGGAATGGGAGAAAATATTTGCAAACCACATATCTGATAAGGGCTTATATTCAAAATATATAAGGAACTCATACAATTCCATAGCCCAAAACAAATAAACAAGCAAGTAAAAATAACCCAATTAAAAAAAGAGACCCAATTAGCCATTTTTCCAAAGAAGACATCCAGCTGGCCAAGAGGTACATGAAAGGTGGTCAACATCACCAATCATCCTAAATCAAAATGAGTTATCACATTATACCTGTTAGGATGGCTACTGTGAAAAGGACAAGAGATAGAAAATGCTTGCCAGGATATGGAGAAAAGGGAACTCTTCCACACTGTTGTTGGGAATGTAAACTGGTACAACCACTATGGAAAACAGTATGGAAGGTCCTCAAACAATTAAAAAGAGAACTACCATTATCCCAAAGAGATGTCTGCACTCCCACATTCATTGCAGCATTATTCACAACAGCCAAGACATGGAAACAACCTAACAATACACACACACACACACACACACACAATGGAATATTATTCAGCCTTAAAAAAAAAAAAAGGAAATCCTGTCATTTGGATGAAACTGGAGGGCATTAGGCTAAATGAAATAATTAAGACAGAGAAAGACAAATATTATATGGTATTACTTATACACGGAATCTACCAAAAGGAAAAAAAATCAAACTCATAGAAACAGAAAGTAGTGGCAGCCAGGGCGCTAGGGGTTGGGAGAAATATGGAGAGGTTGATAAAAAGGTACGAACCGTCAGTCATAAGATGAACAAGGTCTGAGGATCTAAAGTATAACATGCTGACTATAGTTGATAACACTGTATTGTGTTATTGTATAACTGAAAGTTGCTATAGGAGTAGAAATGAAATGTTCTCACCAAAAAAGAGAGGAGGGGAGATGAAATATGTGAGGTGATGGATGTGTTAATGAACTCAATAGAGGGAATCCTTTCACAACATATACATATATCAAATGACATTGTACACTTCAAACATCTTACAATTTTATTTGTCAGTAATACCTCTGTAAAGATGAAAAAGAGTTTGCAATTTACATGACTTTATGACAAGGATTAAGAAATATACTCCAGAACTAGAATTCAATGTGCTTTTAAAATAAGTATATTCATGGTATTATTAGGAAACTGTGTAGATGGTATCTTGGCTTACTGCTTTTCATTGTTCATTGCATTCTCAGTATATTAAACATAATATCGACAAAGAAGAGAGAGAGATTGGAAAGGGAGAGATTTCCCAAGTTCATATTTTGAATCTTATGCGAAAATACCTAGTTCTTCAACCTTTTACACAAGCTGACAGTTTCACCTCTGGAGAAAGATGACAAAAACTGCAAGAATCTACCACCCTCATTTCACCTCCTACCTGTCATTACTTTTGATAAATCCCTACACAGAACAAAGTCATTAACCCCAACAAAGTGCACAGAAAAGCTAAACTGGAAATATGTGCAATCACAGTGATAGCTGGAGACATCTAGATCGCTAATTTTCTATAATTATATGGACTAGGTAAAATGATTGACTTTTCTTCCTTCTTTCTTCTAGACCCCAACATCCTCACTTAACTCTGGTACCAAAATTCTTTGATCAAGTAAATCATTTCAGGAGACAGTGGGTTCACCTTCGTACACGTTCCACTCTGTCATCTGTCCGAAGATACTTCTTGGCATTCTCTCCTTTGCCAAAGCCTGCGCAGTCTTCTGGGTTGGCAAAAACCTATTCCAAATAATGAGGAAAAAACCTATTTCAAATGCCAAGTAACATGGGGGTAACTCTATCTGATAAGTTATTTACATTTTAATGGAAGGAAATACAGGCATCCAAGTTGGCCATTATGAAAAAAAAAATGGGAGCAATATATCAAACCCACGGGTAGCAGAAAGCATCTCTTCTTAAAATCTGAATTTTTATTAACAGTGTAAAAAAAAATTTTAAGAGAAGCATAAATAAGAACGTAAATAAAAACCAATGTATAAAAATAGCGAAAAGGAAGCAAAAATGGGAAAAAAGAGCATAATTCTAAGTCCTCATTGACTATTACGGTGAACTGGCATTTTTTTACAGTAATGTTGATGCACTTGCCCTCAAGAGTATTGATATTTCTAACTGGTTGGCTCATATGAAAGTCATAAGTTTACTTGCCAAGGATATCAGAGAACAGGCATGCAGCATAAAAGAGTGAGGGGCAGGAAAAGTATTTTGTACTTTGTTAAGATATGTGTGCCTCTTTTCTTTTTCTGAATTAACTAGAAGTTTGTGTTGAACAATACAGTGAAATATAAGAAGTTGAATCGCATTCCTATAAACACCAAGTACATGTTCTAGGGCATATTTCATGTATTCCTTCCTGCCATTATTATGATGTTTGAAATGATTTCCCCATTCCCTGAAACTTGAAACATGCATTTAAAAATATTTAAGTATGTCCCAGTATTTAATAATATATAATAAAGAAAAACACGAACTCTAAAATTAGCCTTAGTTTAAGCTGAGGAACCTCATAAATATTATAATATTTTTCTTAATATGACATGAGCATTTATTGCAGGTAAAGATGTTGAGGAGAACTGATGGGCAGCAGTGTGATACAGTATCAGCTCTTGAGGTCAGATCTGTCTGTCTTGTTCTTAAATAATTGCCTGGCACACAGTGGATGTTCAATAAATATATTTTGAATAAGTAAATAAAGGTATGACAACGTAAAGTGCATGAGATTTTCATTGAAACCAATCTGAATTTGAATCTCAGCCTCACCCTTTATTGGTGTGTAACCTTGGGAAAGCTATTTAATCTCTCTGACTTGTATTTCCTCATCTATAAAATGGGAACAGTAATGCTCATCTCACATGATAATGCTAACAATTATGTAAAATGCTTCCATGATCTGACACACACACAGAGTGTCATGGCTCCTAACATATGTCACAGGCTCTCCACAAATTGGAATTCCCTTCTCCTTTTAAGACAAGCAACATTTCTGCTATCCTTGGTGCCATGAGATTTCTAGAGGACAGTGTGGCTCTGGTGGTAGCAGCCACTTCATAGACTGCAGCTCTAACACCTTGCCCCATTAGAGAGTTAAACATGTGGGTATGTGCCCCCATTAAAATGCAAATATCCTTGGGAAGAAATGACGCCTCAAGACAGTAATGAGGAAATACCTTAGGGAGCACTGTGACTTCTAGATAAAAGCAAGGCTCTGGAGGACAAAAACTCAGGACAGGGACTAAAAGAGAAACGATGGTTTCCAGAAAGAAGCGGCTGAATAGGCACAGGGACCACACCAATGAAAAAGCATTTAATTTTGTCAACGTAGCTTTGCTTTACCGCCATCACTGTTGTCATAAACCCTGCCTGAGTATAGGTTATGTGTTTCAAAAACTTTCTACCACCTTCCCCAAGCCTCCAGTTTTAAAAAAAATAATTCTTATCATGACGGGTAGAAATATGATCCACTTAAGAATTCATAACCACACAAAATTCAAATGCCTTATCCCAATCATAAGAGGTTCTGCTGATAATAAGAACTTTAATTCTGTCCCCAAAGGCATATCCTTGACCTGTAACAGAGCTGAAAACACCAGTTCACTGTCTAGAAAATGACTATTTTCTAAACTCTAGTAGGCAAAATTAACTTCAAAATCACAAAAAGTTTCCTTGAAAACTTTGATACTCCAGAAATCTCATATGCTAAGTGGCATGACAAAAGGTAAAAGCTACAATGAAAAAACTATTTACTAGTTTCTAGGAAAAAGCACCCATTCCATAAATATATCAGGACCACCTGTACCAAATGATTGCATACTTCATTTGCAGTATTAGACAATATGCCACTGGGCTTTACAAAAACTAATTTAAGACAATTGCCTTCCAGAATCTCAACTCTTAAAAGAAAATATTGCCTCCAATGTCTTACCTTTCTTGTCAATCTATAGAATGCGGTTGCAGTGCTCATAAACATCATTTTTGAAAGAACAATCGTTGTGTAGGAGGCAAAGGCCATGAATACTTCATTGTCCATTAGCTGCGTGAGCTCGACCATTTTTTCAATTTTGGTCTGGAATCTTAAAAAAATTTTAGACAAGATGGGATAAAGCAGACAGAAACACCCCAAATAACTTGACGGTCACTTGATGCGCTTATACTGCAGCATTAACCACACTGTTCTTAAAGATATCTTGGGTTATTTGAAGAAGAAATAATCAGTTAGGTTTTTTTTAATTCCAAAATGAATACTATTATGGTTTTGTCTAGTTCTATACCATTAAGCTTGAAGACATCAAACAAGTACTGAGTGAAAATGAAAATGCAGGGGGTATTACAAGCAAAAATAAACAGGCGAACTGCTCTAAAGATAGAAATAAAATCATATTTTTGCATCAAGATGAGCCACAAGTTGGACACACACAAAAACAGAATCCATGGGTCTCTTCAGAAACATCAAACTATGTCCATAGTATTTAGTATCATTAATGTTTGATTAGAAATGCTTAAGTTCTAACATATGTCCTCCTTTACAAACCCAATTTAACAGCCTTTTGTCCTTTCAGTCGTATTCAAGATCTCGGACTCCAGGATTCTAATTCCAGTCACACCATTTTGCTATTAACCTTGGTTGAGAGACTTAGCCTCTGTGAAACTGAATTTCTTCATTTATAAGATAGGAATAGTAATACCTCCTAACTTAGTGGGTTGTTGTCAGGATTTAATTGAGATAGCATGTGGAACATACCTAGCACAGTGCCTGGCCCACGAAAACCCTCAATAAAGTTTACGATCTCCTGATCACGATCATCGCCGTCATCAAGACCATGGTCATCATTCACATCAACACAAGTGAAGAGAGTGAGGCAGGATAATGGAAACATAAAATAACAAGGCTTGCAAATGCAAGGTGAAAAATTGGCATTTATGATGCTTTTGTAGAAGGCACAAGGGGAGGCGGATTAACTTTACGTAAGTCTTCAGGTCACTTCACATTCCATATTTACTTCCACCTAAAAGCGGTCAGGAGTAAACTGAAGGTAACTCCCTGAGTCTGGTGTCGGAAGTATAACCGGGAAAGTGCTCAGGAAGGAGACAGAGGCACACACGGGTGATGATGAAGTCCAAGCAGGTAGAAACTTAGGGTAAAGCTGAAATTCCGCACTATCTGAGAGTCATTCTTTTTAACCTCCTCTGTTCTATTATCAGCCCCACTACCTACATCTTCTATGTCTTCTACATAAACAAATATCTTTTCTCATACCCAAGCTTGAACGCTATTTTACAGGCTTAGCATGGAGTGTTGTCTCTTGTAGACACATCTGTTCCTGCCTTTAAAACTCAACCCCTGCACGCAACCTAGAGTGATCATTCTGACCAATCTATCCATCTACCAATAATCTGTAAACCTATATATCTTTCTATACTCTGCTACCAGTCATGAAGTTGTCTGTATGTTACTGTTGAATGGGACATAAATCACATATATAATACAAATATATTTAATTTTATAAGACTTGGCTACACAACCAATTATACCATGTACTTTACGTGCATTACCTTACATAATTTTCATAACCATAAAATTATCATTCTCATAAGTATATCTATTCTACAGATGAATGAAATGGAAATTTGAGATACTTAGCAGCCATGCTGGGACACAAACCCAGGTCTCTGACCTCACATCTTGTATACCAACCACACTGCACTGTCTCCTTCAAGAGACTGCAAACTGCTTAATTCTGATTCAACTAACATTGACTGAGTGCCTACCCTGCAGCTGGCAGTGCTGGCACCCCCTTCCATCTGTTATCTTCCTTCCTCTTCCAATTATGCTACAAGTTAAGCATTACTCCCATTTTGCAAATAAAAAACCCAAAGCTTCCTAAGCAACCCCTATTTTAAAAGGTAGGCTAAAAATATACTCCTTGGATTCAGACAAATAGAAATGTACAGTTGACCCCTGAACAACATGGGTTTGTACTGTGTGGGTCCACTTATATTTGGATTTTTTCAATACTAAATAGCAGCATGCTAAACAATTAGCAGCTGGTTGAATCTGCAGATGCAGAACCATGGATACAGAGGAACCGAGTAAAAGGAGGGGGCGACTATAAGTCATAAGTGGATTTTCGACTGTGTGGAAGGCTGGCCCCCCAACCCCCGCATTGTTCAAGGGTCAACCGTATTTAGTTTAAATACACACACACACACACAGAGTAGCAAATTAACCCACCTCCAACAGTCAGCAGTCTTAAAAGCAAGTATGTTAGATAGATTCTGCCAACTAAAAATAACACTCACCATCTGATTCTACAAGCATGAAGTCACTAGCCAATGCAGTCGCTGACCTTTAACACACCCTGAAAGGAGTTCAGGGCAGATCAGGAATGAGGCACTGTGTGCTCTGGGAAAAAGTGGCAGAAGAGGCCTTCAGAGAGTTAGATATTTTCAGGAGAAATTTTTATGAGCCCAATTTTTTGCAACTTCTCATAACTAGAAAAGCACTAACATCATTAATGGAGACATCCGTTCCTCATAACCAGCAGCAAACTTCTACTAAGATGTGTGTTTGATTGCACATACCCCCTTCACCGAAATCATATATATACTGATACCCACACCTCTTCAGAGCAGTTCCTCAAGAGCTACAATCCTCAGAAAGCCCCAACTAAAGCTGAACGCCCAGCTCTCACGTTATGTGTTTTTTTCAGTTGACGTTTCTCAGTGCAAAATAATACTTTTAGCAACATTTAATGTATCTGCTCTTGCTCTAGTATGGCAGGGGTGGGGGAGTCATGAATAAACTGCACTCTCCTTCAGCATGCAGGTAGAGTAATTTATGCCTTAATTAGGAATCCCTAAGTCCTATGCCTCTGGACAGAGATATGAAGAAACACAGCAGAGGTGTTAGTTTTTTTTTAATTTAAGAAAAGTTTATCAAGTAGCAAATGCTGCTATTCAACCATAATTTTAAAAGTCAAACAGTGTCTGTACGTCCCCACCAATGTTCTCAGAATGAAGTGTATTTAGCAATGTTCTCAGAATGAAGTGTATTTAGCAACCAGAGGATGGTTTTCTCTCAGTGAAAATGGGTATTGAAAGAATAGAGAAAAAGTAGAAGACTTCCAGAACTGTTGGTGGGAAAAGAACACAAAGACCTGAGCAGTTGGAGGCAAAGGTCAGTGGCAGACTTTTTCTCTAAATGTGAACAACACACAAAGTGTACTTTACACAGAGTTTCTCAATCACCAAAATGTGCCTTAGCTCCTCAAGTCTGTGGCTTTGGGAGCAGGCCAATACTGAGCTTCTGGTATCACACACTGTGGGTCCACAAATCGCCTCTCAGGATCAACATGGTCCACTCCCAGCACATCTGAGGGTGGGGTAAGGAGAGTTAAAGATAAGGCACTAAGAAATAGGAGTCATTTATAGCACAAAATTAGGTGGTGCTGATCTAGACTTTCTTTTTTGAAGCTAATTTGTCAGTAAGTTGCCTTGAACCTGCATCATGCCTGGGCACTGCACTCCAAAAATAGTTACTGGAAACTTTGTACATGAAAGGTCACCAGGAGGGAGGATAGCAGTATAGTAGTAATAATACTTCAGAGGGTAAAGTGTTCAGTGATTTGAGTAGTCTAGGAACGCAGTAGAAATAATCTAAGGAAAGTAAGCAGAGCAAAACATGAAACTTGGTGATGAGTTATAGAAAATAAATGATTCCAACGATGTATTCTATTTGGACAGTGTATTGTTCCTTTTATTGTCCAGCATTGGTTGGCACAGTGGAGAATATCTCTACCTATATCGCCAGAGATGCGGGCTCAGTCCCCTAATGTGGAGGTGATGCCTTTACAAAGGACAAAGTGCTGCCTGTCGAGCTCACACAGACTGTGCAACTAGACTGTGGTCCAGGTGGATGCAACTCTGCCACTTACCCACTGCGATTAATTTACCTTACCTGTAAAAATGAGGTTAATAATACTTCCTACCTCACAGGACTCTTGTGAGCCTTAAGTGAATAAAGTATAAAGTGCTTAGAAGGGCAGTGGGACCCAGTAAGTGCTATACAAGTATTTGGTAAATAAATAAGTGCTGTTCTAGGCACTGAGGATACAATTTTAGAGTTTTCAAAAGCCATCACATTATCTCACGTGAGAATTTGGAGAACTCTAAGGTACTCAGAGCAAATATTTGTCTCTACCTTTAACATATAAGGAAACTGAGGCCCAGAGAGGTAGAATGAGTAATTGACCCAAATTCACAGTGGAGGGCGCAAGACTGGAACCCAGTTTTCTCAAGTGTTGAACTTGTGGGTTATCTACCATCAAGGCTAAACATTCTAGATTTCCCTGGCCTTCTGGGGGCTTCTTTCTGTCAAATCCCCTTCCTGTCTTGTCCCCCGCGCCCCACAGAATCCCACCCCTGCTCCCTTAGTATCTATCACAGTTGAGTGATAGATGCTACCAACTGAGAAATATTCCTCTTTTCTTTATAGGCTCTTAGCCAAAAAGAGCAAAGTTCTCTTATCTACAGCAGCCTTTCTACATCAATATTGTGCAACACACAGTATGTGAGCACACAATTCCCATGGCCATGACTGTGCAATTTTAGACTTTTTAAAGCAACAGAACAGTACCCATGAGACAAAGAAAAAAGATAATTCAGTGGTCTCATTGCTGTTTATGAGTTCTAGAATTTACTGAATAGACTGAGGTGACTGCAGACAAGGCCTCCAAGTTTCAGGGCCCAGGTGTTGGGAGGAAAATGCTTCTGGCTCTCGGGGGGGAGGTGGGGGGAGGCCATTACCAGGGGCCTATGCTGACCTTTTCTGGACTCAGCGTTTAAGAAACTCCACTCTCAAACAAACCCTCAGAAAAACTGTCCTTGTCTGCCACAGAGAGTAATATTCAAATTTGGACCGACTTGCCATTTTTCAAGATGAACAAAGATGGTCAACACACATAGGCCTCTTATTTTGGAAAGAGCAGAAGACAGTAAAACTCAATACCAGCCTAACTCCCAGGGGATGCAAAAGGTGTGTCTAGTTTTCACAGCAGGCTAGGGATCTGAGAACACTGGGCTAGACTGGGTTAAAGCCTGTTAGCTGGAGACCTGGAGAAGTTTCCAAGGCCATTCAACAATGTTTGATTACAGCCCAATTGGCACATTCTTGGAGAGTAAACAGGCAGAGGAGAAAGGAGAAAATAAATGTGGTGCCCGGACTACTAAGAGGCCTTGGGACTATTTCAAAGGAAGCAGGGAGATGAAATCTGCATGCACCCTGGTCCCCACCACCCCAATCCAGCAATAGCAGTAATAGCTGAGGCCTGAACTCCCAAAGAAGGCTTCCTTTCTCCTTTACTCCTTCCACATGGCTTTCACCTCCAGACTGGGGGGCTGAGAATCCTCCCAGGGTTCCAGTGAGCAGACTCTAACAATCTCCAATTCATCTAACAGGGTCTAATTCATGTCCTCCTCCACTTTGTTAATTATTATTATTTTTTAACTTGCTAATGTTTCTGCGGCTTATCAAAGCAAACCAAGAGAAGCAAGTCCTGTCTTTCAGGAGGTACAAAGGCCAGTTTGTCCTTGAACTCAGAGCCGCTGCAGGATTTTACACCCTTAGGATGAACAGAAGTTGCTTAAACTGCAGCCACTTTCTAGATTACTATTACTTGCACGTACTTTTTATTCCCCAAAAGTTCAAGGGGGCCCTTTCAAAGTGGATGCTACCTTGGTCTGAGAATACAAAGTGGGTCAATCATCACTTAAACACAAAAAGACTTATTCTCTCAAGTTTTAGTCCTGGAGCTTGACAATTTACCTGCAAGGGGGACAGGAATGAAACTCCCTTTTAAAAGTGATGGATTGAAAAGCAAACACATAGCAGCTACATGGAACAAAGACGCTTCAGGTCGGCAGAGACCCTCAAGCCTACACCTGCCACCCCGGTCCCCTTCCCGCCGCCTCCCTCTCCTTACCCGCTGCTTACACACCCCTCCCGGGCACGTACTGTGAATCCGAGCAGGAGAAAGACCGCGACCTGGTCCCAGAGGCGGGTCGCGCAGGCGCTCGGTGACTTTCATTGCGAGGGCGGGCGGGTGGGAGGCAGGCGCCACGCCCCTTCTGGTTAATTTCCTCGGAACTTGCTCTCGGGCGCCGAAAGCACGACTTCCACCCTCGCCAAGGCCCTCCCCTAAGTCGCCTGATTTTTCTCCCACCGGAGTAACCCCTGCCCACCGGTTCTCCTCTCTGAACCCTTCTTTTTGGCGCCGGCGGAAAGTCTCCTCCCGAAAGGCCATTTCCCCTCTGCAGCGCCTCGGGACGTTAGCGATTGTACTGGAACTCTTCAAGTTTGGGCGTGGGAAAGGAGGGAAAGGAGGCCGACTTTTATGTAGCCGCAAACATGTTTAAAAGATCCCAATTTTGAAAGCTTTAGAGAATATTCAGATCTCGGGGGCTGGGGGGACGCTGATTAGAAGTCATTGATAAAATTACCTTCTGTTGAACTTCTCTTTCCCTGCTCTGGCGGCAAGGCTTCCTCGGAAGGCTGGCACTGACACAATGTAACATTTGGTGAAGGTCACCTATAGTCTTGCAGTCTTCCAAATCCGTGATCCTAGACAATTTGCTTCCTCATTCTGTCCCCTCCTGTTCAGAGTCCAAAATGGAACTGGAAGAGCTTAAACTGGATCATTACAGTTCATTACACAATTCATTACACAATCAGTTTAGCATGGTTTTTTTGCAGGGACTTTCAGGAGAGTTAGGGTTAGAAGGCGTAGTTATTCTAACACCAATATCTAGGTTAAGGATATTTCCAAGTTTCCTAGTACCCACAACAGTATTTATGGATCTAACTTCCATGGCTTTATCTAAACATGTTTAAGGATTTATGCTTTCCATCTACGTTACTTCTCACTTGGTCATACTTCTCACCCATTTACCACCCGCTATGTGTGGTGTACTTCCTTTTTTTTTTTTTTTTTTTTGTCCTAATTTTACCTCCTTTAGACTTTAAAGGGTGCCTCCAGGACTAGCTAAGATTTGATGGACAAATCCATATTCTACCAAAAAAGGATGTAAGATTTACCAGTTTGCTCTAGGAAACGGCAATTAATCACAGGCCTGAGAACAGTTTCTATAGAAGCGTATCAGTAGCAGTATCGGAAAATCTAGCATCAGCAGACGTTAGTGCTTCGTTTTCATGGTCCGTGTCTTTTGAAAACTACATATATTTATTCTCCTATCTTGGTAATGTACACTGGAACCTGGCTGTGACACTGACTGGAATAGGGCAGAATGTGAGATAATTCTGAATTCCTGCCAAGAGTTTTTAGTACTACAAGTATTTAAAAGACTCTCTTCATTTATTATGAGGTAATACAGCTCTAATCTTGTGGATAAGTTTACAGAAAAAGGTACAGAGAGCTATTATTTAAATAATTGATATACAGAATTCCAGTTGAGCGGTTCTAACAGGTTTTTGAAAAGAAAGGAGCACCAGATTCATCTGATGCTCTAATTATAAAATGACTTCAAACTATTAATCAATCAATGAACAAATACTGGATTCCTGCTCTCAATAAACCACGTACAATTATTGCCTGTCTGTTATATATATGAAACTGTCTTTGGCACAATAATCAGCACTTGCCTATAATGAATGAATTTAGTAGACAGTTATGATGTGAATGCAAGGCACTTGGTTTGATGCTAAAATCCGAAACTAAGATAAATAACATCAAATAATTGTGCTCAAGGAGTTTACAATCAAGTAGACACAAAAGCCGAAAAAAAGAAGTTGCCACTAAACTTAAGGATGAAAAGATTTCAATTTAGCAATGAGAATGATAATTGGGGTATGATCTAGAGCAGTAACAGGAAAAAGGTTGTGAAAAAATTTAGATTTCTGCTCACCTTTGTTATATGCTCTTAGATGAGTAAGGAAGAGAAAGAGTTATTTTTCAGCTTGTTTTAGTTTGGGTAAAGGTAAGGGTACAAACTTTGAACTCTTCTGCTCACCACCATTTTAAGCCTATAATGAAATCTTTCAGGGAAACCCGAGCCAAAGTTCAAGACAAGTAATTCCACAGCAAATATTAAAACAGTTTAAAAGGTCACTGATTTGGGGTGGGGAGAGCAAAGGTCATTCAGCAAAATGTAGCTGCTACAACAAAGAAAAGGGAGATCAAATCAGAAAGATCTGGAAGAACAAAGCATTAGAAATCTAGTCGTTCTTGCCTTGTGAAAAACAGACAAACGAGAAATGTCAGAAAGGATTGCTATCACCATTAGACTAGGTTTCCAGTAAAGTGGGAAGGAATCAGGTGCCCCTCACTCCTTTTAATTATCTTAGATCTTTGTTTTTTTCTCTAAATCCATAGAATAGATGCCCCCACAAATCTGAAACTAAGGGTTCAGACCCTTCTTGGAGATTTCAGTAAACATATGTGAGAACGTGTCTTAAGATTAAGGGAAGCAAAAAGTGAAATAAAAATAAGCAACATTCTAAACATACAAATATTATTTTAGAATTATAGTATACTTTTTAAAGGTATTCTAGATTGTTTATCTCTCCCAAAAAACCCTATAAGGGAGTTCTTATTTTTCCTATTTTATAGATACTGAGATCCAGAGGAGTTTGGAAATTGTACTAACTTCTGAAATAAAATATGAACCTCATACCTGCTGGAGTTAAAAGAAGCCACAATGAGAGGAACAGGAGTAAAAAAAAATGATAAAACTCATGAAGCTAATCAAGAGAATGTGGTAAAAGTTTAGGATGAACAAGTGGGTCAAAAGAACAGAATAGGGCTTCCCTGGTGGCACAGTGGTTGAGAATCTGCCTGCCAATGCAGGGGACACGGGTTCGTGCCCTGGTCTGGGAAGATCCCACATGCCGCGGAGCAACTCGGCCCGTGAGCCACAACTACTGAGCCTGCGCGTCTGGAGCCTGTGCTCCGCAACAAAGAGAGGCCTCGATAGTGAGAGGCCCGCGCACCGCGATGAAGAGTGGCCCCCACTTGCCGCAACTAGAGAAAGCCCTCGCACAGAAACGAAGACCCAACACAGCCATAAATAAATAAATAAAATTAAAAACAAAAATCCAATACCTCTACACAGTAGAAAAATTAAAAAAAAAAAAAAAAAAAGAACAGAATAGAATCCAGAAATAGAATCACACTCAGTTGATCAATTGATTTTCAGCCAAGGTTCCAAAGCAATGCAATAGAGGAAGGAAAGTTTTCAGTGAATGGAGCTGGAACAAATGGAGAGCCATATGGAAAAAAAGGAACTTCAACCCCCAGCTCACACCATACACAAAAAGTAATTACAAATTATTACACAAATTACAAATTATTATTACAAATTAAAAAATTACAAATTATTATACAAACACAAAAAATTAATTACATAATTCAAGATGGATCATAGACCTAAAGGCTAACACTATAAAACTTCTACAACAAAACATAGGAAAATATCTTCATGACCTTGGAGTAGGTAAAGATTTCTGAGACCAGACACAAAAAGCAGTATCTGTAAGAGAAATAAAAATGATAAATTGGACTTCATCAAAATTAAGAATTCTGCTCATCAAAAGACATCATTAAGAAGATGAATAGGCAAACTACAGTCTGGGAGAAAATATTCTCAATACATTTCTCTAACAAAGAACTTGTATGCAAAATATATAAAGAATACCTATAACAATAATTAGGAGACAAAATATATAATTAAAAATAGAAAAAAATATGCAAAAGATTTGAACAGACACTCCACAAAAGAACATATCTGAATGGTTAAGAAGCATATTCAAAGGTGTCCAGTGGCATTAGTCTTCAGAGATATGCCGTCAGATAACAATGAGATACTCACATGGGTCTCTTTCTGGGCTCACTGTTTTATTCCTTAGCTCTATTTTTCTATCACTGAACCAATGCACTGTCTAAATTATTAATTACATAATTAGTAAGACAAGTCTTTTCAGCTAGTTTTTGAGGAGAGTCTTGGCTATCCTTAGCCCTTTTGTTGAAGTTTCATGAACAATTCCTGGTCATGATTTTGATTACATTTTGAGATAAACCTAAGTTAGCCATGAAGTTTTAGTTTTTTAATATATTGCTGGGTTCACTTTGCTGTTAATTTTGGTTTGGAGTTTGCATCTTGATTCATGGATGAGATTAGCCTGTAGTTTTCTGGTTTTTTATACTGTCCTTGTCTAGTTTTGGTATCAAGTTATACCAGCCTTACAGAGTGTGTTGGGCAGTGTTCACCATTTTTCTATTATTTAAAGAGTTTGTATAAAGGTTTGGATAATCTGTTTCTTGACTATTCTATAGAGTTTACCTGTAAAGCCCTCTAGACCTCATGTTTCCCTTTTGGTAGGATTTTTTTTTTTAACTAACAGTCCAGATTTTTAAATGGTTATTGAAGAGAATTCAGTCTTTTCCTTTGTGGGTCAGTTTAGGAAAGTCATATTTTCTAAGCAGTTTATCACTATGAGGTTATTATAATGTTTTTCTCATCTTTTCAATGTTTGCTGCATCAGTAGTTAGGGTCCCATTTTATTTATAATAGAATTTATTTGTGCTGTCTCTTCTTTCTTGATCAATTTTTGGCTTTGTGATCCTTTCTATTAAATGTTTATTTCATGTTTCATTAGTTTATGCTTCCCTCTTTTACTTCCTTCCTTCAAATATCTTTGTATTATTCCATAGTTCTCTTTTTGACTTGTTACTTTGTTCATTGATATTTTTACTTTTTGCTCCTTCCTCATAATATAACTGAATTAAAGTTATAAATATCCATCAAAAAAATCACAATGAGATATTTCTTCCCAAACATTAGGATGGCAAGAATTGAAAACACAGACAAGATCAAATACTGACAAGGGTGTGGAGCAAATGGGATTCTCACATGTTGCCTGTGAGAGTAAAAAAATGGGATACCCACACTAGGAAAACTGTCTTGTAGTTTCTTATAAAGATAAACTTAGACCTAGGCTATAATCCAACATTTCCACTCTGAAGAATAACTCAAGAGAAATGAGGACATTTAGACACAAAAAGGATTGTTTAAGAATTTCTTTGCTGCTTTATATGCAATTGCCAAAAACTGGGAAAACCTAAATGTCCATCAGCAGAAGAATGGGAAAACAAATTGTGGTATATACATATAAAAACACCACCTACAGCACAATTTAAAAATAATAATAAACTACAGATACGCACAATAACATGACTAAGTCTCAACACTATGTTAAGTAAAAAAAATCGAGACACAAAGGACTACATACTCTATGATTCATTTATATGAAGTTCAAAAACAGGCAAACTAATCTATGATAACAGCAATGAGAAACGTGGTTGTTTCTAGTGATAAGGGTGATAATTAGCTGAAAAGGAGCATAAGAAAACTTTCTGGAGTGATGAAAATGTTCAGGATATTAGTTACATGCAAGTATACATTTGTCAAAACCATTGAACTGTATACTTAAAATCTGTGCACTTCACTGTATAGTAATTAAACCTCAATAACAGATTATTCTTTAAAAACTCATGAACTCTATGGAAAGTGGCCATGAGCTAAGTCTAAAATAATTACATATCCACCTCTATCAATTCTGTCTTAATAGTGGATTGAAAGTGTTGAAGGTAAATATATTATGGCAGAGTCTGTGAAATTCCTGGTTTATTTCTGTGTTTCTCCCTCTTCTAAGGAAACGATAGATATTGCTGTTTGTTATTCCCAGAAGAGGGATATTCTTAAGTGCAATTGTCTGCCGGGGGTTAAGAAGGACATCACCCCTTTCATTCAAGCAGCAATACCTAATCTTGCCAAGATTCTCTGGCAAAGATTTCAGGCAACATGGAGAGATAACTCTTCATTTGTAGGACTGATGTTCACTTTTCCTGCATGCACCACTATACTGATTCATAGGCCCTACTATGGGTCCAGGGAAGGCATCCCAAGACTCCAGTCACAAAAATTCAGTCCTATACACACTTAGGTTAATTTAATCAAGCCGTTCAGTGTAGATGATATATTGGATGTAGATATTAAAACACTGAATTGACAGAAGCAAACCTGAAAATATTATTTCAAGTTTAGAAAACAGGCAGTAGGCACCATTTTCTATCTCCATAATTGCTTTCGTGTTTTTGACATCATGTAAGTTAACTGACAACAATTACCAGGACATACTAATAAAAGTTACCATGGTTTCTACCATGGGGGTTCTTTTAAAAATATTAGAGCCTTCCGTATGCTGAGAGAAATCACTTGGCAAATCTCGTAGAACCTATTTTTTTCTGCCAAGCCTGCTTAAAATTCTTCTTTTTCTCAGTTTTGATTTAGTAACTTTAGATCTCTGCATTATGTTGTGTTTTGCACGGAGCTATTGACTTCAGCTAAGGAACCGTGAACAATAATTATTTTGCATGACTAAGCTCTGGTACACCATTGTCAGACAGGCACTTTACAGTACCACTAGTTTCAAAATTTAGAACAGAACTGTCAAACAAGCAAATGCCTACACCAAAGACTTCTATTTTCAAGCTACAGGCATGAGTTCTATGATGTGCAATAATAGAGTGAATCTTTGTGTTCTCGTGAAAGCTCCTGATTTGACAGTCCTGGAAACGAAAGCCTGTTTCTTTCTGGAACAGATGTATCAGTGGTAGCAACAGTACAAATTTTCAAGCAGGGCTGAGGTATGGCACGAGTGGTAGGAAAGGGAGACTCCAGGCACTGAGATTATTAAATGTTTTTAGGAAGGACTGGTTTTAGGGTGAGCAGAAAACAATTTACCCCGAACTGAGAACATCTGATTTGGTTCATCTTGGGTGCACATCTTTCCAATTATTCCAGAAAACTTTTATGGAGTTACCAATTTATACCTACTAAAATTTTTTATCCTAGAAATAATATAAACCTAATTCAAATATTTCTCGACATTGTACAAAGCCCAAGAATGGAGCCTGTGACAGTAAACATTCATAGACAGGGGCATACATTTTATATAAATTAAATGTCTTATACCTTTTCAGTACAGCCAGGTATGGTCTATCAGGAACATAGGGCCAAACAATTTCTGTTTATAAAGTTAACTTTTAATCCCTTTAAATTTTTATAACACCTCAATTTTTTTCTCTCTGTCTTTTCTTCTACTGATAATTTGCTTCTTAAAAGAACACTTTAGAACAAGTATTAGCTTCCTTGCATAGATTAGGAAACCGAAGAACAGAGATTAATGACCTTGAAATGGCATATGGCAATTAAAAGATAAAGGGGAGGGACTTCCTTGGTGGCGCAGTGGTTAAGAATCCGCCTGCCAGTGCAGGGGGTATGGGTTCAAGCCCTCGTCTGGGAAGATCCCACATGCCGCGGAGCAACTAAGCCCGTGCGCCACAACTACTGAGCCTGCACTCTAGAGCCGGTGAGCCACAACTACTGAAGCCCACGTGCCACAACTACTGAAGCCCGTGTGCCTAGAGCCCGTGCTCCACAATAAGAGAAGTCACCGCAGTGAGAAGCCCGTGCACCGCAACGAAGAGTAGCCCCCACTCGCCACAACTAGAGAAAGCCCACGCACAGCAACAAAGACCCTATGCAGCCATAAATAAATAAATAAATTAATTAATTTATTTATTTATTAAATAAATAAATAAAGGGGAGGGTGGGAACATGGCTAAGATGCCACACAGATGCCTCTGTCTTTATTTTACATTTAAGCATTTAACTTAATATTAAAATATTTGAAATATTTCCTTTTGATTGGCTCAGACAAGTGTTCAGTCTCTCCAAAATTAATTCATACTAGTAGATTTATTATTGCTGATTTATAAATCAGAATTCAATTTATTAGGTAAAAAAGGAGAGTTGTTCCTTTCCACTGATCAGATAGTCATATCTTCTTTACGAAATGCTCCCTTCCTAGGTGGAAAACCAAATGGGAAATAATAAATGGTCCAGAACAAAAGAAACACCTCATTCAGGCTATAGTAGAATTGGAGAATTATCTTAGGTTCCCTTCAGAGGATACCTTTCCAGTAACCACAGAAATAACACCAGAATTTTTCAACTGGATTCTCCAATTTTAGCCTTTCCCTACTAGTATAGCCTACCCAGCACTGCCTGTTGATGCACAGCTGTGATCAATCCACTCTTCTCCTAGAAACTTGTAGTAGAACTTAAGAAACAATGATTTCCACCAACAGGGCCCTTCCTTATCTCTTGTAACAGTCTTTGTTTTAATATCTTTTTTGCCTGATACTAGTACTGCTACTCCAGCTTTCTTTTGATTTCCATTTGCATGGAATATCTTTTTCCGTCCCTTCACTTTCAATCTGTATGTGTCCCTAGGTCTGAAGTGGGTCTCTTGTAGACAGCATATATATGGGTCTTGTTTTTGTATCCATTCAGCCAGTCTGTGTCTTTTGGTTGGGGCATTTAAGAAGACCATAATTCAGAAAAGAGACATGTACCACAATGTTCATTGCAACACTATTTACAATAGCCAGGACATGGAAGCAACTTAAATGTCTATCGACAGATGAGTGGGTAAAGAAGATATGGCACATATATACAATGAAATGTTACTCAGCCATAAAAAGAAACGAAATTGAGTTATTTGTAGTGAGGTGGATGGACCTAGAGTCTGTCATACAGACTGAAGTAAGTCAGAAAGGGAAAAACAAATGCCATATGCTAACGCATATATATGGAATCTAAAAAATATGGTACTGATGAACCTAGTGGCAGGGCAGGAATAAAGATGCAGACATAGAGAATGGACTTGAGGACATGGGGGGTGGGGAAGGGGAAGCTGGGATGAAGTGAGCGAGTAGCATTGACATATATACACTACCAAATGTAAAACAGATAGCTAGTGGCAAGCAGCCTCATAGCACAGGGAGATCAGCTCGGTGCTTTGCGACGACCTAGAGGGGTGGGATAGGGAGGGTGGGAGGGATGTTCAAGAAGGAGGGGATATGTATCAACTATATGTATATATAGTTGATTCACTTTGTTGTACAGCAGAAACTAACACGACATTGTAAAGCAATTATACTCCAATAAAGATGTAAAAAATAAAAATCAATCAGTCAATCAATAAACAAGGAAAAAAAAAGAAACAATGATTTCAACTGATCTGTCTTTCCAATCTCATCTGTAAGATGCATCAGACTGGAAGACAGTTAAAGTACTCGGAAAATGGGATGAGTCTTCTTACCTGGTTTGGTCAACTTCTATGGCATCAAAATCTTGACAGTGACAGTGAGGTCAACTGTACGTGCACCCACTTATAACAGTACGCAGAAGAATAAGTACGTGTAACTCAAGTTTCTCTCTGTGAAAAGAGTATGAAAATCACTAAACAGATATTTTGAAAATAAACAATACATCTTAGTACACAAATAAAAATTGTGAAATTCGTATTAGGGAAAGTTTGCAATTTTATGATTTCCAGACACCCTCAGAAGAAGTTGGCAAATAAAAAAGAGAGAGGGTTTAAATAGTTCTATGTGAGATAGAAGAGACATAAAAAGCAGACAGGCTTACGAGAGCAGAAACCTTACAAACCAGGGCCAGAAGGTCAGTGGGAACAGTTAGGAGAAGGATGGAGAAAGAGAGGAAGTGGCTAGTGAAAAAGAGGAACTTCAGAGGGAGAAGAGACATAGCTAATGAAGATTTTCGAATGAGGATTCTAAGCATAGTATGTAACGTAACCCTCCTCTTCTCTTCCCATCAGTCTTCAGTAAAGTATCCAACCCTCTAAAGACTTAAGGAATTGGTTTTTCTTCAGGAACTCATGAGAGGTGCTAAGCTGGGCTCCAACAAACAAGTTGAGAATGTAGAAACCCCCTGAGCACAGCCATGTCTTGGTCAAACAACTAATATGCAATGAACACACAGCAGGCTCTGATCACAGGGCCAGTTCCCCCTTGGGAAGAAACTGGCAATCATTGGATTCAATGGCTCAATAACTGGCAATAACTTGATTCAGAATGGACTTTTCCCCTACATTTCTACTCTGTTTTTGTCCAGTAAAACCTATGCTGCATCTTGTTTTGGAAACCTTATTGTGAAGTCTCAGTCTTTACTTGGACACTTGCTCATAGCGCAGTCTATATATATGGAAGTCTGTATATGACGTCTATAGAAAGTGCTGACTGGCTTCAGACAATGACGGTCTCCATGTCTGCCATCTCTTTGTAAGATCAATGACCTTCTATTCTGCTACTCACACGGCATAGGAAAGATAGGGGCGGGGTTTAAACCCCTATTAAGATGAAAGTGTTGCTTCCTGCTTCACATGAGATCTGAAAATAGATTGCTCTACATTGGCAGTGACAGGACACTTTATGTCAACTCTATGAAGTTTCCATCCCCCATAATCTCTGTCAGCAGTGGTTTAGGAACGCCAAACTACTTTAATAGCTTATGGGGCCAGTATACAAACTCTCTGAGGTATAGTTGATGTACAATATTATGTATATTTCAGATGTACAACGTAATGATTCACAATTTTAATATAGTTATTATAAAATAATTAACTGTTCCCGCTGACCTACTGGCCCTGGTTTGTAAGGTTTCTGCTCTAGTAACCCTCTCTTCTTTTTACGTGTCTTCTATCTCACATAGAACTATTTAAACCCTCTCTCTTTTTTATTTGCCAACTTTTTTTGAGGGTGTCTGGAAATCATAAAATAGCAAACTTTTCCTAATACGAATTTCACAATTTTTATTTGTGTACTAAGATGTATTGTTTATTTTCAAAATATCTGTTTAGTGATTTTCATACTCTTTTCACAGAGAGGAACTTGAGTTATACATAAGTACTCTTTTGGGTACTGTTATAGTTATTATAAAATATTAGCTATATTCCCTGTATTGTACTATATAACCCTGTAGCTTATTTATTTTATACATAGTAGTTTGTACCTCTTAATCCCCTACCCCTACGTTGCCCCTCCCCTCTTCCCTCCTCTCCACTGGTAACCACTGGTTAGTTCTCTGTATCTGTGAGTCTGTTTCTTTTTTGTTATATTTACCAGTTTGTTTTGTTTTTTTAATTCCACATATAAGTGATATCATACAGTATTTGTCTTTCGACTTATTTCACTTAGCATAATACCCTCTTAGTTCTCCATCCATGTAGCTGCAAATGGCAAAATTTCATTCTTTTTTATGGCAGAGTAGTATTCCATTGTGTGTGTGTGTGTGTGTGTATGTGTGTGTGTATATACATATATATATATATACTTATTCTTTATCCATTCATCTGTTGATGGACACTTAGGTTGCTTCCATACGTTGGCAATTGTAAATAATGCTGCTATCTTAACTGTACAGGCATACTTTGCAGATATTCCAGGTTCAGTTCCAGACCACCACAATAAAGTGAATATCGCAGTAAAGCAAGTCACAGAAATTTTTTGGTTTCCCATGGCAAGTAAAAGTTATATTTGCACTATACGTAGTCTCTTCAATGTGCAAAGTATTATGTCTAAAAAAATAATGTACATACCTTTAAAAAATACTTTATTGCTAAAAAATGCTAACCATCATAAAAGTCTTTAGTGAGTTGTAATCTTTTTGCTGGTGGAGGCTTTAAAATATTGTGAGAATTATCAAAATGTGACACAGAGGCATGAAGTGAGCAAATGCCGGTGGAAAAATGGCGCTGATAGCCTTTCTCGATGCAGGGTTGCCACAAACCTTCAACTTGTAAAAAGCGCAGAGTCTGTGAAGTGCAATAAAATGAGATCTGCCTATGTATGAAATCCCAAGCCACACAGAGAAAGCAGAGACTAGGGGGAGAGTCTAGATGGATTGTCTACTCCGGTGTTCGTCAATTGACACTGGTTCCCCCCATTTCCATTGCAATACCCTCTCCTCTGTTGTCTTATCTGAGAATATCTTCTCTCTCACATCAGTCTATCTGAAATCCATAGAGCCTCTTTTTTTGAAGCTTTTACCTAGTTAAAAGTGACTTCATTTCTGCTGAACTCTTGCAGCAGATTATATTTACCTCCTTTATAGTATGTTTACATTATCTTGTAATTTAATTACTTTTGTATTTTAACACTCCTACTAGTCTACTCTTACTCACCTTTAAATGTACGGCATATAAATGTACAGAGCCCTAAGTTTGTTGAAAAACATTGTGCCTGTGTGCACGCACACACACACAAACACAAAAAGACCAGAAGAAAATAAACTAAATGGTGATAGTTATTTTCCCTGGCTTAAAGTCATCCATATGATTTCCATTTTCTTCCTTATACTTCTCTTTATTGTTGAAAGTGTCCATCATAACATGTATTACTTTTTAGTGTAAAATACAATAATAAATATATTTGATCAGAAATCCAAATATTTGATTAGTTCCTTTGGCCAAAGATACTTTAGGCCCTTTATTTCACAAGACGCTCTAAAGTGATATCAATAAAACCCAAATCACTTATCATCTAGGGTTATTTGCCAGAAGGATGAAGAATCCTAGTTCATATCATGAAAACAGACTCTAGTAGCATCTGCTCAAGTGGTTTCCAAACTATTTTTTTCAGTAGAATTCTATTTTCAGAAGAAATCTTACATAGAACCTTAATATCTAAAATAATTGACAGCAAGGTGCAGGTTTCTCAAATGGTCTGAAGTCTTTAGTAATTGGAGCAAATATGCACTTACTTGGTTAGAAAATCCCTGAATCACCCCTTGGAACCTTAGGGTTCATCTAGTGCAACCCTCTCATTTTACCAGAGAGGAAATTGAGGCACAGAGAGGTTATAATGCCATCCAAGATCAATCAGCTAGTAACTAGAGCCTACATTTTCTAAGTCTAAGGTTCTGGCTCTTATATCATATGGTCCTGATTCTTGTTTGGGATTATTTTAGAGCATTACATGTATCTGACCTAACTCCAGATTGTGACGTACATCCAAGCGAGTCCTTACCCTCTGCTTACACCCTAGTCTCAATGTCTAAAGTCCTGTTTTCATTTCAGACCCCAGGGAAGCCTTCCCTGTCAAGAACTTCTCTCACCAAATAGCTATTTGCTGACTTCCCAGGGCTTCTTCTCAATGCCTGGTCTGTTATCGGACCATGTGCTCATCACTACATTGTTCCTCCTTTGACAGACTGATGATATGTTTGAACCTAAAAGTATTGACATCTTTTCTGTCTATTCCACATTTGGCCTGATTTTGCAGTTGAAAGCACTCCAGTCTCCACGTGCCTATCTCTAAATTCACCATTCCAGGCTGAGCAATACATCTAGATCTTCCTCCATTCTGTTTTCTCTTTCTTGCCCAACCCATACGTCAAATCCTTCAGTACATTCTATCTTGGTCTTACAAATTGGAGTAGTACATCTCTCTCTCTTTTTCTTTCAGGGACATGAGTCTACACGGTAATGACATAAGACAACAAATGACTAAGTGCTCAAATGAGTAGACCAGGCAATACCAGCTTTGCTGGTTTAGAAAAGGAAAGTTCAATCTGGGTTAAAACAGGAAAATGCTTTTGAAGAAGACAGCACTTTTTGGTTCCATTAGATAGACAGTTAGGAGGGGGACAATGTGAGCAAATGAACAGTCTGAAATACAGCGAGATTGACCAGGATTGAGAAAAAAAGAAAAATGTTGTAGAGGGGATTTGTGAAAGGTTATTTTTGCTGGAGATTAAGATGAATTCTTTTATAGAGTACATTAAAATAATTTTAGTCACCAATCCTTCAAAAAATTCTGGTTTAGATGTATGGCCACATCCTTCTCTTTATTTGTTATCATTAAGTGGTCTTAAGTGAAACCATGAAGTAGGCAATAGTTATCTGGCAGAAAAGGTCAGCCAGGCTTTTCTTTGAACCTAGAAATACATGAAAATGTCTGCATTGCTTTCCTGGATCTAATAGTGGCCGCAGTCCTTTTGTGATAAATCATGGTAGCTGCCTACAGCCTGAGGTTGATCTCAAAAAGTTTGGGCTCCTTCCCTGCCTAACTTCTGTGTATATATTTGTTAGAACTTTTTATGCTACAAGTATCAGAATGCCCAACTCAAATCCAATTAAAAGGGATTTATTAACTCACTTAATTGGGTAGTCCACAGGCATATCTAGTTTCCATAAGGAAACTTGGATCAAGTTTCATAAAACAAAATTGGGATGTCTCTCTTTCACTCTGCTCTGCTTCCTTGCTGTTGGCTGAATTCCAGGCAACATTTCCCCTCATGCTTTCAAGATAGTCCTGTCTCTGGAAACACATTAAGTCACAAGGTAAACGTTCTTGTCCCTAATTGGTTTTAATCGAGTCAAATATCCATCTCGGAAATTGTGTAGATGAAATACACTGAATGGCTTACACTGGTTATGTCAACTTGGAAGATGTTTTCGAATGCGATTAACATTTAAATTGGTGAACCTTGAAGAAGCAGATTGTCCTCCATAATGTAGGTTGGCCTCATCCAATCAGTTGAAGACCTGAATAGAACAAAAAAATTGGCCTCCCAGAGCAAGAAAGACTCCTTCAGTTGACTGCCTTTGGTCTTCATCTGTACCTTCGGTCTCCTGGGTCTCCAAGCTGCCAGCCCACACTGAAGATTTTGGACTTCCCAGCCTCCATCATCACATGAGCCAGGTACTTATAATAACTCTATCTATCTATCATCTATCTATCTATCTATCCATCTATCTATCATCTATCTATCATCTACATCATCTTTCTATCATCTATCTATCTACATCACCTATCTATCATCTATCTATGTACATCACCTATCTATCTACATCATCTATCATCTATCAACTATCTATCTATCTATCTACCTATTTGTCATCTCTCTATCTATCCTACTGTGTCTCTAGAGAACTCTGACTAGTACAACCACTGAGTGTCTCCTTATAAGACAATGAACAAATATCCACTGAGACTTAGCAATTTTCTATGACCTTTGGTCTCATTTCTGAGATCAAGTGACTGGCTTTGAATCTCAGTTCAGCTTTTTGTTAGCTATACAACCAGTAAGTTACCTGACCCCTCTGTTCCTTATTTTCTCCTTCTCTGTTCCCTATTTAAAGATAATAGCATCTACCTCATAGCATTGTTGCAGTGATAAAAAAATAAATACATGTTAAATGATTTAAACAGGGCCAAGAACATAGAAATTATTCTAGTATGCTACTAAATATTATTATTATCTTCATCATCATCATCATCACCTCATTTGATCCCTACTTCTTCCTCCCCATTCACTGGGTTTCAGTTTTTCCGTATTATATTGGACAGGGCTCTCAACTGAACTTTCCTGGCTTAGTTTTTTCAGGCTCTTTCTGGCTCTTCTATCAGAATTTACTCATGCCAAGAAGATATTCATCAATGCATTCTTTCTATAATTTACAAAGTTGAACAGACAGCTTAGAATCACAGATTTTTAGAACTCATGGAGATCACCTAGTCCCATAGTTTACAAAGTAGGGTGCACAACAACCTTAATATCTTGATTCAATCCTGAGGTGAAAGTATTCGGATTTATATTTTTAGTGTAAAATTTAAGAAAAAAATAAGCTCATTATCTAATGAATGGATTGACAGTAGTATATATATGACTTACCATAAATATGTATTAGGCTGTAAATGCTCCAAGATTTTTTTTTAACTAATAGAATAGTATAATCAAAAAAGTTGAGAGATCAGTGATCTGACCTATTCCTCTTACTTCACAGAGCAAGCAAGTGAGCCCAGAGAATGGAACAACTTACCCAAGATCTCAACTGTGAGTAGAAAAACCTGGTTGTTCATGGGAGACAGTGTGGGATGCCCAGAGCTAAATTACTTAACCCCACTGGATCTCAGTTTCCTCATCTTTAAAGGGGAAATCATGAACCCTACCAAAGAAAATTGTTATGAGTGTTAAATGAGAGCATATTTAAAGAGGGTAGTACAGTGCTTGGTCCAATTTAAAGGCTTGATTAATGTTAGTTCTCCTCCTTTAGTGTCTGAGTAGAGGTATTTCTATGGAAAACAATAGTGCTTTTCAAAAACTGGAATAAATAGCACTGCATTATTTGTTGCTAATAAAGATAAATGTCACTAAGTAAAAATTTTCCAATTCAAAATATTTTTTAAAGGATGCAAAGACTATAATAATAATAATAATAAACCTACCTACCGTAGTAGACTCGTAGCTCAGGGATGTAGGGGTAAGGGGCTCCTTTGCTACCCTCCCTCCAAATCAACCCACATGGGTCAACACTGTTGTTGGTACCAGGATTCTCTATTGAAGAGTCTAAGAACAGTAATCTGTTTGGAAAGGGAAGCCAGGAACTTGACCTAAAGCTGGTTATATAGAAAGCACACTGTTTACTTAATGTGTGTTTATTTGGGGTCGTATTTTAAGGGGGGTTTTCTATTGTTCCACCCCCACCCCAGCCATCACTGGTTGTTGCCACTCATTGTCACACACGCCTGTATTCTTAGCCTGGCAGCCCTCCCATTCCTTCTCAAAATCCTATGCAAAAAATACTAAATCTCCTTCATATCCCTGTGTGCTCTAAATAGCCGCTATACTATGCGAACTCTCCACTTTCAACTTAACAAGTCTTCCCATCCCTAAATCAAAACTAATTAGCTTTGTTTTTCAAATTGCTGACACTGGCGGTCTTCACTATAACAAACCTGTGTGTGATTAGTGATATAACGGCTGATGCTGAGCTTGGGCAAATATTTATAGAGTAATCATATTGGATAGGGTTGAATAACCTCTTGGATTAACTGAGAGCTTCTGCCAGGCGGTGCTGCAAAATTGTGCTAATTTAATGGTACAGTCCGTTGTTCCGTCTGCTGATACAACCTCTACGACACTGATACAAATATAATCAGGGATATTAGGGCACAGTATGATTCCTTTATTGGCACTCTTGGCAATAACGTGCCAGAAGAATCCAAATATCACTTTGCATATATAAATTATGTGGTAGGTAAATGGAAGTTCATACAGGGAGAAGATTAAATATCTACACACCTAACACCACGATGAGCCTAAGGTAAGTAGTCACTGGATAAATAATAGTACTAATATACATTATTAGTATATTAGATACCAGAGGAACAATTTTGCTTTTATTTGCTTTCAGGAACAGTAAACAGATCCTAATGAGGCAAGCCAGTTTTAATGCTAAAGGTGGATTTCTTCTATATCAAGCTGAATTGATATGAACTCCAACTTCTCACAGACATAGGGAGTAAATCTGAAAATATACAGTTAATTCGTAACATGTAGTCCTTAACCTGCAGTCTGAAAGGAGACTCGGACCTTGGGAAGCAAGAGATGAAGGCAGTAGTTTTTAAAGGTCATGCAGTTAAGCAGTGGCCAAACAGAGACTAGAAATCCCATTTTACACACCCTACCCAGTGCTTTCCCAACCTGGGCATAGAGACCTAGTATAGCAAAATACTGTAATATTGACATCCAAATGACTTTAGGAAACTGGGTCTTTTTCTTACACATATTCCTTACTCATATTGTTATATAATTTTTAGTTTAACAAAGATTATATATTTGCTATGTATAGGTGCTAAGACACAGAGCTTTTTATTTGCATAGATTAATTGCAATTGCACCATTTTTAAAATACAGCTTAGCTATCTGCCTTAGATACTCCAACCGGTTGGCTACATTTAGATGTGAGGAAGAGGCAGAGTAATTCTTAAAGAGTTCTATGTTTCTTGCAACTGACTTGACTGACAGTCCTTAAGTGCTATTTCTTTCAAAGCAAATATGACTCACAGCCCTTAGGTAGAGTGTGTGCACAGGCTGGAAATACTGATCTGTCCACATCCCAGAAACATTAAGACACAATAGAAAGAATTTTTAACTTAATTCTGAATAATGCAATAGGAAAAACATAGGAACAGTACACAACCGACAATGGTAATGTATCTGTAATGTTTTATAATGTCAAGGATTTAATTTAAACTCGAGAGAAAGAAACTGTCTTTCCAGCCCGAACTCACCCCCTTCAGCTTAACTGTGACAGTTCTAAGAACAGCAGGTGCCTAAAGAAACTTATTTAAAGATATAAATAATATGAATTATTTAGTCATTGAGGACAAGGTACCCACCTTGTAAGTCACTCTAGTCACCAGCTCAAAATTTAGAAATGAGAGGCAGTTTGATAAGTCTTCCCTTTGGAGTTTGCTAATAGTGGAATAAAAAAATGTTCCCAATTACTCCACAGCAACACTGGCCAGAGGTAAATAGAGGAAGAGGCAGTTGCGAAAGGCAGCAGGGGACCCAGAGGTCCCATTTGGTAGACGTTCCCTCCCTGGTGCTTCCTGAACTACTTGGAAACCCCTTTTGCTATTTGCCCCCGGTCAGCCTTCTTGCTGCAATCATTTCTGGTTCCCACCCACAGAAGGCAGCAGAGAAGAATCAATACTGCTGTGGGTTACAAAACACGAAGTTTTCTCAATTTTGGCTTCAATGGCTCTCCCAGCCCCACAGAAGTGCCCACAGCTGGATTCTTCCTTCCAGCAGTGGTTCAATGACAGGGTTGCAGGCTACAATGCTGTTACTACCTGAAGAGTAGTATTTTCAATTTTTTTTAAAAAGTTAAGCTTTCTACAAATAGCTCTGTTTCCATTTAATAAATGTATATACTACTTTCCTAGAGCAATAGCGATTGGCTTCCACAGTTACATTATTTGGGGAGCAAATGTCAATGGATGAGAGAAAAATGGGCTAAAGGCAGAGAGAGCTGGTGAGCATGGGAGGAAAAAGACTGACAGGTCTCTGAAGGACATCTCCTTGCCTGCTGAGTTCTCCTCTTCTCGCCCCCCACCTCCCGCCGCAAATCATCGCCACTGTCTCTCACCCACTCCTTTCTCAGAATCTCTCTGGAGTCTGCAATACTGTGCTTATCTCTTGCCACATAGATCAGAGTTATTGCTTGGAAAACTGTCCACTTAGCCTTCATCTGTAGGCTAAGACTTGCCTCCTACAGTGAAATCAGCCCAGTCCTTAGGCAGAGGGATTTTAAGCATTCATATTTAAGTTTCAGCTTGGTGTTAAATCAATTTGTTTGCTATCATGACCCTGTGACTAGTGCAGCCAAGTCTCCCCAAGGCTGGGTTTCGGTCTCTGAGCCATCTTTATCACTAGTCCTTCACCTAATTTGTGGCCCATCCCTGCAACTAGGTTCTTGACATTCACTACTGAATATCTGAATACCTGTCTCTTTAGATTGTTGCCAGCTCTCTCTACAGGGATGGGGTCTCTGGAGACTCTATAACTACCTGCTCTGTCTCTGCTTAAGGTGACACATGAGGTTCCCTCTAACCTTGGTTCATATCGAAGCTGTTTTTCCCACTTGGAGTCATCTCCCAGTTTCAGATTCCCTTTCTATATTCACATCGTTGCCCTCCCAAAGCTAGATCAATAATTTGGTTACAAGCCTATAGAAGATCTGGGAGTGTCTGTGGACTCTTGGACCTGACCTTCTCTGGCCTGGTTCAGTTCCACAGGTATAATACATGTAATAAGTAATAAAAAGCATGAATGCTAATAGTAACTTCTATTTGTTGAATTACTTACAAGGTACTTAGCACTGTGATGTTAAGTATTATTTTAATATTCGCAACCATCTTTTAATTTATACAGAGCTGCTAGCCTGCTGATAGGCATAAGGACATCTCTTTCCCAATTACGGAAACACTGTAATACTTTCTCATGGGTTAGTAAATAGCCATGGCCTCAGTCTTCCAAGTGCCCCCCCCATCGGACTCCCCAGCTCCCAGGTTCTCTTGCCATCAACTGCCCTCTGCATGAATGGGAATTAAAAAGTCGATGCCTGGCACAGTGCTCTGGCCAGTGTTGACTCTCATTGGTGGCTGCCATGCCATCCTGGCTGCCAAATATTTTTAATATCAGTCCCTGTAGGTATTGTCCTTAATCTACAAATTAGAAAAATGAGGCTCAGAGAAGTTTACTTGCCAAGGCCACACAATAAGGAAATGAGAAAGCAGAGACTCAAGTCCATGTCTCTCTGCCTTCATAGACCATTTTCTTCCCCCCAGTAGCTCGTAGACACAGAGAGATGATTCTCCAACTTGTCTGATAGTAAAAGTAAGCTTTTGTCAAAGTTATAGATTCCTGGGCTCTTCCCTTTGGAGATTCTGATCCAAATCAACCTAGTGTCGGGCTCGAATCTACATTTTCAAGGTGATTCTTATGGCTATTCAAGCTTTGGTAACACTGCACTAGAGAATTTTTTCCAGAATACAACTTGAGACTGACTAGAATTATGGTGATATCTGTATGTCTTAAGTGAACACATAAAGCCTTTAACACCATTCCTGAATCATAGAAAATGTTTTTGAACAGAACAGGATATGTGTTTCAGGTAGCAGGCTAGTCGCTGCTTGTTTTAGGTGAGGTGGTGCAATCCAAAGGTACAGTCATTCTTTGTCATCTCTGGAAACATCATTAGAGATAACCAAGGATCAGAATGAAGCAAGATTACAGTTTAGCTTCTCCCAAGCAGTTAGTGCTGAGAACGCGGAGCGTGTGCTCTGGTCTCAGAACACACATTTCTTATTTAAAAAAATCCAAAAAATATATATATATATTACAGTTTACAAATAGGTCAAGTGAAAAGGACATAGAAGGAGAGCTAAAACAAAAAAGATTCCGTGAAAACCGGAGAGGGGACACTGAGTTTACTAAGAAAAACATCCTGGTTCTAAAAACTATCAATTTACCCCAGTAGCATTCCAGAATCTGCTCCGCATTCACCCGTGAATAAAGAACTTCAAGGAACTTAAATGCATGTGTTTATCTGTGGTGGCCATTGGTGTTTCCCCCCGTGTTTGTCTGTAGCCATGTTCTGTAGCCATGTTTTTTCCGATAATGTCTGACAATGTGGTTTGTCACATAAACCCTTTCCAGTAGCTTCTCCCTCCTGACATCCTGTCTCCCATTTCTGCTGTTAGCAAAAGCTCATTGTGAAACATATAAAGATGTCCAGAGAAAAGGCAAGAATCACATATTAATTGCACACGGCAGGATTAGGATGCAATTCTCTTTCTCAGGGAAAGGCTTAGGAAGAAACAGGAAGAAAAAGAGCAAAACAGATGAGCGCTTGTCTCCAGTCTTCTCTTATAATGGGAACTGATTCATTAAATATTTCTGAGGACGGCAGAGTCATCTAACTCAATAGAACCTCCTAGATGCTCTTCCTGACATGTAAATCATCGATGAGTAGGAGAAACCTACAGTGGAGCTGAAATTTACTACCACAGGACATGGCCCAAGCTGGGTTGGTTCCCTTCCAAGTGACAAACCCTGCCAAACGCTTAAACACCTGCCACAGTTAACAGTCCACAAACTCCCTTAGACAACTGAGAGACAGCTCATTGGATAAACCAATAAGTAAAATAAAGTGCAAAATGTACCCATAGCAGAGGCTGATAAAATAAAACATGTAAATAAATTTAACTGACTACTTCCAAACGGCACATCCGGCAATGAGGAGAATGCACGGTGGTGAAAGCCATGGAGAGAAAAACAATATTGAGCCATTTTTCTATAATTCTAGAAAGCTGAACCCATATCTAACTGCACCCTCATCATCTACAAATAATGTAACTTTCCACCCTAGAGTGAAGAAAAATGAAATAAAATAAAACAATAGCAACAACAACAATAATAAAGCTTAAAATTACATGGTACAAGGGACTTGGAATAAGGAACCCTGTCTTCCCTTATTTATTTGGGTGAAGAATAAAGCTTTTCTTCGTTTACTTGTTAGGTTTTTTTTTTTCCTCCAGTACTTAACACCTGTATAGAAGTTCCTGACTTAAGAGGTAGGGCTTAGCTAATGAGGTGTGTCAACAGAACTGGAAGCCCATTTCTAAATGAAAATTGCACTGCGCTGTGAGCACAATCCCTTCGGGTTGAAGAGAGCATTTATAAAGCAGCAGGGGTGGTAGCCGGGGCTTTCTCTGTAAGAAGGGGCTGGTAGGGTTACCACAGCTAGCGGAGAGAGACGCCGAACTAGAGCTATGGGCTAAAGTGATAATTCTCCTCCAAATTAGTCATATTTCTCCAGGTTACCTTCATAGATAGTGAGCAAAGGCAGATATAATCCCTCTCCTAATTGTAAACCAGCACCAGACTAATTATATTTCCATTTACCCCAGATACTCTAAAATCATAGGCTTTCTGTTTGCTAATTCCTCTTATTCATGGTTTTATGGCTCCAGAGGAGGCTTTGGGGAGTACGAATTGAAAAACAGTGCAGCCAGTTAGTTCCACATAGACATTAACTATGAAAAAGTAATGGAATGAAGGAGACAAGGGGGAGGGAAGAAAAAGCCTCGTATTTAGTTTAGACTGATTTCAATCAAGACTGGAGAAGGATTTGAGGCCTTGCCACATATGCATGGGAGTCAAGGTCACAGTTGCAAGAGGACAAAGTAATGCTACAGACACCCAGCCTGTGTTTCTTATCCAGTAAACAGAGCCATTCTGTGATGAGCTCCGCTCCCTTTGTCTTAGAATGTGTTTTATCTGTATCCTAGTTTTTATTTAACATCTAGGTAATTATGAGTATATTTATGTCAACTTATTAACATTAGCTTGGGAGGGACCCATGCACCAAAGCTCTTGGGATAATGCTGAAAATCATACAATGTTGGAAGCTGACAAGTAGGATAAAGGGTGAAGGTCACAGTGGTAAACAAATTCATTCAAGTCTTTCAATACTGTTACCCCCATGCTCCTTTCCCCAGTACTCACCCTGTGTGATGCATGTGGTTTGAGTCTGTGTCAAGGGAATGATAACATTAGAATATTATATAATTGTATGCTGGGAGAAGGCAGTGTGTGTGCGTGCACACATGCATGTTTGTGTGTGTCTGTACGAGAGCGGGAGAGAGAGAGAGAGAGAGAGAGAGATCAGGTTACATAATTTTTGATTGAATACAAACTCTTAAAACCGGCTTGAATGCTTTATTCATCTATAGCTTTCTGATGCAAGTAAATAATAAAAATCTTTCAAGCTATTGCCAAGATCACACAACTTTTGTCTCCCAAGTATCCCCCCGCCCCGGCCACATCTAAAACGGGGATCATGGCACCAATATTGTGATGTCACTATCACGGAAGGCCAGGCATTATCTTAGTCTTTAGCTGAGGAATGTTCATTGCTGGTTCACTAGGTCAGTACAGGTTCCCAGGGTAGAGGAGGAGGAGAAATTAAGGTTGAACAGGGCCAAGTGAGCAAACTGATAGCAAAAGTTGATGCCCTCCCTTGAAATAGGGGCATTTAAGGTGGACACATATTACCCCGAGGCAGCGTGGAGCCAGAATTTGATCCTCCACGACTACACATCAAGGAATTTAATGGTCAGCTCCTCTACTTGATAAGACTCACATTTATGCCACAAACAAACACCCTCACAAGTTTGTAAGCTAGCTGAGAACAGGGAGGATATTCTAGCCATGTTTAGAACACACCCACAGCCTGGAAGAGTTCCTTGCATAAACGAAGTGCTTAAGCAGCATTGCTTGAAATGATAATCAAGGGAAAATTTAATAATTTTCTGTGAAAAATTTTGCTTTAAAGCAGACAAGTTGTCTGTGTTTTTAGTTTCTTAGACCTTTTTTAAAAAGTTTATTTTATTGAAGTGTAGTTGATTTACAATGCTGTATTAGTTTCTGCTGCACAGCAAAGTGATTCAGTTATACATATATATAAATTTTCTTGTTCTTTTCCATTATGGTTTATTATAGGATACTGAATAGAGTTCCCTGTGCTGTACAGTAAGACCTCATTGTTTATCTATTCTATACATAATAGTTTGAATCTGCTAATCCCAAACTCCCAGTCCGTCCCTCCCCCACCCCCTCCCCCAACCCCCTCCCCCTTGGCAACCACAAGTCTGTTCTCTATGTCTGTGATCTTAGACCTTTCTTATCCAGGTCAGGAAACATTGAGGAATTGAATTTAAATTCAAAGGTTGCTTGGTAAATACAGTTGGCCCTCTGTACCCACAGGCTCCACATCCACAGATTCAACTAACTGCAGGTTGAAAATAATTGGAAAAAACTCCAGAAAGTTTTAAAAAGCAAAATTTGAATTTGCTGCATGCTGGCAACTATTCACATGGCATTTACATTGTATTGACTACTATTTACGTAGCATTTACATTGTATTAGGTTTTATAAGTAGAGATGATTTAATGTATACAGGAGTATATGCGTATTATGTGTTAATATTTCACCATTTTATATAAGGGCCTTGAACATGTGGGAATTTTTGGTATTGCTGGGCGTGGAGGCTGTCCCGGAACCAGTCTCCCATGGATACCAAGGAATGACTGCTTGGCATCAGAGAAATGGAAATTGTGTATTCCCAAGAGATGATATTTTCATCAAGCTATGAAGACTCATGAGTCATTCCTCTCCACTGAAGGGTTCTTTTTGCCAATTTTCTCATATATTTGTGTTCTCTAGTCAAGTTACCCTCTTTCTTTTGAATGTCGTTCTTTCCCTGGAAACACATTCATTTACCCTACTTTTTTTTCTGGATGCTATAAAAATCTTATCGTTTGTATTTATTATCACCATGTTGCCCATTTTTGTTTAACCGTCATTTTTTCCTGCCTATCTCTAGAATATTCTCCCAGCTAACTTGTTGATTTTTAAGGTCTAGCTTAAGACCTTTCTTTCTTCACCTACCCTGCTGATATTCTGATTCAGTCTGATACACGACCATCACATGTAAGGCAGTGAATTAACTGCTAAGTGGATATGAACATTTGTGAGATATGGTCCTGGCTTTCATCATTCAGTATCAGTGTCACATTGACGGGCCTGTTACACTACTTTAGAGAATCAGAGAGTAGGGTAGCCATGGGCACCAGGTTGCTGGATTCACATACTGCCCTAACATTTGTTAACTGTGTGATCTTGAGGATCAATTTACTGAAATCCTTTGTGACTGTTTCCTCATCTATAAAATAGGAATTTTAATAACAGCTTCTACTTGGTGAGGTTATAGTGAGAGTTAAATGAATTAAAGTGCTTACATTTCTTAGAACAATCCTTGGCAAACAAAACACACAAACAAAAACAATGTGTTTGCAATTATTATGCACTACTTTCTCAACGGTTAAAACCTTCATATTTACTTCTTTTCAACTACCCGTAGGCACAGAGACATCTAGTATATTATCATCATGTGGGTGGTCTTCACTGTCACCTCATTTTCTGACTCTGTTAGTCATGGAGGCATGGATGGTCAATAATACTTCCTCGCGTTCATTTGTTCAGTCATTTGCTCACTAAAAAATATTTATTGAGTACTTGTTCTATGCCAGGCTCATTTAACTTCGGAGATACAACAATAAACAAGATAGGAATAAGCCATCTGACCTCATGAAGCTCTTATAGAAGAGAGAGGCTTATACAGGTGAAATAAAAAAGAAACAAGAAAATTGTGATATAAAGGCTATAAAGAAAATGAAAGGGGTGATTATTTGTGAACACAAATTTGTGACTCATCATGAGCAGGGAGAGAGCATTTCAGGCTAATGAGACCAGTGAAAAGGCCCAAGAAAGAAAACAACCAAGAAAGAAGCAAAAAAGCCTTGATATTTTGAGAAGTAAAATAAGATCCTGTGGCTGTTAATGATGTGGGAGACGTGACAGAAATCTACTAATGGGAGACGTTGGAAACCACGGTTAGGAGTTTGGATTTTACTCTAATCAAAACAAAAATCAATTGAAAGGTTCTTTTTTTTAAATTAGAGTATAGTTGATTTACGATCTCTGTGTTGAGGGTAGAACAGATTGTAGGGGGAAAAAATGCAAACTGGAGTCCCATCAGGAGGTCCCTGCCATTGTCAAGGCCATGTAGATGGTGAGAGATGGACAATTTAAGGTGTATTTTGGAGGTAAAGCAGACCATCCACCTGCCAAGTAAATGGGTGAGACCTTAACACTGAGAAACCACTTTCTTAGGAAGAGAAGAAGCGGGGCAGGTAGATGGCACTTCCACGGGGGGGCCAGGGGTCATTTGGAATCATTCTGTTTATTTAAATTATAAAGAATACAAATTAAGACCAAAAATGTATCCCAAATCTAAATTTACTAACAAATGACTGCACATGATCCAAAAGCCTTTTTCTGGACAGAATTATAAAGTAGGTAATGTTTGTCTTTGGCTTTACAATTCATACTTCTAAAAATATTGTTAATAGTTTTTGAGAGCTTAGTATAAATGAAATGCCTTTTATTCATTTTTCCATTTAATTCACATAACAGCCCTTTAGGCATTTACTATTATTATGACCAATTTTATAGATGTAGTAAAATTGAATCTCAGTGAAGTAACTTTTCCAAGATGATTGAGCCAGACACAAGACAGTTAGGATTAAACCCAAGTGACTGACACAAGAATCTTAATTGAACCACTATTTTACAACCTTGATGACATCACCTAACTCTCTTTCTCACTCTCTTTTTCTGTCACACACACACACACACACACACACACTCTCTCTCTCTCTCTCTCTCTCTCTCTTCCCTCAGAGAGAATCTATTACTTTCAGTCTCTCCAAATCCACTAATGACTTACCGAGTTTTGATAAATTACATCTTTCATTTCAATAGTAGAACCACTAATTGTGAAAATCAAGCTTGAGCAAGGCAGTAGAAGAGATACTTCCTGAAACAGAGCAGCCTTACTGGGACCTCTGATAGCACATCATAGCCAGCCCTGTGGATAAATGTGGCCTTAGCAAGGAAAGGATAAATGATAGATGATTTGGAAGAAATAAAGGACAGGAGTGTTAAAATGTTTTAGGGCAGGGGACATTCAAATAAATGCTATTGGATGATTTATTTTCCAAAAGGTGTTATATTCACTGCTGAAACACACCTCCATGTCTGCCAGAAATGTGGCCATAAAAAATCTATGTGTATAAAAATTTCACACTGTAGCGAGCTGACCTCCACCTTTCATTTACTAAAGCCACCACCTTAGCTGCGAGAACGCATTTCCAACTTTCTCTTAGACTTCAACACCTGGATGTCCCCCAGCACCTCAAGCAGGATTTATTCAAAATTCAGCTCGTTACCTTCTCTCCAAACTTTTAGTATTTGAAATCTTAGTTAACACATCATTTCAGCAGTTGCCAATACCATCAACTTCAAAGGTTTCATAATTGACTCCCTTACTCTCCCTCAGCTCTCCATTTCCAATCCAAAGCAATAACATATACAGACATTTCTTCTCTCAAATTATCTCACACATCTACACCTCTTTACCATCTGCACCGTGACTCATGTAGTTCAAGTCTTCAACGTGCCTCAAGTGCAATGTCTCAGACCAGTTTTCTGAAAATCAGAATTGAAGACAAAGCCAAAGTGCTAACACTTATTATTGAGGGGAAGAGTGAGGGGAAAGAAAGAGCGAGGTGGAGAAGAAGGAAAAGGAAGCACAAGGTGATCTGTTTCCGAACTGGCACAGTTTCTCAAGCAAATCCAGGTGCCTCCTCAGTTCCACAAGATAGAATGAAAACACTGCTAGGAAGAATCTATGGGAGAGGAAGCATAAGCAAATTTTCTTCAGATCCTGTCTTCCATCTCTTATTGGTCAAAGTCTCTTCCTTTGGGCTTTAACTTTCTTACACTTCCATCTTGGTTTCTGGGTTCCTCTGGACAACTACTGAAGAAGTTGGAGTCTCCAAGTACCCATTCAAGTGGGAACTAAGCACTAGAGCTACTCTGGCTCCCCAACTGCAGCGGGTAGCATGGAGGTTGTGCCGAAGCCCAGCCCTCACCTCCTGGGGAAGGTGTAAACAATTGGAGGTTTGGGACCATAAGGTTACTCAGAATGTAGCACGAAATGGCGTGAGCAGTTGCTAGCACCTATCTGGACAGAAAAGAAGGCAAATCACTGAGACTGGGGTGGAGAGGCAAGTCTGGGATGACACAAACTGAATCTGTTAAAGTTTACTCATTGATATTCAGTTCTGCTCACAACCTCTAATAAAGTACAGGTCTTAGATGTATAGAAGATGTCCCCACTTCTTCCCCAGAGGGAGGTACAAATCCAGTCATCTAAGATTGTGCTTGTTGCCATCTCCTAAAAGAGCTTAAAGAAGGTTAGCAGCCCAAGCTACATTCCCAGCTGCTATAATGACATTTATCATATATTTCTCTCTTCTATCCATTTTAGATTTTCCTCACCCTTGGCCAGAACTCCAGCTGGTCTGTATTTCTTACCTAGTGAGTGACCTAGCCCTCCTTTCTGGAAGTGTCTGAGCTATAGCTTCCTTGTCCTTGTCAGGTTGTGATCGCTACCATAGCCTGTTCAAGATTATCAGAGGGCACAGAGCACCAAGGGAAGACCCAGTGAATAGCCTCCATTCCGGACATGTTCCTTCCTGCCTTACTTCTGTAGTAGAAGCTCTGGCTCCTTAGAGTAAACAGTACCATTTACCTTGACCTTTAGAGTAACTCCCTTTTGCCTGCTGATTTATTGGCACAGAAACCCCAGAGGGACCAAACAGTATTTACAGCTTTCAGTTCTAACCTCACAGAGCCTAAATTTTTCAAGGATAAGAGGTAAAGGAGAGAAAGACGTGCAGTGAAAATAGACAAATCCTTCTTCTGTCCTTTTATTCTTCATCCTAAACATTCTTGCTGTAAGGGACATGGCTCCGTATACTGGCTGTTATCACCTCAAATATACTGCCCTAACCCCTCAAAGATTCCTTTAAGCTGATGCCTTAACTGAGACTTCAGTGGCTGTTCCACATTTTGTCAAGCTGCCTACTTATGAGTCATGGGGAACACACATGTATTTCATGGGAATGAGCCCAGGGCTGTACCTCCTTTGCCCAACAATGGCTCTCTTAGCCCAGGGCAATACTGTGTGGGATACCATGTCAATGGTTAAGGCTTTCTGTAGAGGATTAAAATGTATGCTGCCATGGGCATTGCAGGCAGGAAAAACAAACCTCTACAGTTGACCATTGAACAACGCAGGTTTGAACTGCATGGGGCCACTTACATGTGGATTTTTTTTTTTTCAGTGAATTCATACTACAGTATTACATGATCTGAGGTTGGGTAAATCCGCAAATATGGAACCACAGAGACCAGTGGTTGACCGTAAAGTTATATGTGGATTTTTGACTGCACGGGGGTCAGCACCATACTGTTCAAGGGTCAACTGTATTCGTTTTCTATTGCAGCTCTAACAAATCATCAGTCACTTAAAACAACACAAATTGTCTTACAGTTCTGTAGATTGGAAGTCTGCCGTGGATCTCAGTGGGCTAAGATCAAGGTGTTGGCAGGGTACATTCCTTTCTGGAGATTCTAGCCGGGGTTGGGGGGCTGTTTCCTTGCCTTTTCCAGTTTCTAGAGGCTGCCCACAGTCCTTGGTTCATGGCTGCCTTCCTCCATCTTCCAAGCCATCAATGTCGAGCCAAGTCCTTACACCATCATCTCTCTGGTTCTCTCTTCTAATCTTCTCTTCTACTTCTACAGACTATTAGAATTAACATTGGGCCCACCTAGAAAACCCAGGAAAATCTCTCTATCTTAAGATCAGCTTATTAGCAACTTTAATTCCACCTGCAACTTTAATTCTCATTTGCCACGTAACCTAACATATTCAGAGGTTTCAGGGATTAGGGTATAGACATGTTTGGGGGAAGGCATAGCATTGTTTTGCCTCCATACTTACATCCAGAATAATGTACTTGGTTGAACCACATGAAATTGTCATTTGTGTAAGACAAAAATGGTCATATATTGACAAATTCATCTGCTTCAATCTATCATCCGTTCTGGTAAGGATAAATTACTGCCTCCTCCAAGATGAAAGAGGTTCGATGTCATTGACCTGCCACCACGTGGCTGACTCTTCTCTCCAAAAAAACAGTGGCCTACAAGGGCTGTTAGTCATTGCTGCTAGTGGATTGTATGCTCCACAGTGCCGGTGCTCAGGTCTGGTCCTGACTGTATCACTTCCATCCTACGATGATTCGCTGCTGTGTCCATTTAACACTTTGATGCATGAGATCCAGAAACACTCAATTCATGAGAGGTAGCTCTGGTCCCATTCTCATTTGCTGTCCTGTGATCAGCAACTCAGTCTCTATGAGGGCTCTGAAACATCCAGGGAGCTGTTTTTAAAAAGAGAGAGTAGCCTCATTCCAGAACCCTAAAGGTCTGCACTGCTACTCTTCTCCTGTGGAATCCTTATTCACCATGATGTTTACCTCTAGCACTGTTGAAAATAGTGGGTCAGATGGTCTAAATGGCAGGGTAGCTTGTCTGCAGCCTGCACCTCTGACGTGCCATCCTTGCACTGTGCCCAGACATGAACTGGCAGATTTCCAAATCACCTTGATAAATAAGTAATATATGCTGCATTCCAAATCCAAAAAAGACCCATCAAGTACCGGGTCTCTTTCTTAGTGATAAGAGGTACAAGGTACACGGTACATTCTTCTTAGTGATAAGAGGTACAAGTACTTTATTAATAGTTTTCCCAACATGTCCCAAACCAGTAGGTCCCTAAATGCTTCAGTGATGTGTCAAGCCCCTGAGCCTTCCTGGGGTTTATCTTTTTCCCTTTGTCACATACGTGCTTTATGAAAGCATCCAGGCCACTTGCCACCTCTTGTTCACCAGGTGCAGTTAACATGACATCATCAACATAGATGAGCCGCATGACAACCTGAAAGAATGTTATGATAATCCAGTTCCCGGTGTTGTGACAGAAAGGGGGAGAGTTGTGAAGCCCTGTAGAAAACAATGAAGGGTATATATCCGTGGGGATCTAAAAGCATTCATCAAATCAATAGCTGCATGCCGCGTACCAGAGGCTATGCTGATCTATTGCAGTAAAGAACTTTCATGTGGAGCCACTGCTATTGGGGCTCCCAGTTCATGGTAATCCTGTCATGATCTATCAGGTTATTGCAGAAGCCAGACGAGGGAATTGAGCAGGCAGGGGTTAGGACATAATTCCACTATCCCTGTATCCTTCAACTCTTGAATGAAAGCTCTAAACTCTGCAGTCCCTCCTGGGATGCAATGTTGCTTCTGATTATAGGGACTTCCATTTGGTCCTTCCTATCATAATGGACCTTACTCCACAGATCAGAGAACGAATGAGAGGGTTCTGCCAACAGCTAAGCATATCTATCCCAATTATACCTTAGCGGGGTGGGGAAACAACCACAGGTTTTATTCACGGACCCACAAAACCTACTAGGAAACCAGCAATTCAATTTTCACCTGCCTTCCATAAACCCCCATTCAAACTAAGGGATTATAATCGAACTTCACATCACATCACAAATCTAAGATCCTTGAAAACGTTTTGTATTCCCCTTGCACTGTTCTCTGATAAATGGGCACACGGTCTTTTCGGAAGGTTCAGAGGAGTATTTACTGGATATACTCTTGGTGGTGTTGTGAGGTCTTTCCTCAAGGTGATGCAGTCTCCACTTCAATCAATGGGATCCATGTCTATAAAATGCCTTAGATTTGGAAACTGAATGAGGGTTTCAATCTTCCATTATAACAACTAACTTCTACTTGCTGGCTCTATCTTATTTTTATTTTTTACTACATAAATTGAGTAATACCTCTGTTAGCTGTTCCTATATCTCATTTTCAGGATTACCATGACCTATTTGCCTTTACCACAGATCCCTGCAGGTAAATGAACCCTGATTGTCACGACTGATTTGCTACACTTACTTCCTATTCTGTAATTAAATTCATTTTATCTCTGATTGTTAAGCACTGTCACTTGGCTCCTGACATTCTGGAATCTCAGCATCCTTACAGATAGCAGGGAATCTAGTTCCATGACCTATTTTACTGTCAACCCCCAGCTTACAGAGAACAGCCACCAGTAAGTTTCTCCAAGATTTTGGTGTCCTCTCCAATGAAGTCCTTATTACCGTAGTGACGGGAATATCCTCACGTTTACTCCCCTGCCCAGTCCTTCCCAGGGACCGAAGTCAAATGTTGGATCTTACCTAACAAAACTACTCTAACAATCCACCTCCCTCAGCCTTCCCTCACTCTCCTCAAAATGCCAAGGAAGTTCTGGCCTCTCCACTTCATTCACTATAGTCCATTATCATGTCCAAGCTTCTAGGAGTCATCCTGGCAAAATCCCAGAACCAACCTCAGGTGGTCTTGGTCCAACATTGAATCCTGAGTCACTGCTGACTGCCCACCAAGTCAATGGATTTTTTTCCATATTCAGATATCTATTCCATATCTCCAAGTCATTTATATTATCCTAATCCCTGCTAGATAATAGTAACAAGTTCTTGTAGTCTTTGTCTTTCTGAAATAGGACTCTTACTTCCCCACCAAGGCTGTGCTGAGACTCTATCCGGGTATTGGGCTACCAGCATTAGAGGGGTGGTGATCGCACATCTTGAGAAGAGCAAGCATTCTTTCACATGGCAACTTTTTAACTGAGGTCACTGAATGGTCTTTGGACAAACGGAGGCTGTTCTCCTCTAAAAAAGAGAGAAGGAGCTTCTTCTGCCACCCAGAAGCGTTTAGAGGAACTGTTGGCCTTACTGTTCTCAAGCTTGTCCACTCAAATATCTCACGGGCCCACTCTTTCCCTATCGGACATCTAACTTTGACTGGGACCCCTGACAAGGCTGTTTATTTAGTTTTCTTCTTTGCAGCACTGCTTTATAATAAGATCCTAGGCCTGATTTACAGCACAGTCTGTCATGTGGCTACATGAGGTAAGAATCTCCTTTAAAGCTGCCTGTGGCTTTAACAGTGGGTTTTAGCTTGGCAAGTAGGTGCCCTAAGCCTCTCAACGGTAGCTATCTTACACAACAGTCCTTATAACTATCAATGCTCCAGTGTAACAGCCACTTCCTTTCCCAATACCTTGCTTTGCAGATGCATCCTTTTTCCAATTAACTATATTAAAACTTCTTTATGCCTTGCAGCCTGCTCAAGACTTTTCCCTAATCTATCGATTTTCCCCAATCTTTTTTGTAATCTACTTTTTTGAGCGCAAGGTGTTGTTCCTTCCACCTGGAATTCCTCCCCCTCACCAACCTGCCTGTATCTGATGGATTCCAACTCTTTGATCAAGGCCCCTAACAAATGATAGCTTCCCAATAATACCTTCTGGGACACCCAGGCAGAAGACATCATTTCCTATTCTGTGTTTCCTAGTAACTTAGCCTAGACCTTAAGACCCAAGTCAAGTGACATTTATTCAGAAAAAGGTAGCTGTGACTTAGTAGAAAGGGCATAGGAGCTGGGTGGTTTGGGTTGGAATCTGTATTGGTTTGCCATCAACTGGGTGGCTTAAACAACAGAAATTTGTTGTCTCATAGTTCTGGAAGCTAGAAGTCCAAACTCAAGGTGTCCATAGGGCTGGTTCCTGTGAGAAAGGCTCTGTGTCATGCCCTCACCTCAATTCTGGTGGTTTGCTGGCAATCTTGGGAATTCCTTGGCTTGTAGAAGCATGACCTCGATCTCTGCCTTCTCCACATGGCATCTTCCCTATGTGTGTGCCTGTCTCCAAATTTCCCTTTTGTAAGGAAACCTATCATGCTAGATTAAGGGCCCATCCTACTCCAGTATGACCTCATCTTAACTAATTACATCTGACATAATCCTCTTTCCAGAGGGTCATATTCTGAGTTCCTGGGAGTGGGGACTGCAGCATACAACTTTGGGGGGGACACAGTTCAACCTGTAACAGAATCCCAGGGACTTTAGGGAAGTCTCACACATTTTCTGGGCCTCGTTCTTTTTATTAAAAAAATAGGAATAACAATACAGATATGAGACTTAGATTAAATGAAGACCAATGGCAATATTTAAAAGCTGCTAGGGGCTTCCCTGGTGGTGCAGTGGTTAAGAATCCGCCTGCCAATGCAGGGGACACGGGTTCGAGCCCTGGTCCAGGAAGATCCCACATGCTGCCGAGCAACTAAGCCCGTAAGCCACAACTAGTGAAGCCCTCGTGCCTAGAGCCCGTGCTCCATAACAAGGGAATCTACTGCAATGAGAAACCCGCATACTGCAACGAAGACCCAACACAGCCAAAAATAAATAAATTTAATTAATTAAAATAAATAAATAAAAGCTGCTAGATGGAATATCAGTGAAAGAGAAGGGAACAAAACAAAAGGAATTTTGCTTAATTATTAGAAAAGAGTGTCTGCATCTGGACAACTCACCATTTTAGAGTAGGATCTGGGGTTAAAAGATTAGTCAGCAAAAAATAGAGCAAGAGTATGAGATACATGAAGAGTTCAGAGTAATGAGTTCCTCATTCATAAGGAGTGTTTCTTTAAATAGTGAGGGGAGAGAATGCAAAATCTAGAGCAACAAAGTAAGAAAATTAGAGCACATCACATGATCTTTCTGCGCCTCAGTTTCCACATCTGAAAAAATGCTTATCTCCCCACAGATATGAGAAGAGCACCTTGAAAGGGAAACTATTGCTGGAAATATGTCAGCAAATGTAGATTAGCACCATTATTCAAATGCATGTGCTGTTTCTTTCATACTCATCTTTCTATTTTTTTCATACTTATTTTTCACTATACAAGTACTGAATTCAAACTTTCTACCTGTATCCACAGATATTCTTCTCTACTCCTAAATAATTTTCTTTTTTAAAAAACAAATAGTATTTCTTTGTAAAATTTTTATTATGGAAGTAGGAGACAAAAATCTTGAGAGTCAAATTCGTTCTCAGAAATCGCTGGCATTGAAAATACTTTGTATTCATTCATTGAAACTGTTGGAAAAATTGTACATTGGAATCCCCAACAAAGGCATTTTGCATTATTCACAATGTTTAAATGAGGCTGTCAATCTCATCACACAATAAATAAGGAGGTTATAATGGTTTTGCATAGTCGCAGCTACTAAAGCTTTTGGCAGAGATTTCCTAATCTTGATTTAAATATTTAGAAGACCTTCAAACGTGCGCATGCGTGTGCACACACACACACATACACACACACACACACACACACACACACATGACAGAGAGAATAGGAGAGAGAGATTCTTCCAACAGTCCTCCAGGGGATCACAACTCAACATCTCTCTACACTTCATTTTCCCCTTGGATTTTCAAGTCTCTCACAATCAACTCCACGAAGCACTCAGTTTTGTTCTTTGTAATCATTATTTATGGTCTTAGATTATGCTAGTTGCTGTAAGAGGAGGGAGAGGAAAGACCAAAAGTTGAATACAATAAGAATTTCTTGAATCTCTTATAATCAAAGAGATTGAAAACATATATGTACATAAATAATTATAAGACAGAAGACACCATAGAGAGAAATAAATTATGGTGTGTATTCAGATGAGGAAAAAATCCTACTGTGGAAGAGTGAAGGAGGACAAGGAACACCTTCATAGAGGAGCAGCATTCGAAAAGCGCTTTTAGCAATGAGCAGTCTTTTTAGAAATGATACAGAAACAATAAAGAAGTCAAGCTTGATTAAGTTGAGTATGTTTGTGGAGTAGGGAGAGGTGAAGTTATGTGGTTGAAACATACAAAATGCTATTTTTATAAGTCAAAATTTTATGCTGGGGCCAAGCTATAGAAGATCTCAAATGTCAAAATAAGGAGTCTGAGTTTATTTTCTCAAAAAATTGGGAGACCTTTGAGAGGAGAGCATAAATGTGCACTATTTTAAAGAAGATTTGCTTGATAATTTCAGCTTAAGCTGAAAATAGGAAGAGCAGTCGTGAAGCTCTTGCAATACTGGGTACCAACTAAGCCACAGCTCCACCAGAATTCATGCCATTCAATAAATATCTCCTCTTTCCTGCACCTACCTACTTTCTATCCCCTGTACATTCCTATTTAGTCAACATCCTTCACCAGTTCCTTTGGCCTCACCTTCTATCCCTGTCCAGTCATAAGTATTCTTGCCTCTTTACCTGGTTCGGCAAAGCTCAGCTCAGCAGGAAGATAGGGTCCATCTGTCTGAACTTGCAGTAACAGCTATCATGATGCTTATTCCATTCTACCATCATATCTGTTTGCACGTCTCGCACTTTCCCATTTCATCATGCTCATCTGAAGGGCAATCGTAATGCATTATGTATGTACCTAGGGCCTAGCAGGGCATCTGGCACATACCAGATGCTCCACAAATATAGTTCAGTGAGTAAATTTCCCACCATATCAACTTAGGGAAAAAAAATTGGTGGCTATATTAAAACCTTCCATGACCTACTCAACATTCTGAAGAGCATGCCAATAGTTTGTGAGCCTTATGGCCTGGGTTTTCTGGGCTATCTTCAAACCAAATTAGTTTATAATTTTCTGAAAAAATGTAATCCCTATGATATCATTTCATAGAACCATATTTAATGCATTTTTTTCAATTTTCCTTAGGGCTTATCAAATGTAATTCTGGTCACATATAGGTGCCCAATAATATGTTTATTGATTGATTAGGTAAACATTTCAGGAACTTTAATTACCAATCAACCAAATAAGTACGTTATATTTTTCAAACCATGTGTCCTACTTTCGTGTCAAAAACAACTACTGTATTTATAATTTATTCTAGATAAATAAGCACTTAGATACCGAGTGTTATGTTTCTTTCAACATTCCTGAAATGTGACTGCAACTAGTTCTAGCTCTTAAGACCAGTCTAAGCCCCGTTTGCAAATCTCCCAACAAATTTGGCTCTAAAAGCTTTGAAGAGAGATATTTTTACTGAAGGTCTATTGGAAAAACAAGGAGATTTGTTACCTTACACATTACAGAGCAGGAGTGTTGAAAAATTTATTAAGTGTTTCTTTTCCACCCCAAAGATCCACCCCTTAGAGCAACTTCTCTCTTTTCTACCCCACCCACAACCCTCTCATACGAGACTCAGTCATTCTGGGTTTTCTCACTCCATTCTCTGACCATTTTTCCCAGCCTCCTACCCCTTGTTTAGAAAGTTTTCCTACAGGGGTTTTCCCTCTTCTTAAGTAAAGTAATTCAGCCCCTCTCGGCTTATCCAATGTTCCTCTCCAAAACCAACTAACGAGCAAAGATGCTTCCTCCTGGTGTGGATGGGGGTAAAAACAAGAATTTCAGAGACGTATTTAATATTTCCCTTATAATACTGTCTCCTTGAAGCATATTTAATGCCTCTTTTAAATTTTCCTTAGGGCTGGTCAGACACAGTCCTGGGCACATTTAGGTAATCAATAAATATGTGTTTATTGATTTGTTAAATACGCATTTCAGAAATTTGAATTATCGGTCCCTCAGAAGCATTTTACAATATTAATCTAACAGATAGCCCTTGGACACTTACTATGTGTGACACCATACTGGGCGCCAAGGGAGCCTTGGATGGCATGAAGAGTGTGCCAGAATCCCAGAAGAAGTTCCCACCACGTCAGCCTATTTATCCCACTAACAAAATAAACTTGGAAATTGACCTGAAGAGGTGATCTAAAAGTCTCGTTAGGCTCATAATTTTCCAAGGCTCATTATACAATTTCACATTAGAGTTTACAGCTCTTTAGATCAAAAAGTAATAGACCGACCCAAAACAAGCTAAGAACATAAGCAATATTTCGACCACTGTAGGAAGACTCATGCCCCTCTCAGCTCACTGACTGAACCAGAAAGTCTAATGCCTGCTCGCATCCTTTCTTACTGGAAAGCATCCACTGTACATTAGGACAACCTAATGTTAACCAACAGTGTCCATTAAACCTAGTTCATGTTCACTAGCAAGGAAATCACTTTTAATGGAAAGGATTCCATTTTAATGTTCCGTAATGGGCCATTTATTAGTATACAAGAGGGTCAGAAGAACTAATTAGAGACTATTTGAGCAAGTGTAAGTAACATGGTTTTCCCAGGTTGCCAATTGGGACTCCAAATCCCAGAGCAGAATACTTGGTTGCAGATATAGTATCCGATTTTACATACCTGTGGGATTATTTGAGTGCCCCCCAGCTCAATTTAAATGTCAGGTTGTGGAAATTTGCTTCAGTAAAGCAAGTTTAAGTCATATCCGTCCTTTTGATTTTTATAGGATCCGAGCAGCTAAAAGCCTGCTTCGTTTTGTTTTTTTAAATTAGCTCCATGGCATTCTTTTTTTTTTTTCATTTTATGTACTTCAGTATAAACACTGAAAAGCAGAAACTTTTCTTTTTTATACAGTCCTGCATTCAGGACAGTAATTATCTGAATTGTTTAATTCCCGCTCCCTTCCTGTTTGCATGTAACACACTTTACCAAAATTCCCTCAATATGAGATCTTCCTAACAGTTTCTTTTTTCAGCAGTTGTGAGGGAAGCTGCCTGAGGAGAGGGAGTAATTTTGGAATTTGATAGCAAGGTCCCTGAGGATATGAAAACTCGCTCAAAATGCATTGTACAACCGCCTCAGGCAAGGAAGGTATACCCAAGCTCTGAACATCTGGCTTGCAACTATTATTTACATAATGAACTCATTCTTTCCCACCCTCAATATTTACCTCTGGATCCTCTGCTCTCTCCTTCAGGGAACACTCCAGAAAGCAGCTGAGCCATCCTAAGCCAACGTGGGCCAGCTGGTAGCCAGCCTGGCCTCCACTTACCCACTTCACTCTTCAAGTTCAGGTACAAGCTTTGCTTCTTACCTTTATCTTTTATGACTTCCACTTTCATTGTTTCCATCTAAGGTATTCTTTTTTCTGAATGTATTAATTTTTCCTTCAAGCCACAAAAAAAACTCTCTTCTTTTCTTCTTTTTTTAAACAATTCTTTACCTAGGATCTCTACTCTCTCTGTTTAATTTTGAACCAGAACTTCAACTCATAGAAAACAAGTTTAAAAGTCATGCTTATGAGAAACCTACATAAAAGAAATGTTTAAGTCAACTTAAAAACAAATAAAGAAATAAAGCCAAAATTTTCTCCCAGATTAATCTATAAAAACAATGGAATACACAAACACGGTGGAACAACATGACAACCTGATTCTGAAGTTAAGACATGTTAGCAAAGAAACAGGACTCTCCAAGATAATCTTGGTTAAAAAGAGCGAGGAGGAGTGGGAGATTTGTGTACTACCTGCCGCCATCATTTTTATTAAAGCTCTAATAAGACAATGTGGCACGTGAATTGGGTTAGGTAGGCAGAATAATGAAAAGAATAGAGAGGTCTAAAATAATCCCACATAAATAATATGAAGCAGAAATTTGAAATCAGTGTGGGGAGTAATGATTATTCAATTAATGGGTCTGAGACAATTGGTTATCTACCAGAAAATTGAATGTTTGCTTTTTAACCCAGGTCATATCCAAAAATCAGTTATCAGTTATAAATTTAAAATAAATGTGAAAGGTAGAAACTATAGATATTATAGAATAAAATATAGAATATCTTTACAAAGTCAGACTACAGAGGATTTCTTAAGCAGTAATAAAACTGGCAAACCATAAAGTAAAAGGTAGGTATATCATTACATTGAAACTAAAAACTTGCATTCATCAAAAAGTATAAGAAGTTAAAAAGACAAATCACAAATCACAAATCATTGATGCAGAATCGATAAGAAAAAGATAACCCAATAGAAAAATGAGCAAAAATGTAAATGGGCATTTCACAGCAAAGGCAACACAAATAGCCCTAAGCATATGAAAAGATGCCTATCCTTATTGGCAATCAGAAAAATACAAATTAAAGCCACAGTGAGAAATGATTACAGTAAGTTCCCTACATATGAACGAGTTCTGTTCCGAGAGGGAGTTCGTAAGTCCAATTTGTTCATAAGTCCAACAAAGTTAGCCTAGGTACCCAACTAACACAATTGGCTATATAGTACTGTACTGTAATAGGTTTATAATACTTTTCACACAAATAATACATAAAAAACAAACACAAAAAATAAAGAAAACATTTTTAATCTTACAGTACAGTACCTTGAAATGTACACTAGTACAGTACAACAGCTGGCATACAGGGGCACATTTGCATCTTTGAAAGTTTGCAACTTGAAGGTTTGTATGTAGGCAATTTACTGTAATTAATTTTGTTAAAAATTAAAACAATGATACATTTAAAAATTAAAATTCAATCAAAACAAGGTGAAACTCTAACATACAGCTGGTGATGATTTCAAGTGTAACAGCCACCTGGGAAAAAGTTTATCCAGACAGTAGTAAGGAAAATTGAACATAGACATATCCTATGACTCAGCAAATCCATTCCTATGTTACAGGCTGAATGTTTGTGTCCACCCCCAAATTCATACGTTGAAACCTAACCCCCAAGGTGATGATATTAAAAGGTGGTGGGGGGGTCTTTGGCAGATGAGTAGGTCATGAGGGTGGAGCCCTCAGGGATTAGTGCCTTTATAAAAGCAGCCTGAAAAAGCTCCCTTTATCCCTTCTGCCATGTGAGGACATGGAGAAAAAGTGGCCATCTGGGAGGTGAATCCTCATTAGATACCTCATCAGGTATAAACTGGTGCTTGATCTCGGGCTTCAGAACAGTGAGAAATAAATGTTTGTTCATAAGCCAGTCAGTTTGTTGTATTTTTTGTTATAGTGGCCCAAACAGACTAAGACAGAAAATACCATAGGGAAACGCTAATCTATGAGGCAAGGAGAATTGCATAAGAATATTCTTAATAGTCCCAAACAGGAAGTGACCTAAATGTCCATCAGTAAGACCATGGATAAACCATCCTGTATTCACACAATAAGACATAGGAGTGAAAGTTATGAATTACTATTACATGCATCACATGAGGCTATTGGCCCAAAGAGCATGACACGTGCCCCAGAGTACTGTGCATGTCTTCCAGGTTAAGACTGGATTAACAGTATTACAACCATATTCTAGCACATGGGAAAGGGGAAGGAGAAGATGAAAAGACAAGCAATTTCCTCTAAGGAAGTGACAAAGAAGTCGCACCCATCACTTCTAATCATACTACCTTGGCAAGAATTTAGTCACATGACTATACAACAGCTGCAAGGGAGACTGGAAAACATAATCTCTAGCTAGGCCTCCATGTGCCCTTTTGAACTCAGGTGAAAGTTCTATTCCTACAGAAAAGAAAAGGAGTAATATGATATTGTAGGTAGAGGTGTAGCCCCCTGTATCAATATCTACCCAATTTCATTCCCTTCACTCTCTCCCTGGAGATAACCTCTATCCTAAATTTGCTGTTTATCACCCCCATTCATATGTGTGTACCCACAACAATTATTGATTTTTTAGTTTTTAACCCTTAGAGGCATGGTATCATCCTGGATGTATCATTTTGTGTGTTTTTCTCATACGTCCTTATATTTCTGAGATTTTTCCTTGTTAATACGTGTAGCTCTAGTTCACCCAGCTTGCCCACTGTAAAGTGATCATATGTGAATGTAATCCAAGCTACTTATTAATTCTCCTGTTGGTGAAAATTAGGTTGCTTTCAATTTTTCTCCAAAGTCCAAAGCTCAGAGAAAGGTGTTAGTGATAGTCCAGGTTGGAGATACCCATGTCCTGAGCTATGTGTTGTGTCTGTACTATGAAAATTAAGAAGACAGGGGAGTCAAGATGGCGGTGTGGGAAGACACGGAGTTAGCATCTCCCCACAACTAGGGCCACTTGTAGGGGACTCTGATGCCCAAGGAGAAGGGAGGAACCCCAAAGTGAACTGGTAGGACATAGGGGGACTGAGGGGGGAGGAGAAGTGGAAACCAGACAGGATCGGCGCCCCTGAGGCCAGGGAGATCAGGAAAGGCAGGTGGGAGGGACTTTCCGGGAAGAGCAGGAGAGGAGTGGAGGGCAATCGCCTGGCCCACTCGGGCAGGGGAGGCTGCTGAGCTCCCAAGCCAGTACCCCCACCACAAAGGCCCATCCAGGCCACGTGGGTCCTGGGGGCATAGGAGGGAGGCCAGGGAGATCAGGAGAGGGAGAGAAGCAGAGAGGGCGATTGCCCACCCACTCGGGCATGGGGAGTCTGCTGAGCTCTCAGGCTGGTCCCCTGCCCTCCAAAGCCCCCTGCAGGCCACATAGGTCCTTGGGGGCATAGCAGGGAGGCTGGGGAGATCAGGAGAGGCAGGCAGGAGGGGCCCTCCCAGATGGGAGGAGCATTTGCCCCACCCACTTGAGTCCAGGAAACCTAATGGGCTCCCAGGTGAGGTCCCCTGCCCTCTGAGACCAGGGGTGGGGGGCACGCCTGGGCCCCTTCTGTTCCTTGAGCCTAAGGGCCACCCCCCCACAGCCCCCAGAGCCTTTTCCAGCCCTGTGGGTCCTGAGCATTGGCCCCACTCACCACCCAAACCTCGACCTTGCTTAGGCCCCGCCCTCCACAGCCAAGGCCTTCCCCCCCCCTTTTTTTTTCTTTTCCCGCCTCCTCTTTTCTACTATTGTGGTACTGATGTACCTTCTGTTTGTTGATTCATCTATATATTTTTTTTTATATTCTTCCTAACATATCTGTTAGTTTCCTAGTCTAATTTTATTTTTTACTTTGTTATTGATGTGTTTTTGTTTTTGGGGTTTTTTTTGCCACCCCCAGGTGGCTTGCAGGATCTTGGTTCATGAGCCCCAGGTCAGGCCAAAGCTCCTGCGGTGGGAGCTGCCAGTCTGGACCACTAGACTAACAGAGAACCTCAGATCCCAGGGAATATTCAACAGAGTGAGGTCTCACAGAGTTCCTCATCTCAGCACCAAGACCCAGCTCTACCCAATAGCCTACAAACCCCAGTGTTAGAAGCCTCAGGCCAAACAACCAGTAAGACAGGAACACAACCCCACTCATTTAAAAAAAAAAAATGAGACAGCAAAAAAATATGTCACAGATGAAGGAGCAAGGTAAACCTACAAGGCCAAATAAATGAAGAGGACATAGGTAATCTACCTGAAAAAGAATTCAGAGTAATGATAGTAAAGATGATCCAGAATCTCAGAAATAGAATGGAGGCACAGATTGAGAAAATACAAGAAATGTTTAACAAAAATATAGAAGAACTAAAGAACAAACACACATATGAACAACACAATAACTGAAATGAAAATTACACTAGAATGAATCAATAACAGAATAACTGAGGCAGAAGAACGAAAAAGCGAGCTGGAAGACAAAATGGTGGAAATAATTGCCGAGGAGCAGAATAAAGAAAAAAGAATGAAAAGAATTGAAGACAATCTCAGAGACTTCTGGGACACTAAATGCACCAACATTCAAATTACAGGGGTCCCAGAAGAAGAAGAGAAAAAGAAAGGGTCTGAGAAAATATTTGAAGAGATTATAGTGGAAAACTTACCTAACATGAGAAAGTAAATAGTCACCCAAGTCCAGGAAGCACAGAGAGTCCCATACAGGATAAACCCTAGGGAAAACACACAAAGATACATATTAATCAACCTAACAAAAATTAAATTCAAAGAAAAAATATTAAAAGCAGCAAGGGAAAAACAAAAAATAACATATAAAGGAATCCCCATAAGGTTATCAGCTGATTTTTCAGCAGAAACTATGCAGGCCAGAAGGGAGTGGCAGGATATACTTAAAGTGATAAAAGAGAAAAACCTACAACCAAGATTACTCCACCCAGCAAGGATCTCATTCAGATTCGATGGAGAAGTCAAAAGCTTTTCAGACAAACAAAAGCTAAGAGAATTCAGTACCACCAAACCAGCTTTACAACAAATGTTAAAGAAACTTCTCTAAGTGGGAAACACAAAAGAAGAAAAAGACCCACAAAAATAAACCCAAAACAATTAACAAAATGGTAATAGGAACATACATATCGATAATAACCTTGAATGTAAATGGATTAAATGCCCTAACCAAAGGACACAGACTGGCTGAATGGATACAAAAGCAAGACCCATATACATGCTGTCTACAAGAGACCCATTTCAGACCTAGGGACACATACACACTGAAAGTGAAGGCATGGAAAAAGATATTCCTTTCCAATGGAAATCAAAAGAAAGCCGGAGTAACAATACTTGTATCAGATAAAATAGACTTTAAAATAAAGACTCTTACAAGAGATAAGGAGGGACACTACATAATGATCGAAGGATCAATCCAAGAAGAAGATAAAACAATTATAAATGTTTATGCACCCAACATAGGAGTACCTCAACACATAAGGCAAATGCTAACAACCATGAAAGGAGAAATCAACAATAACACAATAATAGTAAGAGACTTTAACACCCCACTTACACCAATGGACAGATCATCCAAACAGAAAATAAATAAGGAAACACAAGCTTTAAATGACACAATAGACCAGATAGATCTAATTGACATTTATAGAACATTCCACCCAAAAGTGGCAGAATATACTTTCTTCTCAATTGCACATGGAACATTCTCCAGGATAAATCACATCTTGGGTCATGAATCAAGCCTCAGAAAATTTTAAAAAATTAAAATCATATCAAGCATCTTTTCTGACCACAATGCTATGAGATTGGAAATCAAATACAGGAAAAAAAACTGTAAAAAACACAAATACATGGAGGCTAAACAGTATGCTACTAAATAACCAAGAGATCACTGCAGAAATCAAAGAAGAAATTTAAAAATATGTAGAAACAAATGACAACAAAAACATGACGACCCAAAACCTATGGAATGCAGCAAAAGAAGTTTTAAGAGGGAAGTTTATAGCAATACAATCTCACCTCAAGAAACAAGAAAAATCTCAAATAAACAATCTAACCCTACACTTAAAACAACTAAAGAAAGAAGAACAAAGAAAACCCAAAGTCAGTAGAAGGAAAGAAATCATAAAGACCAGAGCAGAAATAAATGAAATAGAAATGAAGAAAACAATAGCAAAGATCAATAAAACTAAAAGTTTGTTCTTTGAGAAGATAAACAAAATTGATAAACCCTTAGCCAGACTCATCAAGAAAAAAAGGGAGAAGACACAAATCAATAAAATTAGAAGTGAAAAAGGAGAAATCACAACTGACACTGCAGAAATACAAAGGATTATAAGAGACTACTACAAACAACTATATGCCAATAAAATGGACAACCGTGAAGAAATGGACAAATTCTTGGAAAAGTACAATTTTCCAAGACTGAACTAGGAAGAATGAGAAAATATAAACAAACCTATCACAATTAATGAAATTGAAAACGTAATTAAAAATCTTCCAACAAACAAAAGTCCAGGACCAGATGGCTTCACAGGCGAATTCTATCAAACATTTAGAGAAGAGCTAACACCTATCCTTCTCAAACTCTTCCAAAAAATTGCAGAAGGAGAAACACTCCCAATATTCATTCTATAAAGCCACCATCACCCTGATACCGAAACCAGACAAAGATATCACAAAAAAAGAAAATTATACACCAATATAACTGATAAACATAGATGCAAAAATCCTGAAAAAAATGCTAGCAAACAGAATCCAACAGCACATTAAATGGATCGTACACCATGATCAAGTGGGATTTATCCCAGGGATGCAAGGATTCTTCAATATATGCAAATCAGTCAATGTGATACACCATACTAACAAATTGAAGAATGAAAACCATATGATCTTCTCAATAGATGCAGAGAAAACTTTCGCCAAAATTCAGCACCCATTCATGAAAAAAACTCTCCAGAAAATAGGCATAGGGGGAACCTACCTCAACATAATAAAGGCCATATATGACAAACCCACAGCAAGCATCATACTCAATGGTGAAAAACTGAAAGCATTTCCACTAAGATCAGGAACAAGACAAGGATGTCCACTCTCGCCCCTCTTATTCAACATAGTTTTGGAAGTCCTAGCCACAGCAATCAGAGAAGAAAAAGAAATAAAAGGAATACAGATTGGAAAAGAAGAAGTAAAGCTGACACTGTTTGCCAATGACATGACACTTACATAGAAAATCTTGAAGATGCCACCAGAAAACTACTAGAACTAAGCAATGAATTTGGTAAGGTTGCAGGATACAAATTTAATGCACAGAAATCTTTTGCATTCCTATACACTAACAATGAAAGATCAGAAAGAGAAATTAAGGAAACATTCCCATTCACCATTACAACAAAAAGAATAAAATACCTAGGAATAAACATACCTTAGGAGGTAAAATACCTGTACTCAGAAAAACCGTAAGACACTGATGAAAGAAATCAAAGATGATACCAATAGATGGAGAGATATACCATGTTCTTGGATTGGAAGAATCAACATTGTGAAAATGACTATACTACCCAAAGCAATCTACAGATTCAGTGCACTCCCTAGCAAATTACCAGTGACATTTTTTACAGAACTAGAACAATCTTAAAATTTGTATGGAGACACAAAAGACCCTGAATAGCCAAAGCAATCTTGAGGGAAAAAAATGGAGCTGGAAGAATCAGACTCCCTGACTTCAGACTATACTACAAAGCTACAGTAATCAAGACAATAAGGTACTGGCACAAAAACCGAAATATAAATCAATGGAACAGGATAGAAAGCCCAGAGATAAACCCACACACCTATGGTCAACTAATCTATGACAAAGGAGGCAAGGATATACAGTGGAGAAAAGACAGCCTCTTCAATAAGTGGTGCTGGGAAAACTGGACAGCTACATGTAAAAGAATGAAATTGGAACACTCCCTTACACCATACAGAAAAATAAACTCAAAATGGATTAAAGACCTAAATGTAAGACTGGACACTATAAAACTCTTAGAGGAAAACATAGGCAGAACACTCTATGGCATAAATCACAACAAGATCCTTTTTGACTCACCTCCTAGAGAAATGGAAATAAAAACAAAAATAAACAAATGGGACCTAATGAAACTTAAAAGCTTTTGCACAGCAAAGGAAACCATAAACAAGACCAAAAGACAACCCTCAGAATGGGAGAAAATATTTCAAATGAAACAACAGACAAAGGATTAATCTCCGAAATATACAAACAGCCCATGCAGCTCAATATCAAAAAAACAAACAATCCAGTTAAAAAATGGGCATAAGACCTAAACAGACATTTCACCAAGGAAGATATACAGATGACCAAGATGCACATGAAAAGATGCTCAACATCACTAATTATTAGAGAAATGCAAATCAAAACTACAATGATGCATCACCTCACACTGGTCAGAATGGTCATTACCAAAAAATCTAGAAACAATAAATGCTGGAAAGGGTGTGGTGAAAAGGGAACCCTTTTGCACTGTTGGTGGGAATGTAAATTGATACAACCACTATGCAAAACAGTATGGAGTTTCCTTAAAAAACTAAAAATAGAACTACCATATGACCCAGCGATCCCACTACTGGGCATATACCCTGAGAAAACCATAATTCAAAAAGAGACGTACCACAGTGTTCATTGCAGCACTATTTACAATAGCCAGGACATGGAACCTAACTAAATGTCCATTGACAGATGAATGGATAAAGAATCTGTGGCACATATATACAATGGAATGTTACTCAGCCATAAAAAGAAATGAAATTGAGTCATTAGTAGTGAGGTGGATGGACCTAGAGTTTGTCTTACAAAGTGAAGTAACTCAGAAAGAGAAAAACAAATACCATATGCTAACGCATATATATGGAATCTAAAAAAAATTTTTAAATGGTACTGATGAACCTGGTTGCAGGGCAGGAATAAAGAGGTAGACATAGAGAATGGACTTGAGGACATGGTGTGGGAGGGCGAAGATGGGACGAAATGAGAGTAGCATTGACATATATACACTACGGAATGTAAAATAGTTGGCTGGTGGGAAGCAGCAGCATAGCAAAGGGAGATCGGCTCGGTGCTTTGTGAGGACTTAGAGGGGTGGGATAGGGAGGGTGGGAGGGAGGCTCAAGAGGAAGGGCATATGGGGGCATGTGTATGCATATGGCTGATTCGCTTTGCTGTGCAACAGAAACTAACACAGTATTGTGAAGCAATTATACTCCAATAAAGATCTATTTAAAAAAAAAAAAAGAAAAGCAGATCTGGGAGCTTTTTTTTTTGTCTCCTCCAAGCGTGAATCAGCACTGATTGGTTTAAGTACCTGTTGTGTCCCAGCCACTTCCTGCTTTGAATCTTGGGCTTGAATATAGTTGACAAATGTAGCACTAATTAATTAATGCTACTTTATTTTGCATACCTGGAGTAGGGTCTCTTGGACATTAATGCAGATTTATGTAAAAATAACCAAATTAATACTGCTCTGGCACTTCTTTTAATGGGACTAGAGCCTAGTTTTAGATAGAAATAAATTAAACATCTGCCTTTAGGAACTATTTTTTTCAACCACGTTTGATTTTGATCTGTCTCATAAAGAGTTATTTTTAAAAATTAGAAAATCTCTCAAAACATAATACACAGCTCAAATGCTAAGGCAACAAAGAACATGTTTTTGGAAAAACAAATCAGAGTGTAAAAAAGATTGGATTATTTTTACTGAATCATAACATAGCTTGAAACACAATCTAGAAATCCTTGTCAACACCAACTTTTTTACAGCTAATCTGTTCAAGACTGCAATTCTTGTAGCACCTCATCTTCTCCCGGGTTCCTACAGGACCTCGATCAAGCTGGCTTCCTGCAGGTTTAGCCAGGACTAGCAAGAAATCCACCCGTGAGGCTGGCACCGTCCTGTTCGACCTTCGTGTCACATCTACATCCTGAATCCAAAGACTCCACTGCCTTTGTTACTTAGGCAACAAAGTAGGATATACAGTAAGACAAGACAAATGATAAAGCTTTGGGACCTCAAAAGTTAGCCTGGAAAATGATGGAAGCTTGGGAGACTGGATCCATTCAAATGGCACAAAGCTTCTTTCACTTTTTGCTCAATACTTCTGCCCACACGTAACACACACACACACACACACACACACACACACACACACATCACACTTTGCTTGCTCTAAGAACTTCATTAATATTATTGACCAACTGACTGTAAACAAGAGGAAGAAAAAAGGCTTCCAGAATATATGAAATAACTTTTTAGTATGATACATTTGTATACTATTGACACAAACAGGCAAGATTGAGGTGCCCCGAATAATATTTGAGGATATAGAAAGACACTTTGGAAAAAAAGTTTAAAGCATTTTATGGGTCAAAGGAGAGCTGTTAAGGGATGTGACCAATCACCAAGTGGATAAAAATATTAGTGGCAGTAGTATCTTGAACTTATATAGAACTTTTTATTTAATGTCATTTATGGTATTTTATTAATAATTAAGCATACAGTATACCTTGATCTCCTATCTCCATAAAATGCATGTTAAATTCATACCAGATGTTCACCTACATTTTCCAACACACCCTCATTGATTTGTGTAGTAGAATAGTCTTCTTCACAAAAGAGAAGGGGAGACATAAACCAAAATTTTATTGCGTGTCTACCATATGCCAACACATACTACATACATTATTTCATTTAATCCCCACAGCAGTCATATGAGTATTGTATTATTATTCCCAATTTATAAATGAGAAATCATGGATTTAGAAAGGCAAGTAACTTTTTAAATGTTTCACAGCTAGAAGGTAGAAGAATCGGTATTTGAATGGAAGTCCATCTGGCTTCAAATCCCAGCAAGCTTTCTTTCCCCTGTGTTAAATCCTCCCTAATCAACGTAGTGTGTAACTGTGAAGAGGTAGAATAGGAAAATTTTCCCCTTTCCCCACTGTAGGGGAGGAAATTTTGGCACCCCAAATTGTGTTTCTTTGGCATGAGGATCAATATAGGCCGATTATTTTTAAGGCCCAAAAGACTCAGGAAGAAATGTTGACCTTCCCTCTAACTGCCTGAAAGAATGCAAACAGAGGACCTGTTCCAGGAAGGGAGATGTCACCGTGGATAACTATAGTATGAACTAAGTGCATAGACAGGGAGGAACCTAACAAAGTCTGTTTGTTAAAATTCCTCTCTGTGTCCCATGATCTCTGCGTGGCCCATGGAACACTTGAAAACACTTGCTTTTCCATCTCCATGTAAATTGTCTTCCTCCCCTTTGAGGTCCCAAACCACTGCCCCCAACATCCTCTTCTGTCTTTAGCTGAAGATGGTATTCAAGGTGAAGTCTTCTGCCACTTTGGTGAGTTAGTCAGTTTTCTTGGGTCTCTCTCAGGTATACATGTTATTAAACTTTTGATTTTCTCTTGTTGATCTGTCTCATATCAACTTAATCCTTAGACCAATCAGAAGAACCTAGAGAGGCAGAGGAAAATTTCTTCTTCCCTGACACCATAATCTAATATCAAGGTTGATCTTAATGGAGAAACTGACATCCAGCCTCAGTAAAGCCTGTCAGTAGTGAAAGCCTTTTGGAAAACCTCCTGGAGTACCAATCCCTAGGGGTAGTCAGGCAACATGGCTTTGCCTCCTCCTACTAAGTCATTCACAGCCTATGCCTTTCACTAAAATGCTGCTGATTGCAAGTGACTTCCAAATCCAAACAAGCATTTTAGGTCTGTTTAATAGATCAATACAGTAATTCGCTCCTGGCCCCCTGAAATCATTTGTTTGGACCTGATGTCTATGTCATCAGATTGAGGTGTATACATTAGCACGTGCAGGGAATTACACAAATAACTTGCATTGAAAGATGTTAAACCAATTTAGATTGTGTGAAGGAGGTAGCATTTAACTCATTTCCAAGTGACTGGGATTAAATGGGTCATTATAAAGGCAATGCCTTCAACGAGCATCACAGAGGAAAATAAACTTTTGGCCAAAGAATACACTCCACCATGTATAGATGCTTCAGAATTCCACTGAGCAGAGGCTAGAAAGAAAACAGTCAAGAAAACCTAATATAGGTTGAAGAGGTTTTCTTCTTCTCTTTTTTTCTTCTTTTTTTTAATCACTTCTATTTGACAGTGAAAGAATCTCCCAAGGGAAATAGTAGACGACCTGTTGCTTGATTCACTTAAACTCAGTGGACAAAACACCAGAGGGGAGCAATTTTGCCTCAACTCCCCAGAGGAACAGGGTCTATGTGGAGCTAATAATAATTTTCCATCTCTAATTTTGATGACACGAAAACCACAGTTACGTGCTTATTTGATCCAGTGTTGGGTTGGATTCTAGCAGCAACATTTCATATCAACTGAAGTCTGTTAATTACGTGCACCGGGACACCAGCCAAAAGACCATTACAATAGTCCAAAGGGAATAAAATAAAAAGTTTTAACATGGATCCTTCCATCAGCAACAGAGGATTGACAGTGGGAGGAAAATTTCATTACAGCTGAGGTGTGACTCGTTTGTCAGGTACTGAAGTAAAAGAGGATTCTCCATGAGAGAAACAAAAGAGATACCTTGAAAAGAGAGTTAAAGGAAGTTGTTTGCTGATCCGTAAATGACTTGTCCACTGATGCAATGCTGGTAACGGTGAGGTCCTATAAGCATTCGTTCATTCATTTATTCAATCATTCAAAAAACAGTTTTATCACCAAGTACTTTGCCAGATGCTGTCAATTTGAAAAAGAATAATACTCCATCCGTGTCTGCAAGATAGAAGGACAAAGTGGGGAAAAGAGATATGAATAGATAATGATAAGTGATATCTTGAAGCACAGTGTTATAGAAGCACAGAGAAAGAACATGTCACTTTCCATAGAATGAAGTGTAGGGACATCATCTTCCTAGAGGTCAGGAAACCTGACATAATCTTGAAATACGAATAAAACTTAGCCAACTGGAGAAGTTAGTATTCATGAAATAGGAGACAGCATGGGCCAGAGGAAAGAAACTAAGGCCAGAGTTGTGGTGGGAACTGTATGTAGTTTCGTGTCGATGAAGCAGAGAGAGTTGCTGAAGGATGAGAAACAGAGAGAGGCCAGATTACGGTGAGCACTGTGTCTTCTCAAGGAGCAAGGGCTTCATTCTGGGGAGTGACACGGTGAACAGAGGATTATGGCAGCTGAATAGAGAGGGGATTATAACGTCACCAAAGTGGAGACAGGATGATCAGTGGGAAGTCTCTTACAGTAATTACGGCAAGGCATCACGAGGGAACACTGAATAAGGAACACTAAGGGTAGAAAAGAGGAGACAATCTGAAAAATATCTGAAAGCAAAGTGGGTACAGCCATTGACTGGATGTGAAGGCTAGTGAAAGAAGCCTCAGAAGCTTAAATGAGAAAGGGGAAGGGAGGATAATGAAAGGTAACAAGAGACTTAGCCAGGACAGAAGCTGAAAGAAACCATCATAAAGACCTGTGGGGAGTCATCCTGAGTTCCTAAGTAATCCTGGTAAACCACGCCACCTTCCTGGGCTAACATCCTCATTTCTACTTGTAGTACTTGGTTTGATGTCATTTAATAACACATCCAGATCAATTATATTTGGTTTTCGGCTTTTTACTAGATAACATATATCTGTATGCTACACGTAGAAGTGCCTACACACATTTTGGTTGATTGAATTTGAATCTAAATGTTCTAGTACCCACTGTGCCTTGCCTTCTTTCAAATAAGATGCCAAGCTAGTTTTAGAATGCTCTGTTAGGCCCATCGTTTCTTCCTCTTTTCTTTACTTTTCTATTAGTGTCTCTAACAGACTGAAGCATGACTGAAAGTTACTATCCAATCTGATCATCCTGCAGCACAATTCTGATATGAATCAGCATTTTCATTATATAAATCTCAATTTTCCGTTCAAATGACCAGTATATAAGGCATTACGTTTCCTGCCATTTGGAATCTCTGACTCATTCAGCGCTTACCTGTAAGTATGAGTGAGAAAAATGATAAAAATCAAAACATCATTTTGGTAGCTGTTCGGACAGATGAGACACTAACGTGGCCTTTCTATTCTAATTTTTACTGATCTGCTCTGACATATAAATTTTTTCATTCATTTAATGAGTATTTATTGAGCACTATTTTGAGGCCCTTGAATGCTTCTGTGGGGGGGAGGGGAAGAGCAAAAAATCCTGCTGTTAGAAAATTTAATTCTACTATAGGGAAACGTTCAATTAAATGTGTGTGTGTGTGTGTGTGGTGTATATGAAGAGGAGTGGATAGATGGATAGATAGATAGATAGATAGATAGATAGATAGATAGATAAATTAACAACTTGAGCAGAGTAAGGCATATTAGGTGAGGGGTTTCCTGGGCTGTGGGACTTGCAATGTTAAAACCAGGAAGGTCCCAGGCAAACCAGGACAAGTTGGTCCCCAGAGTGTAGAGCGGGGACCAGTAAGCAATTTTAAAGAGGAAGCTTAGCGTAGGCCTAATTGAGAAGATGGTATCAGAGCAAAGCCTTGATGGAGGTGAGGGAGGTGGATCCACGGTTATCTGGGGGAAAAGCATTCTAGACAGAGGAAAGGGCTGAGGAAAAGGTCCTACGATGAGGACGTGTTTGGGGTGTATGGACATAGTGAAAACATGGACCCCAGACAGCAAAATTAAAAGAGTGAAGTTTTAATCCAAAGAGCAGTCCTCAAATGCAGTATCTTCTACTTCTTAACTCTGATATTGACCTCTCCAAACTCTGAAGGGGAATACTTTCACATTATTGGAAATATAAAAACAATAAGTTTAAATAGCTAGAGAATGGATAACATTATATTTGTGCTGAATCAACAAACCAGAAGACCTTGAACCCCCAATTCATTGTGGCCGTTCTTTAATATCCTTTGAGTCATTTAGACTTTGTCAATATAAATAAGCCCAACATGAAACCAATCAATGTAATTTTTCTTCTGCATATTTCTGCCTTTGCCTTAATAATCAAATATGAGTGTGGGAATCCTAAAACATTCAATAAGTATTTGGTACAACCGTAATAACCCCAGCCTTTCTCCGTACCAAGACTAAGTCAGTATTTCACAAGAAAAACAGGAACTTGCACGTTCACATTATTTTAGTTCTTGTTGACAGCGTATCTGGATAATTCACACTGAAGAACATCTTTAGCTGAGAAGGACTTTATATGGATTCATTAAAGCTCTTGTTTCAGCAAACCATGCAATTGCATTAAATTTCATATTCATTTTGCATGTCGTGGGCAGAGTTTACCTGTTCAGCCAGAGTGAACACTTAAAATAAAACTGGATTTACAGACCCCAAGTCTTTCCCCCCTGGTCATTTTCTACTCAAGGATACATTTTGGCCTAACATGTACCACATCACAACAGAAGTCCCTTTCTTTTCATTTTTTACTACATCCTAAGCAATTTCTCCAAGGACTTCCTCAGAGTTATCTGCAGATGGGAAAGGCAATTCACAATGCAATAAAATTTATAGCTCATAAAATTATGAATAAGCCAAACGTTAAAAAAGAAAAGTTAAACTAGGTTTAAAATGATTTTTATAATATCCACCACATGAATTGACACAGAGAATGAATTGCAAATGTAAGGGAAGGCAACAACTAAATGTTCTGTGCTATCTGGGTGTTAAATGAGGACTGTCGGCACAGCACAAAGAGATTCAGGAGATAGTCACTGATTTCTCTCAGTAGAGGTGGCCAAAGTAAGGTACAAAGTAGGGTTTTTTTTAAAGCAGATTAACTGGGTATGACTATAAGCAAAACCCCCAAAAGGAAGAATTTGGAAATTAGATGATGAAATGAAGTGAGTCAACCCAAATCATCAGTGTGGTTTTTGTTGTTGTTAAAAAGAATAAAAATGCAAAAGGAAACAAAGAATTAAACCATCCAAACTCTTTTTTCTCTCAGTAGTAGAAGTTCTTTTTAAAAAGAAATATTAGAATACTTACCAATATTCAGAATAACCTCAGTTTTCCACTTCACTTGCCTACTTAACATAGATACCCTTGGAGAAAATGACATTAGAATTTAGATTGAGGAAAAAGACATTATCAATATCTAATCCAGAATTGTCAAGTCCCCACAGGGTTGAGTCTTTGGTGGTCTTCTCTTCCTACCATACACACCTTTTCTGGATGACCTCATCTATTCTATTGGCTCCAATGATTATCCACACATTGATGATTCCCAGGTCACCATCATTATGGCTCATATTCTTATGTCCCAGGTCAATATTTCTATATCCGAATATCTGAATGTTTCTTGGTAACTTCAACCATATGCCCAAATTCAAGGTAAATGTACTTTTTCTTCTGTATTTTCCATCCCAGTTAAATGTCATTCTCCCAAGTGTGTGCGCGGACCTGGGGAGGGAGGGGATAAAGTCACCTTCCATACATCCCTCTGGGGTCAGTATCCCTGGCCCATTCCATCCAATCAGCACACTTAGGCATCAGTATCTAGGACATGTCTATTCGTTTATCTCTTCCTATCCATTTCCAGTATTACTTTTTCTCAGGTTCATTCGGGCCTTTTGCCTACTTTGCTCTGTATCACTGGAGATTGACCTCTGAAAACTCTGTTTCTGAAGCTCCCTTACCAATTGGACTCTACTTCAGTTTGATCAGTTGGGGGACGGGGGTTGTGCACATGTGGAAAATTGGAGGCCTGAGAAAGGTGACAGTCCAGGAATACCCAGCCACACAGGGACCCAAATACTCCATGTTTACCAGGCTGCAGGGTTTTGCTCACACTGTTTCTCTACGTAGGGTTCACTTTTTCACCTTTTCCACAAGGCAAATTCCCACTTTCTTCACAGCCAACTCAAATATCATCTGATTGTCCCCTCACCTCAGGGGAATAAATCCCTCCTCTTATACAGGTGTCTTATATGGGCACTAAGGAACATGCTCTGAGCCCTTTGAAAACACGTTCAGTACAGCACTTAATGTGCCAATGAAACTGGTCCCTCGTCAAAGATACCAATACCTTGTTTATTATTAAATTACATAGGTACAGTTTATTTCTTATCTAACTTGACATTTGACTCTTCAGTTCTTCCAAAATCTCCTGGGCAATCCCACCCCGGCCACCACTCCCATCTCCTTCCTACATTCCCACATAAGCAACTCTTTTTCTGACTTAAATATTGAAATTCTTCTACCTGTCTTGTTCTGCCTTTGTTTTACTCTCCCCACCCTCCCTGAATGGCTTCAACCACTCTTATGGTTCCTTTTAGCCACGGTAAATACATGACTCTTAATCTGTATCTCTGGTCCAGGTTTGTCTCCTCAGCTTCAGATGTGAATATTCTGGACATCTATTTCAGTATGTCCCTCAGGCTTCTCAAAAGCAATATATCAAAACTTAATCCATTATCTTCTTCATCCCCCCATACTCTCCCACTACAAAACCCTTCCACTCATCTGTGTCTCAGCAAGTAGCACTGTGAAATTTCTCCAGCCAGAAACCTGGGAGTCAAGATTGATTTTCCCTCCCCTAGGACAGATATTTAAATCTATCAGAAGTTTTTGAAATGTTTTCCTCCTTCATGACTCACTAATCTGTACCCTGCCTTCTACCCTCATTAAAACACCTATAAATAGGCTGTCATCATTTATCACCCGGTTTATGCCTTTACTAGCCAGTTTCTATGGCCTCCTATCCATTCTTCCCATTTCTGCTGGAAAGATGCCCCTTGTGGCTCTTTAGAATATAGTTCTGACTCCATCAACCCACAGTTGGAAATTCTGATGGCTTTCTCCTGAGTTCAGCATAAAATCTAAGCTCTATATCATGACACAAGACCCTCCACAATTTTGCCCCATCTCACTCATCTCTCACCCCTCCTTCTCTTCACACTGTGCCCTCATACTATCAAAATATCTGCAGTTCTCAGACTCTCAATTTGGTTTCACACTGGACTGCTGTGGCCCACTCCATCCTCTTCCCAGAATGTACTTCCCTTCCTTCTTGACCTGGATCACCCTTTGCACCTCGAGATTTCACTGAGGCATTACCTCTTCCAGAAAGTCTCTTCTGTACAGTCTCCTTCAGGTGCACTTCACCTGTTTTCCCATGATACCCTGTGCATATTTCTACGAAAATAACTGTCACTGTTTCCTAATTGTATTTTTATTTGGTCTCTACCATCAGACTATGAATTCCTTGAAGGCCAAATCTCTGTCTTTTTCTCTGCCCCCCCCCTACTTATTACAGCTTTCTAGCACACAACAGATATAAAATAAATATTTTTTGAATGAAGGAAGTAATCTTATCATAGTTATATGTATATGTATAAAGCATATTTAAAATATATAATATACTTACTTGAGGAAATTGAAAATTAAAGATGACTTTATTCACCTTTGACTCCCTAACATCTTAGCAGAGTGCCTGACACACAACATGTGCCTAATAAGTGTTGAATTTTTATTGGTCCTAAATGGCCTAGATGGATTGATTTTGGTGCCTCAGTTCATTGGAAAATCATGCCAATCCTCTGCTCTCTTTTCCTATGCACACTACTGAGTAGGTTAGCTGTCAGTCTGTCATTTGAGGACGTATATTGGGCACAGCACTGTGAAAAGCTTAAAAGGTTTGGTCTTTGTTCTCTTGAGATTTTTACAATCTAAATACATACATAGATGCATATATAAGCTTAATATCAGATTCCATCACATGGACAAGATAGACAGGATCTTACTAGCCCCATAAAATATTTCACCACAGCCCCTGTGCTCCATGGATTCAAAGATAACATCGTTCCCATTTGTATACGCTGCTTTGCAATTCAAAAACTTTCTAAAATCCAATATCAAGAGCTAGGGAAAGAGTCAGAAAAAGACATCTCACTCTATAACTCGCTCTAATTTCCTCATTAGTGAAAACGACATCATCATAAAGAATATCTGCCAACAATCTGATATAAAAATGTACATGCATCATGAAAAATAATTGCTGTTCAATTACTACTGAATTATAAAGCCGTCATACAGGTGCAATAATGCAAGAGCTTTGAAAGTATGAAAAACTGCTTAGCTTAGGTAATTACATGTGCTTGAATAAAGTCCCCAGAATAAAATGTGCAGAGTGTGAAGAAACAATGAAATCAGAATCAAAGTGCCATTTATAATTATATATTTTTAAATTTTCTGTTTTTTCTCCTGCATAAATTTTGAAAGGACAGGGATAATTTTTTAACTCTTGGGTCCAGGGAGTGAGAGAGAGATAAGTAGCTCTTCCTTTGCTTTTTACCTTCCCACCTCTCAAATTGGATCCACAGGGACAGTACTACCAAGATAGAAATCTAGCCATAACCATGGTAATTGCATCTTTTATAATAGTTAAATCTTACTTATGCCCTGTGCAGAGTTTACATATATGAAATGTAAAATTTATAGAAAGGCAATTCTATTACTACTGTGAAAAGGATATATTTCTTGTAAATTTCCAGGGTCTTTAGCAAGGGAAATTAGAATCAGAAAACTAGAAAGCTCCTTAAATATCATGTAATCCAAAGCCATTGGTCACCATATAAGGAAACTGAGGTCCTGAGAAGTTAAGTTTATTGTACAAATGTGTGTAGTTAATAGGAGAACTGGGTCTAAAAGCATTTCTACAATATTATGGACTTGATTAAGCATAAACTTTACAGGTCCAGGTCAATTTCTAACTTTCAAGATACTCAACCTTCAGAGCTCTAAGACAGATTTTTTACCCAACTACAATGCTATAGAAATAAAATTGGACTGGCAACAAAGGGGCATGAATTTTACTGCAGGACAGGGTGTTAATTAGTTAAGTTAGCTTAGGCAAATCACTTCACCTCTCAGACCTTCAGTTGTAAAACACCGTAAAACAAGGAGTTTGGCCAAAATGCCCTCTTCCAGATTTAAAATTGTATAATTTTGACATTAGGTGCTAGTTGATCTAGAATGATGAATTTTAAAAATTAGAGGCCACCAGCCCTACCCCTGTACCCACATCTCCAATCCTCCCTCACCCTATGGTAAGATGCCTTCCTTAAGCAAGCCATCATTCTTTCAAAACACATCTGTAAGTTTATGACCAAGCCCATATTCTAAGGGAATGATTGGTTTAAAAGTGGGTGCTTTAACATTCATCAACATTTTAAGTTTTCAAGGCCAGTACTATAGAGGTTAATGACTTCCTTCTACGTATCTTCCCTAAAATTGGTTCAGGCAAAACCCAAAACTGAGGTGAATGACAAGAAATTAGTTTTACCTTCACACTGATTAACATAGTATGTGATTCATCTGCTTACTTTTTTCTTTTAGTGAAGATATAATCTAGTGTTAAAAATAACAGCCAAATTGTTTAGTTTACTCCACGAAATAAAAAAAGAAGTGATTCAAAACATTAAAATTAAAATCAAAATACATGGATGGACCTAGAGACTGTCATACATAGTGAAGTAAGTCAGAAAGAGAAAAACAAATATCGTATGTTAACGCATATATGTGGAATCTTAAAAAATGGTATAGATGATCTTATTTGCAAAGCAGGAATAGAGACACAGATGTAGAGAACAAATGTATGGATACCAAGGAGGAAAGCAGGGGAGTGGGATAAATGGGGAGGTGGGGACTGACATATATACACTATTGATACTACGTATAAAATAGATAACTAATGAGAACTTACTGTAAAGCACAAGGAACTCTATTTAATGCTCTGTGGTGACCTAAATGGGAAGGAAATCCAAAAAAGAGGAGGTATATGTATATGTATAGTTGATTCACATATCTGTACAGTAGAAACTAACACAGCATTGTAAAACAACTATACTCCAGTAAAATTTTTTAAAAATAAAATAAAAGGATATGGAGCGAGTGGAGCAAATACAAAAATAAAATAACATAAAGGCCATTCAGCTATTTAAAAAAATCAAAATAGATTACTGTTTTGTGATTAATTTCAAAACAACTAAAACAAATCCATTTTGCTACCTTAATAAAAACTTTAAGCTTTTCTGAAGGTTATTGTTCTGGGGTATGTTTAGCAGAGACTATGGCCTCCCATAGTCTTCTCTAGGTGCTTTTCAAAGGTATTACATAGCGCCCCATAAATTCTCATGAAATCCACATGGTATTCAGTGGAGGCGATTAAATAGTAACGTTCTAAGATGCTTTTGCCTTGGAATGTTTAACATCGTTACAGAAAGTGTCATTGGGGTTATGTTTCACTTCCACTCAAAGCAGGGAGTAACTCTTCCCACGTACACTCAAAGGGTATTTGATTCACCTCTTTCATCACCGATTGGATATTCCACAGGTGCCTCAAATTCTATATGTCAAATGGTAAAGATGACTTGACCCCAGCTCTGCTCTTTAGGGTTGAATAGCACCTCTATCCACTGCAATGTCTATTCTAGGTCCTACTCATCATCCTTGATACTCTTAGTTCCTCGTACCACACATCCAATTAGTCCTAAAGACTCTGCCTCCAATTTTCTAGCAAATCCTAGCATTTATTTTTTCCATTCATTATTGCCTAGATTACTACACTAGTACTTTGGGTAGTGGCGGTAGTAAACGAAGTAGCTAGGAATTATTGTCAATACCTCTTAACTTGTGCCCATACTTCTGATCATGAGCAGAAAAAAATGATTTGGTATGAAAAACTTTAGTCCTTTATACCCTGCTTTATTGTAGAAATTTGTTCTATTTGACAGGTCCAACATATAAAAGAGGAATGACTTCAGGACTCAGTTAAATTTCCATCTTATAAAGCCATTTATGATCTAGGTTTTTTCTTATCTCTTTAGCTTCCTCACTCTTTTCTCCCACACCCCTGGAGCTCCCCAACCCAGGCCTTTTGAATCTGCTTCTGCCTTGAACCATTAAAAACAACTTCTTTTGGTCCTTAAAGGATAAAGTGCTCTATATTATGGAGAGCATGTCCTCTGTTAGGAAGAAGCCTCACCTTATACATTTTCCCAAGGCTGAATTCTGTCCCTCTAAGGGATCCAAGCATGGGTATTGCTTCCATGGAAATCTTTCTGTAGACTTTCTGAGGTTGGGAAACAGGCACTGCTATAAGTTCTGCTGCACTTTCTTCTTCCTCCACCATAGCATGTAACTCACTGTACTGTAGTTCTTGCTTAATTGTTGCTTAATTGTTGCTATTTCTCACTATGTGGTAAGCCCCATCCAGCCAAGGTTGCTATTTTGTCATCATGGGCTCCCCAGGGCCTGGCTGCTACTAGGTGCTCAATAAATACTGTTAGTAGCCAGATAGGGTCCACTTGGTGCATAACAATGCTGTTGTTTCCTTCACAATATCCTGAGAACATCTAATCCTAAACTAATCTTTCATTTATTCACTCAAGAAGTCAATTAGTCATTTATTCATTCAAAATGTTTTCATATATAGGCATCAAGTGGCTTCTACCCAAGTATTAGAGTCAAGATCCTGGTAGCAGATTTAAAAAAAAAAAACAACTAAAACTAAATGAGCAACACTTCTTGTAGAACTCTGTGCGAGTGAATGTTATTTGTGTCTGGGTATATCACAGGCACTCTCAGCCACTAGACACAAACTGAAATAACATTCCAGGCACTGTTCTAGGCAGTGGGGTATAAAGATAAACGTGAAACGGCCCCTACTCTCAACACATGGTCAGTGAAGAAAATGCAAACTAATTGAAAACTACGTATTAAGAGAGATGCACACAATGTCTTAAGAACACAGAGAAGACTATCTTTGAGAATTAAAAGAACTTTGAAAAATTTGTTTTTATTGAAGTATAGTTGATTCACAATGTTGTGTCAGTTGCTGGTATACAGCAAACTGATTCAGTTATACACACAAATATTCTTTTTCATATTCTTTTCCACTATGGTTTATTACAGGATATTGAATATAGTTCCCTGTGCTATACAGTAGGACTTTGTTGTTTATCTATTTTATATATAGTAGTTTGTGTCTGTTAATCCCAAACTCCTAATATATCCCTCCCCCTTTTCACTTTGGTAACCATAAATTTGTTTTCTATGTCTATGAGTCTGTTTCTGTTTTGTAAATAAATTCATTTGAATCATATTTTAGATTCCACACGTGAGTGATATCATATGGTATTTGTCTTTCTCTTTCTGACTTAACTTCACTTAGTATGATAATCTCTAGGTCCATCCATGTTGCTGCAAATGGCATTATTACATTCTTTTTTATGGCTGAGTAGTATTCCATTGTATATATATACCACATCTTTATTCATTTGTCTGTCAATGGACATTTAGTTTACTTCCATATCTTGGCTACTGTAAACAGTGCTGCTATGAGCTTTGGGGTGCATGTATCTTTTCGTATTAGAATTTTGTCTGGATATGTATTTTGTCTGCCCAGGAGTGGGACTGCTGGATCATATGGTAGTTCTATTTTTAGTTTTTTAAGAAACCTCCATACTGTTCTCCACAGTGGCTGCACTAATTTACATTCCCACCAGCAGTGTAGGAGGGTTCCCTTTTCTCCACACCCTCTCCAGCATTTGTAATTTGTCGACATTTTAATGATGGCCAGAGAATCAAAAGAACTTTTACTGAGAGTGTGATACTTACGCTGGGGTTTACAAAATGAAGAGGTTCCCTGTGTGAATGGAAAATGAAAGTATTCCAGGCAGAAGAGATAGCATGTGAAAAAGCATGAAGAGATAAAAGAGCACGCCATAGTTGTGCAACTGTGAGTATGTGATCTAACTCCGTGGCAGAACTGCAAGGGGAGATTCTTGTTACAAGCCAGGAACTTGATCATAAAGGGCTCTATGCGCCAGCAAAGAATTTGTAGTGTGATTCCACAGTCTAAAGGAGTTGTTCTCAAACCTTAAGCAGAAGATCAAATTGATCAAATTCAGATTAAAAAAAATCTCCAGGGCCTTTATGGAGATTTAAATACGGGAGTGTTTTCCAATATCTTGGAATTGGAAATGATTTTAGGTGATACGTGGATTGAGCATTAAATAACATGGAATCCTGTGAAAAGTGGTTGCTCATGCATTATCTTCCAATCTTTTTTATCACATAAAAGAAAAAGCATCTTATGACTGTAGGCTCTGGAGTCAGGTCACATAGGTTCGAGTCCCTGCTCTCCTATATATTAATTATCTAGAATAAGCTATTTACATTCTGTACCTTAGTTTCCATTACTATCATAGAGGTTTCATGAAAATAGTATTTACCGCCTAAGACGGTTTCAAAGATAAGTGAATGAATGCTTAGAACAGAGCATGACCCAAGAAGCACTTAATAAATGTTAACTGTTATTTTTAATTAGCATTATAATATTTATTTTTACCTTCTATTTATGGCAAGTGATTCCATTTATGGTAATCATTTTAAATTTCCTTGTTAAATAGGCTTACTTTATTTTTGAAAGTAAATCATTTTAAATGACTATTAAATAATTAGTATCAATATGGCAAAACTCAGGACAGTCAGAGGGGCAAGAGAGTACACAAATTGATGACAGTGATGTACAAATGACTGAGGTTTGACGTAGAAGGAGGCAATGTTGGAGCAGTGGTGCAAGGAGAAAGGTTAAGAGCTCAAGCTAAGATAAAGCAGAAATGGTGAAGGAAAAAGATGGATTTGTGAAATATTTAACAGGTTGGATTGACAGCACTCCCTGCCCACAAAGTCGAGGATAGTTCCTGGCACATGGTAGGTACTCAATAAAAACTTTCTGGGAAAAGGTAGATATAATAGATAAGGAAGAAATAAAGAGTCTAAGACATAGTCTAGTTTAAATATTTGAGTCATGAACTAGAAAGTAGAGCAAGAGACGAAGGATCTGGAAAGAAGATAATGAGTTAAGCTTACGATGTGATGAGTTTGCCTTTTCAGTAGAAATCTAAATGGAGAGGTCCACCCATTTACCAGGAACCCAGGTGAGATGTCTCAGTTAAACGTACAGAACTGAGAGCTATCAATTCCCTATTCTTAAGCTTGTCTTTCTCTTTCGTTCTTGATCAAAGCAGGAAGAAAAATAGGGGCACTATGGGTGGTGTCTGTAGAAGTCAGGATTCTCCAGAGAAACAGAACCAATAGGAAGTGCAAATATATAGAAAGAGTTTCATTTTAAGGAACTGGCTCACATGATTATGGAGATATGTTAAGTCTAAAATCTGATCGACGGGTCTGGCGGGCTGGAGGCTCAGAAAAGATTTAGAGTTCGAGTTCATAGGTAGTCTGCTGGAAAATCTGGAAGAGCCAATGCTGCAGGTGAAGTTCAAAGGCAATCTGCTAGAGAATTCTTCTTCTTCTGGGGGAATTAGCCTTTTGCGCTACTCAGGTCTTCAGTTGATTGGATTTAGCAAGCTGCTTTACTCAAAGTTACTGATTGAAATGTATTAATAAATGGCATCCAAAAACATCTTCACACAAACATCCAGAACAACGTTTGACCAAATATCTGGGTAGAAGTGGCTCATCCAAGTTGACACAGAAGATTAACTATTACAATGTACACGCGATAACTCATTCCCACCTTACTTACTTTATACAAATACACCTTCTATGTAGACTTCAACGCAACAGCAAGATTCATAATAATCATTGCACAGTAGAGGAAAAACCCCCTAGGAGTGCAATGGCCTTCATTCTTAGTTATCCTCAGAGAAAGGAGAATGATGGTACATTTTCTATGTTCTTGGGACTGTATGAGCTATGATCTGTGCGGGGGGGCGGAAGTAAATCTCCTTCACACTTGACAGAAGGATCTAGGTATAGATATTATACAACTGCCGGAGCCTCTTTGTAATAGAGGAGTAGGGGTTAACACAGAGAATGTCTTTTTCCCAAAACGAATCCATAGCCCAATGTGTACATTTCCAGTTCCACTTTACAACCTGACGATGAAGCACAAATTGCCCTCCAACAAGTCTTTGATGCACAGTTTTTAATAGTTAAATTATAGTAAGACCAATCCCCATGTTCTTGACATTGTTTTCAAATAAGCTACGAAACCTCATAGTCAATGGAATTAAATGGAATCGATAGGCCTAAAAGAACAAATATCTTCCACTGACCTTTGTGCATACCATTTACGGAGAATTATTGAGCTAGAAAAATCTTCCCTTAAAAACACTTATTAAGGGACTTCCCTGGTGGCGCAATGGTTAAGAATCCGCCTGCCAATGTAGGCACACGGGTTTGAGCCCTTGTCCAGGATCCCACATGCCACAGAGCAACTAAGCCCGTGCGCCACAACTAATGAGCCTGCGCTCTAGAGCCCACGAGCCACAACTACTGAGCCTGCGAGCCACAACTACTGAAGCCTGTGTCCCTAGAGCCCGTGCTCCACCACAAAAGAAGCCACCGCAATGAGAAGCCCACGCACTGCAACGAAGAGTAGCCCCCGCTCACCGCAACTAGAGAGAAAGCCCATGCACAGCAACGAAGACCCAATGCAGCCTAAATAAATAAATAAATATATTTATTTGAAAAAAATTGTCTAAAAAAAAAAACACTTATTAAGTGTTTAGAGGACCTATGAAAAGTTACCCTGTAAGTACACATAAAATTTGAAAGTATTACAGCAACACGCTGTAAAATCATTTTGGAAGACACTACAGTTTTCTCAAAATTCATAATCAACTTGGAGATATTTTATAGAAATGCTTTTTAATCCTGCATTGTTAAAAATAGCCTTCTTAAAAGCAGGGCTTACATGTCTGGTATGATCCCAATGCAACCCTTATGGGATAGGATGCATTCAGGTTCTGGGTGCTCAGTAAAAATCATGGGTAGTCATTAGGTCATCAAATAAGCTTCTGACTAATTTTTTTCTAATAAATAAGATACATATTTCAATATCTACAAGTAAGGTCAACATTATTACCCCACATGTTGACATGACTTTTGTCTTTCCAATGAAAACTTCTAGTGATAAGTATAGTTTTTACATTCCAAAAATCATACAGGCTTTTTAATTTTAAAAAATGCCTGAAATTTGCATTGTAATTTGACATTATATATCAAGATGCCTAAAAACTTTCCCACACTTTAACCCAGTAATATTGTTTCTGAAAAACTAGCCTAAAGATATAATCTGGGAATGGGAAGCTTTAAGCACAAATATTCATTAAAGTATTGCTGATAAAGTTGTCTTTTCTTTTAAATGTGGTTTCATGGTCCAAAGTTAAAGAAAGACTGACTTATAACTAATCTGAGACAAATGTAACTAACCCAAAATGGAGGAATAGTTAAGTGAGCCATGTATCTATCTATTAATGCAACCATAAAAATTCATGTTTACAAAAAGTTCACAATGGCATGTTAAAGTGCTTATAACATTACTTACAAAAGGGGTAGAAAACATATTATACAGTAATTTTATACAATTATACAATTTAAATATTTAAAGCCTACTAATAAAAACTAGCCATGAGAGGACAACATCAAAAGAAATGCTTCAAAAACATTCACTGTTTGTTTGTTTTTTTCTATTTTTAGACATTTTCCAAATTGTATCTAATGTGCATACCTGTTTCATAATGGAGGAAAAATGTCACTTTATTAAGGGTGGCACGGAGGGGGAGGGGCAGAGAACAAGCCCGAGGGTGTTGGGGGTAGGATAGGGTTGCCTAAAGCCAAAGTATGCCTAAGTTCCCACTTAAGGGCTCAAGTGTGTTGATAAAGATGGTATGCAATATATCCTGCCAAGTGTTATTCTCAAGTGAAGTTGGAACTTGTCCTTTAAGCTCATTCTGAGCTTGATATTGAGAAATACCAATAAGAAAGAGGTGCTTTGCTATTGTTTCAACACTACTCAGCAAATACTGTTGCTGTCCCTGAATAACCACCCTCACACGACAGGTCTCCACCACGTGTGTCATGTTCTTGGGCAAGGATGCACAGAGGAGCCAAGAATTCAAACACAATCATCATCAGGCCCCAGGAAGAGGCGGTGCTACCCTGCTTGGGAAATCACACTGCAGGAGACCTTCCTCAGATACTGGCTAAATATATCAACCAGTGTCTGGGGACCAACTTTCCCTTCCATTTGCAGCAAATAAAAACAAAGTATCACTGACGACTCTTTGTAAGTCACAGAAACCTAATAGGGCTAAGTTAAACTAAAATTGATTGGAAATTGAGTCCTTTATAGAAGGAAAAACTAATCATGTCTCCTTAAAGGAAAAGGACCATGGTGGCACTGAGTTCTCCATCAGGGCCACGTGGGCAATCCCTTTTTGGTAAAGCCATCTGACTCAGCTTCTACCATGTCTAATCTTGTCATTCCACTTATGATTAAAATTCCTGTGGAAAAACAGCAAAAGCACTATCTTAGACCATGTGCTGATCCCCTTTGCCAGTAGAAAGTCCCACCAGGGTCTCAAGTATAGACGGATGTCATTTCCCAAAGGTAGGATGACTACAGGTTGGGGTTTGCCCTAGACAATCCCAGTGTGTATCTGTTTTTTAGGAATAACTGTAAGTAGCATCACTTTCACTCACAAACGTGTCCAAGTTTGGATAATAAATTGCATGATCACTCTATACAAAGGAAAAACAGGGCATTGTTACCAAAGGGGGGAGAAGTGATGCTGAGCGGATGAAAATAGCCGCCATTACAATGATACTCTTAGAAGAGGTCAACACAAAGTGTTTTGCACCCAATCTCTCAGGTTAAAGATAAGAATCAGAGTCAAAAGCTTTTATCAGTCTTTTGCTTTCGACTCCAAGATGAAAATAACATTCCTGTACTCACCCCCTATGTTTTGAATTATTATGACTTTGACCCAATAATTCCATTCCCTTGTCTTCCTATGTCCTTGCTGCTAAACCCCTAACTGTTAAAATGTTCCCTTTTACGGCTGCTTTTTAAGCTTAATTCGTGCTTTTCTGCTTTCCGAAACAGAATGTTAACATCCATTCACCAGCTGAAGGGTCAGGGTGATACCAGATCCGATATTCCCCAAAGCATGTGTAGGATAGTTGCTGTACCCCTGTTGCTGACTAATAATGAGTCAAATAGTGCCTTTGGTTCTGATTTCCTCCGAGAGGCTGTTCCACAAGCCTGGGGTCAACTTAAAGGAAGACGGGTTTTGTTTAATATTTTCTCTTTTCATTAGTGCACTTAAATTACTTTCTTGCAAACTCTGCTTGTTACCTAAATGTACTAGCACTTTTGTTACCTAATTAGATTTCTTATCAGAATTCCAACCAAAAATAACAAGAAACGTAATAATGATAAGATATCCTGCCCCCTCAAAACAGAGTTCCTTTTGCGCTTTATCTCTTGGTACTGTTCTGGCTTGTTTAATTAAAGTATCAGAAATTATTAGACTCAAATTATTTCTTGATCTAGTGCTCAAATTCTCCTGAAAAACTGCTTCTTCTGCCTCTGTATTTAAACTTTATCAGTGTGAGGCAGATGAGTTTCCACACGTATGCAACTGGATTCATGTAATTCAATATAATTTTGGAGAAAGAGCCTAATTTAGCCTCTAAGTAATTAGACGAACAAATCAGATTTGGCTACACTGAGCTACCATGGTTTAAATACTCATGTCTTTTCTCTTTTGTGCTCTTGGATCATCAAAATGAACATTAATGTGCAAAAAAACCATATGAAATTTAGCATGGAGTTGTGAAATTCAAAGCAAAGATCTTATTTTTTTCATTAGAGGAGTGGGAGCAAAAATCACCAAGTTCAAACCACTAGCATAAGTAGTCTTCAAGGAGGGTAGTCATGTCTGTTACAGGCTTTAAAAACACCGATGAGAAAGTACCCTTAAATCACAGCATTGAGAAGGAGAAAACCATAAGACATATTGGTTATTTGTCTTCATCACACTCTGTGAAAAAAATTCAAGTTGGAATCTGTTTGCTTCTGGTGGAGCTGTGTGAGAGGTCCACTTTCTTTGAAGTCGTCTGCAATATGATCCCCTTTTGCACGGTCAAGCTTGGCTATCACAATTACCAGGCCGCCATTTTGAACTTGTGTTTTATTGGAACGTCAATCCTTACCCCGGTGTCTGCAGGATGGCTTGCTGATGCATGTCTAGGAAGAAACAAACTGGTACAGGTTTGCTTATTTCTGCATTTTCTAGGTAAGGGTCCACTTCTGACTGGATTGTTTTACAACTTATTTTAGTGGATTTTTTTAGAACGTTTGATTTATGCTGTACCCACTTTGTTTTTAGCATAAGATGTAATAAATGAGCTAAGAATGTTGTTTCAATTTAGTTTATTCTCTGTATTATTTGATGGAGACTACTAAGTGTGCGTGTGTGTGTGTGTGTGTGTGTTAGTTAGAGGATGCTTTGATACTTTTATCATTGCACTGATTATATTTTATAATAATTATCTCTTTAAATGTCTGTTTTCTGTACTCCGAAGAATGCCCTCCTTTCCCCCCTTCCTACCACAAGCCAAAATTTGTGACAAATTCTATGTGAAATATGAAGTTCATTTGCTTCACAACTAAAGTGAAATGTGCTAAAAAGTTGTTTTGAAGTTCATGTAGAATAATTGAGAAACGTTTTCATCAAAAGGTGGTCTTTTAATTAGTCATATAATAATTAAGATTGCGCTTGAAGACATGATTTTCATATTATGAAGTATGGCTACATGCTAAAAAATGAATGGATTTAACTCTACACTGTGCTTCTTTACATAACAAAAAAGAAATAGATCTACAAAAGTCTGGGAGTGACGTGATTGCAAGCAATGTTGGGGAAATATCAAATTTGTTTGATATGGCATAGAGATCAAGTTGATGAACAGTCTAGAAATTTAGGCTGGAAAGTTCAGGTTGCTCTTCTAGACGAGAAGGAGTTACTGAAGATATTATGAACACCATTTGTGAAATGCTTCAATAAACAGGATTGACAATCACAGTGAGAGGTTAGAGAGAGGACAGAAAATCTCAGGATGTTGGTCTAGGTGATGGAGAAGTGCCAATCCAGGAAAGAACGTAAAACCATAAAAACTCGTCCACTATGTGAGGGCACAAATATGATGGAAGGACAGAAATTAACTCCAAGTTCTGAGCTGAGGAACTTAGGTAGGCAGTTCATCAAAATTGACCAGTGCAGCAGAAATGCAGTTTTGGGGGACAGGGGAGGTGAATGAGGACGTGATGGGTATCAGGTGCTCAACCTACACACAATTCCAATCAGATGTTAAAGTACCATTCACTGAATCGATCAGAGCGTGATTCAAACTTGTAAACTTCTTCATTGTTTCAGTTCCATGAAATAAAAACTAAGTCACTGCATGGCAAATATTTGTTCACCATTCCAAAAGTGTTTCTTATTGACTACTCTGTGCTAGATGTTGTTCCAGGATCTGGAACACAACAGAGAAGAAAGCAGTCTCTTTTCTTGTGAAGTTGACTTTCTGGTGTGGGGAGAGAGAAAATCGAGTAATAAATAGCTATTATGTTGGGTGGTAATGTGTGATGATGAAAAAAGAGCTGGGGAAGGGGACAGGATAGGCTAGAGAGTGACAAGGTGGCTCTTCTGTGTCAGGGAATGTTTTCTGATGAGGAGACATTTAAGCATGATTTACTCTTCTTCACTTGGTAACAGGCCATGCCAGTAGCATTAGGTAACTTCTTGTTTAACATGGTGATTCCCGTCAGTCTAAATTCCTGTGTAAGTCATCAGACTAGGACTGAAGTCCCAACTTAGAATTTGGCAAACAAAAGGCAAGTCGATTCCACGACCATTCAGTTTCCTACTCAAAGTTGTTTCCTGGTGTCCCCCACTCATGGCTGTCATAAAATTCCAACCAGTCACTAAGTATCAGAGGTTCTATCAAAAATGTGTCTTCTGTCTGCATTGCTACAACCTTAGCTCAAAAATGCAGCCTTCATCTTCTTGACCATTACAATGACCTGCTTACTGGCTGTCAGTCATCAGTGTGACCCCAATGCTGTTTCTACCAAAAAACACTGACTTCCTAAAAGAATAAATCTATACATTGGCTCTATTATCTAAAATGTAAAAGCTAATTTAGTTTATAAGAACCTTTAGAACCTGTCCCAAATTTACCTCTCCAGACTTCTGTCTCAGTACACGACCCCAATCAGGCAGAACTTCTCGCGGGCTTCCCTACTTTTCTAATGTTACATCTGCTCTTTTCTCTGTCTGAAATTGTCATCTTCCTTTATCTTTCCATCCCATATCCGAGACATGAAAACTCCTGGCCCTTCCTTCAAGATTCATGTAGTGTTCGTTGCTAGCTCCTCCGTGCTCAGCCCCACTCTGATCATAACCAAGTGATTGCATTTGCCCCATTATAATTGTCTGCCTGCATGTGTGCCTTCTCCAATGGATGCACTAGCTCCGGATGGGAGGAACCACCAGACCCCACCACCTAGCAAGGGATATGACACATCATGGTGCTTTATACAGAGCTACCAAGTACAGGTGTGCGGACCGTGCACTGCACAATAGCACACATCAACAAGGAATCTTTTTATCTTATATGTCAATGACTTGTATTTTTATTACATCAATTTTACAGCAGATAGAAATAAAGTTTTGACCTATTGCAATCAGTGTATTATGACGTTTTTCAAAAGATGGAAGTAAAGTGCCTTTCAAATTTACACAAAGGTACCACTAAAAGAATTTGTCTTTAAATAGATGGCTGCTGCAAGAAGCAGTTCTTCTGTCCATCCTCTTTGGACAACCCTTAGCCTAGCCAGGCCTCACGTGACACTTCCAGAGATGAAGACTGAGTGGCAGAGAGAGAGAGGAGTTACCTGCACATCTGGCTCACCTTAACAGGAAACATTTCAAACTCAGTAAAGGGCCCACCCTCATGGTAAATCAATCTGTTACCAAACAACTATTAAGGGCATGCATTCTTCACATTGCAAAAGCCACTGTATGGGAGATGGAAACATAAGACCCAATTTTTGCCTTTAATACCCTTATAGTCTAATTGAGAAAACTAACCACATAAAATGACTATATAAAAATTTATACCAAAAAGTGTGAATGCCGAGTTAATAAAACAGAGGTGAAGACTAACATGGAGAAGCCATTTTTCCCTAATCAAATTGACCCCAAAAAAAAAAGTGGTGATTTGATCATGTGATAACAGGAATTTCAAGAAGAGGGAGATTACAACTGGGTTACTCCGTAACATTGGGTAAGTCACTTAGCCTCAACAAATCTGTTTCTTTTTCTTTTTCTCTTTTTTTTGAAAAATCAGAATTAAAAAAAAAAATCTATCCTCTGACATCACAAAGTTTTTCCAAGGTCAAACAATGTAGTATGCAAAAATATTTTGCAAACTATAAATAGCTTCGCAAAAGTATGGAATTGAGTGGTAATTATTAGACAAGGAAAGTCTTCAAGTTTGGTCCCGGCAAGATGGAAGTGAGAAGGCGGCTCAACCTTCTTTTTGTTGGTTTGTTTTTGTTTTTGATTGAAGTCTGGTTGATTTACAATGTCATGTTAGTTTCAGGTGTACAGCAAAGTGATTTCAACCTTCCTTTGTCACTCTCTCCTCCCTCCTTCCCACTGGCACTGCATTACTCACCTCACACCCGTCCCCAGCCTTCTCACCTATGTGTGTGGCAAAGGAGGCTCCACGCCACTGCAGGAGAAATGAGAGAAATAAAAGCGATTTAAAAGGAAAAAACGAAGTAGAAAAGGAAAAGAGAGGCTATGTTCTCCTCTAACTACAATAACGTTCTTCTTAAAACGTTTTATTTAACAGGCTTCCGAGATGTCTGAGATCATCGCGGTTTCTCTCACTCTGTTGATTAAGAACAAATAACCCTTGTGAACGGTGGTTTTTCTCTGGGGGTGGGACTGCAAACACCTTTAGTGTCTCACATCAGGTATTTCTGAATTGTTTTAACTTTGTTAAAATAGACACGATTTGCTTGTACGTTCTCTGAGAGATAGTTCAAGTCTGAGGGGAAAACAACTAGGAATTTGGATTCATTAAAAACATATATTGAGGGAAATATTTACATTTAGGAAAATCGTATTACCTCCAGAATTGCCATGATTAATATTTTAATAAGACAATTGCACAACGAGGCTACGTTCAGAGGAAAAACCTATTTCTGATGTGGTTTGGTGAGTCAGTGGTCTATACATATTTATTCCTTTTTTTTTTTTTTTTCTCTATCTATAGGCTCTGCTTTGTTATCTGTGGCTGTTTCCCCTTGGAGGGTTTCTACATAGGCACTCACCATATGATTAACAACGTACCAAAAAAGGAACAGACCAGGCTGTTTCACGTAGCACTGGTGGCCATCTGACTCGGCACAGGAGGAATAAAGCCCATCGTCTGTCCACTGGGCGCTTACAGCCTTCAGGAGTGTGGATCCCAGAAACAAATGTCCTTTTTTAACTGGCAAGTAGCACTGGCTAGGAGAGAAAACAGGCATTCTCAGGAACAGACATTCCTTCCCCTTTGGGCATTTCTCATTGTTTGCTCTCTGGTCCTGTTTTGATGATGGTTGTTCAGCCTTTGTCATTGATTGGGCTGGGTGACAATGGGACAATACCTTTGACAATGATTCAGCCAGTAGTCTGGGAGCCTATGAGTCAGGTATAGACCAACACAGTTTACCAGCACCTTCTTGAAACACACTGATGACTTTATCCCCCAAGTAAACAAGTGAGATGGCATGTCGTATTGAATAGAACGTGGCTTTGGAGCCAAACAGGCCTTGGTGGAAATCTCAATTCTACTTCACACAGTTGCCTGACCTTGGTCAAGTCATTTCTTCTTTATGAGTTTAACCATTTCTGAAGGGTTATAATAATACCTCTTCCTGGGTTTTATTAGAGGTAATAATATGTGTATTACTGGCAGAGAATGTGGCACATAGTGGTAATCAATAAGCAGTAGATATTATTAGTTATGTCTACATTGTAATAGACTAACACGGCCAAGATTAGAAATTCAGAGAGAAGATGAAAAGGATGGAAGAAGTATTTTACAATTCGTTAAAACATCAACCAGCATCTCTATTTCACATCCACTTCACCCCCAGCACCTGAAAGAATTTGTATTCCATGGAAATCAAACTACATTTCTATACATCTTTGTCTCTCTTAGTGAGTTCTTATACAGTATTATGTGTTTTCAAGGAACCAATTTTTATTATCGAATGCAAATTCAAGGAAAAATTGAGATTTTGATCTTAAGATCGAGTATTTCAGCATTTAGTAGAGAATCCTGTTGTTGTTATTGGCATTCACCAGTTGACGTCAAATATATTGGAGATAGATTGTCTTTTGCTTCCTCTTCTCTGGGAAATAGGTTAGCGTCATTTTTCTAAAATATTCTGCCATTCCATCAATGTTAGCAGTGGATAAAAGCAATGCACAGACAGCATCAGACAAAATGTTTAAAGAAAATTCATATTAAAAGCATTAAATGAAAAAAATTAGAATAAATATTATCTAGGTACATATAGCTATCTAAGACAGTTCCTTTTTCTATCCGTCTTTCTTTTCTTCTTTCTTTTTTTCCTTCTTTCTTTCCTTCTTCCCCCCATCCCCCGATTATATTAATATTACAAAGCACTCAGGCCTATTTTGGATTAAGTCCAAACGTCAGAGAATAATGCAGTTTTACCAAAGGTGGAAGGGACTTTTTACTTCCTTACAGCAAATTCTGCCTCCTTGACCTGCCCAAAGGAGAAAGAAAAATCCTTCTTTTTTATTCTATTCGGAGGTTTTAATCCTTAATTAGCAACATCATTTTGATTAAATAAGACTCTGGAGGATTAAGACTAAAGAGCAATCAGTTGTTCTGAAAGATAGCTCTGGAGAATTTATTGTACTGTGGTCTTAGTCATTCAGAGTCGTGTTTAATCAAAGTGACATTTCTCAGTGTTGATTACAAAGGAGACATTATATGAATGAAATATTTCCTTGGGGAAATGGAGGGGACACCCAATGGGTTCGTGCTTTAGGACATGGGAAAGGCGGGGATGAGGAATGGGGTGAAAATGAATTCCTGTAGCCAGGCCAAATTTAGGATGAACACATTTCGATTTGCTTACTTATTATTTCCTGATTTCATTTAAATCTCTGATAAAGGAATCATGCAATATTTTTTAAAGTTAAGCACCGAGAAATGTGTATAAAGAACCAGGGTGTTATTCTTTAATGTGATAAGAGACTGTAGAAATAATAAGCTCCTTGAAGGCTGAATACGGTTGGTTTTTTTCTCAGTTCAAATACTAAACTTTTATGAAGAGCTGCTTGTTGCACTTTATAGAAATGACTGTTCATTCTATTCTTGTACATACCGCAGGGGTTGGTGGCAAGATGCACAGAGCCCCTGCTGGGCAGCCAGATAGCTGGCAGGATCCTGGCTCTGTCACTTAGGAGTCTTATGGTTTTCGGCAAGTTCCTTCACCTCTCAAAGCACAGAATGGGGATACCTTGGAGGGCTGTTGTGGAGTTTTTACACAAAGTATCCTAGCACATTATAGGCATTCAAATCAGGGTAACTATGACTGTTATTATTAAATGACGAATAAGTCATCAGCTAAAATCATTGTCCAACTTCTGGGAAAGAGGAAGGCCATTTAGGAGAAGGCCATCTTTAAAATGAGCAGCCCATTGATTTATAATCTATTTCTCCAAGTCAAAAATGCCTCTAGAAATTACAAGCTTGGTTAATATAATGAATTTCAGCAGTGTCTTTAAAAAAGCAACACAGCACTTGAACCTATAACCACTTGAAGGCTGCATCCAGTTCTGTTTTCAGCACAGATGTCAGATGTTCATAGTTACGGGACCCTTAATGAGATGTGTCATTGCATCTCTACCACCTAAAGCTTCCCGATGATCATGTGAAATAGTATAGACTGGCAGTCTAAAGCACTGAAAGCACCACTTCCGAGTAGAGCTGCCAAATGTAGGTGAGAAAACCCCTCCCAGCCAACAACACCATCTGGTACTGGATCTTCCTCAACTATGTACCTAACTGAAAGAATAAAGCTAAGCTCCCTGAAATCAAGAGGCATAATAATCTGCCAACATCTCTTTGTGCCATCATCCAGATCGGAACCTGGCTCTTTCAGCATTTTCCAAAATCTGATGTGTACAATAAGAGTTACCATACTGGAGATCATCTAGGTAAATACACCTGTGCAGAATCTTTTCTGGAAACAAAATGAATGGTGAATAATTAAGTCTGTTCATGACCATAATTTTAAATCCTACCACAATTAACCTTAAACCTTGCTTCCTCATGTCTCTACTTTTTTCACCTGATAATTTGCATCCCATCTGCATATCATAGTCTGTCGCTAACCAGTTACCAGACTGAATTATACATGATTTAAAGGCTCAAATAGTAGATTGGTAAATTTCTTGAAAAAGTCTAGAGATTGACTTATTCCATCCCAGAAATTTTGATTATCTGGTACTCAGTTTGACTCTACATAATATCTGTTTCATACTAAAGTGTTCTGATTTTACAATACTTACTCAAATTTAATATCTTTTATCTTGGGAAAACACTAGAAGTAAAAAAATTATTATCCCACAGCCTTTTTTCCAAAGCTGTTTTAATATTTACTTGAGTGTTGTTTGAGAGCAGTGATTCTCAATCCTAGATGTCCAAGAAAGCCACCTGAGGACCCTTAAAAAATACTGATGCCTGGGCCCTACCACCAGAAGTTCTGATTATGTTGATTTGACGTGGGCACCAGAGACTAGGATTTTTTTTTTAAGCTGCCTAAGTAGTCAGGTTTGAGAACCACTGCTCTCAAGCAGCATTGCATGATTTTAAGAATCACTTGAGGGCTTTGTTATAAAACGTTTCCCATGCCCTACCCCCAACCTCCTAGATCAGAATTTCCTGGGAGCATAGCTGAGGAACAAACGTGCATTTTTAGCAAGTGCTTCAGAATTTTGAAAACAGTTCCAGAGACATAACGAAAGTGGATTCCAAACGTGGTCTAGAAATATTCTTGAAAAGAAATGGAGCTAAACATTGAGGGAAGCACCTATTTCGTACCAGGATGCTTCAGAAATTTTTGATGATTCCTCACAATTTTTTACCACACTTAGAAATCTACCTGTTTGAGAAATTCTACCTAATCCTTGAGAAGAGAAACAAAATATGAATTTACATAATTCTGCAATAGTAAAATCATAATTTCAGCTAACAAAATCAAAACAGTTCATGGAATAGTCTTATTAGTACTCATTAATACAGGCATATCTTGTTTTATTGCTTTGCTTTATTGTGCTTCACAGTGATAAAATTTTTTAATTTTATAAATTTATAAATTTTTATAAATTTTAAATTTTGTAAAATTTACAGAAAGTTTGTGGCAACTCCGTGTCCAGCAAGTCTATCAGCGCCATTTTTCCAACAGCATTTGCTCACTTCGTGTCTCTGTGAAGCATTTGGTAATTCTCACACTATGCAAACTTCATTATTATTATATTTATCATGGTGATTTGTGATCAGTGATCTTTGATGTTACTACCACCGTGCGCTGAAGGCTCAGATGATGGTTAGCATTTTTTGCAATAAAGTATTTTTAATTAAGACATGCACGTTATCTTTTTAGACATAATGCTATTGCACATTTAGTACATTACAATAGAGTGTAAACATAACTTTTATATATACTGGGAAACCAAAAACTTTGTGCAACCTGTTATATCTCGGTGGTCTAGAACCGGACCCGTAGTATCTCTGAGGTATGCTTGCGCTCAGAATATCCTCTAAGTTGCATACTGAGGAATAGCTTGTAAGTAGCTTTCTAAAAAATCGCTAGACCTTCCAAAATTCTATTTTCATGGGCTCTAGCCCAGTTTAACAAATGTTACCCACTCACCCCAATTACAACAGGCACCTCCTTCATTATCTTGGCCAGAATTGTAAACTTTCAGAAAATACACTCAGAATACCTCTCCACCATATAACCATGTAAACTAAAAAGTATTGAGGAAAGAAAAAAAAATATTTCTTACATTTCTTACTGATCCTGCAGCCTGCTGCTTTTTCTTAAGCCCTGCTTGGTCACTTTTAAGCTTGGTAGGTGCATCAGCAGGGACTTATTTTTATGAATAAACACACAGTGGTTCAAAGATCTTAAACTCAGGAAATGAGAAAATGATACACATTGTTAAAAAAACAAAATTCAACGGCAGAAATTTGAAGACCTAATGGGCTTTATTAAGCGATTCATGAACTGGTCAGCATCCCATCCAGCAACTACAAGGGTGATCTGAGGGGTTGTACAAAATGGAAGGTTTTTATAGGAAGAAGGGTAGGGCAAGGGAGCTATTCGCAAAAGAAAAGGAAGCATTATTTTTAGGCCAGGGTATCTTCTTTTTGGGGAGGTGGGGTGGGGAGGGAATGGCAAGGGTTTTACCACGTAGATTGCCTCTTCTTCTGGAGGATGGAGAGGGCCCACATGACAGATGACCTCATTGATGCCGACCAGAAAATTCCAGACTGGTTGATTAAGATTACATTTCTGGAGAAGCTCGAAACTGCAATTAAGTCCTGTATCTAAGTCTAGGTTTGGTATCATGGACTTTAGCACAAGTGACGCCATTTGGGGCCTGTGGTTTTCTCTTCAACAACATAAACAACTGTTAAAATTGGGATTTGGCAGAAGACAGGGGAACAAAGACAGAAAGGGAACGAGAGCAAGTTAAAAGAGTGAGAGAGGCAGGGAGGGCAGGAGAAAGAGAGTGAAGCATTCCCCCCCAATTTCTTAATTAAAAATAAACCTTTTACTTTAATCGTGCTGTCGATTCACCAAAATCAATGATCTTCCTTTATTAAGCCATCTTTTCTTTAATAGCATTGTTAGAAAATATTTATAGATAAAAAGTAGGAAAAAATGATATAAATGAACTGATTTACAAAATGGAAACAGACTCACAGATTTCGAAAATAAACTTATGGTTGCCAAAGTGGAAATGTGGAGGGAGGGATAAATTAGGAGCTTGGGATTAACATACACACACTACTATATATAAAATCATCAACAAGGGCCTACTGTATAGCACAGGGAACTCTACTCAATACTCTGTAATAACCTATATGGGAAAAGACTCTCAAAAAGAATGAGTATAAGCACATGTATAACTGAATCACTATGCTGTACACCTGAAACTAACACAATCATTATACTCCAATAAAATTTTTTTTAAAATGTAGGAAATGCAAAATTTCCTTCTGGTCCTTCTTTCTCCAAATTCATGTCAGCTAGAATATTCTTTGAAGTACTTCAGTGGGCCAGTGGTTATGCTAAAAGAAGCAATGATTGACAACAGCCATCCACCATGAAATCAGCGCCCCAGTGTTTCATTGACTCTTCTAAACAGTTCAATTTTAGCCCACTGAAGAACCACAAATCCCCTGGTGAATTATCTCAATATTGTTCGAGGCAGAATAAAATATTCTGTCTGAACTCTTAAAATTGTCCACTAAGGCTATGAAGACCCAGAAGTTTTTCTTCCCTCTTCAATACCTTCTCAAGTAGGTTGGAAAGCCCATTTCAAACTATTTCTCTTATAATCACTTAAAATAAGTCTGAAGCATGTCAAAATTGGTCAGTCTAAGAAGTGACAGAATATTTGAGTGACTATAAAAACTATTACTAAATAAATTAAGGCGAATGTTTAAAATAAATAATCTCAAAAGGTTTTCTGAATTTTGCAGCAATAGGGGTTTTACCCCCTTATTTGTATTCAACACCATAGAATCATGAAGACCAAAAAAAAAAAAAAAAAAAAAAAATTACCATTTATATATACCCCCAATTATTTGCAGTTCCCAGTCTGTATTTAGAAGTAGACTAAAGAAACATATTTTTACTGCTGCTTTCAATTTTCCTTAATCACTGGTATTTGTTTTGCTTTAGTGCTTTGCTCTCTGACTTTCTGTGTGAGAGTTGCTTTATATATTCAATTTGCTGGTGAGCTATGAGATGAAAGGAGTCTTAATGGTGAGTTTGAAGACTGTGGATTTTTATTTCTTTTATTTTTTTACAGTTGATACATATACAGTTTCACCCTTAATTATCTATGGCTTGTCCTGTCCATGGATCAACAACGATTATATAAAACATGATTGTACTAGGTAATTCTTTCAGAAAATTACGCAATCAAATAGGTTGGGTGGCATTTGTTAAAACACATTTAGTACTTTATGTGAAATCTCTCCCGATACAGAGATATTCAGCACTATAATTCTTTGGTTTATAACTATATTTCACAAGATGTAAATCTTGGAAGAATTGTAATTTTCCTTGACCCTCTTTAGAGCAATTCCGTTTACATCCCCCTGTGGTGTACTGAAGAGTCACACAGTGTCCTCTTGGATTTTTTCTCAGCAATACTTAGCATTTGAAAAAAGGGTTTCTTAAAGATGGAAAGGACCATAACATTGCTCTGCAGTTCCAGCCTCTCTCGGTTGTTACAGCCACAGTTCAAGTGTGCAGCTTGCAACTGCACGAAGGGATGACCTGAGGCTGAGCCTAGGGACTCTACCCCATTGTCCTAGAAAATTCTAACTTTGTACCCCCCACCCCGCACTGTGATAAATACACTGCTATCAGTGGATTACAGTCAATCAGTTTGCTCAGCATGGCCATGTTTGACATTTGATTACTTTTCTAGGTCAGTTATGGAGAGTGGATGTTCATGATTTTGAAAGGGGTGATCATTTATTGGGTGCATACATATTCAAAACTTAAATTGCACATTTTAAGCACATGCAGTTTATTGTATCTCACTTATATCTCAATAAAATTGTTTTAAAAAACAAGAGGAAAAGCAACAGTAATAAAGATAGTATGGTTTTGGCATAAGGATAGATTAGTAGAACAGAATTGAAATTCAGAAAAAAGAACCACGTTTATAACGTCAATTGATTTTCAACAAAGGTGCCAAAAAATTCAATGGGGAAAGGATCATCTTTTCAATAAATTGTGCTAGAATAACTGGATATCAAATAGAAAAAGTTACTCATGACACCTGACTAAAAAATTAATTCAAAGCCGATCAATGACCTAACATAGAGATCTAAAGGCATAAAACTGCTTTTTAAAAAAGGAGAAAATACTTGTGACCTACATTTAGGAAGTATTCTTTACATAGGACACAAGAAGCATGAACCAATTAAAAACACTGATGAAATTTATTAAAATTAAAAACAGTTGCTGTTATCAAAAGATTTAACTAAGAGAATGACGAGGCAAACCACAGACTGGGAGAAAACATTTGTAGAACATATATCTGACAAAAGACATGCAGCCTGAATATATAAAGAACTTTTACAAATCAATAATAGGAAGATAAACTACCCAGTTGAAAAATCATAGTAGGATTCCAGGACAGGCCATGACAGTAGCCCCATTCCTTCCAGGTCCTCCTTTTTTTTACATCTAAAAAACCCTGGACATAACACAACAAACAAACATAGGAAGATTCTGAAAGGTGGAAAGAAGACAGACTCTAGCTAGAGATCTTGGAACTTGAGAGAGGAGAGCAATGAGTTTTCTGGGTTTTCTTTTTGCCAACAGTGGAGAAGCCTGGAACTGTCCACAGGGATGGTGGGGAGAGGGCAGCTCCAAGAAAAGACTGCTGCCCTCAGGTAAAGTACCAGGGAAAGGGTAGCCTAACATAAAATATCTTTTTGATAATACCTGCCCTATTTCAGGCAAACACTGTGGAAAAACTGCCCCACCCTCCTACTCTGGCTCCATAGTTTCAGCAGGAAAGAGAAATCTAACGTACGCGCGCGCGCGCGCACACACACACACACACACACACACACACACACACACACACATATACAAAGCAGGCAGGGACACTCTGATTCCCCAGCTTGAGTGGTATGTTGGTGGGACCAAGTAAGGAACTGGTCTTCAATCCTCTGCCCAGCAGAAGCAGGTCGTGCACCAATCCACCCTCCTGGGTAATGTCAGCTGAGCACAGCAGGGAGCCAAACCCCGCCGTAAATCAGCAAGTGGAATTAGTAGAGTCAGGAGGCTGGTCTTCAATTAACAATCTAATTCCACATCCACAATTCCTCTCTCTCTTTCCCCCACACTTTGCAGTACTCTCCTGAGGAATGAAGGAAGCAATCCTGGTTAAAATTCAACTCTTTACTTGTTCTATTACTGTACTCACGGAGCCAAACAGGTCTGGAGGAAAATGTAAAATCATGCTATGCTCGCACTAAATACATGGCCAACCTCAAGTGAACCCTTACCATCACCCTTCAGGTGTACAGTATGCAATCATTCTCTCTCCTCCTCCTTCAAATGACTGTTTCTAACCTTTTCCTTTCTTCTCAAACCTTCAATATCCCCTTCTCATAGCCAGTCTTACCTGTTCACTCTGCTTCTTTTACTTAAAGGAAGAAAGAAAGAAAAAGAGAGAGAGAAAGAAAGAAAGAAAGAAAGAAAGAAAGAAAGGAAGGAAGGAAGGAAGGAAGGAAGGAAGGAAGGAAGAAAGAAAGGAGAGAGGGAGGGAGGGAGGGAGGGAGGGAGACGTATGGGAAATGCCATAGGATGACCCCCAGTGGGTCACACTCTTGGCAGATCCATGTCCCCGAGTATGGGAACAACCTGTGACCTGACTCTACTGAATAGAACATGGCAAAGATGATAGGATATATCACCCCCTCCTTATGTTATATGGCAAAGGTTAAGGGATTTTGCAATGTAATTAAGTTCTCTAATCAGTTGCTTTTGAGTTAATCGAAGGGGAGATTATCCTGGTATCCTGGGTGGGCCTCATCTAATTAGGTAAGCCCTTCATATTTTAGTGATAATATAAGTGTTCTAATGTAGATCTATTAGTGTTTGCACAACTGAAACATTGACCAAAACTCATAAAACCATATTTTAAAAATTTTTATTTGTTTTTAATTTTTATTTTACATTGGAGCATAGTTGATTAACAGTGTTGTGTTAGTTTCAGGTGTACAGCAAAGTGATTCAGTTATACATATATATGTATCTATTCTTTTTCAAATTCTTTTCCCATTTAGGTTATCACAGAATATTGAGCAGAGTTCCCTGTGCTATGCAGGAGGTCCTTGTTGGTTATCTATTTTAAATATAGTAGTCCATAAAACCATATTCTTAAATGGGTAAATTTTATTATATTCAATATTACTTCGATAATTTTTTAAGCTAATGTTAATGAAATGGAGTAGGACCCTTTGGTCCTTGCTCCCTATGTCCTCAGCCTGCCCTTTGTCTGTGGAAAAACTTTAGCCAAAGATGAATTTAATCAGGGAAGTAAGAAAATGCAGAAGCAAAGAAAATCAGTCAAACAGGACAAAACAATAATCGTTTAGTTACTAAGCAAAGTCAAGGACCTTTAGTTCCTTCTCAAGGGCTGTAGATAATATTCTGAGCCACATCCTGTGAGCTGTCTTGTAGATATTGAAACCCCGCACCAGGTGGAAGAAGTTAACTACATGATGACCAGACTGTAGCCGTGACATAAGCTGCCACAATTCCAAGAATTGGCCTCAAGGAAATGGGAACAAACTGACCCCGGAACTGAAGATTAACTGTACTTAACACAATCAAGATGATGCTCGTCAGACCACCATATGACCAATTTCAAGATGACTGTCAGAACTAACTGTACTGTTTCTACACGTAGTCCCCTCCCTCCGCCAATAAGAGCTCTTGCCCACTGGTTGTCAGTGGAGGGGAGTAAGCCTTTGGACGGGAGTCCGCCTTCTCCTGCCCCAGTTGCAGGCATCCAAAATAAAGCAAACTTTCCTTTTCACCACACTTGCCTCTTTATTGGCTTTGGAGCGGTGAGCAGCCAGACCCCACTTTCAGTAGCTGTAAGACACCCCCTTTGCAATGGGATTCCAGCAGCAGAATTTAGACCCAATGAAAAGTTGAGAGGTAGAGATTATTTCCCCAGAACTTGCAAACCGTACTACTGGTACTTAGTTACTTAGGTACTACTTAGGTACTTATTTTTAATATTGTTTATTAGGAGGAGACACTGGGAGTTTTATTCAAATGACACTAATTTCTTTGGTTTTACCCATGCCATGGTCTAGGTATAACCTGAGTATTCCTGAGTTTTCCCATACTTTGAAAAGTGGAATAAATAAGTTTCAACTCTTTAACTGTGTAATCTTTTCCAGGTTTATTAGGCATATTCAACGAGGTATTATTTATGGCTTCTCTAGAGTCACAACAGAGTTGACTTGTTGCTGTAGAGACCATATGATTTGCAAAGCCTATAATATTTATTATCAGATGCTTTACAGAAAAGTTTGTCAACTTCTGCTTTAGAGAAAAGAGAACACACTCTTCCTATATCTATTCTAAATAGAAAGGAAACATAGATAATGAAACTGATAAGACATAGCTGATGTGTATGCGCTTATTAAGAAAGCTAAAAACAGAAATGTAGATGGCCACAGGCATATGAAAAGATGCTCAACATCGCTAATCATCAAGGTAATGCAAATCAAAACCACAATGAGATATCACCTCACACCTGTCAGAATGGCTATCATCAAACAGAACACAAATAAATGTTGGTGACAGTGTGGAGAAAAGGGCACCTTTGTGCACTGCAGGGGGGAATGTAAATTGGTGCAGCCACTGTGGAAAACAGTATGGAGGTTTCTCAAAAAACTAAAAATAGAACTACCATATGACCCAGCAATCCCACTCCTGAGTATATATCTGAAAAAAAAAACCCCACTAATTTGAAAAGATTCATGTACCCCAATATTCACAGCAGCATTATTTACAGTTATCAAGATATGGAAACAACCTAAGTGTCCATCAACAGAGGAATGAATAAAGGAGATGTGATACACACACACACACACACACACACACACACACACACACACAATGGAATACTACACAGCCATAAAAAAGAATGAAACTTTGTCATTTGCAGCAACATGGATGGACTTGGAGGGTATTTTGTCAAGTGAAATAAGTCAGATACAGGAACACAAATACTGTATGATATCACTTATATGTAGAATCTAAAAAATACAACAAACTAATGAATATGACAAAAAAGAAGCAGACTCACAGATATAGAGAACAAACTAGTGCTTGTGGGGTTGGGGGAATATAGGGGTAGGGGAGTGGGAAGTATAAACTACTGACTGTAAGATAGGCTCAAGGATGAGTTGTACAACATGGGGAATATAGCCAATATTTTGTAATAACTATAAATGGAGAGTAAACTTTAAAAATTGTGTAAAAAATTTTAAAATGAAATTTAAAAAAAGAAAGCTGATAAACAACATTTGCAAAATCTAGTTCAGCTAACATGCTGCTAAGTTGTAGCTTATATTTATTAAAATCATTAAAATTAGCAATTGTTATACTAAGTAACTCAATGGTAATTTTATTTTTGTTTTGGTACCCCAGGTCTTATTGGATCATGAGCCTAAATGCAACTGTTGTCTTTCTGGGACTGTCTTATATCCAGCACTCGGCGGCCTGGGCCCTGGTCTTACTTACTCCTTTTATGTCTACACTTATGGCTCTGATAACCCTTCATATGATGCACTATAACCTGATTTATCAGCCAGAAAAATGTAAGCAAATCACACTTTACATTGATTTTTTTGGTTCTTATGGTTTTTTCAACACATCTTCTTCCTCTCGGATTCCCTATTACTTCTCTTTCAACTCAGAGAATTTGTAGAGTCTGTCAGTTATTATACTTGAGAGCAACAGATTCTTCAAGAATATCAATAATCTCTATCTTCTTTGATCAAATTGTTCCATGTTTGGGCAGTGAGGTACTCTTCATGCTGGCCCTGAGTCCTTCAGACAAGCCTGTGTTGTCTTTGAATGTTTCCTTGCTTTCTGGTATGCCAAGATATTCTATGGTCATCATTCTCTTCCCTGAACTTTGAATCATCTCTTTCTTAAAGAACTGTTTCCTTTTCTTGTATATATAATGGTATTTAGAGACTACAGTCTTGGTGATGGAGATGTTCATCGCTACTTAGTCCATCACGGTTTCTCGGTCTTTTCAATGCACAGACCTAGAAAATGTCCTTTTTTTTTCTCTAAGATAACATACATTTTGGACTATACGAATACCCTAATCAAAACTGGAACTACAGGATTTTTACTTAACCTTATCAAACTCAAGTTTTTTTCTACTTCTTCCCATGCCAAAATCCCAGTTCACAATGATTATTGACAGTCTCAAAATTCTTCTTACAGTTTTTTTCTTTATGTTATAATCCCTGGGAATGTACACTAAGATGATTATGTTTTAAAGTCACTTGGTATAGTTCCTCTCTGTTTGGTTATGCCACTAACTTTAAATACAATTAAGCGCATTTGCTCCATTTGTGAGGTTAGTTTTTTTTTTTTAGTTGTTGATACAGTGTAATATGATTCTTATTTTGTGTTAAGCACTTTACATCCTGTATCTCATTTAATACCATATCAACAATAGGAAATAGTGTTAAAATTCACTTTTTGCATGTAAAGTTTTAGACAATAGTTACTAAAATCTGGACCCAGACCATTCCTAATAAATTGGGAAAAAGCACAGAATCTTAGTAGCTCTGAAACCACAAGTCTCCTATCCAAAGTATTTCTATATTATATTATACTCAGTCTAGCCCACTCAAAGCTAAATGTGAAAACGGTTAAATAGCTCATATAACCCTGTCATAGGCATATATTGTTTAACATCCAGCACTGATCCCCCTTAAATCACAGTAACAATACTTCCTATATCTTTGGAGGACCCACAGGTCTTTGGAGACCTTATTGAGCTACACTGTAAAGCCTTGCCTGTGGGACTTTTTAATTACATATCTGCATAAATCAGGTTTTTCCTTCTTCCAGTTTTAGTGAGATATAACTGGCATACAGCACTATATAAATTTAAAGTGTACAACATACTGATTTGACTTCCATACGTTATGAAGTGATCGCCACAAGTTTAGTGATGATACATCATCTCACATAGATACAAAATACAAGACAAACATTTAAAACGTTTTTCCTTGTGATAAGAACTCTTAGGATTGACTCTCTTAACAACTTTCATCTATAACATACAGTTGTGTTCATTATATTAATCATGTTGTACATTACATCCCTTGTGCTTAGTTATCTTATAACTGGAAGTTTATATACCCTTTGACCATTTTTGTCACCATACAAAGATATTACATTGCTATTGACTACATTGTCCATACTGTATATTTCATCCCTGTGACTCATTTATTTTGTAACTGGAAGTTTATACCTCTTAATTTCCTTCATCTATTTCATTCATCCTTTAAAAATCCTGAGGCATTTTTAAAATTTGAAAATTTTAAATACCTGGAAGCATTTTAAAAATTTAATTTTGTTTTAAATCATAAATAATTTAATGGATCTAAAATTCATGCACAAACAAGGTCTACTTATATTCCTATATCCCCTCTATTCCTTTAGGTGTCCATTTACATATTTTTAAAGAATCATCCTTCCATTTTTTAAGTAAAGGAAAATACTAAAATTGTATATATGTGTATGTATCTCTACGTATATGTATGTATTTCCCCCCTTCTCCTATAAACAGTAGCATTTTATTCACACTTTTCTCACCTGCTTTTTTCATTTAATATAACCTAGGAATTGCTTCATAACTGTATATAACAATATTCCTCATTGTATAGAGGAAGTATAGACTTTTTTCTAGCTGGATATTACTCCATTGTTTATTTTACCAGTCTTATATTGATGGATGTTTGGTTCGTTTCTTTACTTCTGCCACATTAAATAGGTTCTAAAGAATAGCTTGGTGCATACCTCTCTTAGCATTTTTTCCCCAGCAGATCTTTAGGATAGATTCCTACAAATTGGATTACTAAATCAAAAAGTAAATCCACAGATAATTTTGCTATATATCACCAAATTCCCTTCTATAGTAGTTGTACCATATTGTATTTCCACCAAAAATGTATGACAATGACTATTTCCCTACAGTCTCTCCAAATTTTTTCAATTTCTAGATATTTATACACTGAAGATATTCTTTGTTTACGATAAAAGTTGCGAATATTATTCCCCATTTGTCATATATCTTTTAATTTTGCTTCTTGTGTTGTTATCCATGCACAACACTTATTGTTTGTTTATTCGTTTTGTCTTTTGTGTGGTTTTTGTTTGTAATCAAATTTATCAGTCTTCTCCGTTATTGCTTCTAGATTTTGGTTCATGGTGAAAAAGTTTTCCTCATTCCCAGATTATAAAGGAATTCATTCATATTTTCTTTTGGTATATATATTTACCTTTACATCTGTGACCCATTTGGAAATTATATTAGAATAAGTTTTATGAGTGAACTCAATTTTATCTTTTTCCCATATGACTGTCACATTATCCAACCTCACTTATTAAAAAGTTTCTATTTTCCCCACTAATTTGAGATGCCACCTTCCTCGTATATTGCCACTTGCATATCTAGAGTTTCTGTTCTGTTCCTTTGGTTAGTCAGTCTACCTATATTCATATTCATCTATCTTGTTTAACCCTGACCTTTATTTCTAAATAACACATTTTAGTTTTAGTAGTACTTTGACTGCTACCACTGTTTCTACCACTTACCTATACAACTACCACTAATAGCAATGCAATAAATTGTATTTTTAAAAATTCACTGTTGTTACTTCATTTCTCCACATACCAGTGAGGTAGGCAAGAAGGGCCCCATATTTCCTTTTACAGACTAGACTCCATGTCCTATGCCTCTGCTCCTGTACCATCCTGAGCTATCTTTACCATTTCACCTACCATGTTGTGTTGAAATGATCTATTTCTGAATATAGTTACAAATTCCTGTGTTGTGTACATACTTGGAATATGGTAAATTCTCAGTGTTTGTTATTGTTAAACTGAGTACAGAAAATGAGACATACTTGAATTAAATGACTTGCCCAAGATGTCACAGGCAGTGGCTGAAGTGGAACCAGAACCCAGGCCTACCTTTTCTCAGGCTAGAGCTCGTTTTATTACACCACATACTGAAGCAGTGAAACAGGGAAAACATCATCCCCAGAAGCCTCTGCCTTGTTTCTCAGAGGTCTGTGTTCTGTGGGTCACAGCTAGGCAGTACACAGCCTCCTGTACACAGCCCCCTGGTAGTCTGCGGAATGGGTTCATTATGCAAAAAGGGTCTGAGAGATCCTCTCTGTCCGCCCCAAAAAGGCAAAAAAGAGGAAAATGTAAAGGAAGTATAAACTTTTATCAAAGTTTATCAAACTTTTATCAAAGTTTTGACGTATTCTAAAGTGTGTAATTATCAAATAATTCTGATTTTTTTGTGACTAATTATGTATACATAATTTTCATATTCAAATTTTCTAAATAACTATTTGGCATCCAACCATTTGCTTCCTAATCTCCTATTTGAAAATATATTCATCTGAATAAAGAATTACAATTCTTCAAGTAATACAAATCTATCTGATCACCTCTGTTTACTGCCAGCCTACTCTAGCCCATATGTTACATATTTTAACATGTGATAAGGTAACTTTCCTTTGGACATTTACAAGAAAGAAACTGTATTCGCTGCAAGTAAAATTATAATATAAAATGTTCACCAGTGGTTTACTTTACACAATACTATATCAAATGAATATTTTGGAGTTGTTTTGCTTTGTTTTGTTTTCTATTTCCAAGTTATACGATCACCCAATTATGATGAAGTAAAACTCTGTCTTGCCTCTAGAAAAGTATATAATCCTTATTTTGGCTTCTTCCTCTCTGATGACTAAATTGGAAATTCCTCAAAGCTGTAATTCAAAGCCATAGGTGACCTTAAAGAAATGATTTTTTATATGCTACCTTTTATTTTAAGGTAACTTTTCAAATGTGGACCATGCATTCCATTATGTTTAGCTGTCAAGCATGGCCTTCATTTGCATTTCTTCCCACCGCTATAATTTTGAGAACTGGCAGGTGACCAAAGAAGAAAAAAATGTGCATCTACCATCTAGAGTGCAATGTAGGCTTTTTTTATTATAATTAGGTAGCATAGATATTCATGATTAGATCTAGGTCAGAGGAGCAGAACATCAGAGCTAAGAACTTAAAGGTACAAAGAATAGAAAAATTGCTTTCTAAAGTTTTTTTTTTTTTAAATAGTAATGGCTACAATCTTTAAGTTTTTCAATAAAGCATTTAAAATAGCTCATCTGTTTTATTTTAAAATGTGCACGCCTGGTGTGTTTGCCACGCATGTTTAAACTGGAGCTTGAAGTTTCGGTTGCATTTTCACTTCAGGTTTTTTTTCAACTTCCCATTTCTGCTCCTGATGCAGAAAACCAATTCGGGGATTATAATGACAATGGATTTTTCTTTTTAAGGCTGAGTCTACAAGACACACAAAATTATTTGTACAGAAGGCATGAGTTTTCTATTAAGTCTAATAGATTAATCCAGGAAGGTGGTGTGATGTTTAGATGTAGATGTTTTCACGGGGACATCCCTCCTAACACTCGGGATAACTACCTTTGGATGGGACAATGGGCGCTCCCTTTGGGTAGACAGATTACCATATAGCTCCTTTTCCTGACCGCTCTAACTTACTGGCTCCCTCTCAGTCCAGCTGATCAATTTAGGTTTATTACTTCCTCTTCTCTCTGACGTACAACCCATGTAGTTCATTGTCTACTCTTGGGTCCCTTTTCTCCTCTCACAGTCTCCTAATGGGGAGCCCTCCGATTTATTCTAGGGACCCCACTCTTCTCACCCTCTTTCATTAAGTAACCTCTAGTCCCACAGTTTTTAATGCCAACTATACACCAAACGCTCAATTTCATTTGACCTCTCTCCTCACCTTGAAACTCATATATCCGACTTCCTATTCAACATTTTGATTTTGTTATCTAGCGGCCATCTTAAATTTAACCTGACCAAAACTCAACTCTTGATTCACCCAACCGCAAACGGATTCCATTCTTGTCTTCTCCATCTTCATGTAAGTCACTGAAACCCAGTGGTTTAAGGGGAAGGAAAGTAGCATCCTCAAATCTTCTCATTTCTTCAACCTCTCCCCACATTGGAAGATCCTATTGATTCTCTAAAAACACATCCCATTCTGTTCACTTCTCTTCTTGCTGTTTTATGTCCAAGTCACCACGACTTCTTACCTGTATTCCAGCTTCCCATCTTGTTCCTTAAAATCCATTATGCACACAACTACCAGAGTTCCAGAGTAACTTTTTAAAAATATACATCATATGTCCACTCTGCATAAAATTTCTTAATGGTTTCCCATAACATGGAGAATAAACTCCAAGCTCCTTACTTTTGGCCTGTAAAGTCTGACCCTGACCAAATCTTAGACCTCATCTCCTTCCAACATTCTACCTGAGCTACTGCCTCATTGGCCTTTCCTGTTCCTGAGCTTCTCCCCACTCATTTCTACTTCATGACATGCCTGATATATGCTTCCTCCAGGTCTTTTTGCCTATTTCCAGTCTATTCAATCCTCAGTTCAAATTTCAACTCTTTAGGTGTCCTCTATACCCTACCCACAATCAGTCTCTATCTTATTACCTCATTTTGTTTTCATCATTGAACTCACCTAGTATTTCCCTGATTGTTTAGTGTCTTCTCAGGGATCTCTAGATCTTGTTCACTACTATATTGTTAAGGCCTAGAAAAGTCCCTGACACATAGTAAGTACATAATAAATATGTTAAATGAATGAATGATTGCATTCACATTTGTTTGGCATCAATTATGCACACTTGGAGGGCTAAAATTTTAGACCTCATTCATACCTAATCACTTCTTGTTCTTAACCATTTTGTTTTTGTTGCTTCATATCACCATATCAGATACAATTTTACTTGTTTAAATAAATTAATTTTTCAAAGTGTGTATTCAAGGCAGTGCTACTCAAATCTTGGTCCATGGGGTAGTGCTGTTTGTTACTGGTGTGCAACATAGGAAATAAAGACACTGAGAGAAAACATGTAGAAATATTATGGAAAGTTACCTCATATGTCTGTTGAATCTAATAATCAAAAGATCAGGTTTTATATTTTGTATCTTTGTTTTTATTTTATTTTTTAGGTATTCTATTTTATCGTATTTCACAAATGTATTGACCATGATAGTTGAGAAATTTTTTTTAAAAACTTATCTTTTAACACAGCTAGTTTCAGAAGCGCTAATCCGAACTACCTTTCTTTAGAAATAATATGATAGTGGTATTTAACTACTTAATAAGACTGGAGGTATCAAGTTATCATGCATAAAAGCAGATCCAAATTTATCTTGGGACAAATAGTGATTTGTTTATATGGAAAAGAACTAGTGAGTTTAAAACATATTACATTCAATAAAGTCCTGAATTTAAAACATAGGAAGGAAATTGGGGAGAATACCTCTTGAAATAACCCTTCATCCTGCAAATAGTTATCGTTTAATAATAAAGTCTATTTGAAAGCACAGAGTAAGTTGGATCAATGCCAGTAATGACCCTCCTGTCTACATGGTACTGTTTCGCAAGAGTTGAGCAGAGAACAGGTTGATGAGCAACAGAGATAAGATGAGAAGGAAATGTCAGGACGTTAAGCCTCCTAGCCCAGACCTGTTCAAATTCAGTCTCTAGACTGTTCATCAAGACATTCTCAGTTTTCATCTTACCAAAATCTTAAGTAAACTAATGGAAATAGCTGGGAATAGTCTCCTAATAGAGAAGTTCTTTCTCCAGTAGTAAACAGATGTCCCAATTACTTCCATGTTAAGAGACACAGACCTTGGTCACTCACAGGTGCTTCTGTTCCCTTGGCCTTCTCAGTTCCGGTCTGGCCACAGTGACTAAGAGGCAGTAGTGACTGTAGATATGAGCCTATCTTCTGCCAGCAATTATCCCGACATACTTCCACTTGACCTCAGCACACTTCACAGAGGCCTCTGCTGTAATCACTCTTGGTCACTACCAATTTGGGCTGGATTGGATTCAGTGACTTAGAGGTGAAAGGCTCCATATTCAATTACCAGGCTCCCAGCTTCCTCAATTAATCAAAGACTGACATAATAGGTCTATTACAACTCTTAAAGAAAAGACCAGATCAAATCACTATCATCACTCTACAACCATAAAAAGAAATATTAATAAATATCCTTTATTTAAATATAAAAACCAATACTCTGTGGCGTTTAAATGAACTTAGTTAGAAGGCATTTCACCTAGCATTTTACTATAGGAAACTTGAACATAATTAAAATGATGATCAAACTATTATCTGAGTTTCTACAGCAGCTTTCTTTGGAGAAACTCAAACATTTTAATATTTATTTTATCATTTATCCTGCAACCATGGTTTAGTGTCTTGGTAATTTGTGAAAGGGTTTATCTGGTCAAAAGGAGTGCTATGAAAAGTTGTATCATGATGGCGCAGCTGAACTGCTAACCAAACCGGGATCTCTTATCTGTCATTGTATCAGGAAGTCCTAATGGAGTCAAAGAAAAGGTGAAATCTGAAAGATCATAAAAGAAGCAACAATGAGATTGCAAATCACTAGCAGTAAGTGATTGCAAACATCTAAAGCAATAAAATACTTCTGATGCTAAAGCAACAGCCATATAAACCCAGAGGAAACTACTGGAAAAGTCAAAAGCCAACTAATCTAATCTGAACTTTTAGTGACACTATCAACATACATAAAGTGATTTGAAGAGTTCAAAGTTTAACCTTATGTCTGAAATTCAAGGATAAAGTCAAAGCAGAGAAAATATTTCCTTTCATCTACATGTCAAAATAAGAAACCGCCTTCTACCTAACAAGGAAAGTGAGGATTATTTATATGGCAATTTATATTAAAAAATAGTACCAGTTCTTTGCGTTAAGGCTGTAAATGAAACTTCAGGTTGTCTTATTCATTAATGTGTTCAAGTTAGAGGCTTCTGAGAGATTCTGAAATCTTTTACTTTGGTGCTTTATTTTGTCACCTTTCTTCCCTTTTTAATATGCTTCCACTGATCTTAGCTTTTTCATTTTTTACATCATCTGTCAGGCACCACCTTGGGCTGGTCACCAGGATGCCAGAACCCTTGTCAGAAGCTTACTCCTTTGAATTCAACCCCTTGGGTGCTAAAATCTTCTCAATCACTTTACTGCTTTTCATCCTTACAATTGTCATCCTTCTGATTGACATTTTGGAAACTTGAAGAACAGTTCCTTCACTAATATGTAATATTTCCAATTGCTTGCAGGTTGCTCCCTCCTGACAACCTTTGGGATGTTTGTTAATGCACTAAAAACATGCTGTCTGCAGCACTGCCACCTTGGCGGAGGTGTGACAAGCTGGTTAGACCATGCCAAGGAAAAAAATGGCAGCCGCTATAGTGAGCTCCATGTGGAAGACACAAAATTTTTCTTCACCCTTCTCCCTCTCTTCATTTTTCAGCTCCTCTACAGAATGTGCATTATGCAGGTGAGGAAAGGTAATTAATACTACCCCTACCAACAACCAAATGATTGCATGTTAACATAACAAGTAAACGTTTCTTTTCACCCCAACAAGCGCTTCCCATATACTTCATTAGGCTGTTATCATATAAATACATTACAGGCTCTAATTTTAAGAGCTAAGTGGGGTCAGACAGAGGCATACCTGAGGAGGACCTGGGTGTAATGTTTCCCCTATAGAACTATGAATGTCTGTCAGTAGGTGCAGACAATACTTCAGAGAATTTGTCATAAGGCCTAAGAGTAATGCACAAAAATATGAGATCTATGGATAATTACCCAACTACTTCCTTCCAAAGGTTTTGCCTTCCTCCTTGACCAAGCCTTTAAAAACCGGTACTAACAAGTAGCTAAACTGGCTGATTTGAGTACCACCCCCCACTGTACTCTTAAGTATAAATACTAATCAGCAAATGATTCTTTCCCTACCAATTCTTAGTTCCCTTGCTGAATCAGTCCCTATGCTATGAGGAAATCAGGGGGAAAACACTAAGTCCAAAGTACTCTTTATAAATATATGTGATTTTAATACAATTTTAATGTAGTAATGGTCAAAGATTCACTTACTTATGAAGAAATATAAATGATTATAAGAAATTGAAGAAATTTGGGACTCTTCATTACTAACCTCTACCTTGGAATTAGATGGCTAATGAGTGAGTTATATTCTTAAATCATAGAATAATAGAGCTGGGAAAAAGCTTCGAGATTAACTTATTCAATTACTTCATTTGTTGAAGAGGAAACTGAGGCTCAGAAAAATTAAGTGATTTTGAAGGGGATAAGGAGGTCATACAGTGAATAGTAGTGAAGGAAAAGCAGAATCTACCTTCTTATTCTTAGTACAATGCTTGCTTCTCTAAACCAGGGGTCAGCAAATTATTACCTGCAGGCCAAATCAGCCCACTGCCTTTTTCATATGTCCTGCAAGGTAAGAAGGTTTTTACATTTTTCTATGGTTTAAAAAAATCAAAAGAAGAAAAATGTTTTGTAGCAAAAGACAATTATATGAAATTCAAAATTCAGTATCCGTACCCACAGACATAGAAAACAAATTTATGACTACCAAAGGGGAAGAGGGGGTGGGGAGGATAAATTAGGAGTTTGGGATTAACATATACACACTACTATATATAAAATAGGTAACCAACAAGGACCTACTGTATAGCACAAGGAACTATACTCAATATTTTGTAATAGCTTTAAGGGAAAAGAATCTGAAAAAGAATATATATATATATATATACGAATATATGAATCACTTTGCAGCACATCTGAAACTAACACAACAATGTAAATCAACTATACTTCAATTAAAAAAAAGAAAGTAGCCCGTGCACAACAACAAAGACCCAGTGCAGCCAAAAATAAATAAAACTAAATTCAAGAAAAAAAGGAAAAAAGTACAATTGTTAGAAAAGGATAAGTATAGAACTTCTGTTTGGTTAGAAGGATACTGTCCTTCTAACCAAACAGAACAAAAACTTCTTCTTTAAAAGAAAAAAAATTCAGTATCCATAAATAAAGTTTTATTGGAACACAACCACTCCTGTTTGTTTGTCATAGTATGTCTGCTTATGCATGAAAACAGCAGAGCTGAGTAGTTGCAACAGAATCCACACGTGGAAATATTGTCTATCTGGCCTTTTACACAAAAGTTTGCTGACCCTTGTTGTAAACAATGCATGAAAGCTAGGCTCATTTAGCAGATTCAACCTCTCTCTTGACTCCACAATAGTAAATGGAACAAAAACACAAAATTACTACCTGTATACATGTCATTAATAGCATGAAAACACACTCCCTCTTGCGAGCGCACCAGAATCACAACTAACTGCTGAATAATCATCAACAGGAAGACACTGGGACTCACCAAAAAAGATACCCCACATCCAAAGACAAAGGAGAAGTCTCAGTGAGATGGTAGGAGGGGCGCAATCACAATAAAATAAAATCCCATAACCGCTGGGTGGGTGACTCACAAACTGGAGAACACTTATACCACAGAAGTCCACCCACTGGAGTGAAGGTTCTGAGCCCCACGTCAGGCTTCCCAACCTGGGGGTCTGGCAACAGGAGGAAGAATTCCCAGAGAATCAGACTTTGAAGGCTAGTGGGATTTGATTGCAGAACTTCCACAGGACTAGGGGAAACAGAGGTTCCACTCTTGGAGGGCACACACAAAATAGTGTGTGCATCAGGACCCAGGGGGAAGGAGCAGTGACCCCATAGGAGACTGAACCAGACCGACCTGCTAGTGTTGGAGGGTCTCCTGAAGAGGCGGGGGGTGGCTGTGACTCACTGAGGGGACAGGGACACTGGCAGCAGAAGTTCTGGGAAGTACTCCTTGGTGTGAGCCCTCCCGGAATCCACCATTAGCCCCACCAAAGAAACTGTAGGCCCGAGTGCTGGGTTGCCTCAGGCCAAACAACCAACAGGGAGGGAACTCAGCCTCACCCATCAGCAGAGAAGTGGATTAAAGTTTTTCTGAGCTCTGCCCACCAGAGCAACACCCAGCTCTACCCACCACCAGTCCCTCCAATCAGGAAGCTTGCACAAGCCTCTTAGATAGCCTCATCCACCAGAGGGCAGACAGCAGAAGCAAGAAAAACTACAATCCTGCAACCTGTGGAACAAAAACCACATTCACAGAAAGATAGACAAAATGAAAAGGCAGAGGACTATGTACAAGATGAAGGAACATGATAAAACCCCAGAAAAACAACTAAATGAAGTGGAGGCAGGCAAACGTTCAGAAAAAGAATTCAGAATAGGGGCTTCCCTGGTGGCACAGTGGTTGAGAGTCTGCCTGCCGATGCAGGGGACACGGGTTTGAGCCCTGGTCTGGGAGGATCCCACATGCCGTGAAGCAGCTGGGCCCATGAGCCACAGCTGCTGAGCCTGCGCGTCTGGAGCCTGTGCTCCGCAACAGGAGAGGCCGCGATGGTGAGAGGCCCACGCACCGCGATGAAGGGTGGCCCCCGCTTGCCGCAACTGGAGGGAGCCCTCACACAGAAGCGAAGACCCAACACAGCCAAAAATAAATAAATAAATAAATAAAATTAAAAAAAAAAAAAAAAGCAAAAAAGAATTCAGAATAATTATAGTGAAGATGATCCAGGACTTCGGAAAAAGAATGGAGGCAAAGATGGAGAAGATGCAAGAAATGTTTAACAAAGACCTAGAAGAATTAAAGAACAAACATCTAGAAGAATTAAAGAACAAACAAACAGAAATGAACAATACAATAACTGAATTGAAAAATACACTAGAAGGAATCAATAGCAGAATAACTGAGGCAGAAGAACGGATAAGTAACTTGGAAGACAGAATGGTAGAATTCACTGCTGCAGAACAGAATAAAGAAAAAAGAATGAAAAGAAATGAAGACAGCCTAAGAGACCTCTGGGACAACATTAAACGCACCAACGTTCGCATTATAGGGGTCCCAAAAGGAGAAGGGCGAGAGAAAAAACCCAAGAAAATATTTGAAGAGATTATAGTCAAAAATTTCCCTAACATGGGAAAGGAAATACCCACCCAATTCCAGGAAGTGCAGAGAGTCCCAGGCAGGATAAACCCAAGGAGAAACACACCGAAACACATAGTAATCAAATTGACAAAAATTAAAGACAAAGAAAAATTATTAAAAGAAACAAGGGAAAAATGACAAATACAAGAGAACTCCCATAAGGTTAAGAGCTGATTCCTCAGCAGAAACTCTACAAGCCAGAAGGGAGTCGCACGATATATTTAAAGTGATGAAAGGGAAGAACGGACAACCAAGATTACTCTACCCCGCAAGGATCTCATTCAGATTCCACTGAGAAATCAAAAGCTTTACAGACAAGCAAAAGCTAAGAAAATTCAGCACCACCAAACCAGCTCTACAACAAATGCTAAAGGAATGTCTCTAAATGGGAAACACAAGAGAAGAAAAGGACCTACAAAAACAAACCTAAAACAATTAAGAAAATGGTAATAAGAACATACATATCAATAATTACCTTAAATGTGAATGGATTAAGTGCTCCAACCAAAAGACACAGGTTCGCTGAACGGATACAAAAACAAGACCCATATGTATTCTGTCTACAAGAGATGCACTTTAGACCTAGGGACACATACAGACTGAAAGTGAGGGGGTGGAAAAAAATATTCCATGCAAATGGAAATCAAAAGAAAGCTGGAGTAGCTATACTCATATCAGATAAAATAGACTTTAAAATAAAGAATGTTACAAGAGGCAAGCAAGGACACTCCATAATGATCGAGGGATCAATCCAAGAAGAAGATATACCAATTATAAATATATATGCACCCAACGTAGGAGCACCTCAATACATAAGGCAAATGCTAACAGCTCTAAAAGAGGAAATTGACAGTAACACAATAATAGTGGGGGACTTTAACACCTCACTTACACCAATGGACAGATCATCCAAACAGAAAATTAATAAGGAAACACAAGCGTTAAATGACACAATAGACCAGATAGATTTAATTGATATTTATAGGACATTCCATCCAAAAACAGCAGATTACACTTTCTTCTCAAGTGCCCACAGAACATTCTCCAGGATAGATCACATCTTGGGTCACAAATCAAGCCTCGGTAAATTTAAGAAAACTGAAATCATATTAAGCATCTTTTCTGACCACAGCGCTATGAGATTAGAAATCAATTACAGGGGAAAAAACGTAAAAAATACAAAAACAAGAAGGCTAAACGATGTGTTACTAAATAACCAAGAGATCACTGAAGAAATCAAAGAAGAAATCAGAAAATACCTAGAGACAAATGACAACAAAAACATGATGATCCAAAACCTATGGGATTCAGCAAAAGCAGTTCTAAGAGGGAAGTTTACAGCAATACAATCCTACCTCGAGAAACAACAAAAATCTCAAATAAACAATCTAACCTTACACTTAAAGGGACTAGAGAAACAAAAACAAAGAAAACCCAAAGTCCATAGAAGGTAAGAAATCATAAAGATCAGAGCAGAAATAAATGAAATAGAAACGAAGAAAACAATAGCAAAGATCAATAAAACTAAAAGTTTGTTCTTTGAGAAGGTAAACAAAATTGACAAACCTTTAGCCAGACTCATCAAGAAGAAGAGGGGGAGGACTCAAATCAATAAAATTAGAAATGAAAAAGAAGTTACAATGGACACCACAGAAATATAAAGCATCATGAGAGACTACTACAAGCAGCTCTGTGCTAATAAAATGGACAACCTGGAAGAAATGGACACAGTCTTAGAAAGGTATAACCTTCCAAGACTGAACCAAGAAGAAACAGAAAATATAACAGACCAATCACAAGTAATGAAGTTGAAACTGTGATTAAAAATCTTCCAACAAACAAAAGTCCAGGACCTGATGGCTTCACAGGTGAATTCTATCAAACATTTAGAGAAGAGCTAACACCCATCCTTCTCAAACTCTTCTAAAAAATTGCAGAGGAAGGAACACTCCCAAACTCATTCTATGAGGCCACCACCACCCTGATAACAAAATCAGACAAAGATACTACAAAAAAAGAAAATTACAGACCTATATCACTGATGAATACAGATGCAAAAACCCTCAACAAAATACTAGCCAACAGAATCCAACAACACATCAAAAGGATCACACACCATGATCAAGTGTGATTTATCCCAGGGATGCAAGGATTCTTCAATATATGCAAATCAATCAATGTGATACACCATATTAACAAACTGAAGAATAAAAACCATATGATCATCTCAATAGATGTAGAAAAAGGTTTTGACAAAATTCTACACCCATTTATGATAAAGACTCTCCAGACAGTGGGCATAGAGGGAACCTACCTCAACATAATAAACATATATGACAAACCATAAAAGACAAACCCACAGCAAACATCATTCTCAATGGTGAAAAACTGAAAGCATTCCCTCTAAGATCAGGAACAAGACAAGGATGTCCACTCTTGCCACTATTATTCAACACAGTTTTGGAAGTCCTAGCCACGGCAATCAGAGAAGAAAAGGAAATAAAAGGAACACAAATTGGAAAAGAAGAAGTAAAACTGTCACTGTTTGCAGATGACATGATACTATACGTAGATAAGCCTAAAGATGCCAGCAGAAAATTACTAGAGGTAATCAATGAATTTGGTAAAGTAGCAGGATACAAAATTAATGCACAGAAATCTCTTGCATTCCTATACACTAACAATGAAAGATCAGAAAGAGAAATTAAGGAAACAATCCCATTCACCATTGCAACAAAAAGAATAAAATACCTAGGAATAAACATACCTAAGGATGTAAAATACCTGTACTCAGAAAAACTGTAAGACACTGATGAAAGAAATCAAAGATGACACAAACAGATGGAGAGATATACCATGTTCTTGGATTGGAAGACTCAATATTGTGAAAATGACTATACTACCCAAAGCAATCTACAGATTCAGTGCTATCCCTAGTAAATTACCAGTGACATTTTTTACAGAACTAGAACAAACAATCTTAAAATTTGTATGGAGACACAAAAGACCCCAAATAGCCAAAGCAATCTTGAGGGAAAAAAATGGAGCTGGAGGAATCAGACTCCCTGACTTCAGACTATACTATAAAGCTACAGTAATCAAGACAATATGGTACTGGCACAAAAACCGAAATATAAATCAATGGAACAGGATAGAAAGCCCAGAGATAAACCCACGCACCTATGGTCAACTAGTCTATGACAAAGGAGGCAAGGATATACAGTGGAGAAAAGACAGCCTCTTCAATAAGTGGTGCTGGGAAAACTGGACAGATACATGTAAAAGAATGAAATTAGAACACTCCCTAACACCATACACAAAAATAAACTCAAAATAGATTAAAGACCTAAATGTAAGACTGGACACTATAAAATTCTTAGAGGAAAACATAGGAAGAACACTCTTCGACATAAATCACAGCAAGATCTTTTTTGTCCCACCTCCTAGAGTAATGGAAATAAAAACAGAAATAAACAAATGGGCCTAATGAAACTTAAAGGTTTTTGCACAGCAAAGGCAACTGTATACAAGATGAAAAGACAACCCTCAGTATAGGAGAAAATATTTGCAAAGGAATGAATGGACAAAGGATTAATCTCCAAATATATAAACAGCTCATGCAGCTCAATATTAAAACAAACAACCCAATCAAAAAATGGGCAGAAGACCTAAATAGACATTTCTCCAAAGAAGACATACAAATGGCCAAGAGGCACATGAAAAGCTGCTCAACATCACTAATTATTAGAGAAATGCAAATCAAAACTACAATGAGGTAAAACCTCACACCAGTTAGAATGAGCATCATCAGAAAATCTACAAACAACAAATGCTGGAGAGAGTGTGGAGAAAAGGGAACCCTCCTACACTGCTGGTGGGAATGTAAATTGATACAGCCACTATGGAGAACAGTATGGAAGTTCCTTAAAAAACTAAAAATAGAATTACCATATGACCCAGCAATCCCACTACTAGGCATATACCCAGAGAAAACCATAATTCAAAAAGACACATGCACCCCAATGTTCCTTGCAGCACTATTTACAATAGCCAGGTCATGGAAGCAACCTAAATGTCCATCAACAGACAAATGGATAAAGAAGAAGTGGTACATATATACAATGGAATATTACTCGGCCATAAAAAGGAACAAAATTGGGTCATTTGTAGAGACGTGGATGGATCTAGAGACTGTCATACAGAGTGAAGTAAGTCAGAAAGAGAAAAACAAATATTGTATATTAACGCATATATGTGGAACCTAGAAAAATGGTACAGATGAACCTGTTTGCAAGGTAGAAATAGAGACACAGATGTAGAGAACAAACGTATGGACACCAAGGGGGGAAGCGGTGGGGTGGTGGTGGTGGTGGTGTGATGAATTGGGAGATTGGGATTGATATGTAGACACTGATGTGTATAAAATTGATGACTAATAAGAACCTGCTGTATAAAAAAAATAAAAATCTAGAGGGGCTACATCAAAGATTCTGAAAGAAGCTGGGGATGTGCTCCTACGACTTCTTCCAAGTAAGCAGTCTGCCTCACGTGCTGGAGACTGGTTTGTCACCCATGCTAGAAACCAACATCCATCCTCTACTACTAAGGGGGTTTTCAGATTCTTAAAGAAAAAGGCCGCAGAAAATATTACATTATATTCACACAGAAAATATAAGTAAAGCCAAGCCGAATGAATCAGCTTTTTCTAAAACCTCAACTCCAAAAACTCTTTCTTCACAGGAGTTAATATTTCACTTCATGTTGCCAAACAAAACAAACTTTCAGCAATGGTATCAGAGAGACTTGGTGTTGGGAAATACTTTCACTGAGGCTGAAGTCTGATCCGGTAGCCTCTATTCTCATGTTAACGTCCACCTTCCATTCCAAGAAACTCATTTAAACATATTTATCACTACAGGGTAGAAACAGTTTGTAAATCCAGGTTAGCTGTTTCTAACATATGCCAGGAGTATTCAAACACAGCGATTTCAGATGATAGAGTAACTGCTTGGAAGTTATTTGGATTATTTTAACATAACTGAACTAAGAGAATCCACATTAAACTTTGGGTGCTTGTTCCTGCAATAAGTAAATGTAACAACTGCTATTTATTAGCTGCTACATAATGCTGGAGTTGTGATGGGCTTCCCTAACTTTTAATCATAAGAGCCCTCAACCAGCTAAGGTCTTTTGCTAACTGTTGATGGTTAAACTTCAAGCTTTGGTAGTGGGTGTATTCTTTTAACCTCAGAAGGGGAGGAGAAAGATGGTAGTTTTGTAAGCTTGGATAGACACTCTAAGCCACAGCTTTGACACACAAGTAAAAGCATGATGCCTATTTAGTTCTAGGGTAGTGTAGGTGAGCAGATAAGGTGTGCATATCTACAGGTGAACTTTTAAAACATATCACCATTTGCATCCCACACACTTTAATCACTGTCTCCCATATTGTTCTAGAACTGTACTATTCAATATGGTAGCCACTTGTTGCTCTTGAGCATTTGGAATGTGCCTTGTCCAAAATGAAACATACTATATGTGTAAAATACCAGGTTTTGAAGACTCAATATGAAAAAAAACCCATGTAAATATCTCATTAATAATTTTTATATTGATCATGCTAAAATATTTTTACTTTATTGGGTTAAATAAATGTATTAAAATTTTTTAAAATATCATGAAAACATCTTAGAATGGAGAAATTAATCATGAGTACAAAATTACTAATGGTTCCGTGGGACGCCTCGAACCTTCTGTGCAAATAGCACAAATTACTGATTCTTACCTTCATAATGTAGTGACACCTGATTTTTTTTTTACTAAGTTCGAGTCTTCTCTGCAAACTGTTACATATTTTTAAATTTAACATAAATTAGAATAAATTTTGATAAGCTAATTTTTAAGCATATCACCAAACCTAGATGCCTAGTTTATTGCAAAGAACAAATACTAATACTTATTTACCACCTATATGTGTCATAGAGCCTCTAAAAGGTGACTTCACAGTGTCTAATTTAACCCCCAAAGCAAGCCTAGAGGGCAGATTTTATTATTCTAAATTTGAGTCTCAGAGACATTAAGTGACTTGCAATTTGTTCTTGGTTACCCTACTAGCATATGGCAGAGTGACTATTCCTACCCCAGGCTGGTATCAATGCACACACTTTGCTGTTACCCACTATGCCTCTCCTGCTGCAGCTGGGTTAAAAATCCCTGGTACAGACTGTACAGGTTCCAAAATCATATACAGTAATGTTATACCAGAAGCTTCAAAGAAAATGGTTAGAATGTACTTCTCAAGGGAGGCAGAGGAAACTTCCATTGGGATAGGCTGGAATAAGATTTTTGCCTCCAGATGAAATAATCACCAGTATAAAGGCAATCAAAATACCAAGAATAAAACATCATCGAATTCCATATTTTAAATTCAGTAGCCATTATTGACCTTCAGTTCCAAGACATACATTTAAAATACATTGATATTAAGGCCAATGATGTTGTCATTTGACATTACTGGCCATTCAAAGGTGAAAATGAATCTTTATTGACAGCAGTTATTCCTGAATTCTCAGAGGCTTGTATGAAATAAAAGTATTTAAAATTTTAAAAGGAGATGATTTCAGAACTTGAGGCAGAAGCAGAAATGATTTCAAGCTTTCAAGACATCAGGGCCTTTTTTTAGATTATGCAATATATTAATATTGCTTCACTAAAGATTAATAGTACATTTGCCACATTATTAAGTTAACAGGTTTCTGTGTCTGTGATTCATGCCGATAATAACTTTATTCCTGTTAACAATAATTCTCGCTTGAAATCAGTAACAGAAACTTCCAAGTTGTGCTGAGATCCTTTCAGTCTTAGAGTAGTTCTGCTGCCAGCACTATTTTAAAAACCATCCTTCATTTTCCTCTGACTGGGGATACATGCTTAATATTTTGATTGAACTAGGGCAGAACTAGCAAATACTCCCTTCCCTCTTGCCATCTGTACCCAGCCAAAACAATCCTGTTTACAATCCCAAGGGTCAAATTAAAGATTGGAAGATAAATTATCACCAGGACATATTTTATAGAGATAGAAAGAATCTCAGTGAAAATGTGGTCCATTCCTGGGTTTAGGCAGTTAACATAGCAATAGGCTCATTTTACAACTGGCGGGCTGGTTAGCAGCTGTACTGACTTATGACTCTGCTTCTCCTTATACCTTCTCGAATTGCACAATTGATAATAGAGAAGGAGTTAGTGAAGGTTTCAAACAAGAAGTTGTCATCTGGATGTTTGAGCCGGGTTGCTCTCCCAGGATGGAGGTAAGGCAGGAATCCTAACGTAGTTCACGCACTGTAAGAAAAAACGGAGAATCCATTCCTCAAGGAAAAGACTTGGGTTGACTTTCTTGCCAAGCCACTCAGTAGCTTTGTGTGCCCCTGGGAATTAAAGAAATACTCTGTGCTACTAATGATAATGACAAAGATGTGATTATTGCAACACAGCTCAGGAACTAGAAAAGTGAGGAGATGCCCCTTTTCCTGTGACATTGTGCTTTAGTTCTGATGTTGTGACCTAATGAGAGGTTAGGAATACTTGAAGAGACTCCAAGTTAATGTTAGAGTTTTAGTTAGTATTAGGGTTTTTTTAAAAATGAAGAAATTCTAACACTACCTTGAGGGTTTCCAGTGAGGTAGAGGTGTTGCTGGTGTTTTGTTTTTGTTTTTTTTTTTTCATTTCTGCTACTTTATTGTGCAACTTTTTTCATGGAGTTCCCTTTTTGGTCCTCTAGTGCCACACAATTAGTTTAAAAGGAGAGTATAGACACAAGTATGTTTTCTCTCCCTTTTCTCGTTTTACTTGGCTTATGTTAAAAACAAGGCCAATCCAGGGAGCCTATAAAGACAGCCTACAACAAGTAATGTGTTTCCTCACTGGGTCCCCTCTTCTTAGGGAAAAATCATTCTTACCTATTTTGCCATCAAACTCGATGCTATTTAAAGGATCTAGTCTAGCCCCAAACTATTTTTTAATCCAGGTGAAAATGAAAGTCTTAATACTTTCTACTGGCTTTTGCTTTATTGTCGGGAAAAACAAAAAGCTTATTTGCTTATATGCAAAATTTGTTACTTGCTTTCTTATGTGTCATCCCAAGCACAAAATTAGGGTCACTTTTACTTTTCCAAGGAAAATTAAGAAGATAGACTAGATGACAAAATATTCGTCCATAAAGAATCAGTAGAATTGTCAATAGACTAAACACAGTTCCTACTCTCCTTTGTCAGTTCATAATCATGACCTTGAAGACTCGGGGAACATCCAGCTCATCTGTCACAGAGTACTGGCAAGGGACAAGGCATCTGCCACAGGACACTTCCTCCAAAGTTACTTTAACCACTGTCTTACTGAATGGCTCTTTCCCCCTTCAAATACAGATTCCTTCAGGATATTATCTGCAGACCATGAATTCCAACCTGAACTTGGGTGGATTTCTTCTGCCAGTTGCAGTAATGAATGTCGTCAGCATCCTACCACTACTAATTCTAGCTCCTTTCATGGAGTATTTCAGCACCTGCCTATTTCCCTCTAAGAGAGATGGCCCATTTCTGTTGGCATGCATTAGTAAGTACAACTTACCATTTCAAGTGAATGGTTTACAACTTTTAAAATAAAAAAACACTGTACTAAGATCTAAGCTAGCTATATGCTCTGGAGTAGTCTGATTTTGACAAATTGGGAAGAAGGTGAATTTGAGAGTGATTATGTCCAGCTTCTCAAATCTCTACATAGACATCAGTGTCCCATTTTCTTCTCATCCTTTTATGCTTCCTCAGAAGACACACATAAAGACTTGGTGCAACTTCCAGTGCCACCAAATGGCCTCTTCTTCTTCAAGTAAAGCAGTCTCTACTCCTAAGTCGATGCTGAGAATGTTCTTAAAAATTAACACAGGTAATGGACCTAAAAAATAATGCTGGGCTATACTTGGGAGGCTTTAACTTCTGAACCAGCAGAAAAATTTATTAAAAGTTAGTTGTATTCACAGCTTTAATATAGTACTTCTTCCAATAGTAAAGTGTATAACAATAATTTTCAAACATTTTTTCCAGCTTTATTGAGATATAATTGACACACTGTATAAGTTTAAGGTGCACAGTGTCATGAATTGATGCAAGTCTATATTGCAAAATATTTATCACAATAAGGTTAGTTAACACATCCTTTACCTCACATAATTACAGCTTTGTTGTTGTTATGGTCTACTCCTATTTTTTTAAATTAATTTATTTTATTTTATTTATTTTTGGCTGCTTTGGGTCTTCATTGCTGCTTGTGGGCTTTCTCTAGTTGCAGCGAGCGGGGGCTACTCTTCGTTGCAGTGCGCGGGCTTCTCATTGCGGTGGCTTCTCTCGTTGTGGAGCACGGGCTCTAGGAGCGCGGGCTTCAATAGTTGTGGCACGTGGGATCTAGAGCGCAGGCTCAGTAGTTGTGGCACATGGGCTTAGTTGCTCCGTGGCACGCGGGATCTTCCTGGACCAGGGATCAAACCTGTGTCCCCTGCATTGGCAGGCGGATTCTTTGGTCTACTCCATTTTTTAAAGTGAAAAAAAATGTAGGACTTCTTACTCAGAACACAATCAATAGACTTTAAAATAAAATTTCTGCCAGTGAAATGGGAGAGGAGGAGCATTCAGGTCACACTCTCTTCTGCCTTGCTGTGGTCCCTCAGGTGCTGCCATGGAACAAGAGGACAAACGATGGTACAGGAAAACCAGGCTCAATCTAACGACCAGAGATGGGGGGTCTCAGCCCCTGCTCAGCTACTGAGCTGCTCCTGGGTGAACTGGAAAAGCCACTTAACCTTTTTTGTCTTCTAGTTCACTTATTTTTTTTATTGAGGGGAATGCCCGAGATAAATTTTGGGTTCCTTTGTTCTGTAAGACTTTTGAAATAATTCAGGGTGACATCAGTACCTGGAGCCCAGTTGGGACACAGAGTGAAAGCTCTATAAATGTTAACTAATATTGAGTCATCATTTGCAAGGGGCAGGTCTCATTGTTTGGTGAGTATAAACACAAAACAAAGGGAGTTTGAAACGCTTAAGAAATAGCACGCAATGGCAACCTTATGTCTTATCGTCTACTTGAGAAATAATTTCATTGAAATAGCCAAGGTCAAGCAACTGAAAGATTCTTTTCTCTTGGTTAACCAGTTGTTATTCTTAATTCCTCCTTTGTAGAGATCTGTGAAGACCAAGCAGTCTTCTAGTAACCCATTATTATATATTTTGCTGTTTCTCTGTTTATAAGTTACATTTTAGGGTATGTGCTTCCTATTTACCAAAGCCATCAACAAGATCACTCCAGATCACATCACAAAGTAGATTTGTTTTTGGAAAGAACTCAAAGTGACTAAACTATCCCGAGTTTATTTTGTTATCTTCAACTGTAGAGGTCTTTAGTGCATATTCTGTTTTGATTTATTCCATAAGCCAGTAACCCTGACATTCTTTATTGTCATAGGTTTAGGCAAACTATAAATCTTAATAGGTTTTGACAGTTCTTAAATCTTAAAAAGTGCTTTTTTTGTCTGCCAGTGAAATCCAAAACAGTATTAGTGAATGCCCGGCAGTATTTGAGGATACAAAAGAAAAGTAAGACATCGTACCTACCCACAGCAAGTGTACTATTAATATATTGAATGCAGAAAAAAATGGGGGTAAATTTACATTGCAAAATCCCAGAAACTTTGGCAGTCCTGTCCAGAATCATGAAAATTCAGTCTAAGCTTCCAAATTATGCTTTAGTACTAAAAAAAAATTTTTAATTGCGCTACTTTAGAGAAATATGGTATACAACATGGCTGAAAGAACGACTTTAAAAATCCTTCCTGGGAATTCCCTGGCAGTTCAGTGGTTAGGACTCCACATTTTCACTGCTGACCAAGTGAGGGCTCGGGTTCAATCGCTGGTTGGAGAACTAAGATCCCGAAAGCCATGCTGTGCAGCCAAAAAAAAATCCTGAGAATAAGAAATCTTAAATTCACTTGAAATATGAGCAACTTTCTCTTGGACAATTCTCCACTCTTGCATATTGGAAATCATATCTATTCTTAAAGAAGTGTGTGTGCTTTTCTGGATAGAGGAAAGTTAGACAGAGTTATCTAACATATTGTTTGATGTTAATGAACTAAATATTCCCTGTGAAGACTGGTAACAGACTTATTGGGCAGGAAAAAGAAAAAAACTAGATTCATCTAAAAAAACTGAGCTATATTCTTCTGCATACAGAATACTGAATTCGGTTGTTTCTAAGCCAGACTCCATACATTTGTTCATTTACATATTTGTTCACTTATTTGCATAATATTTTGCTATGGTAATATAAAGAGGTATGCATCTTTTTAACTAAATGTTTGCTTAAGTTTTCCATATTCTGCTTGTGATTATGGAAGATTAATAAGTTTTATCAGGACATATAAACATAAACCTAGGGTACTTCTTGATAGTAATTTACATAACTGAATTAACCTAACATTAAAATTTACTTTCACTTTGAACCCAAGTGCCTTGAAAATGTGAGTGAAGTATATAAATATATAAATGATGAACATACAAATATTTATGAATTCCTAATTGGAACCTAGGCACCTTCATATACATACCCTACTTAACCATGATAATTCATCATTTACTAGGTCAAGGGTCTCAAAGATAATGTCTTATTTGAATTCAGACCTTCTAATTCTAAGCCCATTGCATCATCATCATAATCATCATGATCATTATTCCACTTACCAGCCATACATAGTTCTTAGATTATAGAAGTTATCAGTGTTAATTTGGAAACCTGACTGCTATTTCCAATTAAGGCTATGAAGTGAATGAAAAATTCTTTTGTCATCACAATGAGTAGTTGCTCCTGGAGTCTCCCACTCCCTTTCACATTCAGTCGTTCCCCATCATGTTTAAGGAGGCAGATGGTATAGACAATGACGATGCCTAGTGTTTGACATGGATAATCACAGCCCAGGCCAAGAGTGAGGGATAGAGAAATCTCATTCAGTTGGTCAAACTAGAAATTTAATAAAGGGAAAAAAATGAGCTCACTTTCCTTCATCTAGCTCATAAACAATGCAACGAAAGAGGAGTTTCTTATTCAAGATAGGACATTCTTGAGTTTATCAGCTAAAGAAATCAACAAGTGTACCAAAGTACCAACAATAAAAAATCTCCAAACCTTCCAGAACTGTGAAAGGCAAAGGTTTGATACGCTCAGAGTGTTTCATCAAGACTGTATTTTCCTAATGTTACATGTGACAGATTTGTCTGTTTAAAAGTCAACCTTAATATACTACAAATCTAGAATTAGTGATATTGTGATTTATCCTCTGTCATCGTTGGATATCCTTTGTTTTAGGCTTTTTCAGTTCAAAAATGTTTACACCATGAGTATTTCCTTTCCTTGCCATTAATTAAAGCCCTGGAGTATGTGGCATTTAGTAGCTAGTGCTGACACACACAAGCATTAATCTGACTAAAATTAGCCTAATTAAGATTGTTATTAAGCCTTATACAAAGCAGAAGTGTACAACACAGTAGGTAGCAATTATCTTGGCTTTTAAGTAGCACTGATATTGAAATGCAGATGAAGTATATTCAAATATCTGCCAGACCTTCCTCTTTAAAATAAAACTTGAAAATTCAAATTCTAACTTAAACTCTTTTATGATATAGGTACAGCCAAGGTGTTGGTTCCTTTTTGTATAACCATTAACTTCTACTAGTTCTAATAATTGGCAGTGATATAAAATTTCTTTTTGGTTGGAATCAAAATGCTTGATAAATTAAAAACCAAGTCAGAGATCCAATCACCTTCATTGAAAGTAGGATTATTTCATCAAAACTACTTTTTCTCTATTATAGTTTTTAGAACTGTGACATTTTTCCAAGAAACATCACAGTGTATACCCATCGCAAAATACCTGGCAAGAGGAAGTGTATAAACACTAAAAGAAGTAACATGCAAATATCTAGCCTGAATAACTCGTTCATTCGGTTGTTCACTTGTTTAATAAAAGCACGTTAATGTTCTCAGGTTCTTACTTTTAAAGTTGACATGAACACTGGAATTAAATTTGAGGTGAAGTAGACCATCTAGTAAGCCATCTGAAGCAATAATTTATGCTTACAGACACATTTGTATAACTGATCTCCATGTAAACGAGTTACCTGTTCCAGATTCAGAAGTTAAAACACAAACTGAAGCTGAATCTCCGGAAATGAGTTCCCAGTGGTCTAAAGAGAAACGAAAGACAGAATATGGATAGCTCAATTCAAATACAGGAACATACCACTAGTAGGAGAAACAATAAAGCAAAAAACATATGCCATTCTAATAGTGGGTGAGAAAGATCTTCCACAAAGGCAGCAGATATGTATGATGATAAAATCACAGCTGTCTCTATAAGTGTTTTATGGAGACCAGTATATTCTTACATTAGCTAATTTCATATTCTCAGAATTTTCCAAAATCATGGATCCAAGGGCAATTTCTCAAGGACTCAATAGAATTCCATACTTACTGTTGCGTTACATATCAGAGACTCATACATCAAACTGCACATAAAAAACCCATAGTTTTCTCAGTGAGGTAAATTTAGCCAATAATGGAAGAATCTTAACATATCTATATTGTAGTATTAGATTCTGCTTCAACAGGAAATGGCAAGTACAACCGAAATGTTTGAATAAATTCTGACTTTTAAAAATTTCATTGTGGTCTAGTTTGGAAAATTATTACATGGTGGGATAATAGAATAAACTATAAGAGCTTTAAGACTTTTATAGACCTGTCTACAATCACACAGCCAATATTAAAACATACATTATTTATCTGCATATAATATCTCCTTTGGAACCATGTGCTTTATCTTGTAAATACAGATCTGCTAGAGGTGTAAAATGTGTACATTCTGATAAACTGCACTCTGCTTTGGACGAGTTATGATCTAATAGAAGTTAGGAATAAAAATGGAGCAGATTAAATTTAGGTTGGAATCCAACTTTGTTATGAATTTTTAAAAAGCCATTTTTCACTTGCACCAGACTGCAGTAGCAAATAAAAAGCAAATGTAGTTACCTAGATGCTTCAGGTAAAATACACTTTGCCCTAAAATATCTAGGTAAATGAGTTAAATATTTGTGCTTTGCTTGAAATTGTCTGGAGAATTATCTTTCATTGGATTTTCCTAGACCAGGTCTCATAGTGCTCTATGCTAGAGAAGTTTAATGTGTGTAGAAATCTTCTTGGATCTTGTTGAATGCAGATCTGATTCAGTCCTTCTAGGATGAAGCTTGAGATTCTGTATGTCTAGCAAGCTTCCAGGTGATCCCGAAGCTGTTGATCAGGGACTATACTTTGGGTTTCAAGGACAGAGCAAGAGGCCAAGAGACTTCTCTCTCACATTCCATGCCTATGTACAGGAAACAGAGGCCCAGGTAAAAATGCCACAATTCTGCATCAAGTCAGAGCTAAAATTCATCAGTAGGCAATAAAAACTGATGATTAAACCAAGGTTTGGCCAACCACTACACTCATGGGCCAAATCTGGCCCACGATTTGCTTTTGCACTGTTTGCAAACTAAGAATTGTTTTCACAGATGAACATTTGCAATTGATTTGATAAGAAATGATAACTTTGGGGCTTTCCTGGTGGCGCAGTGGTTGAGAGTCTGCCTGCCAATGCAGGGGACACGGGTTCGAGCCCTGGTCTGGAAAGATCCCACATGCCACGGAGCAACTGGGCCCGTGAGCCACAATTACTGAGCCTGCGCATCTGGAGTCTGTGCTCCGCCAACAGGAGAGGCCGCGATGATGAGAGGTCTGCGCACCGTGATGAAGAGTGGCCCCCACTTGCCGCAACTGGAGAAAGCCCTCGCACAGAGGCGAAGACCCAACACAGCCATAAATAAAAATAAATAAATAAATAAATAAAATTTAAAAAAAAAAAGAAATAACTTTGAATACCAATGAAGTGAAATTACATCCCTCCCAAAAAGAATTATTATTTTGAATTTCATCAATAAAAAATTTTGTAGAAATTTATTCTATCTCTTGTAACATAAGTACCTACATATCTTCAAAATATTGCCTTTTGTCCCACAAAAACTAAAATATTTACTACTGGCCTTTTACAAAATGTGCTTATCTCTTGTCTAAACTAATGTCTCTAATGCTATAAACATTCCTGGATAAAATATCAATATAAGCCATTTTACATAGGACAGGTGACAACCAAAAAAAAAAGGGGGGGTGGACATGATATTTTTTATCTAGATTTACACTAAATTAGTTAGAATGAGAGGTATCATAGAAGATACTCATAGAATTCAAATTCTGAAACAAGAAAGCCAAGAAATTTTGAAAACTTATTTCTATCTACCTTAACACCTTCTTTAAAGTTCATGGGACTAGCCTACAATTTAACTGCACAATTTGAACAATTTAATTTGTATGTAATATCTGAACATATCTGTGATCAGTTTGCTAGTGCTATCAGAACAAGATACCATAAACTAGGTGGCTTTCACAACAGAAATTTATTTCTTACAGTTCTGGAGGCTAGAAGTCCAAGATTAAGGTGTTGGCAGGTTTAATTTCTCCTGAGGCCTCTCTCCTTGCCTTGCAGGTGGCCTGCCTTCTTGCTGTGTTGTCACCCTTCCTTTCGTCTGTGTATGCACAGACTTGGTATCTTTTCCTCTGCTTACAAAGATACCAGTTATATTGGCTTAGGGCCCCACCCTTATGACCTCATTTAACCTTAATTACCTCTTTAAAGGCTCTGTCTCCAAATAATCACTTTGGGGGTTAGGGCTTCAACATATGAATTTTGAAGGAACACAATTCAGTCGATTTTGTGTGTGTGTGTGTGTGTGTGTGTGTGTATGAAATTGGGTTGCATATTATGCTAGATTGGCAGCATTTTTTCCTTTTTCAGTGGTACATAAGAATGTTTCCTCATATAGTTAAATTAATCTGAGATTCAGGGAAGTGTGGTAGGTCAGAAAACAAATAGTACTGAAAGTTTTTTAACAATAAGTAACAGTGTCTGACCCCTGCTTTCTCTACATCCAGTCATAATTTCCAGAGGTAAATAATTTTTAAATTTTAGGTGTTATTTGTCTAAGTTAATATTGCTAAAGAATATGATTATAAAATATTTTTAAACAATAATCATATATATATCATTGCAAAACCAAAGAAAGAATTTTTTTCTGCACTTAATAAGTAGGTGATTTTCCCCAATTTTTTTTCTTTTGACCTCACCACACAGCTTGTGAGATCTTAGTTCCCTGACCAGGGATTGAACCTGGGCCCTTGGCAGTGAGAGCATGAAGTCCTAACCATTGGACTGCCAGGAAATTCCCACCAGTTATTTAATTAAAAAGTTTCCTTAAATTTGCAAACTGCTCTACCAGTTACCACTAGCTTTTTCCCAGTACTAACACATATAGGGTAATGTACTAATGGCCCCTTTTCTTCCGGAAATCTTGCGGACTTCCACGTCTTTGTTCTCTATCTCGACTCTAGATCTGCTGCGCGGTGCTTGCCTCTGTTAGGTCTCTTGCTTACCTCTCTTCCACTTTCTTGGTTTACACCCTCTTTTATTACCCTTTATCTCTAAGCAGCTTTCTAAGAAAGGGTATGTGGAGGTAAAATTTCCAAGTACTTATGTGACTACAAAGTCTTCTTTACCCTCATACTTGATTAATTGGTTGCACATAGAATTCTAAGTTGAAATCACTTTTCTTCAGAATTTTAAAACCATCGCTCTATCGTCATCAGGGACTTGAATGACTATTGAGAAGCCCAGTGCCCTTCTGATGTTCATTCCTATGTTTATGACCTCTTTTCCTAACTGGACCACTCTTCTCCCTACCTATGATATTCCAAAATGTCATATTATTGTGCCCTGGTGAAGGTCTTTTCAACCACTGTACTCTTCACCAGGTGGACTCTTTCATTCAGAGAAATGTTCTGTTATTTTTAAAAAATAATTTCCTCTCCTTCATTTTCTCTGTATTTCTTTTGTCAATTCCTATTGATCAGCTGTTGAACCCTCCTAAAATAATCCAAGAAGTCTCTTTAAAAAACAACAACAATAAACCTTTATTGAGGTATGATTGACCTACAAATAGTTTATAATTTTTTGTGTGTGATAAGAACACAACATAGGGCTTCCCTGGTGGTGCAGGGGCTAAGAATCTGCCTGCCAGTGCAGGGGACGTGGGTTCAAGCCTTGGTCCAGGAAGATCCCACATGCCGCGGAGCAACTAAGCCCGTGCACCACAACTACTGAGCCTGTGCTCTAGAGCCCGCAAACCACAACTACTGAACCTGTGTGCTGCAACTACTGAAGCCTGCATGCCTAGAGCCCGGGCTCTGCAACAAGAGAAGCCACCGCAGTGAGAAGCCCACGCACTGCAACGAAAGAGTAGCCCCCGCTCACCGCAACTAGAGAAAGTCCGTGTGCAAGCAACAAAGACCCAACGCAGCCAAAAATAAAATAAATAAATTTATATAAAAAAAAGAACACAGCATAAGATCTACCCTCTTAGCAAATATTTAAAATATATAATAGAATATTATTAACTATAGGTACTGTGCTGTACGGTAGATCTCTAGGACTTATTCATCTAGTATAACAGAAACTTTGTGTACTTTGATGAATATCTCCTCATTTCTCCCTCCTCCTGCCCCTGCCAACTACCATTCTACTCTCTGTTTCAATGAGCTTGATTATTTTATATTCCATATAAAAGTGATATCATGTAGTATTTGTCCTTCCATGTCTGGCTTACTCCACTTAGCAAAATGTTCTCCAAGTTCATCCATGTTGTCACAAATCGCTTGATTTCCTTCTGTTTTAAGTCTGAATAATACTCCATTGTGTGTATACGCCACATTTTTCTTTATTTATTTATCCATTGATGGACATTATGTTGTTTGCATGTCTTGGCTATTGTAACTAATGCTGCAATGAACATGTAAATGGAGATATTTCTTCAAAATTCTGATTTCAGTTCCTTTAGATACATACCCAGATTGCTGGATCATATAATAGTTCTATTTTTAATTTTTTGAGGGAACTTCCATACTGTTTTCCATAATGGCTCACCATTTTACATTCCCACCAGGAGTGTATAAGAGTTCTTCACTCCACATCCTTACCACCCTTATTATCTCTTGTCTTTTTGATAATAGCCATTCTGACAGGAGTGAGGTGATATCTCATTGTGGTTTTGATTAGCATTTCTGTGATTATTAGTGAGTTTTTTAAAATTTTTATTTATTTTTGGCTCCGTTGGGTCTTTGTTGCTGCACGTGGGCTTTCTCTAGTTGTGGCAAGTGGGGGCTACTCTTCGTTGCAGTGTGTGGGCTTCTCATTGCAGTGGCTTCTCTTGTTGTTGAGCACGGGCTTTAGGTGTGAGGGCTTCAGCAATTGCAGCACGTGGGCTCAGTAGTTGCAGCATGTGGGCCCTAGAGCATGCAGGCTTCAGTAGTTGCATGTGTGCTCTAGAGCGCAGGCTCAGTAGTTGTGGTGCATGGGCTTAGTTGCTCTGCGGCATGTGGGATCTTCCCGGACCCTTCTTGTCTGGTGGATTCTTAACCACTGCACCACTAGGGAAGTCCATGATTAGTGATGTTGAACACCTTTTCACATACCTGTTGACCATCTGTATGTCTTCTTTGGAGAAGTGTCTATTCAGTTCCTTTGCTCATTTTTAATCAGATTATTTTGTTTGTTTGTTTTGGCTACTGAGTTGTAGGAGTTCTCTTTATCAGATATATGGCCTGCAAACATTTGCACCTATTCTGTGGGTTTCCTTTACATTTTATTGATTATTTCCTTTGTGTGCAGAAGCTTTTTAGTTTGATGTCACACTTGTCTATTTTTGCTTTTGTTGCTTCTGCTTTTGGTGTCATATCCAAGAAAGCATTGCCAAGACCAAAGCTTTTACCCTATGTTTTCTTCTAGGAGTTTTGCAGTTGCAGGTCTTAACAATTGAATCTTTGATCCATTTTTGGTTAATTTTTGTGAGTGGTATAAGATAGTGATCTAATTTCATTCTTGTGCATGAGGATAGCCAATTTACCCAACATTACTTTTTGAAGATATTATCCTTCCCCATTGTATTTTTGGCACCTTTGTCAAAGATCAGTTGATAATAAATGTGTGAGTTTATTTCTGGGCTCTCTATTCTGTTTCATTGGTCTTTATGTCTGCCTTTATGCAGTATCATACTGTTTTAATTACTGTACCTTTGTAATATATTTTGAAATTAGGAAGTATGATGCCTTCAGCTCTGTTCTTCTTGCTCAAAATTGTTTTGGCTCTCAGGGTCTTCCATGACTCTATGTGAATTTTACAATTATTTTTTTCTGTCTGTAAAAAGTGCCATTGGAGGTTTAATAGAGATTGCATTGAATCTATACACCACTTTAAATAATATGGACATTTTAACAATATTAGTTCTTCCAATCCATGAGTATGTCATGTCTTTCTATATATTTATATATGCTTTAATTTCTTCAATCAGTGTTTTAGAACTTTCAGTGTACAAGTCTTTCACCATCTTGGTCCACTTCATTCCTAAGTATTTATTCTTTTTGTTGCTATTGTAAATGGGATTATATTCTTAATTTCTTTTTCAGATAGTGTAGCGTTAGTGAATAGAAACACAGTGATTTTTGTATGTTAGTTTTGAATCCTGAAACCTTTCTGAATTTGTTTATTAGTTCTAATAAATTTTTTGGGTGAATTCTTTAGGATTTTCTACATATATGGTCATGTCATCTGCATGATTTTACTTCTTTCCTTCCAGTTTGGATGTCTTTTATTTCTTCTTCTTGAATAATTGTTCTGGATAGGGCTTCCAGGAATATGTTGAATATAAGTGGCCAGAGTGGGTATCCTTGCTTCGTTCCAAATCTTAGAAAAAAAGCTTTCAGTTTTTCACCATTGAGTATTATGTTAGCAGTGGGCTTTTCTTATATGGTCTTTATTATATTGAGGTAAAATCCTTCCATACCTATTTTGTTGATAGTTTTTATCGTAAAAGGCGTGGAATTTTGTCAAATGCCTTTTCTGCATCTTTCGAGATGATCATGTGATTTTAATTTTTCTGTTAATGTGGTATATCACATTTATTTATTTATGGATGTTGAACTATCCTTGCATCCCAGGGATAAATTCTATTTAATCACAGTGTATGATCCTTTTAATGTGCTATTGAATTTGGTTTGTTAACGTTTTGTTGAGGAGTTTTTCATCCATATTCATCAGGGATATTGGCCTGCAGTTTTTCTTGTAGTGTCTTCATCTGGCTTTGGTACTGTGGTGATACTGGACTCATAAAATGCGTTTGGGGGTAACCCTTCCTCTTCTATTTTTTATAAGAGTTTAAGAAGTATTTAAATGTTCGGTAGTGTTTACCAGTGAAATCATCTGGTCCTGGGCTTCTCTTTGTTGGGAGGTTTCTTATTACCTTACTCCTTACTAATATTGGTCTATTCAGGCCTTCTATTTCTTCTTTATTTTTAATCTATAGTTTTCTAATTTATTTATAATAAAGTATTGCATTTTATTAAAAAACAAGTTTTGCTTTTAAAAATGATGACAATTTAAATGTGATGAAGAAGATAAATATACACTCTCCAACAGTACTGACAGGATATCAAAATGGTATAATCCTTTCTAGAGCAATTTAGCAATATGCATCAAAAGAATTAATAAGCCTGGATGTCTATTTAGAAGTAGGGGCAAAGAACGCTTTTTTTTTTTTTTGAATTTTATTTTATTTTTTTTATACAGCAGGTTCTTATTAGTCATCTATTTTATACGTTAGTGTGTATATGTCAATCCCAATCTCCCAATTCATCGCACCACCACCGCTTTCCCCCCTTGGTGTCCATATGTTTGTTCTCTACACCTGTGTCTCTATTTCTGCCTTGCAAACTGGTTCATCTGTAAGGCCTTTTATTTTCTTCTTGAGTCAGTCTTGGTAAGTTGTTATTATCTAGAAATGTATTCATTGCCTCTAGGTTGTCCACTTTGTTGGAGTGTAATTGTTCATAATAGTGCCTTATGATCATTTATATTTCTGTGATATCAGTTGTAACATCTCCTCTTTCATATCTGATTTGATTTAATTGAGTCTTTTCTCTTATTTTCTTGGTTGGTCTAGCTAAGGGTTTTTCAATTTTGTTTATCTTTTCAAAAGAAAAAAACAACTCAGCTTTATCAATCTGTTCTATTGAATATTCTATTCTCCATTTCATTTATTTCTGCTGTAATCTTTATTATTTCTCTCTTCTGCTAACTTTAGGCTTAGTTTACTCTTCTTTTTCTAGCTCCTTGAGAGGTGAAATTTAAGAAGGTTGAAATCATTCTAAGTATCTTTTTTACCACAATGGAATAAAACTAGAAAGAATAACACAAGGAAAATGGGAACACTCACAAATATATGAAAATTAACACACTCTTGGAAAACCATTGGGTCAAAGAAGAAATCAAAGGGGAATTTTAAGTGTCTCAAGACAAATGAAAAGGAAAACACAACATGCTAAAACTTGTGGGGCACAGTAAAAGCAGTAGTAAGAGGGAAGTTTATAGTGATAAACACCTACATTAAAAAGAAAAAAGATTAAATAACCTAAGCTTACATCTCAAAAAAGGCTCACTAATATAAGCTGCAAATCACAACCACCAACTTTAATTTTAAGGCCATAGACATTCCATCTTCAGCTAAATCCATCAACAGTGGTTATTGAAAACATTTCCCCTCTATTCCCTCAACTTCATCTTCATCCACTTACTCTTAGCAAGTGATTGGCCCCTCTAAGTTGCAATCTTAAGGTCATATGGTACATATATATCCTTGAATTCACCTTTCTAGTTCTCCACATTCTCTTTCCCACCCCCAGTGGCTCCTTCCCTCTGCATACAAACATGGTCAAGCCTTCCATGTCTTATGAAACAGCTCCCTGTGATCCTGCTAACTTCTCCAGCAACTTATTTAGCTTTCTCCTTTCTTGCACACCAAACTTCCTAAAAGAATGGATGACACCATTTACACATATTTACTACCCATTGATTCTTCAAGTCCTTGCATTCTGATTCCATCACAGGAGTTCTGTTGAATTAAAAGATAACCAATAGGGCTTCCCTGGTGGCGCAGTGGTTGAGAATCTGCCTGCTAATGCAGGGGACACGGGTTCGAGCCCTGGTCTGGGAAGATCCCACATGCCACGGAGCAGCTGGGCCCGTGAGCCACAACTGCTGAGCCTGCGCGTCTGGAGCCTGTGCCCCGCAAAGGGAGGGGCCGCGATAGTGAAAGGCCCGCGCACCGCGATGAAGAGCGGTCCCCGCACCGTGATGAAGAGTGGCCCCCACTTGCCGTAACTAGAGAAAGCCCTCGCACGAACCGAAGACCCAACACAGACAAAAATAAATAAATAAATAAATAAATAAATAAATAAATAAATAAATAAAGTAGATATTAAAAAAAAAAGGTTTAAAAAAAAAAAAGATAACCAATAATCCATTTAAAAATACAGTTGACTTGCCACATGTTTTATTATCCTCTATATCTCAACATATTTAACAGTATGGTCATTTATTTATTCACGTGTGCATCCGTATGTATCTGTGTGTGAATGTATATATGTATGTTACTTACTGTGAATCAGGGCACTTTTCTTGGTAGCAAGAAATTGGTAAGAAAAACAAACTTGGTTCTTAGTTTCATGAAGCTTCCAGTAAAGTCACTGAAAAAATCATGGTACAAATGGACCCACCAAAATTATTTAAATTCAGATTGTGGTAAGTGTGGTGAATTAAATGGGTATTATAGAGAGATTAACAGGCAGGGTCTAATTTAGATTATGAAATGCACACCTGAAGGATAAATAGGCAGGTGAAGAGTAGGGGAAAATGTTTCAGAGAGAAGAACAAAGCAAGGGCTCTAAGTTGAGAAAGTTTAAGGTGGTCAAGAAAAACAAAGAAGATGGATGTGGTTGAAATGTGATCAGAGGTGAGAAAGCAGCAAGCAGTTGAAGTGCAGGGATGAGCACAGGCAAGAACATACAAGCCATGTTAAGGATTTTGGATTTCATCCTAAGGGCGTGGAAATCTATAGAAGGAAGTCAAGCAGAAGAGTAACATTGAATTTGCATTTATCTAAGATCACCGACTGTTAGGTGCTTAGTAGGTTACAGATGGGCAAAAGTGGGAACAGAAAGACCAGCTAATATGGTATTGCACACAGTCTGGTTAAAAAGGTTAATAACCTAGGTTAGAATGATAGCAGTGGCTATGGAGAGAAGCAGGTTGATTCATAATATATTCTGGAAATAATTTTCAGAGAACTTAATAATATATTTAGAGGCTGGGGGAAAGAGAAGGGACCCCAGATTTCTGCTCTGAGTACATGAAGGTACTGGAGGAGTTGAAGAAGAATGAAGGAGAAGAATTAGGGGAAAAGATAAAAAGGTCTGTTTTGAGTATCCTCTTTGAAACCTTCCCTTAGATGTGAACTATCTTTCCTTTTTTGTGATTTAAAAAAAAATTTTTTTTCATTGAAGTATAGTTGATTTACAATGTTGTGTTTGTTTCAAAGTGTAGTGACCTATCTTTCTGACTTTTCTTTCAGTGGTTTTACTTCTCTTTCTTGCCCCCAAATGCAAATATGAAGACATTGCTTAGATGTTCTCTTTCTCTCCCCAATTATCTTTCAGTTTCACTTCACCCTAAATTCCAACTCTGTGTAGATGGTTTCATAAATCTTCCTCTCTTGACTCAACCAATGTGACCCATAACTCACATTTTTGGTTGTTTTCTGACCACTTCTCTTTAGATTATCTCTTTGCGCCTCTCTCTCAACCCAAAATCAAATTTATTTTCTCCATATCTACTGTGAGTCTTATTTTTATTATTGTTACTAGCATCTCTCCAGTCCCCTAGACTCACAGTCAACATTGACATCTGCTTCCTCCTTGATCCCTGCTTCAGTTGCTATGGTTTTTATCAGTGGAATCTATTGCATCTTATGTTTCTGCCATCTATATTTCCTAGAAGTGGGACCCCTGATTGTAACTCAAAACTCCTTTATACTTTATTAGGATTATTTTTTAATTCCTTATCTTCCTACCTTCAATATCACTCCCATTCTGTCAACCAGCACACATGGCCTTTAGCGTAATCACCCTAAATTCCAATTCTAATCATTTCACTTGTGTCTAGTATCTTCAATGGTTCCATTATCTTCAGAGTAATTTCCAAATTCCTAAAAATATATTAAGTGCCTCTTATGATCTGACCCCAATCTATCTTCTCCCCTGATTCCCAAATAACTTGAGTTTCTCACCATTCTGAAAATTTTTCTGACACCCTCACAACTCTGTGCTTTTGCTCAGGCCATTTGTACTGCCTTCACCTCCTACTGAAACCCTTCTTTCTTTCAAGCATGAAATGATTTATCTCACTTCTCCAGCTAGAAGTAAATTCTTCTTATAGAATTGAATATGAGTCTGCAATGACTGAAAACAAATATTTTTTATCTTACACCCCCCAACTGCCCTAGCAAACTCCTTTACATATAGCAGTAACAGAGTAAATGTTAAATTGAATTGACATTTTAGGTCTCTTTCTGGTGAGTCTTAATGTGCCAAGTAATCTAGATAAATCCTGTGATGAATTTTATCTTAAAGGTAGATAATATTAAAATTCCTTTTTTAAATATGAACTGTTAACAGAACCAAAATCTCTACTTCAATATGAATGGGCCTTCATGGAACCTAATTTAAAGTAATAATAAATTTTTAAATTCCTCAAATTTTCTGTTATTCAGATTTCCTCCTTTTTTACACCTTCTATTTCTTGAGGTCTCAGTAAAGAGCAGATTTTATGGATACATTTAAATGCTGAGATACAATCAAAAAATTTACCTACCAGTTTCTCTATCAACCAAAACAGACACTAAGCTATTTAAACATTAGATTGATTTTTCTGAAGTGAAAGCTTTGCCTTATCTGAAATTTTATGCAAGTTAGCAAAAGGCGACTATCTCTAAATTTCAAGTAAATTCCATCAAGCTAAAGTTTGCCTCTGCTCTAACAATGGGATTAAGTCCAGTAATATGAATGATAAATTGAGAAATGGAATGGTTGCAGTAGATATAAACTGTAACAAAATTGTAACAAAATCGTTACTCATTTTCAACCAAAATTTCCCAGATAATTCCTTAAAAGTAAAAGAGAAAAGTTGAACCACTATCTGAATAATTGCTTCCATTTATATTTGTTTCCTAGTTAATTAACCTTTAATATTTTTTTCCTAAGCAAAAGTTTCTAGTCTTTAATTCTGTAATAGCTGCTTTACTTTTTCTGAAAAGATTAGAGAAATGTCAGAAAACTGAGGACTGATAATGCTTACAGGTTATTTCAAAACTGTTTCAATAACAATTAAAATCTTATAAAGAGATCATTTTATTTAAAATTTTCCCAAATCATTTTTGATTCAGATGTATCTAAAAAAGTTATCAGAATAATATAACTTATCTGAGGATAAAAGTTCAGAACCATTGCTTTAGCTTCAATAATAATTGCTACTAATTGCTACCAGGAACCGTTACAATAATAACCGTACATTGTCTTTAAATCTCATAGCCATCCTACAAAGTAAGTGCCTTTAACCGCATCTTAGAGCTGAGGAAAGAGATAATGAGGTTAAATAACTGAGGCCGTGTAACCAGTAAGTCAGGAAATAGGGAACTAATGTAGCCATTTCTGAGAGACCAGAGCCTGAGCACAGGAAAATCACACAACACAGTTAGCTGGCATCTGGATATCCCCAGAACAACAGCAAAAACAACAGATGCTGAGGATACATCCTCTACTGTCCATGTGTAAGAAATGCTATAGCCTATTACACTGATTTGGGGGCTCTTTTAAATTTTTTTTTTCTTTTTCATTCTTTTTCTTTAGTTGCTGGCAATCTTTCTGCTGCATTGTCCGTGATGGTAGCTGGCTTCTTTGAAATACACAGAAAGCACTTCCATCCAATCGAGCAGCCTCTTTCAGGCAAAGATGTCACCTGTTTCCTCCATGCCCTGTTTCCACCTGGTTCTTCAATAAGTTTTACTTGGAGTGGGTGAAACTCTGGTCAACCCAGCCTGTGAGTAACAATTTTTTCACCACCTGTTAGAACATACTGAGTCTTCGCACAGAACACATCACCTCAAGCAGCTGGAGATCTAGTGCCACCCTGGAGATTTCCTGCAATGCTTCAGAACAAGCCTATGCATCACCCTCATTTTTAAAAAATGTATAATTACTCTTCCTTCCTTTACTACATACAGACTATGATTAATTCTACCTGAATATAGATAGAATGGAACAGAAGATTTACTCACCTGGTTAAAGGCAGTAATCATTTGGTCAGATACACGACAGGAGGAAAAAACTTTGCTAAAATCTAGAAGACACAGCTGATATATGCAGATGCAAACTCTCCTCTTCTCCCTTCCCTCTTCCCACCCCGCTCCCTCTCATTCATAGATAAACTCACATATATACTCCCTCCAAAAATGACATTTCTAATGTACTTTGAGAGTATATAAGCATGCAAATGCAATGAAAATTTGAGTCAATTTTCCAGACAACTCAATGTCTTTAAATTAAATCACACTAAATTAAGTGGGATCACTAGTGTTTCATAAGACAGGTTCAAAGTAACTTTATTAAAAATCAAGCATTTTCTGGCATATCTAGATGGCTGATATTAATTAAACTAGCCACTTTAAAATTCATCAAAATATTTCTGTGACTTCTTGCACAGAAATATGTGTGTGTGTGTGTGTGTGAGTGTGTGTGTGTATTTATCAGTGTGATCTATTGCATCCTATATTTCTATCTTCCTTATAGCTCCCTGTATGGGGAATCCTGATTGTAACTCAAGCACCAATTATACTTTACCAAGATTATTTTTATAACTTCCTAACTCTTCCTACCTTTAACATCTCTCCTGTTCTAGCTACTCAATTCACAACCTTTTGAGTAATTATCCTAAATGACAATTCTAACCATTTCACTTGTTTAAAATCTTCAATGATTCTATTATCTTCAGTTATTCTTAAATTCCTTAAAGAACTATATATTTTATATATATACATGCACACATACACATACATATATATGATACTGAGGCAGTTCTTTGAAAAAAGTCAAAATAAAATTGTGTCATTACAGTCATATATGTGTTAGACTTCTTTTTTATACTTTTAAATCATTTCATTCCACATGAAATAAAAGGTTTTATGAGCTTCTAAAATGTGGCTATCACTGTTTAACACTACAAGGAATACAAAAGAAGTATAAAAGAATGCCACCACACAAATATTTGTGACTTCCCTGATGTTTCCAGAAAATTGTTGGAAGTAGTCAGCCAGAATTTTATAGGCTAGATGTGAAGAAAGGTAATGTATGAAGGTGATGAGTGAATACAGTCAGGAAATCCCCAATCAGCTAAGCAATTGTGGTTCAACACACAAAAGCCAGAGAGACACTTACAACCATGGACTTAAAAAGGCAGATCATATAGTATAAATCATTTAGTCCACCCATCCCTGATTTACCCATCTGGAAACTGAGGTCAAACTAAGTCAACTGACTTATCCTCTATAGAGCTCATGGGGTAGGGACCAGAAGACTTTGTTTTGATTTACAGCTTTGTCACTTACTACATATGTGACCTTAAAAATTCATTTAACCACTAAGCTTCACCTTTTAGATCTTTAAAATGGAAATAATTATAATTCTTCCTTATAGCACAGCATCAGTGTAACAGTCAATGGGAATGAAGCCTACTTCTTGAGAATTAAATGACATAAAATGTGAAAGGGTGTTTTGAACTGTAAAATCAAGAATCATTCTTCTGGAAGGCAGTACAGCATAGCTGTTAATATCTATGGTCTTAAAGTCAGGCAGATCTGAATTCAAACCCACTTCAGCCACTGACTGGTTGTGTGACCTTGAAAAAATTATTCTGCATTTCTGAGCCTTTCTCATCATCTATAAAATGGGGAAGGGATATTGTAAGGACCAAGTGAAATATTTCACATAGAGGAAAAAAGCAGAGTGTCGAATATATAGACAGCACTCAGTATTAGCAGCAGTAATGTGTGCTATTATTGTTACTATCTTTCACATAAATTAATAGTCCAAGACTCAGGGCTAAAGCACAGATGTCCGGCTTATAACTCTTTCTACCACACCTTCCACAATGTGAGCACGAGGAGACCTGGGAAAGTGAGCAGAATCGTGTCTTTCTCACCAGTCATCCTGGGTCCCTTTCTTCTCCTTACTTCTCACCTCCAATCCAACAGCAAGTCTTTGTCTTTACTCTGAAATATAATCTAAATCTGGCCCTGTCTCCAAATGAATTGATCTATGAAACACAAACAGACCCAGAGACCTAGAGAACAGATTTGTGGTTGCCGGGGGGGAGGGGGTGGGGGAGGGACGGACTGGAAGTTTGGGGTTAGCAGATACAAATTATTACATATAGGATGGATACACAACAAGGTCCTACTGTATAGCACAGGCAACTATATTCAATATCCTGAGATAAACCATAATGGAAAAAAAACCATTAAAAAATGTCTTTATATGTATAACTGAATAAACTTTGCTGTACGGCAGAAATTAATACAACATTGTAAATCAACTGTACTTCACTAAAAATAAAATTTTAAAACATGAAAAAATGACAAATCAATCTGGCTCTGTCTCACTATCTCCTTTGCTATCCACCTGGTCTCTAACCCCAATTCTTTTTTTTTTTTTGGCCACGCTACAAGGCATGCAAGTTCTTCCCCAACCAGGGATTGAACCCATCCCCCCTGCATTGGGAGCATGGAGTCTTAACCACTGGACCGCCAGGGAAGTCCTCTAATCCCAATTCTTTCTGAGCCTCCTAACTTGTCTCCCTGCTTCCTCTCCTGCCTGAGCCCATTCTCTTAACAGCTATCCTGCTCTTTCTAAAACATCAGTCCTATCGTTCCCCTGCTTAAAATTCCACAATAGGAATTTGGAGATAAATTCCTTAAATGGTGAGTAAGACTCCACATGATTCAGCCTCCGTGTACTGCTCCAACCACATTCTATAATATTCTTTCCCCTGACCGCTTCACTAGAAATTTGGTGATCTTCATTCTGTGTTTCTAAGGTGTCAAACTTATTTTTGCCCCAAGGCCTTTGAACTTCTTCTCTCTGTCTAGAATCTCTTTTCTTTCCTCTTCAAGCAGCTGGCTTCTCCTCATTATTGAGTTTTCTCAAAGATCATCTCGTCAGAGAGGATTCCCTGGTCATCCCATCATTTTCCAGTCCATTACCCTGTTCCATTTTTTTAAAATAACACTTGTGAGAATCAAAAATTTTCTTATTTATAAGTGTATGTTTATTGCCTGCCTCTCACCATGAGAATGTACAGTCTTGAAGTACATTTTCTGATCTTTCTTGTTCATCTATGTATTCTTCTGTGTTCTTCCCTCCTGAAAAGTACACATACATGGTAGGTGATAAATAAGTATATTTTGACTGAATAAACTAATGAATGAATGAACTCTATAGCCATTTCTATTTGAGTATAATAAAAATATATTATTCAAATTACTGACAGTGTCCTACATTGTTAGCACTGAGAAAGCAACCACAGTGGATCACTACCCAAATTTCAGTGGACATTTTTTACCCCACTAAAAGTCATGTTGAACATTGAAGATGATCTGCAAGAAAAAAAAAATAGAAAACACTTCAAATTATGTCTTAATCATGGCAGTGTATACCCCAGCTATCTCATAACTTGTTTTTGTTTATTCAAATAATACTGTGTGGGTGTCTACAATATGCCTGACACTGCTCTAGGAACTTAAGACACATCAGCTTAAAAAAAAGAAAGAAAGAAAATATTTCTGCCATTGTAGAACTTATATTCTACCAAGGGGAGAAAGGTAATACACAATAAATGTAATAAATAAATCATAGAGCATGTTAGAAGTTGATGAGTGCTAAAGAAGAAAAGATAGAAAAGGAAAAGGGGGATCAGAAATGCCAAGTAGGGAGGGAGCAGGTTGCAGCATTAAGAGATTGGTCAGGATAGACCCCAGTGAGAGGTGACATTTAAGCAGAGACTTGAAAGAGTTGAGGGAGTCATCCACATGGATATATGTAAAGAACATCATTGCTGGAAAAGCAGTCAGTAAATGCAAAGATGGGAGGTGTGTCTGGCAAGAAAGTGCAAGGGGTCTCATGCAGTTGGAGGAGTGAGGAAGAGAGAAACTGGTAAGAAATGAGTCAAAGTGGCCATTGTAAAGACTACAACTTGGGCTCTGAGTGACAGGGGAAAAGGAGTGACATGATATTACTCACACTTAAAAAAAAACAAAACCCTCTCTCTGCTGTAGAGAATATACTATAGTTAGGAAAAGGATAGATGCATGGAGGTAATAATCTAAGGAAGACAAATGAGTGTCTCAGAACAGGAAGAAGCAGTATAGGTAGTGAGAAATAGTCAAAGTTCAGTCATATTTGAAGACAGACCACTAGAGTGAGAGAGAAAGAGGGGAGTTAGTGATGACATCAAAGTTGTTGACCCGAGCAATTGGAAGGATGGAGTTGACATCTATAGAGAGATAACAGGCTACCGGTGGAGCAAGCTTTGAGGAGAAGATCACAAGTTTCATGTTGGACGTGTTGAGGATGAGCTGCCAAACAGAGATATGAAATAGGGCATTGGATATCCAAGCCTATGATTTGGTACTGAAGTAGGGGACAGATGCAATTTGACAGTCATAAGCATTTCAGTGGTATTTAAAGTAATGGGACTAGTTGAGATCACCAAGGGAGTCAGGGTACATACGAAGTCGGTGTAGACAGAGAAGAGGATTCAAGAACTGAGAGCCCTGAGGCACTCCATTATGAAGGCATTCAGGAGAAGATGAGAAATTTGCAAAGGAGATAGAAAAGAACCTGAGAAAAGAAGAAAATCAAGAATGCAACATCTTAGAAGTCAAGTGAAGAAAAGGTATCCAGGAGGAGGGAATGATCAACCGTGTCAAATGCTGCTGATGGATCAAACAAGCTGAGGACTAAGAATTGACTATTGGATTAAACAATCTGTGGGTTATGGGTGATTTTGGCAAGAGCTTTTTGTATGCCCAGAATGGGAACGTTCAAAAGCCTGACCAGAATAAGTTTAAGGGATAACGGGACAAGAGGAATTGGAGACGATTCATTTGAAAAACTTTGCTACAAAGGGAAACAGAGAAATGAAATAGTAGCTGACAAAAGAATGGGGTTAAGAAAGGGTTTTTTATTTGTATTGCTTTTAAGGAAGAAAAATGATGGCATCACAGATTACTCTGGTGGGAATGATTCAACAGAGAAGGAAAGTTGATGGTGTCAGGAAAATACAAGTTGAGAATTTGGCTTAGATAGTAGCAAGCATAGTTCATCAATGGGGACAGTGTGGAAGCCAGAGTGTATGGATGCAGAAACTCACGGGTAGGTAAATATGGTGTGGAGATTCTATGGGAATTCTCTTCCAGCTGATTCGATATTTTTAGTGAAGTAGGATGCCAAGCCATGAGCTGAGGATGAAGGAGGACATCTTGGGGGTTGGAAGAGAGGGGAAAGGTGTGTAGTCGTTGTCTAGAACAACAGGGAGTGAAGGAACCAGGGAGATAATATAGAAGTTACCATGGAGCATAAGGAGGTCATTTGAGGTTTGTGGGCAGGAATTTACAATGGGTTGGTCAACGGGGTTATAAGGTTTTCTCCAGCCACATTAGACTGCATGGATATAGGAGCAGAGACAGCAGATAAAGAATTGTTTTGCCAATCAATTTCCAGAAAGCAAGAGACAGGCAAAGAAATGAGGGAATGTGGAAGAATATGATTCTGACAGTTGAACTTAACTCATCCAGTGGAACTTAACTTGAGTAAAAAGAGTAGTGAGAACATGAAGGGCATGAAAGAGGTGAAAATAATAAAAGGAGTAATGGAGTGGAGGCCCTGAAGGAGGACAAGCATTCTGGTGGTTGAGTAGTCAAGAGTAAGCTGGGAAGATGGAAGGTGGTAGCCAGAGGGGAAGGCACAAAGTTGAGATTATGGAATGGTGACAAGTATTACTCTAGGGCATGGGTTGGCAAACTTTTTCTTAAAAGTGTCAGATAGTAAATGGTTAGGTTTTACACTCTACTCTCTGTTACAACTACTCAACTCTGTCATTGTGGTGTATAAGCAATCGGAGATAATATACAGTGAATGGGTGTGGCTATGTTCCAATAAAACTTTATTTATAAATAGGTGGCAGGCTGGACCTTACCTGACTGTAGTTCAACAAGCCTGGTCTGGGGTGCAACATTCAGGATGTGACCATGGGTGTGAGTGGCTGATGTCAAGTGGAGGACAAGGACATTGGAAAGGAGGTCAAGGAACTGGGAAACAAAGAGGTGGCAGGATGGAAGGTCGGGAGGATGATCTATATGTATGTGTGTGTTAAAATTGCCGAGAATTAAGGCAGAAGTGGAACTGGAGAGCGTGACCATTAGAGGGGAGCTGATGACTTTGAAAAACAGAGGAAAACGTCTTAGAGATTGGTGGCTGACAGCACAAAAGAGAAATATTAGGTGATATAACTGGGTAACATGAGATTCAAAGCTGAAGCTTTTTAGGGATGAGGAAGGAAAAATGACCTGAAAATGGAAATAGTATAAAGTTCCATTTTCTAGGTCTGTGGTGCTTCTCCACATGTTCAAAATAACCCCTCACCAAATGCAATAAACACATTTTAACTGTTTAAGAACAACTGGAGTAAAAGAAATTTCCAGCAACGAGTCCCTAGTACCAGGTCCCTCAGGAAGGCAGTTCTGGTCCTATAGTTTGTAGATTCCGCATATGCTGTGATGGGGCATCTTGGCAAAACACTAATCACCCTCCACCTGGAGACACATTTCAGCTCTCTTTGGCAAGAAGACCAGCTTTCCCGTACACTGAATATTTTTTTACAGTGTCTTCACAGTAAAATGAGAATTTTAGAATAGTGGCAGACTTGTTGATCATATCTATACTACAACATGCCAAAAGAAGTATCATGGAGCCTTAAAAATCAAGCTGATGATCACCAAAGTGGAAAAAGATCAGAACATGCAAGTAGACGCCTGGAATTGGAGATCGGAGGACTTGAGGTGCTAAGTCCTATAAAAGGGAACCGGAGGCTTTCAAAACGATGAAAATGACACCAAAGAGAGATTCACCAGCAGGCAGAGAGCTGGCAAAGTGTGTTCATGAATTATATACCGCACCAGAAGTTCTAGCAAGAGAAAAGCACAGGATTAATAATTAACTAGCAAAGTAATAATGGGCTTGTAGAGTTTCTGCTTTTTCTCAGTGAAAGAAATCGGCCTACTTCGTCTTTCTGCCCATTGTTTGTCTCCTCATATTTATAAAGAGGAAAGTTCATAAGCCACATCCTTTTTATAACCATGAATCATTTCTTCCCAAAGCCTCTTCAGCATTTTCCTCCTACTCTCCTTTGGATCTTCCTGAACAAACCTTGCGAGCTTGGCCTCGGGCTCCTGCTGGTGGTTTGCACTGCACAAGAGAGCTCTGGTACCCACGGCCTCCTGGTGACGATATTTGAAGCCCTTCTTCACAGTATTTTTTTTTTTTTAAACTGATTGGAAATTGAATGCAAACTAAGACCACTTGACTGTTACTGAAATGAATAGACCAGTTTGCTTTTTTTTTTTTTAAAGAAATTCACGTTCTTTTATTTATTTATTTATTTATTTATGACTGTGTTGAGTCTTCGTTTCCGTGCGAGGGCTTTCTCTAGTTGCAGCAAGTGGGGACCACTCTTCATCGCGGTGCGCGGGCCTCTCACTGTTGCGGCCTCTCTTGTTGCGGAGCACAGGCTCCAGACGCGCAGGCTCAGTAATTGTGGCTCACGGGCCCAGTTGCTCCGTGGCATGTGGGATCTTCCCAGACCAGGGCTCGAACCCGTGTCCCCTGCATTGGCAGGCAGATTCTCAACCACTGCGCCACCAGGGAAGCCCCTTCACAGTATTTTATTTCTCACCATCATTACCTTCATCTCCAGTAACTATTTGTGGTATTAAGTGCCCAGTGAGCACCGCCCTTAGTATTGTGCATATCTCTGCTTTCTGCCCTCCCAGAGCTTAAAATCCAGGAAAGATGTACTGATGCTTTTTCCCACCCTCAGCCCCAGCACTCAGCACATCTGGGGCACAGAGCCTCCTTTAAATGTTTATCAAATGATAAATAAAAACACATGAAGAACACACAGAAAGCAAAACAGAAATGTTCAATGAATACAGGAAGGAACATGAATACATTGACATTAGGTGTTAGTAAGTTCATTTAAAAGTGCTGGACAAATGCAGAGTTTTACTGAGGTAAAAGTACAGAGAAATCAGGGGTGAAGTCTTCCTGAGAGGGAAGGGAGAAGGTAATAAAATCTCATTCTTCTTAGAGAGAGGGAAACTAAAAGTTTAGTATATCGGTTTTCTATCACCACATTTCTTTTTTAAAAGAACTTTAGTGTTTATTTACTAGCTCTCACGGTAGAAAAATTTGCAAAGTTCAAAAGAGTAAAAATCCAATAATTCAGCCAGTCAAAGCTAAAACTGTTCATGTTATTTAATGTGTTTACTTACAATATTTTGCCACTCATATACAAAAGAGAGAGATGAGTACAATAAACTCCCATGTATTCATGTTCCAGCTTCAATAATCTTCCACACATGGCCAAACTTGTCTCATTTGTACCTTCATTCACATACTTTCTTCCTCTTTGTGGTATAATTATGAAGCAAATCGCAGATATCATATCATAATAAATACTATAAATATTTTAGCTTTATCCCTTAGATTGCCATGCATATTTTAACACAGTTATGTTGATATGGAATGTACAAAATTATATATACTTATTTCATTTATTTCTGATATTGAAAAAATTATTTTTAAGCGAAAATTTAAAAAAACTTTGCTCCGTGATTTTCGTTCAACCTCTTACCACCATTATTACTATTACTCCAACGATGACTTGGGGGGAAAAAGATAACCATTTTGGAGACCCGATGCTTAAGCTATTGTCTCTCCTTAAATGGTATAATTTAAATGCATATAAAGGGCTTTGCACAGTGCCTTACACAAGTAGTTAGGGGCTATTTGATTTGGTAAAATTAATACTGTTAAAAATAGCTAACCTTATTCAGCATTGTAATAAGCACTTTACATATATTACAGCAAGTAACAGTCACAGCACCCCAGCAAGTGAGTAATGGTCTTACTCTCATTTTATAGAGAAGAACACTGAGGCTTGGGAAGTTTAAGTAACATACCTAAAATCACAGAGGTAGTAAACAGTTGACCCGGGATTTTAGTATAAGCTTATCTAACTCCAGAGCCTATGCTGTTAACCTCCATGCTAGTTTTCTATGATAAATTCAAGATTTCTATAGGGAACCTAATGATGTATATAGAAGTACAGAATCATAGACCTTATTGATAGATTGTCATGATACTATCCAGTACGAGCCTTAGCTCAATCCAAAATTCATAAGAAATATACAAATTGAGGTGAAATTTGGGTGAATATATTGGGACACTCAACCACCAGTAATCATATTTTCCTTGTACCATTACAGCAATATATTTTGCCATTTTTTATTCCTTGTAGACATCTGTAAATTGTAACATCATAATATAGCTTACTATAGTAACTTTAACAAAGTCCAACAGAAATTTTGCCTGTTTTGGTAAACTTTCTTTGAGATATGATCAATACTAATTTGAAGAATATCTATGAAAGTATTTTAAAGAGAATGTTCTAAACTCTGACCTTTTTTCTTCTCAGTCTCTGTAATATCACACAGATTTGTTCCAAGTACCATCAGAGGAAACTTTATGAATTGTTTGACACTGTTCAATGGATTTGGTTGTTTCATGGGGGCTCTGATGGTGGAGTTGGTTTACCTCATCACAGAAGGTAAAAACAGTTTCATGGTATGCTTATATATATATTGATTCGATGACTAGAGAACTGAGAGAGAAAACGTTAAGAGAGGGGCTTTGCTAGTGTAGTCTTTTTTTAAATTGATCCACTTTTGCAATTAAGATAGAATTAAGATAGGAAATAGACTCTTGCTGTATTCATTAATTTCTAGGAATTGTTTTTCTTTTGATAGGGGGAGGTAATTACAGAATGTCACTTCTCATGAGACCCTGTCTGCTGTCTTTCTTTCGTGTATTTTAAAACAAACTGGTCCTTATATTCTTACTAGGTCTTTCAACAGGGCTGTATTCCACAATGTGTCATAGCTGGCATAGGTTACCCTCAGAAAATGTAAGTCCTGTGTAAATATAAGAGGACAGGGTATCTGGATGATCCTTTATCCAGAAATAGTGTCTGTGCAACCAAAGAGAAATTGTGAGTTGAATGACAACTGATCTTGGAAAATTTTCCCTATAGATATTTTGGTAAGGAGAAATAATCAATCTGAAAAATTCACATGCAACATAAAAAGTACTACTCTTATATGGGCTGGTAGAAAAATCAAACAGGATAACATTAAAGATTAGTTGTCACAGTGAAATGTCTTTGGCTGTTTTTTAAATCTACAGACTTGTTCTTTTATTTGTTCTGTTAATACAGCTTAAAATTTATTAAATTTGCTTGTGCTTATTTTATGGGAAATACTGCATGCCTATTCTTCTCTGCTTTCAAAAATACTTATTGTTATACTTTTAAAATAATGTAAAGAAATATTCATTTGTATTCTCTACAAATAAATTTTACTTACCTACGTTCACATTATGGAAAACATAAATTCTATGAATGAGAAACTCCTTGTAACACTAGGGTTTCCATTCAAAAATTATTTATGGAGGATCCACTCTGTTCCAATTACCATACTGGGCACTAGAAACACCATGGCAAGCAAAATAAACTTCCAAACCATCACAAAATTTCCAGGGGTGTAGGGAAGCAATAAAATTGAGTGAAGAATTAAATGATAGGTATAGTAGAGTTCTAGGGAACAAATCTACAATCCTTGATTGTTAAGATCAAACCCTGTTCTTTTCTTAGTTGACTGAGAAAGTTAAGCCAAAGTATATATTGAATACTTACCATGTGCCAGGCCCTGTGCTACATGGAATTATGTGAGATATGGTTCCAGTTTTCAAAGGGCTCAAATCCAAACTGTCACAATTAAGTGTGAACTACAGGAGTTGTTGACATCTCTGATGATTAGATTCTTTAAATGCAAACAAAGAACAAAGCACTGGTATTAGGATTTTATAAGATAACTTGGAAAATTCTTACCTATATCTCTACCTCAACATCTTAGTTGTTGAACATGTTTATTTTCTTCAACATTACTCAATGAAGATGTTTCTGAAAATTTGCTTAAAAAAAAGGTCTATAATCAAATTACATTTGACATATTCTAGAAAGACTGCAAGGTCAAACATTACTATCAGTTTACCTTTTATATAAGTCTAGATTTTTCATATACGTGCTTAAGCAAATGAACCAGAGTCTGTCCAAACTTCAAGTTAAGTTCTCCACACGGCAGTTCTCACTTTAGTCATCAGCCACAAGTTTGGAGGTCCCCAGGGCTGCCATCACTTCTGATAAGCTGGCTATAAATATGGAGATTCCCCACAGACTCCCCCTCAGAACTGATAATTTGCTAGGAAGCACAATACTTAGGATTACAGCTTTATTATAGCAAAAGAATACAAATGGGAATGTGATAAAGGGAGAGAGGCATAAAACAAGGTCTGGGAGGGTTCCAAAAGTGAAGCTTCTTTCACCCTCAGAGATGTGGTACACAACTGGCACATCAGTGTGTGACAATACGCAGAGTATTATCACCCAGGTAAGCTTACCTGAGCTTTGGTGTGCAGACTTTTTATTGAGGCTTTATTAGGTAGGCAGATTGACTGAAACATTGGCCATTGTAGTTGAACTCAATCTCCAGCCTCTTTTCTCTCTGAAGAGATCGGGCTGATATCCTGTGGCTCAAAACCCCAACCCTCTAATCATATGGTTGGTCTTCCTGGCTGGCCAGCTCCCATTCTGAGTCATGTCATTAACATAAACCATCAGGTGGGGCTTAAGAGGCCAACCATGAATAACAAACATACTTCAATCACTTAGGAAATTCAATGGTTTTAGAGTTTATCTCCCAGGAACCAGGAAGAAAGACCAGGCAATTTCTTTATCACGCACAACTATTCTTGCAAATACATTTCACTGAAAACCTAAATTTTTATTGAGAATCTGCATAGTGTGGTAGGACCTGTTATATACATTACTGGGTTTATTACAGCAATCTTATAAAGTTGATATTACTACCCTCATTTTTGAAATTTAATAATTAAGACAGAAATAAGAAAAATGAAGTGCTCCAGTCACCACCACTAGCATCTGACAGAGCTCTGACCCTCCCAGCATTCTGAAACCACTGCCAATGTTTTTCTTCAATATTTATTTACTTATTTAATTTTATTTTGGCTATGCCGGGTCTCAGTTGTGGCACGTGGGATCTTCATTGCGGCATATAGGATCTTTATTTGCAACCAATGTTGATTTTAGTACATCAAACAGCTACTAAGAGTCACACAGTGTAAGGGCTTTTTACTTCTGCAATACAATCTCCTTGGATGGAGGTCTGCATATAGGATATTATTGATAATATTCTAGACATAGTAAAAGATAGATTTTTAAAAGTTTATATAATTTTGGCAGTTTGGTGCCCATGCAAGGAGGTTTACCAAGAACACATGGTGAGGACAGCTTAGCAACATGGGATGTGCAGGGGAGATTCTCTAAACTTATGTTCAAAAGAACACCATTTAAATTACTGATGAGTGATTTGATTTACTTTTGAAAAATTTTTTTTCTGTTCATAGTGATACCGTGTTACATCAAAGCACATCCCAATAAATTAAGAGTCTTACAGTTGGATGTCACCTTAGAGGTAATCTAGTCTAACATGGTACCAAAAACTAGAAGATGTACCATCATCTTCCAGTGCCCAGAAAGATTCTCTACTTTGAGAAGTAACCTGAGTCTACTCATCTGTTGATAACTGTATTCCACAGGATAAGCTTAGTTTTCTATCCACATAGCAACTCTTCAGACATTTGATAAATATTTGGAGAAGTAATGTGGTACAGCGTTTAAAAGAGTAGGTCCTGTAGTCAAACTATATGAATTCCAATCCAGGTAGTCTAGCTGTGTGTCCTCAGTTTTCATGCCAGAAACAACAACAATAAATAATTCATCATGTTTCTGAGAGGATTAAGTAATTAATATGCACAATAAGTGCTCAATAAAGACAGCTATTATGATCCCCTTCTATTTTATAGACAAACCACTCCAGTTTTTTTCATGTTACATGATTCCCTGATTTTTCACTATCAAAACCCTTCCATCCATTAAACAAACAACAACTTGACAGTATCTTTCTTAAAATATGGTTTCCAGAATCAATCGCAATACTCAAAATGGGTACATCAAGATAGATATGTTACTGTTATCAACCTTCTCTCTCTCTTTATTTCTCTCTCTTTCTTAATGCCAACGGAGACTGTGCTGACTTTTTCAGTAGTTGCATCACACCTGCGGTAAATTAAAACCCGAGGCTTTTTTTTATTTTTGGCAGTTTCTCTCAGTTCAGTTCCAGTCATCTTATCACAGTTTCTTTTCCTAATTAAATGGGGGACTTTATCTCTATCCTTAATAAATGTCAACCCATCATTCTAAATAACAGACATTTAAAAAACTTGATTCTGTCATCCAGTGAATTACTAATTTTACTTCTTTACCAGCTTTGTGTCATCTGCAAATTTAGTAAGCAAGTTCCTAGACTTCTTCCAGGTAATTGATAAAATTGTTGAACTGGACAGGACCAAAACCAAAGCCTTGTGGAAAATTCCTAGAGCTCTCACTGCAAGTTAATGACAATCAACTAATCCTCCCCTTTTGGATATAATCATCTCCCACTTCACCTAATTACTATCATTCAGCCCACACACTTCTCCATCATCCCCGGAATGACATCACAGGAGACTTTTGTCACATGTTTTTCTAGGAATAGGATATATCTGAGTTTGTGACAGTCCCTTTAACCATCAGATTAGCATTCGTCAAGAAAGGAAATGAAGTTCATCTAGATGATTTGTTTTAGTGACCCTAAACTGGCGTATGGTGACTAATTAGGACCCCTAAGAGAGGGTGATCCTTTGACTTTTTGCATGACTTTGGGTAGGTCATCATCACTCTAAGACTGTTTCCTCCTACGTAAAAAAAGAGAATGCTGCACTTCAGTTTTCTCAGAGATGATGGGAGGATAAAATTAAGTAATGTATTTGAAATTTTAATGCCAGAGATTATTTTAAATATAAGATAAAGCCATAGTCGCACATTTGGTTAGAAATAAGATGGGTCTATTTAATCAAACAACCAGACCAATTTCTTTGACAGAACCGACCATAGTGAAGAGAACACTATAGCTCTACGCTTAAGCATCCCACAAGCCTCCACATTCCATTTAGCATATAGGATATTTTAAACCTTTAAGGATTCATGTCAGCAGAGCATGTGTGTATGTGAGTGTGTGTGTGAGTGTTAGCGTATGATTGGAAAAGATGATCAGCTATCACAGTCTCCAAGTTGCATTAGTCATTTTTAGCACCATGATGGAGAATGGTGTGAATGCGGTAAATTCAAAAGATTTCTCAAAACTTGACTGTGCAGACAGATAACTGTTAGAATGACATTTTCAGTACAAGTGAGAAAACTGATCCTTCTGGGATCTCTAACTCTGAGTGCTTTAAAGAAGATACAAGACTAAACCCATCTTCCTACACTAATCATTTCAGGAATAGTTTATCTAAAAGTAGCAATGCTAATAAAAGGGAGTGAAGAAGTCAGTCAAACTGCTTATTTCGACTCTATGCCATTAGCAACCAGATCAATTTTCTCACACACATGAGCGCGAGCTTACCTTTTGACAAAAATAACAAAATAGAATTCAGTGAAAAGTGACATCTTAGTTATGGATGTGTAGGTGATTGAAAGATCCAAAGGAAAATGTCTCAGAGAAACTGGATAATTGGGCAGAATCAAGAGGTCAAGGTATACATCTTCTTGCCCCTGTTAGTCCTTCCTCTTCAGAGTTCAGGAAAGAAGCAGAGAATTTAGCTGTTTAATTCCCACCAAGAGCATTTTAAATTAGAATAGTGATCTTTTAAAATTCTCATTTAAATATCTATGATTATTGAGACCACTGACAGCCATCTCAGCATGAATCAAGGAGTCGTTCTTGAAACAGGAATTTGCAGTTGCAGTAAACTTGAAAGAAGAAAGTAGTTATGCATCTGGAAGGCTATTCAACTGGATTTCACAGGTCCGTGCCTATTTTCTTAGAGATGTGTTTCTTCAAATTCACATCAATGCCTCAGGTCTAACTACAAATGGGTTTCGAGATGACAGATTTTTAGACCCAGAAGGGAAAAGAAGTGGCCTGCTACCCCGTAATTCACCTTTAGCCAGGCCATATTCTACTTGACCATCAACTGGCGTCGTGCCACTCTTCCCGTGGCTAACATGGCATGCCCCCAGTGCTCCACGGGCAAAGCTGCTCTTGACCATCCGTCAGAATCAGGTGCAGAGTCCCCCTCGTCCAATAGGGTTACATATCCCAGAAACAACTTATTCTACACCCTCAACCTTTGGCTCCAGAGAGACCCTCAGAGCTGCTCGGAGGCCTTAGGGTTCATAACAGTATCAGGGCAAAGCCCAAAATACTTTTCAGATGGGGACAGGAGCATCCATTGCTGTTGGCTCATGAGAGGTAGAAATGGAGGAACTTGGAGTCAGACCAACCTGAGCTCAAACTCAACTCAGCCCTTGATAAACTGTGAGGTCTTGAGCACTAGGGGTTCAGAACAGCCCTCCCCAAGATGTGCCAGTTTGGCCTATTATTTATTTGAGCTAAAGTTTGGATTATTTTTGAGCTAAAGTCAGTGGAGACTTTACTGCCCCTCCCTTAACTTCCTAGAAAAATTTAAACTGGGAATTTTTCCCGGAAAAAGAGTTTTCACCAGAGATAAATTTTATCTAAGTGGCCCCATCTCTATGGCAGGGCAAACATCTAATTACCAAACATCTCCTCTTTTTCTTATTATCCTGTGAATTACCCTCTTTCTTTGGAAGCTCCAGGTCCCTATCCCATTTCTTACATCAGGATGGCATATATACCTCATTTTATCTTTCTTTTTTTTGAACCTTTCATGTATGTGGGGTTCCCCGTAAGTACAAAATTAAATTTGATTTTCTCCTGTCAATCTGTCTCATGTCAATTTCATTCTTAGACAAGCCAGAAGAACCTAGAAGGACAGAAGAAAGTCTTTTTCACCCCTGACTGCACATTACTTAACCTGTCTGAGTCTCAATTTCTCCTTCTCTAAAATGGTATCACTAACAATTTCCAAGATATCTATGAGGACCAGAGGAAATAGATATAAAGCACCAGATCAGTAAAGGTGCACAAAAATAATGATTTGTATTGTTATTGTAATTTGAGTGGGATCTCAACATTTTCCAAGTGGGCTAGGATTATCATGGGCATGATGTTCTGGTTTGGCATTTTTATAATTCTTCAGAAAAGAATGTGTCCCATAAATGCAGAGCTCAGGTGTCCTATCAGCTTTAATTCCAGGACCATATTGGGATGAGATGAAATAAAGCCACATTCTGAGATTCTTCTTGGCCTCATGGACCCATGCCATTAGTGGTGCTCCCTTTGCATGGCAAACTTACATGTCTAGATAGAGTTAGATTCACATCCATGTTCATGTTAAGAGTGCCTGCAAACGGTGTTGAAGTTGACACTAGAAAGATGAGTGGTATTTGGCTTGGTGAGCATAAGAGTGAAGAATTTCTGGTAGAAAGAACATATACCAAAGCCTGGAAGTAAGGAATCACCTGGTGCATCAGAGGAACTCAGAGAAGATCAGTAACCTGAAAATATTCAGGAAGTATCACATGAAGTCAGGTTGAGAAAGTAGAAGTAAAATCATGCAGGACCTTTGGCTTACAGGGATTTTTTTTTTTAAACCTGTATGCAATAAGAAATTATAAAGGCATCAAGCAAGTGACATGAGCTATTTGTGTTTTAAGATCACTGTGGATGCAATGTAATTTGAAAAGGAAAGAAGAATGGCTTGGGAGAAGCCGGAAGGGTTCAAATGAAGTAACTCAGGCAAGTCTAGTGGTGATGAACTAGTGAGGAAGTAGGCAGATGGAGAGAAATGGATAGATATAAGCTTGATTTCAGAGGTAGAATCAATAGTGCTTAGTGATGGTTTTGATAAAGTCAGGAGGTGGTAGGATGCAGAAGAGAGGAGTGGTATCAAGGAAGCATCCCAGATTCTGCCAAAAGCAACTGGGTGGGCAAAGATTCTATTTACTAAATGGAGAACACTAGAAGACAAAGAGGTTGAAAAACTTTTCAGCCATTCATTTTTTAACACATTAAGTTTGACCTACCTGTGAGACATCCGAATGGAAATAGCTGGATCTCAGAAAAAGGATCTGGGTTAGATATATAAATATGAGAATCTTTGGCACAAAAATAGCATTTGAGCCCATGGAAGTGAATAAAATTATCTAGTGTGAATATTAAGAACGAGGAGAAAAAGGACACCAGCAACTAGACCTGAAAAGCCTCAATAACAGAGGTTAAATGGAGGAGAAATGGCCAGCCAGAGAAGGAAAAGGCCAGCCAGAGGGTGGAGGGAAATATATACATACATACATGTGTGTACGTGTGTGTGTGTGTGTGTGTGTACTGAAGATAAGAGAGAGGACTGATTCAAACAGGAGATGATAAATTGTGTAAAATGCTACTGTGAGATCAAGTAGAGTGAGGAATGGAAAGCATCCATAGATTTAGCAAGAGATCATCACTGGTAACTTTAGCAAGAGTCATTTCAGCAGTGAGAAGGGAAAGAAAACCAGATTGGAGTAGGGTCAAAAATATCTAGTAAGTGAGGAAATAAAGGCATCACATCCAAACAACTCTTTTGAAGAACTTCCTCTGAAGATTTAAGAAATAAAGTGGTGGTTTGGAGGAAGCTGTGGGTAGATTTACCAGATTTAGCACTTAAAAATATAAGACACCCAATTATGTTTGAATTTCAGGTAAACTAAATTTGTTTTAGAATAAGTATGTCCCATGCAATATTATGGATGTACTTTGCATAAATTATACTTTACAAAATTATGTGTGCGATATTTAGGACATGGTTATTCTAAAAAAATAATTCATGGTTGTTCTGAAACTCAAATTTAACTGTGAGTCCTGTGTTTTATCTGGGAAACTGAGATGTGGGTTCGAGATACATTTTTTTTTAATTTTGAGAGATACTTGATCATGTTTAACTGATGAAATTATCTGGCACAGATGGAGAAGTTAAAAATGCAAGAGACAAAGGGAGGTTGACTTCTTATCAGAGGGTGGATACTTCTTTCCTGCACTGAAACAGAAGAAAGGAGAGCGTGGGTGCAGGTGCAAGCAGATGTGTAGTTCTGGTGTCAGAAATATCCTGGAGGCTTCCTTTCAAGGCTCCCAACTTTCTTTATAAAGTAGGCAGCAAACTATTCATGAAAGCAAAAGTGGCTTAAGATGAGAATAAAGAGTAGGAAAGACAGGGGGATAGGAATTTGTTATTTCGAGAGCTAGAAAAGATGATTTAGAAGAGAAATGTTAAGAAGGGTGGCAGTGTTGAGGACCCAGTTGACACTGGTGATCATGAAGGGTGATTTTGCCCAGTGCTATTCAGGTGCTCAAGGCAGGCATGAAACTGTCTGGTAGATTTTAAAATGGTCTAAAGACCATAAGACACAAGAAGAAAGGCACAAACTCTATTCTTGATTTTAAGTAATTTAGGGTAAATCTTATAGGGTAAATCTTATAGGCTATTTCCCTATAAATATGCAAAAAATGAGAAAAGTTTTCTTCTCAAATTTTGATATTAATAAGTCTACACCAGTAGCTAATTGGAGGTGCAAATGAAAGGACAGACTGTACAAGCAAGCAGATTTGGGGCAAAAATCAGTTCCTGCTATATCCATGATGTTATTTAAATTCAATATTTCACTCTTTGAAATAGCTCCACTTAGAGCTTGATTTATTAATTCAGTCCACAAAAACACATTAGGTTCCTACTATGTGCAAGAACTGGCTAATACTGAATTAATAATACCATGGCTGATGTTTAATTAACAAGAAGAACCTTACAGAAATATTTGACACTCAAATTAATATCAGATATATTCATTTGACTAATGCTATTACAATTACAGTTCAGAGCTAATGGCATTATCGGGCTATTATCACAAAGCATTGCCTCTCTTCTAAAACTCATTTCCATGATAATTCATTGAAATCATCATGAGAACACACTATCTTGATGGGTTTTTACCTCCCAATGCTCTTCAAGAGAATGAAATCACCCTTATAAGAAAGCTTGTTATCCCAAATATCACCCAGGCCCGTTCTCCTGCAGTTCAGGTGAACAATGCATAGAGATTTCTCAACAATTTTGAAAGACACTGTGTCCCTTCCTGGAAACAGCAAGTTGATTTCATTTTTATCCACAATTCCCAAGAAGTAGAAATGCAAATTTTAGTCTCGATGCAGACATTGTTATGAGAACAAAGTATTGAGCATGTGCAGATCCGGGGCCCAATCTCCAATCACCCATTCATTCAACAAATATTTATTCTGTCTCCTTTACATGACTTTATGCAAACAGTTCAGCCTCTCTGTGTCTCTGTTTCCTTGTCTGTAATTTGAGGGTAATAATAATTTGAGTAGTTATTAGATAAATATGAAAAAGTGGTAGAAAAGCCAAAGTTAGAATATAGTTGTTAGGCATTTTTTCCTTCAGGTATCATGAAAATTAATGTGTTTTAAAAATTAACTCAGGTAGGAGAGCTAAGAATCTCAAATGAAGCATTTAAATCAGGTTACTGAAAGGAGGAAGGAAAGAAATTAACATTTATTAAGTGTCAGTTATATGCAGACCTTGCTGTATGCATTTCACAAAGATATTATTTCATTAAATCTTCACAACAATTCTTTGGGGGTAGATATTTGTAGCCCCACCATGAATAAGAAGAAAATGAGCTCAGAAAACTATACAAGTTGCACAAATCATAAAGCCAAGGTGGATCCCTGATTCCAAAGCTCTTTTCACTGCACAGGGTTTATTTCTCTGGACACAGAAGCACGTCCACCCTGGAAAATGATGGGTACATCTTTTTAATTGCATACTTCTTGGCTCCCAAGCAAAAAGCACATAGTGAAGTGATAGATGTGCCTAAAATAAAGTAAGGTGTAAAACCCATTTCAGTTTTGTCTCAACAATTTTGGATGTTTGCTAGATGACCCCCATTATAAAATAACTTTTAAAAAAGTCTAACAAAGTTTGAGGTAAATAATTGCTCCCTGTGTCCAACTATCATTTGAAAAATTGCAAAAGGCACATTTTAAGATTTTCAAAGTTTCAATAAAAACAAAAATAAACAAATGGGACCTAATCAAACTTAGCTTTTGCACAGCAAAGGAAACCATAAACAAAACGAAAAGACAACCTGCAGAATGGGAGAAAATATTTGCAAATGATGTGACTGACAAGGGCTTAATTTCCAAAATATACAAAGCTCATACAACTCAACAACAAAAAAACAAACAACCCCAATTGAAAAATGGGCAGAAGACCTAAACAGACATTTCTCCGAAGAAGACATACAGATGGCCAATAGGCACGTGAAAAGTTGATCAACACTGCTAATTATTAGAGAAATGCAAATCAAAACTACAATGAGGTACCACCTCACACCGGTCAGAATGGCCATCATTAAAAAGTCTACAAATAATAAATGCTGGAGGGGGTGTAGAGAAAAGGGAACCCTCCTACACTGTTGGTAGGAATGTGAGTTGGTGCAGCCACTGTGAAAAACAGTGTGGAGGTTCCTCAGAAAACTAAAAATAGAATTACCATATGATCCAGCAATCCCACTCCTGGGCATATATCCAGACAAAACTATAATTCAAAAAGATACCTGCACCTCTATGTTCATAGCAGCACTATTCACAATAGCCAAGACATGGAAACAACCTAAATGTCCAATGACAGATGAATGGATAAAGAAGATGTGATACATATATACAACGGAATACTACTCAGCCATAAAAAAGAATGAAATAATGCCATTTGCAGCAACATGGATGCAACTAGAGATTATCATACTAAGTGAAGTAAGTCAGAAGGAGAAAGACAAATACCATACAACTTACATGTGGAAGCTAAAATATGACACACATGAACCTATCTATGAAACAGAAACAGAATCATGGACATTGAGAACAGACTTGTGGTTGCCAAGGGGGAGGGGTTTGGGGGAGGGATGGAGTGGGAGGCTGGGGTTAGCAGATGTAGGCTTTTATACATAGAATGGATAAGCAACAAGGTCCTACTGTAGAGCACAGGGAACTATGTTCACTATCCTATGATAAACCATAATGGAAAAGAATATTAAAAAAAGAATGTATACATATGTATAACTGAATCACTTTGCTGTACAGCAGTCATTAATGCAACATTGTAAATCAATTATACTTCAATAAAAAAATTTAAAAATAAAAAAATAAAGATTTCTCACAGTTCCATTACCTTCAGAATAAAACAGTAGTTAGTAAAAAGGGGAAATACTGCCTCTTCCTCCAAAAAGAGACAGCCAAAGTCTGCCTTGAATCAAAAACAATATGCTTTAGCACTTAAAATAATGCCATGTATACTTGAGGTATTGGGTAAATCTAGGATTTCAATAGAGAATACAGTGAAATGTCACTGAAGGGTTCAGAATCGACCAGTTTTTGTCACTTGGGGTATTATAATTTCCAAAATAAAATCTTAGGACAGGTTCGTAAATAGCACGTAACTTGCAGGTTACAATATTGAGGCTGTTATCCTGTACTTTGACTGCTGAAGAAGAGTTGGTTGTGATTGAAACCCAGCCAATTCTGATCTTTTATAATAAATCAGAAATGATTTTTAGAAGTCAAAGTTTTTCAAAAGTATGTTTGATGAAGTGGTTTTAAAATATTATTTTTCTGCCATAAAGGTAATAAATGATGAAATAAATCCAAAGTATATAAGAAGGGAGAAAAAAAGACTTTGAAAAGATAATAGCAATTATTATTTGGGTAAATTTTCTTCCAAATTTATTTTTATTTGTGTGTGTAGGTATTAAATTTATATGGGTATATATTTTCAGCAAAATTAGTGTCCGAATTAATCCTGCTGAAAGCTCAATAAATAAATTTGTATCAAGCACCCACCTTTTGTTCTTTCTTTAAAAATATTGAGAGCATATTTCCATGTCTCTCCAAAAGAATAAAAGCTCACTTTTAACAATTACTTGATATATTTCATTGCATGGATGAATATATATCTTAATTTAATTTGCCTTTCCCTTCTTGAGGAATGTTTAGGTTGTTTCCCATTTTCTAATGCTACAAATATTACTAAGGTGAGCATCTTTTATATAATATTAAAGTACATCAACTTATTGTCTCCGTGGAATAGAATCCTGGAAATGTGATTGCTTTCAATGAAGTTAAATATTTTAAAGACTCCTGAGAAGTAAAGCCAAATTGTTTTCTAAAAGGCTACATCAATTATGCTGCCAGTGTGGTAGGATATTACTTGTCTCAATGTATTAATTTCAGCCCTGAGAATATTACTATTTTAATCTTTGTTAATCGGATTAGCAAAAATTATATTCCATTGTTACTTTAATTTGTGTTTTTAAGAACAGGAAATTGAAATTTTTAATGTTATGAACATTGCTATCTTTTCTTCATTCATAAAATGACTTATATTCTTTGCCCATTCTTCTTTTGGTCTATTTGTGTTTTTTCTTATTGCTTTCTATGTCTTTGAAACTTTAGAGATATTATTATCGTCATTTATTGCTAATATTTTCCCGGTTTTAACTAAACATTTAATTTTATAGATGAGTTTTTTTTACATGTGTTTTGCTGATATATGTAATCAAGTCTATCAACCTTTATCACTGTGATTAATTTCATTGCATTTAGCTATAGTTATGGAATTTTAGTAGATTAATAGTTTGAATAGAATTTTCTCATTCATGTGAACTTAATTTTCGTGTTAAGTAAAATAACACTTATTTGATTCAAATAAAAAAATTGCACAACATAGTTTGATATATGTTGAGAAAGGTTAGTTAAACCAGAAATATTCCACAACCATAGGATAAGTGAAATGATTCTGGTTAGTCAATGATGTGTACTTTATTTTTATTTTTATTTTTTTTAGATATTTTTTGATGTGGACCATTTTTAAAGTCTTTATTGAATTTTCCTTACAATATTGCTTGTGTTTTACGTTTTGGTTTTTTGGCCACGAGGCATGTGGGATCTTAGCTCCCCAATCAGGGATCAAAGCTGCACCCCCTACATTGGAAGGCGAAGTCTTAACCACTGGACCGCCAGGGAAGTCCCGTGATGTGTACTTTAATATAGCCTTAGTGCTCAGGTGATCTTAGGACTGTTTCAGGGCTATCTTTGCATCTTGTTCCTTTTAGCTGCCTCTTGATTTTAGCTTAGTATCACCCTCTTTTCAATTATTACAGTTTTATGATATATAATACATATTAGGTATTACTAATCATACTTCTTATGGTCATTCTTCATTTATAAAAATATAATAAATATAAGAATCATATTCCCTATGGTTTATACCTCCACATGAATTTTAAAATCATTCTTTTAGTTTTCCCCAATTCCTGTTTTTATTTAATAAAATAAGTAGAAGTTGTTAGCTAATTTTAGGGAAAAAAGTAAAAGCTTTTACAATAGTGTTCCGTCTAAGTGTATAACATTTTTAATTTATTCAATGTTTAAAAATTTAGTTCAGTAAGATTTTCTTCATATATATCCTTAACATTTCTTGTTAGAGTTATTGTAGGCATTTTATGCTCTTTATCTTTTTGCTATTATGAACTGAATCATTTTCCCTCATTACAGCTCACTGAGATAATCACTATTATATAGGGAGATTATTAATGTTTATGTCTTCATCTTGCATCCAACTTCTTAAACTTTCTTAGTAAATTTATGAGAATATTTTAGTTGATCCTTTTAAGCTTACAGCAGTATTCTCTAATCTTAAGATAAATATAATTTTTATCCTTATTTTCAATATTAACTCCTATGCTTTGCATCCTCATCAGGACACAGAACTTCCAGGGCAATGTTAATACCAGAAGACAGTCACATTTTATCTTGCTCATGATCTTAATATGAATTTTTCTCAGTTTTCTATTAAGCATATTTGTAGGTTTATAAAGATAATCTTAAATGATGTTTTTTATCATAAGAAAATTTCTATTTCTTGTTCTCTAAGATTTAAATAAATCAGGTTAAATTTTATTGAATGCTTGTTAAACAGCTCTTGAGATCACCTTTTGATTTTTCTTACTGCTCCTGACATTATGGTATATTTAATTAATAGATTTTTCAGCATGAAGTCATCTTAACATACATGGGATAAACAATCCTCAGTAACATCAATACTTGATGATCTTTTGCTCTGGAAGATCCAGGGGAAAGATTCACTTCGTCCATGAAAATTAAAAGGTGCATTCAGGACCTAATATCTCTTTTGAGAATCATTCTTTGTAATGTTTTCCTGCTATTTGCCACCATTAAGATTTTTCATCTCTTCTTAGTTCTATTTTGGCAATTAATGTTTTCCTAGATAATCATCCTCCTTGCATAAGATTTTTTGACACTAACATAGCATACTCATAACTAAACATTGTTATCTCTTTTGATTCTTTTGTTGTGTATTTTGGTATTGGATTTGTCAGGGTTTTTGTTGTTACTGTTGTTACATTTTCCTGCAATGAATCAGCTCTTAGAACTATTTAATATACTTTAAGATATTGACTTTCTGTTCTATTTCCTTCCTCTTACTTTCCGTAGATTTTTTTAAAATTTATTTTCTGATTTTTTTTGTGTTGAATGTTTAATTCATGTATGCTCATTCTTACTCTAAAAATGAAAACAGTGTGCCTTTAAATCTGTCTCTTAACAGGATTTAAATCTGTATGCCTAAATCTGTAAATGCAATTTTCTCATTTTCTTTATTTTCTAAATACATTGTGATTGTGGTTTTCATTTCCTCTTCGACCAGCTAGTTATTTAGGAGCAGAATCTTCAATTTATAGGAATTTGGTTTGTCGTTGATGTTACCTAAACTTCTATAAGTTCTATAACTTTTTTCTTTCTACTAAACAATGTGGTGGTCTTAATTAAATTCTTACCGATTGTATTATTCTTTTTTTATTGAAGTATAGTTGATTTACAATATTGTGTTAGTTTTGGGTGTACAGCAAAGTGCCAATCACATTATTCTAATTCTCTACATTATTTTCCTTTTTGCCTATTCTATCAAAAATTGATCAAAGTGTGATGTATGTAATCATTCACAAGAATTATCTACCTGTTATTTATTTCTGTGTTTCCAACAGATTTTATGTTTCATTACCTAAGGGATATTCATTGACATATCTTCAATTTGAATTGTGCTTTTTACCAATATAAGAAGATCCTTGATGTCCCTTTGAAATAGTTTTTCCTTTGAATTCAATTTTTCCTGAAATCAGTATTTTCTGCTATTTTATTTTCATCTTTGCCTTATGAGTTTCTCATTTTTATTATTATTATTATTTTAACCTTTGTCATTTTGTGTTGGGGTGTTTTGTAAGCAACAGTAATAATATATATTCTCATCACATTTCCTCCCTCATATGGATTTTTTTTTTCTACTTACTCATCTTCAAGGTAGAGATTTACTGAGAGGTAGTATCTACTAACTGAGAATGTATATGGATTTCCTTACCTCTGGTCACATTCCATATTTTTGCCAAAATCTTCTGTTAAGGTGCCCCATTAAAACCCAAGTTACTGCAGCAAGCAGACTGCTGAGCTAAAGTGAGAACGTTATCTATACCATCTTCTGGTTCTCCATCACTCTGATCAGACAGTGTGATTATAATTTGCAGTCTCAAGCATACTTGACTCTCGCTCATGTTCATCTGTAATGCTTTCCTTCTAAGAACTACAATGCCGTGCTCCCATTACTTCTTGTCTCAGGGTTTATGGAAGTTCCACTCCCCGATGTATCAATAGTTTAGCAGCAGAGATACTTGGCGCTGGGTACTGGTTAGAGGCATGTAGGGGAGGACTTCTCCTCCCCAAAACAGTACTTACGCATTAGATCAACAGCAAATACTATAATTCTGTCTAGAATTGACCTTGATTTCTGTGGTACGGGCACTTCCTGATCACCTCCTATTCACCCCGTTGGGGAGGGAAGAATCCTCCCCCTAAATAGCATAAGAAGGCTGAATACATGGGCAGATGAGACTGACAGCAGTTTAGTCATCACCTGTGCTCACAGCCCAGGGGACCAGAGCATGCCATGCCTGGCCCTGTGGGGTTGCACTGAGGAAGAGAGGGAACAAGCAGGGTCTGTAACAACAAAGCAGTGAGGTGATCTCTGGTTCCTACAGGAGGATGTGATTGCTGGTCTGAATAATGTTGAAAGCTGGTAAGGAAGTGAAATCTGTCAGGTTGAGGACCGGGCGGAGTGCAGCTGGTCTGGCTAATAGGGAACTAGCCAGGAGGGGACAATATCCCCCTGTGGGGAACATATCTGACAAAGGAAGCAGGGAAATGTGTGGTCAGGCCTTTGGGGCCCTGTGACACTCAAGACATAAAGGCAGCACATGAAATGTTAGGCCTTATAATACAGGGCATAAGATGGGACAGGAATAAAGTATGTTCCTCTTTTACATCAGCAGCTTTGTGCTGTTTATAGCCTCAGAGCATGTGTGGGTCACCGTATGTATTTCTCAATCCCGTTCCAAAAGCCTTAAATTTAGTGTAAATTACCCCAAGAGTCTCATGATAGGTTGAGTCTCACGATAGGTCAATCCCAGGATTTAGGTGGAAATGTTGTCTTAGGAATTTTAAACGGTATTTGGGGTAAGCTATGTCAAAGACTGCTGTCCAGACGTTTTTAAACTGTTGAGATGCTAAGGAAAGTCCTAAAATTAGTAGTTCTGTTAGCGCCAGTAGGGGGCTGTATTCGTGCAGTGGTGAGGGTAAGAAATGAGGGTTCTGCTGAGTGATGATTCCCTTTACCGCTCTGTGCCTTCACCCTTTAGTCAATAACATACAAGAACTAGCTTAGATAAGTCTATAGTCTGTTTATCTCTAAAATGACCGTGATCATTTAAGATAAATAGAAACATTTTATTTACTATCTATAAAGTCTAATGCTTGAGAATAATTACAGGCATACCTCGGAGACACTGCAGGTTCGTAAAGCAAATAAAGCAATAACAAGTCACGTGAATTTTTTTGGTTTCGAGTCCATATAAAAGTTATGTTTACACTGTACATTCCTTGTACTATAGTCTATTAAGTGCACAATAGCATTATGTCTAAAACAAATGTACATACGGTAATCAAAAAATATTTCCGTTGGGAAAATGGCACTGATAGGCTTGCTTGACAAGAGTGGCCACAAACCTTCAGTTTGTAAAACATGAAGTATCTGTGAAGTGCAATAAAACGAGGTGTGCGTGTCTCCCTTACGAATCCATGAGCTCCTTTTCTTAAGCAACTTGGAATGCCCGTTTCCTGGCACATAAAAATTTCTTAACAAATGATTTTCAAATGAACAAATAAATCTAGCTGAGCAAGAGATATTTGAGGAAACTGTGAACAATGCCAAACATTTTGTGAGTGTTCTATTACCTCAACAGCCTAACACTCATTACTAACTAGCTGGTTATACAATTAAAGTACGTAACTAGGGCTCACTGTCAGCATTAACAAATAGCACTTTGTCATTCCTTGGACTCTTTACGTGGCTATTTTCTTCTCATGTTGTTCACCTTCTTGCCCACCCCAGCTAAGATCTAGAGAAGTCTAGTTAGTCCCATTCGAGACCTAAAGTCTTCACTTTGTCTCCTTTTGCAAGGATACTCCTGATTTCAATCAGGTACTAGAAATGTCAGATGAAAAATGGCACAAATGTGAATTATGACAATAAAAGTTTATAAGCTCCTAAAATAAAGTTATAGTACCTAAGAGCTGAGTCAACTGACAATGTTAAATGGAACATTTTACAACCAGTCCTGGGATAATGATTAAAAAAAAAAAAAAAAAGGCACACAGAACATGAAGAAATATCTAACAGGAAATGGGCCCAAGATCAAGCTCAGGCTACGTGATTTTGTATGAGCATCTCTAAAGAGGGGAGAGGTGATAGCCTAATGCTTACGGGTGCCTCCTTTGTGCCTAACCCTTGACTTCTATTATCTCTTTTACTTCTCATAACAGCTCAGTGAGAGAGGTACTGCTGTCATGTTAGAGAGGAGAAACCAAGCTTGAAGGGGTCCAGTGGAGCAAATGCCCAACAACAAAACTATTAAATAATAGAGACTTCAAAAGTCTCTCTGATTCCAAAGCCCATACTATTTCCATTGGGTATATCTTTTTATACCCAATGCTATCTCTTTACATAGACACAATCTCTCTATACATATAAAACAAATTTAAGCTTCATGAAGAATCTCTCTCTCCAACTTGATGCTAGTGTTTGTTCCATGTTATCAATTCAGGTGACGGTTCTCTTTACCACAAAGCTCATCATGTAAATTAGCTATACAGTCAATATTAAATTATAGCTAAAGAAGGCCAAAATATGGGGCTGGAATGAGCTCAGCATTAGGAAGAAAGCCGAACACAAAAATGGTATTTAAGAAAGAATACTACTATATATAAAATAGATAACTAATAAGGATCTACTGTATAGCACAGGGAACTCTACTTGATACTCTGTAATGGCCTATATGGGAAAAGAATCTAAAAAAGAGTGGCTATATGTATATGTATAACATTCACTTTGCTGTACACCTGAAACTAATGCAACATTGTAAATCAACTATACCCCAATAGAAATTTTTTAAAAGGAAATAAAGAAAAAAATAGAGGAGTATTATCAGGAGTCTGACCAGGTGGTATGGCACTCTTTCATTTTATTTTTAAAATAATTCCGCTCACAAAATATCTTGTGTTACTCGTAAATTTCCACTGCCTTTAACTTTTCTAGTATGACATCCTCCTGTCACCCCACATGCACATAATGCCAAGTCACAGTGCTTCTCATGTGTGCCCACCCCAGCATCCCCAGTGACAGAGACACAAGCACACCGGCATGCCCGGGGGATCTAGCACCATCTCCTGATAGGCTGGTATTCGCTGTAATTGCACAATTTCTTGGAAATATTATGTTTTACCTTTAAAGATCTTACAAAATTGATATTCTTCTCCCTCAGCTGACTTTGTTATAGAATAAAGACAGTCTTTCCAATTACTTGTTATGGACCAAAATGCATGCTCTGGGAAGAATTAATGCCATGTTAATTCTGAGGCTTTGCATACTCTGTGCAAACTCCTCTTACTCTAGCCAGAGAAACACGGTGATAAAATGGTATAATCGCATGACATGCAAAGTGCTTATGTGAAATGAAAAGGACAAAAATATGAGTGGGATATTAATTCAAGAGAAATAAGGAAACAGGACTGTTTGAATAGGCTTAGCAGGATGGCTTAGTTCTTCCTGAAAATAAGTGTGATGCTATCTCACCGTACCTTGACCTTTCTACCCTGACTCCCCCATTCAAGTACAATCAAATGTTTAGTTTCTGTACACACACACACACATTAAGAGGGTTACACAGTACCCGACAGACAGACATAGAGGGAAACCATTCAGGGAAATTTCTCCTAAATATCAGATAAAGGCAGCATGTCAATATAGCAATAAAACCATAAATTTCTATTGTAATGGAACACAGATTAATAAAATGGGGAAGTAGAACTTACAAAATAGCTTTAAACTCAATACCAGATTTCATTATAGGTCCCAGACTATAATGGACACAAGCTAATTTTCATGGTTGTCCATAATAATAGTCATTGGGAAGTTAAATGACAGAAGAGAGGCAGCTTTAAATGGGAAATGGCACAATTATTCACAGCTGTCATGCTTATGCACTTGCTGACTATCAACCTTGAACAGAGCATTTAATTCAAACCCCATTTAAAAGTATACACTGTCAAGGGAGAGGCCAAGAACCATATTCTAGTTCAGGGAGCAACCCATAACCCACGTGCGAAAGATGACACTGAAGATCAAGTCTATTGGAACGTAGACGGATTGCTCACAACCCAGTGTAGGAGCTGCTCCTGTAAAAAAGCAAGGAAATGCCAAGAACCTTGGCATCTGACTGTGCACAGATGATCCATTCCTGCTCTCATAACATTTTGAGGGGAAATATTCTGCCCATTCAGAACAGCACTTGAATTTAAGTTCTCTCTCTGAAGATAGATTTTACCTTTTAATCAATCTTTTAAACTTCTGTAATGCTACATATGTGTATTATATTTGTTAATACTAAGATTCCATTGCTGTTTCTAAAGTATTGTGTAAAAATAAGTGCTGCATGTATAATATATATGATATAATACATCGTATTTCATATAATGTATTTAATAATAGTATCTCAAAACCAACTGAAGAAAAACTGAATGTGTGTGTAACACATAGAGGTAATATGGATACAGATACATAGGTGTAGATATGAAAAAGTTCTAGGAAAGATCAAAGCAAAAGTCACAACTTAGGAGTAAAGTAAAAGAAATTACCTGAATCCTAATTAGTTTCATATATACTCAGTTGGACATCAAAAGGAAGTGAGGATTCCTTACTTAGGGGTATTAAACTGAAGGGATTACTCATCAGGTTAAAAGAAAATCTTCACATCAACCAGAGACTGCAAGTATTTGACCGATAGGGTCTGTGATATTATAATACGGTAACACTGGATTATCTTATCTAAGTTATCAAAATAAAGTAATATCTGACATCTACATATATTATTATCTCACTAGCCTTACAATTAGCACATGCAACCAGCTATCTGGTGATGGTAAATATTTTTCATACATTGAATGTATATTTATCAAACAATCCCTATGGGGGTGCCAAGCACTGTTCTAGATATTAGACATATAAGGATGAAAAAGACAAATGTGGTTCCTGCAAATTAATAGCATAATCAGGGTTACTTTTATAACCCAGTTCTTCTGACACCTATGTTGTGTTATGCAAATCAAGTTTTTTTGACCTTCAAAACATTTGGCCTGCCTTGCTTATTATTTTACTGTTAATTACAGAATTAAATGAATTTTAACTATGAGTTTCAGATGTGCTTTTTTGCTTTGTAGATATTATTCAAGCGAATAAAGCTCTATGAATTGTGGCATGATAAAATATTCACAGAAACTTATAACTCCACAGTTGAATAACAATTACATTTGTTCCAAACAGGCAATTGGTTTCCAAACACATTAAACAAAGGCAATTTAGAAAGCTTCTTCTTCTTGGCATCATTAACGTTGTTGAACGTCCTGGGATTCTGGAGTGTTTCACAAAGGTAAGTGTGTGGTAAGATGAACAATTTCTGAGTCCATGAAACAGTGATCTGGGAGCCATCACTGAGCCAATGGGAATCCTGTATTCCATGACTGGACCAATTAGCATATTAGAGAAATTTAACAGATATTCAGAGCAAGAAATTTCCATTTAGACTTCACTTTTTCTTTTTTCTTTTTTTTTAACATCTTTATTGGAGTATAACTGCTTTACAATGTTGTGTTAGTTTCTGCTGTATAACAAAGTGAATCAGCTATACGTATACATATATCCCCATATCTCCTCCGTCTTGCGTCTCCCTCCCACCTTCCCTATCCCACCCCTCTAGGTGGTCACAAAGCACTGAGCTGATCTCCCTGTGCTATGCAGCTGCTTCCCACTAGCTATTTTACATTTGGTAGTGTATATATGTCCATGCCACTCTCTCACTTCGTCCCAGCTTACCCTTCCCCGTGTCCTCAAGTCCATTCTCTACGTCTGCATCTTTATTCCTGTCCTGCCCCTAGGTTCTTCAGAACCTTTTTTTTTTTTAATTCCATATGTATGTGTTAGCATACGGTATTTGTTTTCCTCTTTTTCTTTTTTTAAAATTTATTTTTTTTTATTTATTTATTTATTTTTGGCTGTGTTGGGTCTTCGTTTCTGTGCGAGGGCTTTCTCCAGCTGTGGCGAGCGGGGGCCACTCTTCATCGCGGTGAGCAGGCCTCTCACTGTCGCGGCCTCTCCCGTTGCGGAGCACAGGCTCCAGACGTGCAGGCTCAGTAGTTGTGGCTCATGGGCTTAGTTGCTCCACGGCATGTGGGATCTTCCCAGACCAGGGCTCGAACCCCCACACTGGCAGGCAGATTCTTAACCACTGTGCCACCAGGGAAGCCCTTGTTTTTCTCTTTCTGACTTACTTCACTCTGTATGACAGACTCTAGGTCCATCCACCTCACTACAAATAACTCAATTTTGTTTCTTTTTATGGCTGAGTAATAGTCCATTGCATATATGTGTCACATCTTCTTTATCCATTCATCTGTCAGTGGACACTTAGGTTGCTTCCATGTCCTGGCTATGGCAAATAGAGCTGAAATGAACATTGCAGTACCTGTCTCCTTTTGAATTATGGTTTTCTCAGGGTATATGCCCAGTAGTGGGATTGCTGGGTTGTATGGTAGTTCTATTTTTAGTTTTTTAAGGAACCTCCATACTGTTCTCCATAGTGGCTGTATCAATTTACATTCCCACCAACAGTGCAAGGGGGTTCCCTTTTCTCCACACCCTCTCCAGCATTTATCGCTTGTAGATTTTTTGAGGATGGCCATTCTGACTGGTATGAGGTGATACCTCATTGTAGTTTTGATTTGCATTTCTCTAATGATTAGTGATGTTGAGCATTCTTTCATGTGTTTGTTGGCAATCTGTATATCTTCTTTGGAGAAATGTCTATTTAGGTCTTCTGCCCATTTTTGGATTGGGTTGTTCATTTTTTTGATATTGAGCTGCATGAGCTGCTTGTAAATTTTGGAGATTAATCCTCTGTCAGTTGCTTCATTTGAAAATATTTTCTCCCATTCTGAGGGTTGTCTTTTGGTCTTGTTTATGGTTTCCTTTGTTGTGCAAAAGCTTTTAGGTTTCATTAGGTCCCATTTGTTTATTTTTGTTTTTATTTCCATTTCTCTAGGAGGTGGGTCAAAAAGGATCCTGCTGTGATTTAAGTCATAGAGTGATGTGCGTATGTTTTCCTCTAAGAGTTTTATAGTGTCTGGCCTGACATTTAGGTCTTTAATCCATTTGGGGTTTATTTTTGTGTATGGTGTTAGGGAGTGTTCTAATTCCATTCTTTTACATGTAGCTGTCCAGTTTTCCCAGCACCACTTATTGAAGAGGCTGTCTTTTCTCCATTGTATATTTTTGCCACCTTTATCAAAAATAAGGTGACCATATGTGTGTGGGTTTATCTCTGGGCTTTCTATCCTGTTCCATTGATCTATATTTCTGTTTCTGTGCCAGTACAGACTTTACTTTTTCCATTGGTCCTTATAATAAAATAGTTCTTTGCTCAATTCTAAAACAAGATTTTTTTCTCCACCATATAGTACCATTTTAGAATTAGAAATAACCATATCGATAATAAGAACGAATGAGTCATTATCATTAAAAGCAAATATCATTAAACAAATAGCTAGAAATCTAATGATGCTTAAGATTTGGATTCCATTCAGGCCTTTAAATCAGCAGTGACCATTTCAAGGTCAATAACAAACTATGCAAAATTATTTAGCCAGTCAGTCACCTGAGACCATTCAGTGGCTTAATATGTATTATCTACCATCCATCCATTGCCAGCCTGTCTCCCTCTCACTGACGTATTCTTGGATGGCTGTGTTCTTTTGAGCAAATTCTCTAACCTCTCTGAGCCTCTGTTTTCACACATGTAAAATAAGGACAGTAATTCCAACCTTCTGTGGGCTTTGTAGGGAGATGAATTTTGATAAAGGACCAAGTGCGATGTCTGCCACATAGCAGGAACTAAACAGATTTTTATCTTCCTCACTTCTTTTCATTCATTTATCTATTTAGTATCTCATCTATTGCCACTTATTCCTTGCCTGAATCATTCTTTTGTTCATCTAATAAATCTCTTTTGGAACATCAGTCATGTGATAGGCACTGTAATAAGTTAGAAGGACATAAAGTCAGTATCAGTAAATATTTAGTGTCACCTATGTCCCTGCTTTCATGGAGCTTATGGTCCAATATAAGAGAGGCACCTAAACCTCATGCAAGACAGAATTAATGACAAAATCAAAAGTCTTAATGGCTCCCTGAATTTTAAAGTTTCTTACCTTCCAAAGTGTATATTATCGAAGTGACCCTCCAGGATGCATAATTTCCCTAAAATGCCTGTCTCATTCTTAGATTGAAAACCAAATTAGAAAGTCAATTCTTGCAGAAGGATTCAACAGAAATGTCCCCAGCTTTGCAGCAAAAAGTGTCGGCAACAAAAACTGAAATTGAAGGCAAGACCTTTCTCCCCTCTGTCCATCGCCTCCAAACACGAGTGGTGCCCATCCACTAATTCTCACAAACCTGCCTTGTTTCTCAATTTCAGTTATGCTCCCACTGTAAGAGCTGACCCTGTCTTTCATGAAGTAGTTTAAAAGGCAGTCTCTAGAGGCAGCCCAGTTGAATCCAGTCCCACAACTTAGCTGCACAAACTTTTAGCTGTTTAACCTTGCTAAGCCTCAATTTCTACTTTGTAAAAAGGAAATAATAAGAATGGTAACTGTGTCATAAGGTTGCTGTGAGGAAGAGTAAATGGCCAAAGTGTTAGCAGTAATAATAATGGCCTCATACGTTGCCTTATGCTCCCTTCTTTTTATTCTTTACCTAGACTCATGCTGAGATATGGCTAAGATGACCACGATTGTGGGCTGAATTCAGGTAGAACTAGTGCTGGAACCAAAAACCTACTAGCTCAGGGACTGATTCATTTATTCATTTATCCATTCATTTAACCAACATGTTAAGCATTGTTCCAAGCACTAGAAAAATAAAACCAAAGAAAACAAAGTACTGGTCTACGTGGAGCTGGCATCTAGTACTCAAAATATTTAAGTATGGTTCTTCTGTGATTGTCGAGCAACTGAGTTACTGTAAAGTGAGAGATGGTGGAGTTGGGGTTCAGAGAAGGAGGCAAGAATAAAAAATACAAAGAACCAGAGATTGGAGGAACCAAAGATGAAAGGAACTAAGGGATAATGTAGGGTTTATTCAGAAAGAAATTGGATTCTTACCAAATCTTCTCCATCTCCTGTATACTTTCTTTTCTCCTGCATACTTTTTGAGGGACGGTAAAAAAAGAGAGGGTGAAACAAAGCAGGAAGGAAAGAAATTAATTTTCCTTGTGTTGAGCATTTCTGTCTTAAGCAGCAGGTTTGTCCCCCTCCCTGTTATGGAGATCATACCATTCCACTTTATAAGTAAGAAAACTAAAGTGAAAATCTAACTAAGTAAATTGACTAAGTTCACACAAGTAGGATTCAAACCCTGGTTTATTTGTCTCCAAAGCCCATACACTGTCTCCTAGACTATGCTGCTTCTAAGTGCCATAGAGGAGCCCTTTTCCTGCTCCCTGATGGCCCCTTAACTCTCGTAGGGGAGGAACCCAGTCCCTTCAGGTCAACTAACTATACCCACCACCACCTGTTGATCAGCCTTCACAAGAAAAGAATGTGTGTCATGTTTCAGAAGAAAGGAGAATCTGGAAAATTTGCCTGCAGAGATTAAGTAGCTAGAGCCAACTACATTAGTTCAAAGGCACACATTGCCTTGGGTAGCTATTTCCCACTGGGATCCAAGGGGCCAAACCAAAGGAGTTAACCAAAAAACTCTCTGGAATCCAAGGCATCGGATCACTGTCTGCAGTGAGAAGTGCATGATTCCAGCTTATTTCTATACTGATTGTTTCTGTCAAACACTAACGAACAATAAGGATGCAAAGAAACAGAAGAAAACACAGACGTCCCAGGGACAGCATTATTGAAACATTATTTATGAGTCAGATGGTGTTTGATCTTAATATACTTCCAATCACAATCCAATTTTTACCAAACCCAAAGGTGTATTTGTTCGGAGCCAGATACTGGTGATACTGGTGACAAATCTATCAAGAATAGGACAGTCCCAAGTTATTCCTGTCCCCAGTGGATTAATGATGAAGCAGCAGCCTCACTAACATACAGGTGGAATTAGGTTTGTGTTAGCACCTGAGGGCACCCTACCATCAAGTTTATTTTAGTGTGCGACAATCCTGGTGTAAGTCCTAGAACCAAAATAATCTTGTAGGGGTCAGTAGGATACACTTAACTGAGTATAATTAGGAATATTCCATGAATATCAGTCCAGATGTACCTTCCATTACTACAAAAAAAAAAAAAAAAAAAGGCAAACAATCCCCTGCCTCTGCCTCTGTCTGTATTAGAGTCCTTCTCAATCAAATCTGAAATAGGGCAATAGTGACATGACACACCTAAGGTTCTCCAGGTTGGGGGTGAAGGAAGTAGGTGGATGAAATGTCTTTCCTTGCTGAAAAGTATTATACAAACACCTCTACAGTCCTTACTATAACTATGCATCCTACATCAAATGCTAAAATAAAGGATATTACAGATGTTTATGGGGGGAGAGAGCAGAAGCGTATTTGTTATTACAACTTGACACCACTGTCCCTCCAATGTTGTAAAACACATCTTATAAAGTTGATATCATTGTGCTTATTTTGTTAATGATACCAGTAATCTTTTGTGCATAACCTGCAATGATTATTGAAAGAGACGTAAATCAGAGAAAAATGACCAGTCATTCAAGCATATCCTTTTCTTACAGTTATCTCTAGCAATATATTAAGAAGGAAAAGAAGGTAAAACTCTCTAGCATTGGAAACTTTCACAAATCAGAAAAAAGAAAAAATGTCTGACCTCAGAGACTTAGGTGCATTTGATAAAATTGAACTTATGGCCCTTGACCATTTGTTCATTCAACCAATATTTATTGTACATCTGCTATGTACCAGGCACTGGTCAAGGTACTAGGAATACAGCAGTGAATAAAGCAGTCTGAAATTCCTCTCCTCCTGGAACTTCTTCAAAAATGTTTAAGAAATAAGTTGCCTTTAGAGGCAGCATGCCATAGAGGGAAAAGGCCAGGACTTTGAATAAGAGAGTTCTGGTTTCAAACCCAGGCTCTGCCAACTATTACTCATACAAACCTTAAGCAACTTATTTAACCTCCTAGAAGTTCAGTATTTCTGTCTGTGAAATGGGGATGGTTCCACCCTTCCAGGGTTATAGTGAGAATTTGGTAAGTTAGGGTCAGCACTGGGCCCTAGCATGCTGCCTGGCACTTAGAAGATGGGAAATCCAGATTTTTCCTGAGTCAAGGAGAGAGGGCACACATTTTAGAAATATGTTCATGGATTTTTTCTTTGACAGTGGTGTTTTCCACACAGTCTCAGCACCGAAGTTACAAACCCTCAGTGCATCTGATAAATCTTTTGAGTCCCGCCGCCATGAAATCTACAAGGTTGATAATTCCAGACTTTCCAGTTCTCTCACTGTCAGACTCACTGCAGGTTGTAAAAGAGCGCCATCTAAAGGTCCTCATGAGACACCTTAATATGTCCTAAAGCTCCTTTTGTCGTTTTATAAAGACTGTTCTCGTGAGCAGTGCTCTTAAATAATCATCACTGTTGTGCCAGTATCCATGGGCTTATAATAAAAGGAAGACAAGCACAGGGGGAAGGCAAATGATTTATCAAGTCATCTACATCTGGTCCTAAAAAAAGCTTTCTTTCTTTCTTTTTTAGATATTGTAATCTAAATCATTTTAATGCCCAGAACATCAGTGGAAGTAATCTTGAAGAAACACTTCCCCTCCATGAAGTCTCTGAAATTTTATGGCAGTACACAGGAATTTTCTTCGAGTATTGATCTCTGAGAAACAGCCCTATGAAACTCTGTTTGACTCAACCTGTCTTATGAGCAGAGTATTCACTGTTTTCTTCGGCTAGACACTATGCATTTTAGTTTTAGAGCTAGTATGTATGAGAGTGGCCTTATAATATTATCTGTGTACTTTACAAAGACTAGTTATGACTCCTCTAGTCATAATTATGACTATTACGCTTTTGCATTAACATGTTGTGCCTTTGAATTAATTAAGTAATTTCAAAGTCTAAGTAATTACTCTATGACAACAAAAAGTTAATATTTCCTATACATTACAATATTTTATAACTTTTTACAATGGTTCGGCCGTTAAAAGCAACCTATATGACATTTTTTAGTTTTCACGTGTCCTTAGAATCAAAATAACAGTATGTTAACATTCTTTCTTTCGATGCATTTATTGAGTACTTACTGCATGCCAGGCATAGTGATCATATACTGTCTATGTCAGAGTAAATAATAAACCTATACACAATTTCACTATACTTCATCTTGCTATTACACTATCAAGTTATGAATTAAGGAAATCTTCTCTGAATCAAACAGCAGCATTACTAAAATAGAGGTCCTTAACAAGAAGAGAATATTCACATACTGAAGAAACTGTAAAATAAATGTAAATGATGGAGTTATTGCGATTGAAGGAAAGAAGAAAATTAAGGAAGGTTAAATGAGCGTTGGGGGAAGGGCAAGTGATCAAATCAGTCAGGGATGCTTAAAGAGATTACCTAATCCAAAGGACGTCTTTTAGTCTCCACTGCTCCCAGTTCAGACGCACTCAGAAAATTATCTTCCAAAAGAGATTTTTCCCGTATAAGCAAAGAAATGTGAAAAAACTCATTTAAACCAAAAAAAAAAAAAAAAAGGCAAATACAACTAGTATCCCAAATCTTTGTAGCAGTGCTTGTCAAAGTTTTGTTAAGGACCCCCTGCTTCAGGCAACTCTTTCTGGCCCCTACCACAGACTGCTTTAACCCAAACCTTTTTCCAGGAATCGGCAGTTCTAACAAACCTTCCCAAGTCTTCTTACTCTCCCTGAAATCTGAGCACCGCTGCTTTCCGGGACAGTTCAAGCTGGATAGGAGAGGGGGGTTTATCAGTTGATTGCAAATGGTTCTGCAGTTAAGCACCTCCCTTGTGACCTAAAATATTTTAGATCTGTAGAATAAAAGATTTACACATCTTGATTAGGTGTGATATGCATTTTTAATTGTAAAAGAACAGCTGTAAAGCACCAGGTGTTTCTCTTACTCAAACTATTTTTTTGTTTGTTTGTTCTGAGGACAAATGAAAAGACAAACTCTTATAGACAAAAATTCTTGCCCTGTAACTTTTTCGAATCCTTCTTTTTTCAGCATTTGTTCTCTGACGAAACAGTGAGGCCAATCCTTGATCTGCCTTAGAATCCTTCTTTGCTGCAAAACGTTAAATGCCAAGTTTGCGATTTGGGTTTAATGAACACCCCGAAGATCAAGAAACCTTTAAACATCTCGTCTCAGTACAAGTCAGAAGCTCTAACGGTCCCTCTCACCATTAGAAAAAGGGTTTGCCTTATTTTGTTGTTTCCCACCCCCCCACCCCCGCCCCAAATTTGCCTTCCTCTCCTTAATTTCTACATCATAATAGAAAAAGGTGCTCATTACGCTTTCACTCGTCCTTAGAGATGAAAAGAGAGCTACAGAATTATAAAGATGACCCTAAGCGAACACCAAAAGAGCTTAGAATTCTCACATCGGGGCTGACGCCCATGATTAGCTGAATTGCAGGAACTACACGCGCTTCCACTGGAAACAGGATGCATTCACGCACTAGTTTCTTGTCTAGTGCTTAGCAACATTATCACTGAGCACCTGGAATAGTTTAGGCATTAAGTGTAATTGGTTTTGCTTTACATAAATCTGTAGCTTTGTAAATAAGCGGAGCATTTCAGCTTCTCTGTAACACCAATTAACTTAAAGGGATGCGTTGTTTGCCGGAGACTGCTGGGTTCTGTACTGTATTTCTCCAGTAACGTGCTCACTGGCTGGCGAAGTTCTGTGTCCCTGCAGTGTTCCATTGACTCCCAGTCACTTGGTGTCAAGGGTCTGTACCCAGCCACTCATTTGCTCCATTTTTCAGTTGTAAAAGATTGGGTAAACAAAGTCTTCCCTAAGAAGCATCTTCTGTGCTCTATTTCTGTCCACGGTGGAGACCTGAAAGGCAAGGTACTTGAAAATGTTTTCTGTGACCTGCAGAGCACATATCTGACCCCAGCTGATTCTGCCCATAACTGATGTCCACATCTCTTTCCTCTTTCTTTTTTTCTTGTAACGCTTCAATCCAATGCAGCCAAAAGTCACTGCATTGAGCCTGTATACAAAATTAAGAAAACCATATATATATATATATATATATATTTTAAATTAATTAATTTATTTATTTTTGGCTGTGTTGGGTCTTCGTTTCTGTGCGAGGGCTTTCTCTAGTTGCGGCGAGTGGGGGCCACTCTTCATCGCGGTGCGCAGGCCTCTCACTATCGCGGCCTCTCTTGTTGCGGAGCACAGGCTCCAGACGCGCAGGCTCAGTAGTTGTGGCTCACGGGCCCAGTTGCTCCGCGGCATGTGGGATCCTCGCAGACCAGGGCTCGAACCCGTGTCCCCTGCATTGGCAGGCGGATTCTCAACCACTGCACCACCAGGGAAGCCCCAAGAAAACCATATTCTTATTATGTAAATTTGCTAGTGAAAACATTTCCATCAGAGGGACTTTTTTTAATAACACTCAGAAATCTGCTCCTGGGAGTTGGTAAATTTTTTCAAGCTTCTGGGATATTACCCCTCATCTCTTTACTCGGCTTAACCCCTTCTCTCTCATATCTCCTTTAGGTAATCTTGATATATAGCATTCATTGCACAGCATTCATTCCACTCTGGCCCACCTCTAATTCTCTTGGTTTCTGAAAGTGTTTTGTCGACTATCAGAGTAACAGTATCACCAAAATACAGCTCACGATTCCAAAAAGTCTCCTACTAATATTATGCGATTTACAAATTGAAGGAGGGAGAATCACCCCTTCTGAAAACTGTCAGGATCCCTTGTTGGATGAGCAAAGAGCTTCAGCATTAGGACCGTGAACCAGTCCGGCGGTGGTCATAGCCCCTCGCCACTGCTAGAGAAGCTGACATACAATTACCGGTCACAGGCTTATGGGTAAGGTTCTTAAGTGAAATCAACAGCCAAGTGATGACAGCACACGGGTGCTGCTAACATTCAGGTCTGCTTGTAGAGAACAGGGAAATGAAAGGACCCACTCGTAACAACAACCCTTTACAGTTTACACGTTGCTGTCACGTGGATCGTCATCTGAGTGGTTGGCACCACTCCTGGGAAGTAGACACATTTTGTACATGAGACATTGCAGCTCTGAGACACTGAGTTATCAAGAGTCACAGAGATACTGGATGTCACAGGACTAGAAGCTTGGTCCCTCTGTCTCTAAAGAGCCAGCCCCTTCTACAAATGACACTCATAATGTCACCAACACTGGATCATCTCCAGCCACTTAGGTGAAACGCTCTCTAAATAATCCACAAGGGAACAAGAATGAAAAGAAAGACCACGTTGGGGTCAGAGACTCTGACAAAATGGTTACCCAAAACAGCATGTTTCTAACTTCTCTTAACCCTGCCCTCAGCTTCCTCTTTGTTGCCAGGCAATAACCTCATCTGGACTTTAGGCTGTCAGAAGCACCCCGCTGAAAAGACCTGCCCAGACTGACCACACTGGGGTCGGGAAGGAGGGTCCTGGGCTCAAAAGCATCCTCTCCTTCCCCTTCCAACAAAATGCCCTCAGATGTGCTATAGTCAATTCCAAACTGCTTAGGAAAGAATGGGTTAAGAAATTCACCCCCCAGAATGTGACTAATATTTGTGAAGACTCCTGTAGTACTTGCTGAGTATAAGACACTGTTCTAAGTGTTTTTATTTAATATTAACTCATTAATCATCACAGTAACTCTACAAGTACAATTGTAGACCCCATTTTACAGATACGAAACATGAAGCACAAAGGAGTTAATAACTTTCCAAGGACTTCCCTGGTAGTCCAGTAGTTGAGACTCTGTGCTTCCAGTGCCAGGGGCACGGGTTCGATCCCTGGTCGGGGAACTAAGATCCCACATGCCGTGTGGTGTGGCCAAAAAATAAAAAAATAGATAATTTTCCAAAGGTTATACATGCAGAGTGGACAGAGTAAAAATTTGGACCTAGGGATCCTGATTACAAATTCCAGGGGCTAGCCCTCTCTATATATAACTGCCTCTCAGTAAAGCTGTTGTCTACAATAGATTTGTATGTATTCTCAGGGCAATTCCATGGAAGACAATGCCTTAGCCCAAGGGATTTCAGTCTCTTTCTGTCCCAACACAAAAGAATGTGACTTCTTCCATCAGTCGTTGCTGATGGAAACAACAGGTACTTTTAACACCCCTAGGTAGTGCCTCCTCCCTCCCTTTTTGTGAATAATTATTGTTCTCCTGCTTACACCCAAAGGCATGACTCTAAGGGCAGAATTTCAGACTCTATGGTAGTGAGTGGGTACTTCTATCTCAAAACTGTTGTAGGGATCCTTGTAGGGTGTTCCTTAAATCACAACGTAAGCTGTCTGTTCCTCAAATGACAGTCATCATTAGATCAAGATGGAGCCTTAGGTCAACTAGTTTCTCCACTTCCTTAGCCTCTCCACAGACATTCCTGGGATTCCTCCAGCCCTGTTCTCCAGTGAGCTTAGTGGAAGTGTCAAAGATAATAGAGGATCGTGATGACAAGACCCAGCCTCTCTGTCTCTCTCTGCCTATCTCTGTCTCTCTGTCTCATTCTCTCTTTCTCTCGCGCTCTCTCTCCCTCTGGCTCTGTGTCCCACTGAGGTTGTCTACAGTAGAATGGATGCTATTTGACAGCCAAGATCTTTTCCCCAAGTGATACATCGTCACTAGTCTACTCAGAGACTTTACTAATTATTAAATAATAATAGCAACCAAACCTTAATCTATCACCCATCTTAGACAGGCTTGAATCCATTTACTGGCTGGGAATCAGGTTGTTGCTTAAGCTTGCTAAACCACAAGTGACCAAGTCTCATATAAATACAGTAATGAGTCAAGAGCCTATGACAAGTGTCTATTACCATGGTAGCAGCAAGTCAGGAGCACATTTAATGACATTTATGCAAAGAGCAAGGTAACACTCCTACCAGGGATAAAAGAAGGAGAAAAATGGAATCAACAGGAGGCAGAAATTTGGCAAAAATCAGGGGGAAGTCACCATAACATTGAAGAAACTACCAAGAAAGCACACATGTCGTCATCATGTCAGTTTTCATTTTCCCAAAGCAATCTCTGGAAGCAAAACGAGAAGGCAAGTCGAGAGAATATGCTAAATTTTAAAATAAGAGAAAGAGCTCTCTGTCAGAAATGCCAGAGAGGAAGTGTGAGCTTCAGAAGCCAGAGCAGTGAGAGGCCATCTGGAAACACTGATTTCCCATTTTGGTGTGATACACTGCACAGCGTAGGTGCCTGGATTCCCATGAATTGATTAGGACCCCCCTAGAGCAGACCCTATGCTTCTTACCACATTCCCACGCCTCTCTTACACGAGTGAAACCTTCCTGACCAGTTTCTACGGTATCTCCAGAAATGCAGACTTCTGTCTTCATGCAGCTTGTACAGTTCTGCCTTACTTCTTTGCAGCCAACCGCGCCTGAAAGACAGGAACAAACAAGACGGACAAGTGTGGCAGTGAATGAACCGTTTTACTGCAATTGGAAGTTCACGGGGAATAAATTATCCTCTAGTTCAAGCTGTCCAGTAGTAATTCTCATTAATAATAACACTTCGACAACAGTCTGCCTCTCACAATGACAGTGAGTGCTGGAAACTTTATCGTTACTCTTGAAGCAGGAGTCACATCCCAGACGGCCGGCCCAGATCACCATATGCAGCTCACAAGAGAAGGCTTAAATTACCAGGAAGCTTGACTGCATAACTGTCCCCGAAGTTCACTGGCTAGATGAGCAGGTGGAAAAAATCCAAGGGCTTCTCTCCTTCCAGGTTTCTCTGCTGATTCACGCTACATTGTAAATGATTTTTCACATTAATGAGTTAGTCAGGCTACAAGGATACTTTCCTCTCTTCTTGCTTCACTGAAGATACCTCTTTTACTACAGGATCTTTATTTCCTACATGTGGCCACAAGGTAATAGAGAATATGTGGTCCATGAAGACAGAGATTTTCGTGGAGATCTACATCTCCACATATGTACTTACATATACATATACGTATACTTACATGTACACAAGGAGAGTCAGTAGCTGATGCTACTGTGCTTCTCCATGTGCTTCTCCATAAACACTTCTTTATGTTGTCTCTCTATATGGGCTACTCTGGGCTTCTTTGAAACTTGATGGCTGGTACCCCAGGGCAAGTATCCCCCAAAAGAAATAAAGCCAGGCAGAAACAATACTGTCTTCTGTGACCTAGCCAGGGGCTATGCAGAATCACGTCTACTGCATTCTATCTGTTGAGGCAGTCAGAGAGTCCTGTTTAGATTTAAAGAGGGGAAACCGGCTCCATCTCTTCGTGAGAAATAGCAAGATTCTAGAAATTCACTTGGGACCCCAAATGTTGCTGTGGACATTTTTAGTCTAAAGAGGAACAGATGTCTGTTAGACAAACAAAGGGCAGAGGCAGGAGCATTTCAGGTAACGTTAGGAAGGAGCATAGGCAACATGGCAAAGCGTGAAACAGAACAGCTTATTCTGCAAACTGCAAGTTGTTTGGACTTTTGACAGGAGCAGTTGTTTGACTGGAGCACAAGATTCAAGGGCAGAATAATATGACAGATTTGTGTTTCAAAAAGAACACTCAGTCAAAAAATGTAGAGGATACATTGGTAAGGGCTAGACAGAAGTTAGCTCAGGATGGTGACTGTGTGTAAGTGAATATTGGTAAGAGATAATGAGGTCTGAGGTTAGGATAGCAGGATGGGGATGGGAAGGGGAAGAACATAGGAGCTTCAAAGGCAGAATAATAGGAAGAGACCATTTATTGGATTTCCACTGGGCATTTAATTATCTCAGGTAGCTCTCACAGTAACTCTATGATCTGGGAATTATTATTGTCTTTATTTTGTATGTTAGGAAACTGAAACAGAGAGAAGGCAAGGTACTTACCCATTTTCCCCACAATTTGAACTAGGATTCATAGAGTCCAACGTGGAATCCCACACATTTAATCACTAAGCTGTACTGATTGGATGTGGTGTTGACAAAGGAAAAAGTGCCCAAGATCATCACCAGGTTTCTGAGTCAAGCAACAAAGTGACTGTTAATGCCACTCGACTAAAGAAAGAAATACAGGAGGATGGGGGACTGGGATGGTGGAAAGGCTGTAAACATGTTTGTACATAATGAATTTGAGGTGTCTGTAGGGAGTTAAGTGGAGATTTCTAACACCCTGTTGGTGATCTACACAAGGCATGATGGGTTTTGTTCATATAGAAATGAATCCAATGTTTAAGAATCTAGTTGGAGACATTAGATGTGAACAAGTAAAATTAAACAAATATTTTAATAGCAACTCGACACAATACTATGAAAGATGTCATAGGTCAGCACACAATTAATTTCCATCTTAATTGAAAGTAAAATAAGGATCCAGAAGAGGAAGAAATCTTGATAGGTTGGGGTGATAGGACAATGTTTTACTGAGGAGGTATAACCTGGATCTTCAAAAATGGACAAGGATTTGGACAAAGAAAAGAGAAAACGGAATAATACAAAGGTTTTGGAAGAAGCCAGAGAAAAACTCATAGCCCACAGTGCAAGTGTTTTACAAGGGAAAGCTTCGAAGGCAATATAGGAAATCCACACCAGAATGCCAGAGTTCTAATCTGCGGGGCAAGATATGCTGCCTCACTGAGTCTCAGTGACCCCGACTGTAAAATGGGTATTTCAGTTACGACCTCAAGGTTTTTATGAGGATTAAGTAAGATAATATATGTAAAGCAACAAGAACATAGTAAGCACCCAGTAAATGTTTATTACTGTTTTATTTTTTAAAAAAAGAAATGAATCTAAGTCATCAAACGTTTATACTTAAAAGGACCTTAAGGAACATCTAACCAAATTTTTATTTTATAAATGAGGAAATCTAGGCCCAGAGAGGTGATGCAATTTGCCCACAGAGAAACACCTATTTAGCTGGTAAAGCTTCCAGGAGTTCTGACACTCAGTCTGGCTCAGTGGAGTATGGATTCGCCAAAGAATTATTAGGGAAGAAGCCTCCATAGTCAAATGCTGGATTTAACAAACAATTTAGTTCAATGTCTTCAGGACTTCTCAGAAGCTTTATTATATATATTGGGAATTGCTAAGAAATGGATTTGCTATTCAGTGTTTTCTAAATTCATGTGGCCACTCAGTCCTTTGCTCAGAGAATACTTCTCAGCACTGGTATTCTTTGCTATACATTGGAGATGCTGGTAGGGTAGAAAATACATAGGCTTTGAGATCAAACAAAATTGGATTTGAACTAAGTATCCATCAGACAGTAGCTGGGCAGTCTTTGACATACTATTTAATCTCCTTGAGGCTTAGTTTCTACATCTGCAAAATAGAGTAAGAACATATACTTCACAGGACTTTGCACATCAACATATATAATGCATGTGGCAAAAACCCTGAGACATGATGATAGTCAATATAAATTAGTCACCTGCTATTTTTTCCTCCTCTTCAATCAGCAAATACTCATTGGATATCTTCTATATTCCCCAAACTACTCTCAAATGTATCTTATTTAATATTCTATTTCTCACTCTTAGAAAAATAAAAAGCATTTAGTCTTTCCTATTTGTTTTACTCTAAATAAAATGTTTATGCATTAATACCAATCACCTTGATGCCAGACCCTAAATTCTTCCAATTTGGGCACTAGAAGAGATGGAGAAGTAGAAATCTCATTTATGAGACCAAAAAGTCCCTTGATCCATCGTAACAAGTCTTCATGGAATTTGGAATTTCTCCAGATACACAGTTAACAAGTTTCCTCTTCCTTGGTACTCATAATTGAATTATAAATGAGTTAGAGCTTCATACAGATAAACACTATATAAGATGGAAAGAAACTGTGATGGTTAATTTTATATGTCAACTTGACTGGGCCATGGGGTGCCCAGATTAAACATTATTTCTATGGATGTCTATGAGGATGTTTCCAGATGAGATTAGTATTTGAATCAGTAGACTCAGTAGATTGTCCCCCCACGATGGGGGTGGACATCATTCAATCTACTGAGGGCCTGAATAGAACAAGAAATAGAAGAAGGGATGATTCATTCCTTCCCTACCTGCCTACTGATCTGGGACATTGGTCTCCTGCCTTTGGACTGAGACTTACATCATTGCTCCCCTGGTTATCGGGCCTTCAGACTTGGACTGGAATTATACCACTGGCTTTCCTGGGTCTCCAACTTGCAAACAGTAGGTCATGGGACTTCTCAGCCTTCATAATTGTGTGAGCCAATTCTTCATAATAAATCTTCACATGTGTATCTTAATGGTTCTTTTTCTCTGGAGAACCCTGACTAATACAGGTTCTGGTACTGAGTGTGGTTCTAGAAGAACAGAATATTAAGAATGAGTTTTCTGAATTGGTTCCAGAGTTTATGGAATTGGCTCTCTAATGTGATTAGATTTAAAGTTGCTAATGACTCCTTCTGGTAGGAAAGAGGGCTGACAATCCACGGCATGATCTGGCAATAGAAATATGCAAAACATCTTCATTGGGCACTCCTAATCAACCACTTATAAGAATCAAGAAGCTAGGTAACTCTGTGTACTACATATGATACTTTCATTTTTTAAAAACGAATGACTATAATGACATTGACTGGTTGCTTCTAATGTTGCTGGACAAAGTAGTGTAAGAAAAGGATGAACTCAGGGGTCTGAATTCCCAGTTCAAGCACCATATAAATAACCTAAGAGTTTCTTTGTGCGTCCTGAAGGAGACTCTTGTTTCCTGTAGCTGCAGGGCTGAAAATTTGAAAATCAATGCAGGACCATCCTGTGAATGAATTACAATGCAAGTTGAACTCCTAGCCTCTCACAGTGTCTACTGTTAACGTCAGGGCATTGATCCTGGAAGCTGGGGTGGGGTCATGTGGGAAGACCCTGAGGGAGCTGGAGACATGGAGCCTCTAAATTCTGATGAATCTTTGTCAGTGGAAGAGGTCTCCCCACCCCCCCCAGTGGAACTAGCCTCTCCAGACCTTTCCATCTCGGTCTGAGGGGATTCACCCTGCATAGCCTGAGGAAACTGTTAGGGTCTTTCCCTGAGGCAGCTGCCAAGCAAGACAATGCTGAGTATCCTCAGGACCCACCCCTACATCCCTCTTCGCCTCTAGACCTGTAACAGGACTCAAGTCCTAGTAGACTCTTAAAGGGGAGGTGATGGACTACCCTCTAGAAGAACGACATGAGTTTTCTCATTTATACAGTCAGGAAAACAGGGAACATGGGTGGGTATGAATATTAGGAATATGAGATAAAGGTAGAAGAAATACAAAGTTGGATCAGGCAGAATTTATTAATATGGTTTCACTAAATCAAGATTATACGTTAAATATTACAGCTCAGGGAGTTAGAAAGGGTTCTAACAGTTTGTTCAGTTGGTTGGCTGAAACATGGACCAAAGAGTGGCCCACAGTGAGCAAACTGGAAAATCCCAACCTGCCTTGGTTTAAAGTATAGGAAGGGATTCAAAGGCTTAGAGAGGTTGGAATGTTAGTGTGGATTTGTCATTTAAGACCTACTCACCCACACTAGAAGGGCCCGGAAGACATACCTTTCACCAGTACTATGAGAAATAAGTTAGTGGTGGAGCCCCAGCATCCTTGAAGAACTCTGTGATCACTCTTCTGTGTAGGCCAGACCTTACACTGGGAACTGCAGTCACTGAATTGGGAAACCTAAATGCAATGGGAGTGATTGGATCCCAGGGTGACAGAGGCCAAGCGACAGCACTCCACCACCAAAGGCAGGGTGAGCCTTCTTACCATAATGGACAGCAGAGTCAAAGTAGCAATCAGCTTAGCTTGACTCATGCAGACCTATGGCACTGGTTAGTTGATCATTGTGTTCCCAGACATAAGATGCTAAATTCTTACTTAATGTGTATCGGCAGAAAAGTTCTAGGTCAAGTGGACACAAATTTAATCTGAATCATAAAAACAGAGAGTCACAGCCATCTGAACAATTTTCAGGCTTGAGCCACCTTACAGACCCAGACCACTTGGATTAAGTGGGTGCGGGGCAGGTCCCTTTGAGTAAGGACCCCAGTACACTACAGAAATATACTGTTAATTTTCCTCCTAGGTCCCCCCAAAAGGTACCTACTGCCTTTTATCAGAGTACTTGTACACTGGGGATAAGGAAATGATCAAACCTTTTGGGAACTACTGGATACAGGCTCTGAACTGACACTGATTCCAGGAGACCCAAAACATCACTATGGCCCACAAGTCAGAGTAGGGACTTATGAAGGCCAGGTGATCAATGGAGTTTTAGCTCAAGTCTAATTCACAGTGGGTCCAGTGTGTTCCCAAACCCACCCTGTGGTTATTTACCCAGTTCCAGAATGCATAATTGGAATAGACATACTTAGCAGCTGGCACAATTTCCACATTGGCTCTCTCTCCTATAGATTGAGGATTATTATGGTTGGAAAGGCCAGTGGAACACATTAGAACTGCCTCCACATAGGAAAACAGTAAACCAAAAGAAATACTACATTTCTGGAGAGATTGCAGAAGGAAGGCATATGTCCAGAGAAAATCCCAGACCACTAGTATCTTCCTTGGACTTTATTCTTCATCCCTAAAAAAATTTAGCTCCTAGGTACAGCTGAACTGGATATGGATGAGGTTTAAACAAGTGGAAATAAGCACTCTTCTCACCCTCACATGTGCCGATCATAGGTGGAATTACTTCTGTGCAAAACTAGTTTACTAAAGACATGGTAGCTAGAAATGTAGTAAGAAAAATAAAAAGAAATGAAGAAGGAAGGAAGGAAGGCAGGAAGGAAAGAAGGAAGGGAGGAAGGAAGGAGGGAGGGAGGTGGGAAGGGAGGAAGAAAGGAAAGAAGGAAGGAAGGAAGAAAGGAAAGAAGGAAGGAAGGAAGGAAGGAAGGAAGGAAGGAAGGAAGGAAGGAAGGAAGGAAGGGAAGGAGGGAGGAAGGGAGGGAAGGAGGGAGGAAGGAAGGAAGGAAGGAAGGAAGGGAGGAAGGAAGGAGGGAGGAGGGAAGGAAGGAAGAAATGAAAGAAGGAGAAAAGGGAGGAGGAGGGGGAGGGAGGAAGAAAGGAAGAGAAAAGTTGACCCTTCTCAGCAGAATACAGAACATTTCAATTTAGTTAGTTTGGTATTCTCATAAACCCATGAAGAGTGGAGCCAATTGTCCATTAAAGATTTACCAGCCATTCCTAATCTTCAATGTGCAAAGTGTCCTTTGGAGATTTCCCTGTTACTAGTTGATGAGGATTACTCTTCCTTTCAAAGTGATTTATGGTCACTGAAGAATCTGAACAGTAAGAAATGGACTGTTGGTCATATAACCAAAATTTTACCTGTGATTATTGACTTTGTCAGATCTCAAGTTGTCCCAGAGCACTCTAATAGGACCTTAAATGTCCACAGAAAAAAATTTTTAACCATCTATCTGAAAAGTTAGATAAATGGCATCTTAAAACCCAATTATCTCCTTAAATTGGGGGCTGTATAAGAGATGTTTACTTAGGAATAGTAAACTTTCCCTCTTAACCCACTATCTCCAGATTTGCAAAGATGCAGCCAGAGCTAAGACGATACTTCTATTCTTCTGAGATAACTGAACTAGCAAAATCTAGAAAACACCAGCAACCCTCTGAAATGTCAAAATAGCCTGGTTCAAATAGTTCAATTATTCATATTCACATTAATTATTTCAAAGATATGTATTGACTGCTGATATGTCCAGTATAGTACCTAAAATTACAAAGGTGAGGAAGACAGAGAAGATCCCTCAGGGAGCATACAGTCTAGGGAAGAATCAAGGGGTAGGTCTCATCTAAACCCTGAAAGATGAGGATAATATAACCAAACAATGGGGGACACTTGGCAGCCTCCTCAAGTGATTGTGTAGATACAGGAATTCCTTGGAGATCTAGAATTATTTTTAAGAGGTCTCATAGAAGGGGCCTCAGGCTCTTCCCTCCACTCTCATCCCAGGATTAGTTTCAAAGAGAGTGGAGAACAGAATAGAATTCTGGGATGATTTGGGGAATCCAAAAGAACTCTGAGTTCTTCTGGAAGTCTGGGAGACAGCATCTGCATACATTCAGTCAGCCAATCAACAAACATTCAGAGTGATCCTCGTTGTGTGCCAGGCGTATCTGTACAGGGCTTTTTGTTACTGTTTATAGCACTAAAGCAAGGCAGCAGCAGAGATGAATGGCTTCATGGGATGTCTGGGGCAGAGGGCCCAAGATATCTGCAAGTCTCCAGCACCCTCTCTTCCCCAACTCTCAGGATACAGAAGTTATAGCTCTGAAAGAAAGGAGAGAGAGAGAGCAAACAAGTGTCCCCAAATGCACTTGGCGGTCACGATGAGGGGTCACAGAAGCACAAAGCAGCGTGGAGGACCAAATGGGAGAATTGTCTATCTCAGGAGAGACAAGTGCAGGACAGGTGAAGACCAAGTAGTAGGTACTGTCTCATCACTATTGCTATGAGACTGTGCTATGAGCTTAGATTAGTCCCATGAAGAAGGAGAAACTATGACTTAATGGAGTTTAAACCAGAAATAGGGAAAACTCAGAACTGACTTAGATTGTGTTGTTAATAACCAGAGAGTAATAGTGTCTTTGAATGCATATTTAGTTGAATTATATAAAATAAAGTTTTATTTTCTACACAACCAAGACACTTGAAAACACTGCCACCTGTACACAAGCTGTGTGTGTGAGTGTGTGTTTACAAACATAGCCAAATGTACTTGAACGTTGGACCCTTCAGAATAGCCAACGTGGGAGTTTCTATTTATGGTGTTGTCATTGTTCAACTCTTTCTTAAGCCTTCAGCATCATTTTATAAACCATACAAGAAAATCAATTTCATTAGTTTATATTTACTCTCCATGTTTGATTATCAATTGTAAAAGAAAGAAAGAGAAAAAAATGATCCACTTAAATCAAGGTTTTATTTACCAAACATGGCACTTGCAGGCTTCTGGTAGTTTCCAAAATTCAACAGACGTATGTTTATTAGCTCTGAATATACACAAAAATAAGCAATGGCAAAGATGCTTTGAGCAATGGCTACTGTATTGTAATACATGTACTATCAGGTGACTATTTCGAATGAAAACATTCATTTGAATGTATTAGTATATTTGTGGAAAACAAGAATCAACCCAAAAAAGCAGCCACGTTATTTATTATTATTATTATTTGAAGTCTTCATTGAATTTGTTACAATTTTGCTTCTGTTTTCTGTTTTGGTTTTTTGGCCGCAAGGCATGTGGGATCTTAGCTTCCTGACCACGGATAGAACCTGCACCCCCTGCATTGGAAGGTGAAATCTTAACCACTGGACATCCAGGGAAGATCCACAGACACATTATTTTAAAGTCCTAGGTATTTAGGGCAGTGACGAAAATCTCAACTTTGACTGAACAGTCATTTCTCCTGAAATTGCACGTTCTCTGTCACTGTCTCAAGCTCCACATGCCATATATTTCTCCACACTTTAGAAAGGGCTTTCTCAAGAGGGCCATGACATCAGTGCTGTCACACAAGAAGACAGGGGAGCTTGAGAGTGTCTGGGTCACACTTCCTCCGCTGCCTCTCACACAGGTATCTTTGCATTTTTACAAGCATTACTCATAATCTCATTTTTCATTCCCATCTTGCAACTTTATGCCTTTCTTTTTTTTATTTTATTATTTTTTTTAATTTTGGAATTTTATTTTACTTATTTTCTTTTATGCAGCAGGTTCTTATTAGTCATGCATTTTACACACATCAGTGTATACATGTCAATCTTAATCTCCCAATTCATCACACCACCACCACCCACCCCCCGGCCACTTTCCCCCCTTGGTGTCCATACATTTGTTCTCTACATCTGTGTCTCTATTTCTGCCCTGCAAACTGGTTCCTCTGTACCATTTTTCTAGGTTCCACATATACGCGTTAATATATTATATTTGTTTTTCTCTTTCTGACTTACTTCACTCTGTATGACAGTCTCTAGATCCATCCACGTCTCAACAAATGACTCAATTTCGTTCCATTTTATGGTTGAGTAATATTCCATTGTATATATGTACCACTTCTTCTTTATCCATTCGTCTGTCAATGGGCATTTAAGCTGCTTCCATGACCTGGCTATGGTAAATAGTGCTGCAATGAACATTGGGGTGCATGTGTCTTTTTGAATTATGGTTTTCTCTGGGTATATGCCCAGTAGTGGGATTGCTGGATCATATGGTAATTCTATTTTTAGTTTTTTAAGGAACCTCCATACTGTTCTCCATAGTGGCTGTATCAATTTACATTCCCACCAACAGTGCAAGAGGGTTCCCTTTTCTCCACACCCTCTCCAGCATTTCTTGTTTGTAGATTTTCTGATGATGCCCATTCTAACTGGTGTGGGGTGATACCTCATTGCAGTTTTGATTTTCATTTTGCTAATAATTAGTGATGTTGAGCAGCTTTCCATGTGCTTCTTGGACATCTGTATGTCTTCTTTGGAGAAATGTCTATTTAGGTCTTCTGGCCATTTTTGGATTGGGTTGTTTGTTTTTTTTAATATTGAGCTACATGAGCTGTTTATATATTTTGGAGATTAATCCTTTGTCCGTTGCTTCATTTGCAAATATTTTCTCCCATTCTGAGGGTTGTCTTTTCGTCTTGTTTATGGTTTCCTTTGCGGTGCAAAAGCTTTTAAGTTTCATTAGGTCCCATTTGTTTATTTTTGTTTTTATTTCCATTATTCTAGGAGGTGGATCAAAAAAGATCCTGCTGTGATTTATGTCATAGAATGTTCTGCCTATGTTTTCCTCTAACAGTTTTATACTGTCCGGTCTTACATTTAGGTCTCTAATCCATTTTGCGTTTATTTTTGTGTATGGTGTTAGGGAATGTTCTAATTTCATTCTTTTACATGGAGCTGTCCAGTTTTCCCAGCACCACTTATTGAAGAGACTGTCTTTTCTCCATTGTGGTTCCTTGCCTCCTTTGTCATAGATTAGTTGACCATAGGTGCGTGGGTTTATTCCTGGGCTTTGTATCTTGTTCCATTGATCTATGTTTCTGTTTTTGTGCCAGTACAATATTGTCTTGATTACTGTAGCTTTGTAGTATAGTCTGAAGTCAGGGAGTCTGATTCCTCCAGCTCCATTTTTTTCCCCTCTAGATTGCTTTGGCTATTCGGGGTCTTTTGTGTCTCCATACAAATTTTAACATTTTTTGTTCCAGTTCTGTGAAAATGCCATTGGTAATTTGATAGGGATTGCATTGAATCTGTAGATTGCTTTGGGTAGTATAGCCATTTTCACAATATTGATTCTTCCAATCCAAGAACATGGTATATCTCTCCATCTGTTGGTATCATCTTTAATTTCTTTCATCAGTGTCTTATAGTTTTCTGCATACAGGTCTTTTGTCTCCCTAGGTAGGTTTATTCCTAGGTATTTTATTCTTTTTGTTGCCATGGTAAATGGGAGTGTTTCCTTAATTTCTCTTTCAGATTTTTCATCATTAGTGTATAGGAATGCAAGAGATTTCTGTGCATTAGTTTTGTATCCTGCTACTTTACCAAATTCATTGATTAGCTCTAGTAGTTTTCTGGTGGCATCTTTAGGATTCTCTCTGCATAGTATCATGTCACCTGAAAACAATGACAGTTTTACTTCTTCTTTTCCAATTTGTATTCCTTTTATTTCTTTTTCTTCTCTGATTGCCATGGCTAGGACTTCCAGAACTATGTTGAATAATAGTGGTGAGAGTGGACATCCTTGTCTTGATCCTGATCTTAGAGGAAATGCTTTCAGTTTTTCACCATTGAGAATGATGTTTGCTGTGGGTTTGTCGTATATGGCCTTTATTATGTTGAGGTAGGTTCCCTCTATGCCCACTTTCTGGAGAGTTTTTATCATAAATGGGTGTTGAATTTTGTCAAAAGCTTTTTCTGCATCTATTGAGATGATCATACGGTTTTTCTTCTTCCATTTGTTAATATGGTGCATCACATTGATTCCGTATATTGAAGAATCCTTGCATCCCTGGGATGAATCCCATTTGATCATGATGTATGATCCTTTTAATGTGTTGTTGGATTCTGTTTGCTAGTATTTTGTTGAGGATTTTTTCATCTATATTCATCCCTGATATTGGTCTGTAATTTTTTTTTTTGTAGTATCTTTGTCTGGTTTTGGTTTCAGGGTGATGGTGGCCTCATAGAATGAGTTTGGGAGTGTTCCTTCCTCTGCAGTTTTTTGGAAGAGTTTCAGAAGGATGGGTGTTAGCTCTTCTCCAAATGTTTGATAGAATTCACCTGTGAAGCCATCTGGTCCTGGACTTTTGCTTGTTGGAAGATTTTTAATCACAGTTTCAATTTCATTACTTTTGATTGTTCTGTTCATATTTTCTATTTCTTCCTGGTTCAGTCTTGGAAGGTTATACCTTTCTAAGAATTTGCCCATTTCTTCCAGGTTGTCCATTTTGTTGGCATAGAGTTGCTTGTAGTAGTCTCTTAGGATGCTTTGTATTTCTGCGGTGTCTGTTGTAACTTCACCTTTTTCATTTCTAATTTTATTGATTTGAGTCCTCTCCCTTTTTTTCTTGATGAGTCTGGCTAACGGTTTATCAATTTTGTTTATCTTCTCAAACTACCAGCTTCTAGTTTTATTGATCTTTGCTATTGCCTTCTTTGTTTCTATTTCATTTATTTCTGCTCTGATCTTTATGATTTCTTTCCTTCCGCTAACTTTGGGTTTTGGTTGTTCTTTTTGCTCTAGTTCCTTTAGGTGTAAGGTTAGATTGTTTATTTGAGATTTTTCTTGTTTCTTGGGGTAGGCTTGTATAGCTATAAACTTCCCTCTTAGAACTGCTTTTGCTGCATCCCATAGGTTTTGGATCATCGTGTTTTTATTGTCATTTGTCTCTAGGTATTTTTTGATTTCCTCTTTGATTTCTTCAATGATCTCTTGGTTATTTAGTAACGTATGATTTAGCCTCCATGTGTTTGTGATTTTTACGTTTTTTTCCCTGTAATTCATTTCTAATCTCATCGCGTTGTGGTCAGAAAAGATGCTTGATATGATTTCAATTTTCTTAAATTTACTGAGGCTTGATTTGTGACCCAAGATGTGATCTATCCTGGAGAATGTTCTGTGTGCACTTGAGAAGAAAGTGTAATCTGCTGGTTTTGGATGGATTGTCCTATAAATATCAATTAAATCTATCTGGTCTGTTGTGTCATTTAAAGCTTCTGTTTCCTTATTTATTTTCATTTTGGATGATCTGTCCATTGGTGCAAGTGAGGTGTTAAAGTCCCCCACTATTATTGTGTTACTGTCGATTTCCTCTTTTATAGCTGTTAGCAGTCGCCTTATGTATTGAGGTGCTCCTATGTTGGGTGCATACATATTTATAGTTGGTATATCTTCTTCTTGGGTTGATCCCTTGATCATTATGTAGTGTCCTTCCTTGTCTCTTGTAACGTTCTTTATTTTAAAGTCTATTTTATCTGACGTGAGTATTGCTTCTCCAGCTTTCTTTTGATTTCCATTTGCATGGAATATCTTTTTCCATCCCCTCACTTTCAGTCCGTATGTGTCCCTAGGTCTGAAGTGGGTCTCTCGTAGACAGCCTATATATGCGTCTTGTTTTTGTATCCATTTAGCAAGCCTGTGTCTTTTGGTTGGAGCATTTAATCCATTCACGTTTAAGGTAATTATTTATATGTATGTTCCTATGACCATTTTCTTAATTGTTTTGGGTTTGTTTTTGTAGGTCCTTTTCTTCTCTTGTGTTTCCCACTTAGAGAAGTTCCTTTAGCATTTGTTGTAGAGTTGGTTTGGTGGTGCTGAATTCTCTTAAGTTTTGCTTGTCTGTAAAGCTTTTGATTTCTCCATCGAATCTGAATGAGATCCTTGCCAGGTAGAGTAATCTTGGTTGTAGGTTCTTCCTTTTCATCACTTTAAGTATATCATGCCACTCCCTTCTGGCTTGTAGAGTTTCTGGTGAGAAATCAGCTGGTAACCTTATGGGAGTTCCCTTGTATGTCATTTGTCGTTTTTCCCTTGCTGCTTTCAATAATTTTTCTTTGTCTTTAATTTTTGCCAATTTGATTACTAAGTGTCTCGGCGTGTTTCTCCTTGGGTTTATCCTGTATGGGACTCTCTGTGCTTCCTGGACTTGGGTGGCTATTTCCTTTCACATGTTAGGGAAGTTTTCGACTATAATCTCTTCAAATATTTTCTCTGGTCCTTTCTCTCTCTCTTTTCCTTCTGGGACGCCTATAATGCGAATGTTGTTGCGTTTAATGTTGTCCCAGAGGTCTCTTAGGCTGTCTTCATTTCTTTTCATTCTTTTTTCTTTATTCTGTTCCACAGCAGTGAATTCCACCATTCTGTCTTCCAGGTCACTTATCCGTTCTTCTGCCTCAGTTATTCTGCTATTGATTCCTTCTAGTGTAGTTTTCATTTCAGTTATTGTATTGTTCATCTCTGTTTGTTTGTTCTGTAATTCTTCTAGGTCTTTGTTAAACATTTCTTGCATCTTCTCGATCTTTGCCTCCATTCTTTTTCCAAGGTCCTGGATCATCTTCACTATCATTATTCTGAATTCTTTTTCTGGAAGGTTGCCTATCTCCACTTCATTTAGTTGTTTTTCTGGGGTTTTATTGTGTTCCTTCATCTGGTATATAGCCCTCTGCCTTTTCATCTTGTCTATCTTTCTGTGAATGTGGTTTTTGTTCCACAGGAACAGGATTGTAGTTCTTCTCGCTTCTGCTGTCTGCCCTCTGGTGGATGAGGCTATCCCTTTATGCCTTTCTATTGATCTTAGTTCTGCTGCTCAGAGACACCAATGAGAAATGTTGAGTACATTCAATAAATAAAAAATATCCATCCACCCTGTACGTGATTCCTCTTTAGAAAACTGTGCAAATAAAATAGTGTTTTTCTCCTCCCTGTTCATTCTTGAGACCAAAGACTATGCCCTGAATGTGTAATTGACTCCAGGGATAGGTAGAGGGTGTTCTAAATTTCAAATCTGAGTCCTGGTTCTGAAGCCCAATATTGCCTTAGAGAAGTTTCCTTCTATAATTATTGATTACCTCTCACATACTGGAAATGAAGTCACATCTACAAAGATCCCAGTTTAGACTGTAGCATTTGTGAATTTTTCCTGAATGAAAAGTGCATTTATTTGCATTATTTCTATAAAAGACTTTGTTTACAAATGAGAAAAGAGTCTTTTATCACATATATTTTGCCAGTTTGAATTTAGTCAGGGATCTTGGTATATTGATGCATATTTCATTCAAACAATACTTTGCTTTAAAAAATTTGCAGCTGGGGCTTCCCTGATGGCGCAGTGGTTAAGCATCCACCTGCCAATGCAGGGGACACAGGTTCAATCCCTGGTCTGGGAAGATCCCACATGCTGCAGAGGAACTAAGCCCGTGAGCCACAACTACCGAGCCCATGTGCCACAACTACTGAAGCCTGCGCACCTAGAGCCCATGCTCCACAACGAGAAGCCACCACAAAGAGAAGCCTGTGCATCACAATGAAGAGTAGCCCCCACTCGCCGCAACTAGAGAAAGCCCGTGCACAGCAACAAAGACCCAACGCAGCCAAAAAAAAAAAAAAATTTGTAGTCAAAGATCACCTAAGAGGTGAATTTTTTATCACACAGGTGAGTTAATTCAGGGATCAAAATTATGCCCTTTTTCTCCGTACTATGGATAATTGAAGTAAATACCATGGAGAAGGATGGAAAGAATTCTGATCTAGGCATAGGAGATGTGGGTCCTAGTATTTGCTCCCAAGCTCTGTGGATTTAATTGGACTTCCTCAAGCTCCCTTTCTATTTTCTGTGAAAATGAAAGGGCTGATACCTGATCTCCACTGCCACTAATATTTTCAGGCTTCATGGACATAGTGTGAAGGTATATTTTCATAAGCATCTAGTTGTACTTCATGACAACTTTGTCTGTCTCTCTTCCCTCATTTCCAAGTTTCTTAAGAGCATTAAAAATATTTTGTCCATGGAGAGCAGAATATTGAGGAGCAGGACCTGAGAGGTTGCATTGGGAAGCCGTCTCAGACTCAAACCCTAAGTGACAAAAATAAAGCCAACCTAAATTACATAAAGCAACCAGAAGTTATGGGCTTATGCCATTGAAAAGTCTAGCTACAGACTGAATTGTATTACCTCAAAATTCATAGGTTGAATCCATAACTGCCAGTATCTCAGAATGTGACTGTTTGGGAAATTGGGTCTTTAAAGAGGTAAGTAAGGTTAAATGAGGTCACATGGGTGGGCCCTAATCCACTCTGACTGGTCTTATAAGAAGAGGAAATTTGGACACACAAGAAAACACCCAGGGTACACATGCAAGGGGGGAGGACCGAATGAAGAGGCAGCAGGAGGGTGGCCGTCTGCAAGCCAGGGAGAGAGGCCTCAGAGGAAGCCAACCTTGACAGCACCTTCATCTTGGGTCTGTAGCCTCCAGAACTATAAGAAAATACATTTCTATAGTTTGAGCCACCCAGTCTGGTGTTTTATTATAGTAGCCCTTGCAGGGGCCTGGTGAAAAATGAAAATGTGGTACCCTGGTTTAAAAAGCAGGAAAAAAGTGCCACTAAAGATACTAAAACATTAGGCTTTTTCCCCTTCTTCCTTCTTCTTTTTTTGACTTCTGGTGATTTGTTGTTTGGGGGTTTTGGGTTTTGATTGTTTGTTTGTTTTTGCTATTTTAGGTGATTCCGAGCAAAGGAAAATTAAAATGTTAAATTATTAGCATGAATTTTACCATTTATCTCCCTATTGTACAATGGCAGTTTCGAACGCAAATATAAGAGCACTTAATTCACACGCAGAATCACCCAGATTGCACAATTCATCTTTCATACCCCTTAGATGCATATGTAGACCATTGTTATCAGAAGGGTAGAAATGCTGCAGAAACTAACTCAACTGTTTTTACTTTACTTCTTGATACACACACATTCTACCGACACTCTCTTTCCTCTATGTATTTAGTGATGAGTGTGGAAGGACAGAAAGGAAAAGGAACTGAAGGTTGTCCTTTCTTTCCTTTTCCTTCGATGTCATCATTTTCAGCATAAATGGTTGACTCATACAGGGAAGTAGCACTCAAAAAAGAGAGGATCTGCCAGGGTTCTTTGTTCGTTTGTGTTTCTTGCAAGGCAGTCGCCTTCCTTCTGCATTTGAAGCAAGTTCTGATTCAAAGGGAAAGCATGGCTTCTCAGGAGTGCCAGCATCCCACTTACCCTGCCAGCGACCTGACAGGCTCACCCTGTACTCACTTGGAGTCTCAATGAACCTCCACACATGGCGGGGTTCATTGGAATTCTGTGTTTCTGGGTCATCGTGAATGCTCTGTGCAAACGGGGTAGCAGGGAGTGGCAGACACACATGTTACTTGTACTACTCTGCTCACCTGCATGACCCATTGTCCCATTAGACTTCCTTTACAAAACGCAAGTTCAAAAATAAAATGTTAAGATGTTTGAGAACAGCAACAGCTGAGCATTAATCGCAGCACAGGGCCCTTCTGAACACAAGACCCTGTGCAACCACATAGGACATACACCCATGAAACCAGTCCTGGTCCCTGGATATGATGTTATGGAAAGCTCATGATAGCATCTGAACTCAGTGTCTCTTTTTCTGTTATCTGTCTCTACTCGCCTCCATGTCAGCTTTATTCTCAGCCAGGGTCTTATTTCATGGTTATCTGATGGCTGCAGAAAACAAGCTAAATACAGTTCTTTCTCAAAAGTCCTAGCTATTGTCTCAGGACATCTCATAGATTCCAAAGGAGCAGGTGCCCATTTTTGAACCAATCACTGTGACCAGAGCAATATCCTTCTCCGGCTACCCAGGGCTCTATCCCATTGCCCATCTCTGAAGCTGGAGATGGAGAGGACTTCCTAGGAATGAAGCACATGGATAGAACATCAGGAATAGAGTATTCTTCAGAGGAAAACTGGGGTACAGTCTCCAAAAGTAGGGTAAATGGATGCCAGGAAGCAAAACTAAAATAAAAGTCAGAGACCACTCCCACGATCTAGGATGTCAGAGTAGGAAGCTTAGTGCAATTAAGCAATGATTTTGGAGCTGGAAAGGTCACAGAACTAGGTTGATTACTTTTCTATTCCAAGCTAGGACCAGCAGGTAAGGCTGTACAGCACACCTTATGCTGTAGCTGTTTTCCAAGGAGTTATGGTACGTGTACAAGTTCTGTTCCAGGAGAGTCTATTTGGATAATTCTTATAGCATTTTTCCTGCATTTTCCCATTATCATCCCAAATTTACCATCAAGGTATCCTGGACCCCCCAAAATCATTTGTATTCCTAACTTTTATATAAGAACTGCTTCCAAACACTGCAGCAGTACCCAGCACTGCAGCTGTTTTAGTAGCTCTGTTCTATTCAGACCTTCTCATGATATTTCACTTCTGACTGAGTGGGTTTTAAGACACCAGTTGTGGGGAGGGGGTGGTCAGAGGGAGGAGATTGGGGGCTGAGGGTGCTGTTAGAGGTAGAGGATGAAGAGTGAAAACAGGGTCACGCTTATACACAGTTGTATAGTTACACACTATGTTTGTGTGATTCCCCCTTGGACCTGTGATTGTTGGAGCTTCTGTCCTACTCAAAATCTCGCCCCGGGGGGCCTCGCAAGTTCTCATGGAAGAGCCTTCTCCACCCCATATGGAGTAAGTACCCACTGCTGTGTCACACCTCTCCCCACACACATACTCCCTGAAGAGTCACTCAGGAGGATCTCACTGGCACAGCTGCAGCGTGCCCTCACAGTGAGGCCACCAACCATCAGGGTTCTGCTTCCCGGTACTTCCAAGACCCCCCAGGTGCCAACACTGCCAGATACCCTTGTCAGAGCCCCTAGGTATCTTGACAGCTCCTGACATTGTAACTCTGATAGAGGCTTTGGGATTCTATATGCTGAAGCCCTCAGCTTGCTGAAGCCACATTTTTTCCCCTGCCAAAAGGTTTGCCCATTTTGTGCTCCACTCTGTCACACAAATACCAAAGCAGACTAGCCAGGCACTTTTAGGTCTTGTGGAGGTATTAGTGGAAACAGCAAAACAGAAATAATGGACACCATTATGTATTCAAATTCAAAACCTTTCAAGGGTTTTGTTTCAGCAAGCTTGGGTACCTGGAACTCTCTTCTCCAAGAATTTCTTTCCTGAACAGAGAATACATAATGCTGACAGGGCCCTTGTGCAAACAGGCTCCTGGCGGGTGACCTCACTGTCTTGGTTTTGTCAAAAGGAGTGAACGTGTCCAGCTGTCTGGGGTGACAGCAGCTTAAACTCAAGCTTGGAACTCACTAGCAGTAAATTAATTCTCATGATGAATTTGGTCAGGATAAGGTCCGAGCTTGAGATCTTGTTCAGAATCGGGGAGTTCTGGAGGTAAAGCTTACAGGAATATTACTGTTTCTCATAGAAACTTCCGTGATAGAGAGTTGTTTGAAATTGAATGCAGCGTTCTTGACACATCACAGAGACAGGTTTTATAGGAATTTAGCTCTGAATGGGAATTTTGATGTCATCTAGTACAGTTCCTTCTTTTTGGCATTTGAGGAAACTTTTTTTTCAGCCAGTGAGTGACAAAGCTGGAACTAGAATCCAGATAATTCTTTGTTTTATTTCCTCATGGAAAAAATCACAAGAACAACAGGGAAAAGATTACTGACACTTTTAAAGCTTTGGCATCTGCCACATTTGTCCTGGATTATGGAAAATTTGCCCTCATATAATCCAGACCACTTCTTGTTCTGTACTCTCATGAGAAAGATTAGAGAGAAACTGTCAAAGTCCTGTGAACTTTGATTGGCATCTATTCCTGAGGTCTATATGACAAAGCCAAAGTCTTACATCTTATTTTCCATCTTATTTTCCATAGCAGGTACCCTGGTTCTTCCAGTTTTACAATGATTTTTTTTCTCATCTGTGACCCATTTAAAAGGAATGCTCTTGTCTAAATGATCTTCTCTCTCACACACCCACTCTAATTCCCCAGAAAATTAGGACATAACACTAGAAAGCTAATGAACTCACATCTCTTTAAATTTCACAGCTCTGATGTTGGCCTCACCTCCAAATGTAGTTCTCCAAAGGTACAGAAGAGTTTTCACAGAACAGAAAACAACAAAGGTTCAGGTAATTTTAATGATGGAGAAACTGAAGAAAAGTTAAGAGTCACACAGAGACACTCTAGGGACACAACTGGGACACAGGTGATCTTGTCCCCAGGCCACTAGACAGAACCTATATATTTTTCAAAGAATAATCTTACTAACTCTCTGATCTCTGTCCATAATTACGTAGAGATCAGATTCTCCCTGAGAGAAGTGTGTGTGAGTGTTTGTGTGTGTATTTGGTTCACAGCATTTAGCCCAAAGAGTTTGCTGATTGTTTATACTGAATATGCTTCCTGAAAACTAACTTAATAATCTCACTCAGTTCTGCCTCCCTCTTTTTCATTCATGTGAGTGAACAAGGACCTGCAAGACCAGTCCCCTAGGTCATCACCATGAGTGATTTCGTTGTCAGCCTTTCTAGTAAAGCTGCCTACCTGGATCTCAATTAATGCTAATTATTATAGGGACTCCATTACCCAAGTGAGGAAATGTCTCCCCTGATAAAGGCTATGCAATAGAAAAAGAAATTCAAATTTGCCTGCTTCTCAATCAAATATCCAAATTCTAAGTGAGCCTAACACCTGACCTATGAGTAGGATATGTACTAAGATTCGACGTGGCGGAAGTGTACCCCAAAGTACCAAGCCTTGAAGACCAAAGAAGAGTGTTGGTAGGAATATCTCTGGACATAAACAAAGATTAGTTGCCACTGGCATCTGGCTTAACACTGAAAGGAAGCCCATGCTATTGCTAAAGGAACAGCACAGAAGGAAAGGAGTGGTGCCCTGCCCCCAGCTCTGCCACATCTCACTAAGCGCCCAGCCTCACCAGATCTGCCGTCAGTCTCAGCCGGCTTCTGCTGAAATTACCCCTAGAGCAGGGTTTCTCAACCTCAACACTGTTGACATTTTAGGCTAGACGATCCTTTGTTTTAAGTGGCTACCCCAAGCACTGTAGGATATCTTGCAGCATCCCTGGCCTCTGCCCACTGGATGCCAGTAGAACCCAGTAGTTGTGACAACCAAATATATCTCAAGACATTGCCAAATGCCCCCAGAGAAGGGGGCAAAACTGCCCTTGATTGAAAACCACTCATCTAGGGGCATAGAAAGTGGGGTCAGGAAGAGGCCACAGGTAAGCTGGCTCTCAGAGGATGATTGTTAACCTTTTTGGTGTCTCAGTACTCTCACAGAATTCAGTGGGGAATTTTTTTACCTTATATCCATAAATACACTTAAGTACATATGGTCAAATTTTTACTTCAAAAACTCCCTCAAGTTGAAAAATTCATGCTCTAGGGCGTTCATTCCTTTACATCAACACTGGACTTTTTCATACAGGACTTTCCTAAGAAGCCAAGCAAAATGAAAATAAAAAGAAAATACTGAAAATGTAGAAGTTCAAAGACAGACAAGTTTTACAAGATAGAGATATCTTATCTTAAAATAACTAAAGTCTAGTCACAAAAGGCTTGGAACGATTTAAGGCCTCACAAGCTCTACATTTTTCCTTCTATTCTGAGTGACCTCATCCTATTGCTTTATTTTCCAACTTCACTTGTATCCCCTTTCCTTCCCAGACAACCATGGAATTAGAAGTAAGAGTAGTAGTAGCTAACTTTTGCCAATAACTTACTAAGGGCCAGGCATTTTTGGAGTACTTTTACTTGTATTTGCTCATGTCATCCTCACAACAGCTCTACGGCATAAGTAGTATTATTATTCCCATTTTAGCGATGAGGAAACAGAGGCACTTAGAGATTAAATAACTTTCTCAAAGTCACACAGCTAATAATCGGCAGAACCAAAAGTCAACCTTAGGCTGGTCCCAGAGTCCATGCTCTTGGGCCCACTACCCTCCAAACTATGTGTGGTCCACAGTCCTAAGTGGACAATGGGTAGTAGTTATCTAATGGTGAGAAAAGGTCTTCATACATTTCCCAGGATGTACGGCTGTGGCAGGCAATACTACAGACACCTGGCCAACTTCATTTCCTCTTTGTCCCCTTTTCCCCTTCAGTTTCTCTGCCTCTTATCACCTCTCTTCCCCTAAAAAGAAAGTAAAGCTTTCCTTCCTCACAGCATCCTGACTAGTCTCCAGTGAATTCAAATGATTCAGGTATCATTTACCATTGGTTCTCAAAGTCTGGCCCAAGAACCATCTGAGGATGAATCACCAATAGTACTTATTAAAATGGCAGATTCTTGGGTCCTACCATAGATCCACTGAATTGAAACCTCAATTAACATGAAAATTGTGTTAGAGCACAAGACTGTGCTCTAAGCAAGCTCCTTAGAGGATTCTATTCTGATACTCACAAAGGCTGAGCTCCATTTAGACTCCTGTGACTGGTTAGCTCAGCTAGTTAGAGCTAATTACACTGCAGTTCAATTCTCAGAAGAGCCAACTTTGCTTGGCAGTTTTACTCCTACCCTTTCCTTATTTATTTAGTGTTCTTCCAAAGTACAAACAGCTAGACAACATGGGCACGTGGGGAAACAGTCTGGATAGATAGAGTCAAGCTTATTATCAAAACTGGAAAACTAATTTCAAGGGCATTATTTTGATTCAAATTGAGCATTTTTTTTTCAATTGGCATTTCTGGAATGAGTAAAAATACCTAACTTATAATGAAGACACAGTATTAGTTTCCATAAAAGGAAAACATCAGTGATACCCCAATTCTTGCTTAACTCATATCTGTGTCTTAGGTCCAGGGATCTTAAAGATAACACAACCTGTAATTTGCTGCGTGCAGCATCTTGCATAGTCCCAATGTGGGGGAATTTATTTTTACAAAATATGGCTTTCAGTGGGCTAGCTGAGGCCAATTGACAGGAGTTGTGCCTTGGCCATGGACCCTGATTAGATGACTTCTTCATCGACACAACTCCTGAACCATCAAAACTCCCAGCAGTTTAGAATCACTCTCAACCAAGACAAAGCTCATAAAAGCCTTTGAATCTTAGTCATTCACATCAGTGTCTCTGAACTAACTCCAATGACAGAAATACTACCTGATTTCTTTCTAAACTACAAAGGGGAAAGGTTGGGGCGGGGAGGGATAAATTAGGAGTTTGGGATTAACCTATACACACTGTTATATATAAAATAGATAATCAACAAGGACCTTCTGTATAGCACAGGGAACTCTACTCAATATTCTGTAATAACCTATATGTGAAAAGACTCTGAAAAAGAATAGATACATGTATATGTATAACTGAATCACTTTGCTGTACACCTGAAACTAACACAACATTGTAAACCAACTATACCCCAATATAAAATAAAAATTAAATTTAAAAAATAAAATAAAAATGACTTCTTTACATATTAAAAAAATAAAATAATACTAAAAATAAAATAAAATAAAATAAACTACATAGAAACATTGGTGCTATTGTAGAGAATACATAACCAAAAAAAGGCGTCGGCTTCCTCCTTTGAGAGACACTACATGCCTGGTATCAGTGCTTGGAAGTGCGCATGCACCCTCTCCAAGTAGCTAAGCACCAGTATCGTTTTCCCAGCAGGAACGGTGTGCTGGGACTGCTCTTTAGTTACATGCAAGTTTTACTGTTTTCCCTAAGCGAAAATAAAATAGTCTTGTGGTAGAATGGAATTAGAGAAACGAGACTTCATTTGGGAGTTTGATGGAACCTGTTCAGGGAGGAGAATTCTCAGTTTTTCATATTCTCTGAATGTTTCAGACAGAGGTTCTAGAACCAAAGACGTAACTCCTATGGCACTTTGTCCTCCATTTGATTTCTACACAGCCATGGGGTTGATGGTGCAAAGTGACTTTTCCTCAACTTTGTACAGCATTCTGTGCTTCAGCTTCTCATGAGTAAAGAAACCCATTTCATTAGCACTCCCCTTCCCTCTATAAAATCCTAAGAATTAATTAAGTATCTGTAGCACTTTTCTTTTAAGAGGGCTCCACCTTCCAAGGCTTTTTTTTTTTTTAGGTGAAGCTATCAGGAGCTGTGCCTGGTTCTCCGGCCCTGACAATTGCAAAGGGAGAGCTGATGTGGTTAAATAAATTTTCATGAACTCTGAGTAGACAATAAAATACATTGTAAGTAATACTAAATCCTTCTATTTTCCATTTTAACTAGACCAAAGATCTCTAGAAGATTTACAATCTTTTTTAACTTTTAATTGCCTTCCAAAGTCCTAATATATTTGACATGTATTCTCTAACCACTGTGTCCTCAGCTCTTTCAAATATATAAAATACCACTTAAGCTTCTCAACAAATCTGAGGACAGGACTATTACACTCATCTTACAAACAAGAGCCTGAGGTTTAGAAAAACAAACCATATGTGTCCAATGTCACAGAGAAAGTAAGTAATAGAAATATGATTCAAATTCAGGTCTCCTAACTCTCAGTTCAATGTCAGGCCAGCTGTCCTACAGCTATTACCTGGTTTGGTACAACTGCTGAGAATAAATGAGTGATCAAAATTCAGAGCTTCTACCTTGTTAAAGAATCCCATATACTTTATATTCTTCACCCCATTGAGGAAGGTCTTCACGTGTTTTGCAAGGTTGGCACGCTCCTATATTCTCACCCTTCCCAACACATACTTGTTTCGCCTGCAGGAATTATAATAGCCGTATCCTCAGACTTATTTCCTTTTTGGAGCTTTATAGAAAAACTAGTCATTGGAGAGTATTACAGAAGTAAATATGCAATGACACAGAGTGACATGACCCCAAGAATTCCTTCCACTGACCTCAGTCTCTAAGTCACCCATTTCTAGTCCATCCTGCTGTTGCCAGGGGCAAGTGATACTGTTAAGCACACCAGAACTCTTGCAGGATCTTTCTAAAGGGTCTCTGCAAAATGCATTGTTTTTATAACTGCCAGTTAAGTGATGCCTCAGCTGCATTTGAGGAAGAGTGGGGACATCCAGTGGCCACGCTGGTTGTTAACAACTGAATTATCACTACAATGATATCTTATGATTTGATATACACTCGTTAACTGCAAAAGCTCTTAAAAGATTTCTGTTTTCAACAATTTTAAATTACTGCAAAAGGGATATTTGGTAGCCTGCAAACTTGTATTTAGAGTTCAACTGGCAAGTGCATCTCCCCAAATAATCTTATTTTCGGATACCTGGGTCATAGTTTACTGCTCAGAATTATCTACCACATCAAACCAAAGTACATGATGACATCAACTCTTCCCCAAAATATCTGAACATAATAGACACTTTGACTTGGTCCATTTACATGGATGACTCCGTCTGGCCTCAGGGTGTGCATAGTACATGAATATTGAAAGGAGTCTTCCTTCCAGTACAAAGGAAATGAAAAAGTTTGAGGGATCAAGAGGTCTCATCGACCAGTTAGTGCAATTTTGAAATTGAAATCTTTCAGTGAGGAAAGAACATAGGTGTCTTTTAACCTCCCTAGAATAATATTATTGAAAGTTGTTGGTGTTGTTCTGGTGTGAGATGAAAGTTAGGCCAATAAAAAAAAAACATATGATATCGTTCTCCTAGAATACAGTTTAATTACTATGCTTTTTTTTTTTTTTCTTCCCATCACATGTCAAATTTTAAAACCATTTAAAACTCAACATTCAGGGACTTCCCTGGTAGCACAGTGGTTAAGAATCTGCCTGCCAATGCAGGGGACACGGGTTCGAGCCCTGGTCCGGGAAGATCCCACATGCCGCAGAGCAACTAAGCCCATGCGCCACAACTACTGAGCCTGCGCTCTAGAGCCCGCGAGCTACAACTACTGAAGCCCACGTGCCTAGAGCCCGTGCTCCGCAACAAGAGAAGCCACCGCAATGAGAAGCCCGCACACCACAACGAAGAGTAGCCCCTGCTCTCCGCAACTAGAGAAAGCCCGTGCACAGCAAGGAAGACCCAACACAGTCAAAATTTTTTTTAAATGTTTTTTTTAAACCTGTTCTCCTTACAAAAAAAAAAAAAAACCAAACATTCATATTCTTATCTGAATAGGAGAGCTAAAGGTAGAGGACAAGATAAGCAGATCAAGGACAAGGGAATTCCTAGCATGGAATATGTGGAACATACATTGTTCTATTTGCTCTGCGAATTGCTCCACTCAGGAGCAGCCAGACTCAAACAAGTTGTGAGTAGATGCACCTAGCTTTGAGGCTTTATCAGACTTGGTCCGTTCTCTTGCTTTCCACAACACTCATTGCAGGTCTCGACACACTTGCCCTGTAGACCATTCTCCAACCTTCCTTACTTAACCTTTCCATCAACCATCAAAACTTAACCATGGAGAGGAGCTTCAAGATGGCGGAAGAGGAAGAAGTGGAGATCACCTTCCTCCCCACAAATACATCATAAATACATCTACATGTGGAACAACTCCTACAGAACACCTACTGAACGCTGGCAGAAGACCTCAGACCTCCCAAAAGGCAAGAAACTCCCCACGTACCTGGGTAGGGCAAAAGAAAAAAGAAAAAACAGAGACAAAACAATAGGGACGGGACCTGCACCAATGGGCGGGAGCTGTGAGGGAGGAAAGGTTTCCACACACTAGGAAGCTCCTTCGCGGGTGGAGACTGCGGGTGGCAGAGGGGGGAAGCTTCGGAGCCACGGAGGAGAGCGCAGCCACAGGGGTGTGGAGGGCAAAGCGGAGAGATTCCCGCACGGAGGATCGGTGCCCACCAGCACTCACCAGCCCGAGAGGCTTGTCGGCTCACCCGCCGGGGCGGGCGGGGGCTGGGAGCTGAGGCTCGGGCTTCGGAGGTCGGATCCCAGGGAGAGGACTGGGGTTGGCGGCATGAACACAGCCTGAAGGGGGCTAGTACATCACGGCTAGCCGGGAGGGAGTCCGGGGAAAAGTCTGGAGCTGCCGAAGAGGCAAGAGACCATTGTTTCGGGGTGCGCGAGGAGAGGGGATTCAGAGCACCACCTAAACGAGCTCCAGAGACGGGCATGAGATGCTAAGGCCGCTGCTGCAGCCGCCAAGAAGCCTGTGTGCAAGCACAGGTCACTCTCCACACCGCCCCTCCCGGGAGCCTGTGCAGCCCGCCACTGCCAGGGTCCCGTGATCCAGGGAAAACTTCCCCGGGAGAACGCACGGCGCGCCTCAGGCTGCTGCAACGTCACGCCGGCCTCTGCCACAGCAGGCTCGCCCCGCATCCATACCCCTCCCTCCCCCCCACCTGAGTGAGCCAGAGCCCCCGAATCAGCTGCTCCTTTAACCCTGTCCTGTCTGAGCGAAGAACAGACACCCTCAGGCGACCTACACGCAGAGGCAGGACCAAATCCAAAGCTGAACCCCGGGAGCTGTGAGAACAAAGAAGAGAAAGGGAAATCTCGGGCTTCCCTGGTGGCGCAGTGGTTGAGAATCTGCCTGCCAATGCAGGGCACACGGGTTCTAGCCCTGGTCTGGGAAGATCCCACATGCCGCGGAGCAACTGGGCCCGTGAGCCACAACTACTGAGCCTGCGCGTCTGGAGCCTGTGCTCCGCAACAAGAGAGGCTGCTATAGTGAGAGGCCTGCGCACCGCGATGAAGAGTGGCCCCCGCTCACCACAACTAGAGAAAGCCCTCGCACAGAAACGAAGACCCAACACAGCCAAAATTAAATAAATAATTTTAAAAAAAGGAAGGGAAATCTCTCCCAGCAGCCTCAGGAGCAGCGGATTAAATCTCCACCATCAACTTGATGTACCTGCATCTGTGGTATACCTGAATAGACAACGAATCATCCCAAATTGAGGCGGTGGACTTTGGGAGCAACAACATATATATATTTCTCCTTTTTCTCTTTTTGTGAGTGTGTATGTGTATGCTTCTCTGTATGATTTTGTCTGTACAGCTTTGCTTTTACCATTTGTCCTAGGGTTCTGTCTGTTTTTGTTTTTTTTTAATATAGTTTTTAGCACTTGTTATCATTGGTGGATTTGTTTTTTGGTTTGGTTGCTCTCTTCTTTCTTTCTTTCTTTTATTACTTTTTAAATTTTTAAAAAATTTTAATAATTATTTTTTATTTTAATAACTTTATTCTATTTTTTCCTTCTTTCTTTCTTTTTTTCTCCCTTTTATTCGGACCCGTGTGGATGACAGGGTCTTGGTGCTCCAGCCAGCCGTCAGGCCTGTGGCTCTGAGGTGGGAGAGACAAGTTTAGGACATTGGTCCACCAGAGACCTCCCACCTCCAAGTAATATCAAACAGCAAAAATTACCCAGAGAACTCCATCTCAACGCCAAGACCAAGCTCCACTCAATGACCAGCAAGCTACAGTGCTGGAAACCCTATGCCAAACAACTAGCAAGACAGGAACACAACCCCACCCATTAGCACAGAGGCTGCCTAAAATCATAATAAGGTCACAGACACCCCCAAACATACCACCGGACTCGGACCTGCCCACCAGAAAGACAAGATCCAGCCTCATCCACCAGAACACAGGCACTAGTCCCCTCCACCAGGAAGCCTACACAACCCACTGGACCAACCTTAGCCACTGGGGGCAGACACCAAAAACAATGGAAACTACGAACCTGCAGCCTGCGAAAAGGAGACCCCATACACAGTAAGTTAAGCAAAATGAGAAGACAGAGAAACACACAGCAGATGAAGAAGCAAGGTAAAAACCCACCAGACCAAACAAATGAAGAGGAAATAGGCAGTCTACCTTAAAAAGAATTCAGAATAATGATAGTAAAGATGATCCAAAATCTTGGAAATACAATGGAGAAAATACAAGAAACGTTTAACAAGGACGCAGAAGAACTAAAGAGCAAACAAACAATGATGAACAACACAGTTAATGAAATTAAAAATTCTCTAGAAGGAATCAATAGAATAACTGAGGCAGAAGAACAGATAAGTGACCTGGAAGATAAAATAGTGGAAATAACTACCGCAGAGCAGAATAAAGAAAAAAGAATGAAAAGAATTGAGAACAGTCTCAGAGACCTCTGGGACAACATTAAACGCACCAACATTCGGATTATAGGGGTCCCAGAAGAAGAAGAGAAAAAGAAATGGACTGAGAAACTATTTGAAGAGATTATAGTTGAAAACTTCCCTAATATGGGAAAGGAAATAGTTAATCAAGTCGAGGAAGCACAGCGAATCCCATACAGGATAAATCCAAGGAGAAACACGCCAAGACACATATTAATCAAACTATCAAAAATTAAATACAAAGAAAAAATATTAAAAGCAGCAAGGGAAAACAACAAATAACATACAAGGGAATCCCCATAAGGTTAACAGCTGATCTTTCAGCAGAAACTCTGCAAGCCAGAAGGGAGTGGCAGGACATATTTAAAGTGATGAAAGGGAAAAACCTACAACCAAGATTACTCTACCCAGCAAGGATCTCATTCAGATTCAACGGAGAAATTAAAATCTTTACAGACAAGCAAAAGCTAAGAGAATTCAGCACCACCAAACCAGCTTTACAACAAATGCTAAAGGAACTTCTCTAGGCAGGAAACACAAGAGAAGGAAAAGACCTACAATAACAAACCCAAAACAATTAAGAAAATGGTAATAGGAACATACATATTGATAATTACCTTAAATGTAAATGGATTAAATGCTCCAACCAAAAGGCATACACTGGCTGAATGGATACAAAAACAAGACCCGTATATATGCCGTCTACAAGAGACCCACCTCAGACCTAGGGACACATACAGACTGAAAGTGAGGGGATGGAAAAAGACATTCCATGCAAATGGAAATCAAAAGAAAGCTGGAGTAGCAATTCTCACATCAGACAAAATAGACTTTAAAACAAAGACTATTAAAAGAAACAAAGAAGGACACTACATAATGATCAAGGGATCAATCCAAAAGAAGGTATAACAATTGTAAATATTTATGCACCCAATGCAGGAGCACCTCAATGCATAAGGCAAATGGTCACAGCCATAAAAGGGGAAATCGACAGTAACACAATCATAGCAGGGGACTTTAATACCCCACTTTCACCAATGGACAGATCATCCAAAATGAAAATAAATAAGGAAACGATAGCAAAGATCAGTAAAGCTAAAAGCTGGTTCTTTGAGAAGATAAACAAATTGATAAACCATTAGCCAGACTCGTCAAGAAAAAAAGGGAGAAGACTGACATCAACAGAATTAGAAATGAAAAAGGAGAAGTAACAACTGACACTGCAGAAATACAAAGGATCATGAGAGATTACTACAAGCAACTCTATGCCAATAAAATGGACAACCTGGAAGAAATGGACAAATTCTTAGAAAAGCACAACCTTCTGAGACTGAACCAGGAAAAAATAGAAAATATAAACAGACCAATCACAAGCACTGAAATTGAGACCTTGATTAAAAATCTTCCAACAAACCGAAGCCCAGGACCACATGGCTTCACAGGCGAATTCTATCAAACATTTAGAAAAGAGCTAACACCTCTCCTTCTCAAACTCTTCCAAAATATAGCAGAGGGAGGAACACTCTCAAACTCATTCTACGAGGCCACCATCACCCTGATACCAAAACCAGACAAAGATGTCACAAAGAAAGAAAACTACAGGCCAATATCACTGATGAACATAGATGCAAAAATCCTCAACAAAATCCTAGCAAACAGAATCCAACAGCACATTAAAAAGATCATATACCATGATCAAGTGGGGTTTATCCCAGGATTGCAAGGATTCTTCAAGGTACACAAATCAATCAATATGATACACCATATTAACAAACTGAAGGAGAAAAAACCATACGATCATCCCAATAGATGCAGAAAAAGCTTTTGACAAAATCCAACACCCATTTATGATCAAAACCCTCCAGAAAGTAGGCATAGAGGGATCTTACCTCAACATAATATAGGCCATATATGACAAACCCACAGCCAACATCATCCTCAATGGTGAAAAACTGAAACCATTTCCTCTAAGACCAGGAACAAGACAAGGTTGCCCACTCTCACCACTATTATTCAACATAGATTTGGAAGTTTTAGCCACAGCAATCAGAGAAGAAAATGAAATAAAAGGAATCCAAATCGGAATAAAAGAAGTAAAGCGGTCACTGTTTGCAGATGACATGATACATACATAGAAAATCCTAAAGATCCTACCAGAAAACTACTAGGACTAATCAATGAATTTGGTAAAGTAGCAGGATACAAAATTAATGCCCAGAAATCTCTTGCATTCCTATAAACTAATGATGAAAAATCTGAAAGAGAAATTAAGGAAACACTTCCCTTTACCATGGCAACAAAAAGGATAAAATACCTAGGAATAAACCTACCTAAGGAGACAAAAGACCTGTATGCAGAAAACTATAAGACACTGATGAAAGAAATTAAAGATGATACCAACAGATGGAGAGATATACCATGTTATTGGATTGGAAGAATCAACATTGGGAAAATGACTATACTACCCAAAGCCATCTACAGATTCAATGCAATCCCTATCAAACTACCACTGGCATTTTTCACAGAACTAGAACAAAAAATTTCACAATGTCTATGGAAACACAAAAGACCCCGAATGGCCAAAGCAATCTTGAGAAAGAAAAAAGGAGTTGGAGGAATCAGGCTCCCAGACTTCAGACTATACTACAAAGCTACAGTAATCAAGACAGTATGGTACTGGCACAAAAACAGAAATATCGATCAATGGAACAGGATAGAAAGCCCAGAGATAAACCCACGCACATATGGTCACCTTATTTTTGATAAAGGAGGCAAGAATATACAATGGAGAAAAGACAGCCTCTTCAATAAGCGGTGCTGGGAAAACTGGACAGCTACATGGAAAAGAATGAAATTAGAACACTCCCTAACACCATACACAAAAATAAACTCAAAATGGATTAAAGACCTAAGTTTAAGGCCAGACACTATAAAACTCTTAGAGGAAAACATAGGCAGAACACTCTATGACATAAATCACAAGAAGATCCTTTTTGACCCACCTCCTAGACAAATGGGAATAAAAACAAAAATAAACAAATGGGACCTAATGAAACTTAAAAGCTTTTGCACAGCAAAGGAAACCATAAACAAGACGAAAAGACAACCCTCAGAATGGGAGAAAATATTTGCAGACACATAGATCAGACACATAGATCAATAGAACAGAATAGAGAGCCCAGAAATGAACCCACACTTGTACGGGCAGTTAGTCTATGACAAAGAAGGCAAGAATAAACAATGGGGAAAACAGAGCTTCTTCAATAGATGGTGTTGAAAAACTGGACAGCTACATGGAAAAGAATCAAACTGGATTACTCTCTCACACCATGCACAAAAATAAAATGAAAATGGTTTAAAGAATTAAATGTAAGACCTGAAACCATAAAACTTCTAGAAGAAAACATAGACAATAGCTTTTTGACGTTGGTCTTGTTAATATTTTTTTGGATATCGTTCCTTAGGCAAGGGAAACAAAAGCAAAAAAAAAAAAAAAACTTAACCATGGTACCCAATCATAGGACCCTGCTCCCAGGGAGATGTTCCTAATCAAAAAGGAAATTGATGAACCTTTAGAAATTTAAGAGTAAAGGTCAGATGCTGGTTGGCAGTGTTACTGCTCCAAACGAATTTTCTCCTAATAGAAGACAATGCCTTATCACATAAAAATAACTTGCAATATTGGAATTTCAGGCAGGTGTGTGACTGTCCATCTCAGAGTTTTATAGATCTTACCATGTAGACTCTCAGCTATAGATAAAGTCAATCCTAATTCTTAACCATTAAAAGTAATCAGAAGAAATGAAGACCTACATTCTCCTCATAAATCTCTAGATTTTGGCTTGACAACCAAAAACCATACATTGCATACACTGCACCTAATCCTGTTGTAATTCACATTCACCTTGAATAAAAAGCTCGTGTAGACATTTCATCCCTTAACGATTCTTCTAGAATATATTTTCTTTGTGAGGTTCATCGCTGTGTTGCAGTAACTCAGTGTTATACTGCAGGATTGCTTTGTAAAGACTGAGGACCAAGAGACCAGCGTTCCATCTCCAACTTTCCTACTCATTAACCATCTGACTCCACATCAGCAAGTGTACATTTCATGCTCAGCTTTCTCATCTGTAAAAATGAGTAAATTAGATGATCTCTAAGGTCTATCATTATAAAATATTCTCTCATCCCATTTCCTTGTTTGGAATTAATTTGTCCAGTATTATAACTATACAAAAGTCACCTGAGTAATATTCTGGTGTACATATATACCACATCTTCTTTATCCATTCATCTGTCGGTAGACATTTAGGTTGCTTCCATGTCTTGGCTATTGTAAATAGTGCTGCACTGAATATTAGGGTGCATGTATCTTTTCAAATTATACTTTTCTTCAGAGATGTGGTACATATAGATATAGATATAGATACAGATATAGTCACATAATGGAATATTACTCAGTCATAAAATGAATGAAATAATGCCATTTGCAGCAACATGGATGGACCTAGAGATTATCATACTAAGTGAAGTAAGGCAGATAAAGACAAATATCATATGATATCGCTTATATGTGGAGTCTAAAAAAAATGATACAAATGTACTTATTTACAAAACAGAAATAGACCCACAGACATAGAAAACAAACTTATGGTTACCAAAGGGGAAAGGGGTGAAGAGGAATAAATTAGGAGTTTGGGATTAACATAAACACACTACTATATATAAAATAGATAACCAACAAGGACCTACTGTATAGCACAGGGAACTATATTCAGTATCTTGCAATAACCTATAAGGGAAAAGAATCTGAAAAAGAATATATATGTGTATATATAACTGAGTCACTTTGCTGTACACTAGAAACTAGCACAACGTTGTAAATCAACTATACTTCAATTTAAAAAAAAATTTTTAAGTCATCTGACATCATAAGGTCTTTGGAGAAGATGCTCTCCTTCTAAAAGAAAGAACCACACAAGTTCACTACCAGAAAGACCTTCTGTACTGAGGAAATTACATACCAACATTTAGGGTAGATGACGTGTGGCTCAGAAATGTCTCATGGTGTATCCTCCTCTAAACGCCCAAAGTACTTTATTATTATACCTCCTGTCTTCCATGAGACACAGAGAAAAAGGAGAACAAAATAAGAACCCAGGAATCCTGCATCCTCACTTTCTGCTCTAAACGATAATTATAATGATTTCTGAAGAAAGCAGAGAAAACTGAGCAATAGTACTGCTCACGCCATGGTTCTCAACAGTTTGCCATAATATGCATTTGAAGATCTTTCTGCTTTCTTTCCTGCCAACGCAGGAATAGGAGGCAGAACAGCAATGAGGATATCACAGGAATTTGCTTTCTCTGTCTTAAGAAGAGCCATTCCATTTCTTGCCTGAAGTTTAACTTGATTATGCATTCATTAAAGACGAGGGATGGCAATGATTAAACAAAAACATCTTTAAAATGCAGAGTTCATTTCAGCCCATTTGGTTTTGTTACACACAAATTGGATTTGCATTGCATCCTGCACAGCAGGTACTCCACTTGAAATCAAAGACAGATGCTTTTATGGGATTAAAAAGAAAAACTAGGAGGCGGGGGAGAGGGTGAGAGATTGAGATACTTTGCATTTCGGTAATAATGGCTCCAAAATGAAATAGCGATCATATTGCTGCTTTATCCATATAAGTGTTTGGGCTATAATTAAAAGGAAACAAGAACCCCCATCATAACTTGAATCGTTGTCAAAGAAGAACATTTAATTTGCAGGGGGAAAAATGATTTTTCCCATAAATGTCTAATAATACCTTAGCATATTTGAAATTTAATCATAAGTGCCTTAGAATTAAACCATTTGAATTATTACTGAAACATTTCAAGTGGTAACATTAAATGCTTTGTTTGAAATTAGTCATTAATTCAAAAGTCTTCTCTAGCGCTGCTGTGAGAGTTTAACTCCTTATCTGTAAACAGAAGTCCCTGGTTCTCACACTATATAATTACTCTTCATACCTCTGCAACACTCACATGACTGGCTATTTACACTGGTACCTTTGGTTAAATTACTCTGGACAATATTTAATAATTGATGTATCTACTGTTTTAAATTTTTATATATTTATCAGCTTATTGGACTTTTGTTGGGAACAATGTCTAAGTAAAGAAAGGCAGAACTGACAGAGCCCCTGTGTAGCTCACCTTTCTATTACTTCCAAGACGTTTTGTACAGTGAATATGGTGAATCTCTAACAACGTCTTGCAGAGTGTCTGATTCTGTATCAGGGTGATATTAGCATTTCTTGTCTATTTGATGATTGTATCTTGTGGAAGATAGATTGCACTAATGGCCCCAATTACTGGTCTTCCTGGTCTATACTCTCTGCAATGTTGCAGATCTTCCCATGAAGACGTGGGATCTATTTACCCCACCTTCTGAGTCTGGGCTGGGCTTGTGATTTGCTTTGGTCACTAGGGTTTGGTGAAAAGGATGATGTGTCAGTTCTAAGCCGAGGCTCTGGAGGCCTCGCATATTCAGTTCTTTCTCTTGAACCCCTGATTCTGCAATTAGAACAAGGCTAGCCTGATGAAAAATGAGAGACATGTCACCCCATAAATCCTGCCAACATCCCACCTACCCGCCATAAGCAGAGCTGCCTAGCCAAGATGAAGCTGACCACAAACAAGACCAGAACTGTGTGGCTGAATTAAGACCAAAAAAATCATTCATTTGGGGGATCTTCTGTTACACAGCAATAGAAAATGATACACATCTGCATCATTTAATTTGGACTTTGATGAGTAGGATTTCCAGTGCTTAGCATATGTCTACATCATAGTTTGTGTTAGTATGTGTTTAATAAATATGTATTGATTCATAATTGGGTGGAGATTCATTTATCTATTTTAGTCTGTTGACCAATATGTTCTAATAAACTCGCATATAACTATGTCCTCCATACTTATGTAGAGTGCTTGGGGAAAAACAAAACAAAACAAAACAGAAAAATGCATTGTGCTCCATTCTTTTTCTCACTGAGAATATCACACATGAAAAGTGGATAAAGGACTTGTTGGAGAGAGAAGCCAGCCTCACCTGTAAGCATTTTAACTGGCTTGAAAATTCATGTGAAATCTTACCTAGATGAGGCTTACCATTTCAAAATCTTCATGGAATATAATTCCACAATGAAGGCTAGATGTCACTTTCCAATGAGCTGCAAACCTCTGAAGTGAAGGCTGTTTCCCACACGCTGAACCACTGAAACATAGAATTGGAAGAAATTTTAGAGATCATCTTGCCCAACCTCCCATTTCACACAGAAATCTCCACCTCAGTTCCCCAGAAAGGTAATAATTGTCATTAGTAGGTAACATTTAATGTACACTTACTAAGTGCTAGATCCTGTGCTAAGTACCATCTGTGTATTAGTTTGTCACAAAAATGTTATGAGGAAAGTACCATTCTCAAGTTGGAGAAAGTGAGCTCAGAAAGCTTAAGCCATGTGTCCAGTGTCATGTAGGAAGCACATGGCAGAGATGGAATTCAAACTCTAGCGTCTGCTCTTTTAACTATGAAATGGTTCCTCACCGTTAACAGTGAGAGCCATTCATTGGAGATGGAGCTACCTTGTGGTGATTTCTTCCCCTCCCCCAGAAATACTCCAGCAGAGGCAGAACATCTGAAAACCCATATTTTACAATGGTTCAAGTTCAAATCTCCCACATTGTAACTTCCACCCATTGGCCGTGTTTCCAGCCTTGAGAGCTGGAAAGAAAAATTCTTATTTTCTCTTTTACTGACAGATTTTCAAATATTTGACCCTTCTCTTTTCATTCATTCCTTATCTAACACAGTTTTCATGTTCTTCACTCACAGTCAGCCCTCCTAATGAAATCTCTACAGTCCGTACTCCCTGCCTTGCCATGTCAGCGCAGAGACTAGTCATCTTACAGCCTAAGACGGCATCTGGTTTTTACGTTGTGGTTGGTTGGTATGTGGTTGATGGATCAGAAGATTTTAAGTAGAAAAATCAGCTCTAAAAACTTGCACTGAACATTGAATTTCGTACTACAAATATTTTTTCTATAAACCATCCTATAAATATGTCATATATTTTTTGTTCTTTACCTAAGTTTAAGGCCACAGTCCTTTGGAAAGGCACATGAGTCAAGTCCATTGCCAGATTCAAAACAATTTCACTGGTAGCCTATCCCAAATGTACAGAGCCCAGAAGATGATACAAATCCATTACTTAATTTTTCTGAATGGGTTACTTTCCAGTTCATTTGGAGTTTGCCTCAGAGAGGTGTCCAGCATTGCCTCTCACTGTTGGTTCACTACCGAGTTTCCACTTCATTTTGATGGTTCGTTTGTTCCTGATGTCATGGTACCCATGTTCTTAGTATGAATATGGCACCAATGCCCACAGTAAAGGATGTCTTCCAGATTCTCAAAATGAAGCATCTAAAAGAACAGCAAAACTTTCTCTTGCAAATTTTTCTCTTGCAATATTTACCAACTCTCATTGAAGAACTTAAATATATGCTAACAAAATATCTTCTTCATTTGTGTGTAGGTTTTTTTTTCTTGTTATTGTTGTTGCTGTTGTTTTGGGTTTTTTTATTTTTAATCAAATCTTTGTCTATAAGCTGCTGGCACTCTATAATGATCATAGCTTACATTCCTGTATTTCATTCATTTGTATTTCATTTTATATTTTGTATTTCATTCTTATATGCACACCTTAGACTACTGATGATCTCTCAGATTATCCCAATACATTTTTAAGTTTGTATTTTTAAAAGATGGCATGTAAGTCCCTCTTAAATTTCAGACAGTCTGACCGACATTTAACAGATGAGTCCACACTCCCATATATTTCTACCAGTGCCCTGATTTTCAATAAGACTCAGAGTCTCCTGATGACAACAGTAAGAGTAGATTAAATATACAATTTATTTATTCTTTTTGTTACTATATGCAAGACACTTGCTAAGTACTATATATATATATATATATATATATATATATATATATATATATAAAATATCACGTGTATGTATATATTGTGTGCATATGTGTGTATAAGTTTTTTTCCTCACAGGAATTACAGGTGACCGGATTTTTTTAAAGTCAGTTGTATTGAGGTACAATTTTAAACAATAATATGAATTCATTTTAAGCATAAAGTTTGATGAGTTTTGTTAGATGAATATATGATGTGACCACCATGTAAACCAAAATACAGAACATTTCAAACTGTTCTCTTTAATCCCTTTTGGGTCAAGCACTCTCTTTCCTCACCCAGGTAACCATGGATCTGATTTGTCACAATGGATTCTTTTTACCTGTTTTAGAATTTCACTTAAATGGAATGATACAGTGTATACTTTTTTGTGTCTGATTTCTTTTTCCCAGCATTATATTTTGAGATTCATCAGTGTTGCTATATCAATTCATTCCGTTTTATTGCTGAGTAATATCCCATTTTATGGCTAAAACACAATTTCCTTATCCATTCACCAGTGGATAGATATTTGAGTTGTTTCCAGTTTGGGGCTGTTATTTAAAAAGCTGCTATGAGCATTTGTATACATACCTTACTGTGGACATTGCGTTTTCATTTCTCTTGGATGTATACTTAGGAGTAGAATTGTTAGGTATGAGTGTATATTTAATTTTATAAGAAACTGTCAAACTGTTTCCCAAAGTGATTGTACTCTTTTATATGCCCTCAAGCAAAACATGAGGTGTTTTTTTTTTCCATTGAGCCACTTCTTCACCAACACTAAGTATTGTCAGTCTTTTTCATTTTAACCATTCTAGTGGGTGTGAAGTTGTATTGGTTTTGGTTTTGACTTGAATTTCCCTAACAACTAATACTGTTCAGCATCTTTTCATGTGTTTACTGGACATTATACATCTTCTTTTTAAAAGTATATGTTCAAATCTCTTGCTCATTTTGGAGGGTTGTTTGCCTCTTAGTGAATTGTAGGAGTAATTGATCCATTGTGGATTCCAGTTCTTTGTTAGATATTGCAATTATTTTCCTCAGTTTTTTACTTTCCTTTTCATTTACTCAATGGTGTCTTTGGAAGAGCAGAAGCTTTTAATTTGATGCAGTCTAATGTATCAACTATTTCTTGTATGCTTTTTGTGTCCTAAGGAATCTTTGTCTACACCAATGTTAAAAAGTTTTTTTTTCTATGTTTTCTTCTACATGTTTTATACTTTCATTACTTGTCTTTAGATCTATGATCCATCTCCAGTTTATTTTAATGTATATTGTGAAGTAGGGGTAGAGATTCTTTTTTTTCCATACATATAGCTGATTTTTTTAAAAAATTAATTTAAAAATTCAATTCCTCATTGAATTATCCTGGCACCGTTGTGAAAAATCAATTGAACACTCTTCCGTTCCATTGATCTCTATGTCTATCATTATGCCAATATCATGCTGTATTTACTACTATGATTTTATAGTAGGTCTTGAAATCAGATAGTGTAAGTTTTCCATCTTTTCCATCATCAACATCTTTTCTCTTTTCCAAAACTGTTTTTGTCTATCCAGCTCCTTTGCATCTCCTTAGAAATTTTGGGATCAGCTCATCATTTTATATATAAATCACACTCACACTAAGATTTTTATTGGCTTTAGATTGATTCTGTATGGAATATATATTGATGTTTATCAATTTGTGAAGAATTACTCTTAACTATATTAAATCTTCCAATCTATGAATATGATATAACTTTCTGATTAATTAGGTCTTTTTAAATTTCTCTTATCAGTCTTTTTTAAAAAAAATTTCACCATACAGGTCTTGCACATATTTTAGCCTATTTTGTCTAAGTATTTCAGGAGTTACTAATAACATTTTCCAAATGAGAGAATAAGATGATCAGAGAGTATGTAGTTTATCCAGAGCTAGCAAGTGGCTGAGCCAAGATTTGAATCCAGAAGTGACTGAATTCAAAAATTAACCACTAGCCAGCAATCCTCAGACCAACGATAGGCAGAGGGAGTCCAATCAACCAGGAAGATTTTTCAACTCTTACGTGCTCCATGAGACATTCTGATATCTCATTGGCAAGAGGATGAGTGGGCCTGGATAGCCAGAAAAGCTCCCAAGATGTTTCTGTTATAGCCTGCTGGTTGAGGACTGCTGAGTAAGGGTTTTTTGCAGCCATCGGTCCCAGCTCAGTCAATTCCAGCTGGCCACCCTGTGAAGCCCTTGCTAGCCGGTTTCTAAAAAGATCTGGCCCGTAAAGAAAGAGCCTGGTAGGCAATGAGAGCCTGACAGATCTTACACTACCAGAAACAGCTTCATAAACAATAAAAATGGGTGTCTCTCTCATATTCTGGTCTCACCTAAGCTTCCATTCTATGAATAAGTAGACATGCACATTAATTTTGAATACAAGTAATGTTTTAAAGTCCGACGTTTCTTTGATTTGTTTTTCTTCATTCATTCTACTTCAACTTATTATGTTTTCCCTTTTGTCTCTCCTTCCTTTACTAAGCTGAATATTTTATTTTGAAATATTAATTTTGAAGAATGGAGAAGCAAGCAAGAAAGGAAAGTGATGATGCATTGCAGATTAGCTGTGCCATGTGCTATGTTTATAGAAGAGAGGATCATGGTCATGGACAAACAAGTCAGCAAGGAGCCGTGCTTAGGAACTTCCCTGCCTAAAGAGGCTTGCCATGATGTGCTGGTTGTGGGATATATTAGAGAGATCTAGCCCAGTGGAAAAGAAATGGGCTCAGTAGTGAAACTGGTATATTTGTGTTAGAGATGGAAAGAATGGCTAACCATTTGAATGCAATAGCTTATTATTATAATACTAATAATAGCTAAAATTAATTTATCCAAACTACTACTCATACTGCCCTTTGAAAAGGGACAATAAGATCATGTTTACTGCTCTCAAGAAGTTTCCACTTCAGCCAAGACATGGAAGCAACATAAATGTCCATTGACAGAGGAATGGATAAAGAAGATGTGGTACATATATACAGCGGAATATATACAACAGAATGTAGCCATAAAAAAGAATGAAATAAAGGCATTTGCGGCAACATGGGTGGACCTAGAGATTATCATATTAAGTGAAGTTAAGTCAGACAGAGAAAGACAAATATCATACAATATCGCTCACATGTGGAATCTAATTTTTTTAAAAGGATATAAATGAACTTACTTACAAGACAGAAACAGACTCACAGACATCAAAAAACAAACTTATGGTTACCAAAGGGGAAACATGGTGGGGAGGAATAAATTAGGAACTTGGGATTAACATACACACACTACTATAAAGTAGATAATCAAGAAGGACCTAATGTATAGCACAGGAAACTCTACTCAATATTCTGTAATAACCTACATGGGAAAAGAATCTGAAAAAGAATGAATGTATGTATATGTATAACTGAATCACTGTGCTGTACACCTGAAACTAATAAAACACTGTAAATCAACTATCCTCCAATAAAATTAATTTAAAAAAAGAAGCTTCCACTTCATAAGGGAGAAAACATATGTATGTAAAAAATAATTCAAGGCATCCTGTAGCAAATGCTGTTCCCCCAGTCCAAGATGTACTGCACCCTGACATCCTGGCATCCTGACATAAAGAAGCAGGCATCTCATATGAAATAGCAGGGGACCTGGATTTATAAGAGCTGAGTCAATTTGCTTACAATATGGTACTTGATGCTTATAAGTCACTTATAAGCATGTATATGCTTCTATGAATGTATGCTTGTATCTGTAAAATAAAATGAGAATAAGTGCTTTACAAGCTTTTTATGATTGTTAATAGAAATAAGGTAGAATGCTTGGTAAACTGTCAACATATTGGTGGTAGTGGTGGTAGCAATAGTATCATAATTATAATCCCTGTCATCCAGCCTATGAACCCCGCCTCAGTTCAATTAATTTTGTCTTCACATGTTTTTATCAACATCCATGATACCCTTTTATCTATAAACCCATCCAGTTCCTTAGCTCCCATTCAGTGGAGTTCCAAATATTGTCAGAATACCAAAACCAAAATTCAGATGTCTGTGTGATGACAGCTGGAACCATTCACTGACCTTGGAGCAAGCTTGCCTTGTTGCTAGTCAGACTTAGAACACTGTACCTTCAGTTACAACTCTTTAAGATCTGCGCTACCCACAAGTCACAACACTTCCAGTGCCCTTTAGTCTGCTCACCTATACAGCCTTCTGTCTTGACCTCTGATTCTAATAGTTGATGTATTTCCCCCAGGGTACCTGGCATCCTGCCATGACCAGCATGCTTGATTTATCCATTCTGGAAAGGCTACACTGCTTTACTTCTGATAGAGTCACTTCCCTTTAAATGTTGCTCTATAATGTAGAATACTGGAATCTTATTTGTAGTGACGACTAACATCTAAATAGCACAGCACTTTAGATAAGAAAGCAATTTCACATCCATCCTCATGAAAACCTTGTAAGAGAGAGAGATGATTCTACCTGACAACGAGGAAACTGAGCCTGAAAAAGGCTAAGTGAATTTTCCAGTATCATACTAGTATGTCCCAGCTGAAACTTAAAATCAGGTCTTCTAACTCCAGCACCAATGAGTTTATCACTTACCACGTTGATCAAAACATGCACTGATTTATTCATTCAATGAACATTTCATGAGTACCTAAATGCGACAAATACCTTAGCCCTCAAAGATGTTCACAGTCTATGTGATGAAAAATCTTCCAACAGACAAAAGCCCAGGACCACATGGCTTCACAGGTGAATTCTATCAAACACTTAGAGAAGAGCTAACAACCTATCCTTCTCAAACTCTTCCAAAATATAGCAGAGGGAGGAACACTCCCAAACTCATTCTACAAGGCCACCATCACCCTGATACCAAAACCAGACAAAGATGTCACAAAGAAAGAAAACTACAGGCCAATATCACTGATGAACATAGATGCAAAAATCCTCAACAAAATACTAGCAAATAGAATCCAACAGCACATGAAAAGGATCATACACCATGATCAAGTGGGGTTTATTCCAGGAAGGCAAGGATTCTTCCATGTACACAAATCAATCGATGTGATAAACCATATTAACAAATTAAAGGAGAAAAACCATATGATCATCTCAATAGACGCAGAAAAAGCTTTTGACAAAATTCAACACCCATTTATGATAAAAACCATCCAGAAAGTAGGCATAGAGGGAACTTACCTCAATATGATATAGGCCATATATGACAAACCCGCAGCCAACATCGTTCTCAAAGGTGAAAAACTGAAACCATTTCCACTAAGATCAGGAACAAGACAAGGTTGCCCACTCTCACCACTATTATTCAACACAGATTTGGAAGTTTTAGCCACAGCAATCAGAGAAGAAAATGAAATAAAAGGAATCCAAATCGGAAAAGAAGAAGTAAAGCGGTCACTGTTTGCAGATGACATGATACATACATAGAGAATCCTAAAGATGCTACCAGAAAAGCACTAGAGCTAATCAATGAATTTGGTAAAGTTGCAGGATACAAAATTAATGCACAGAAGTCTCTTGCATTCCTATACACTAATGATGAAAAATCTGAAAGAGAAATTAAGGAAACACTCCCATTTACCATGGCAACAAAAAGAATAAAATACCTAGGAATAGGGCTTCCCTGGTGGCGCACTGGTTGAGAGCCTGCCTGCCAATGCAGGGGACACGGGTTCGAGCCCTGGTCTGGGAAGATCCCACATGCCGCGGAGCAACTGGGCCCGTGAGCCACAATTGCTGAGCCTGCGCGTCTGGAGCCTGTGCTCCGCAACAAGAGAGGCCGCAATAGTGAGAGGCCCGTGCACCGTGATGAAGAGTGGCCCCCCTTGCCGCCACTAGAGAAAGCCCTCGCACAGAAACGAAGACCCAACACAGCCATGAATAGATAAATAAATAATAAATAAAATTAAAAAAAAAAACAACCTAGGAATAAACCTACCTAAGGAGACAAAAGACCTGTATGCAGAAAACTATAAGACACTGATGAAAGAAATTAAAGATGATACAGATGGAGAGATATACCATGTTCTTGGATTGGAAGAATCAACATTGGGAAAATGACTCTACTACCCAAAGCAATCTACAGATTCAGTGCAATCCCTATCAAAGTACCACTGGCATTTTTCACAGAACTAGAACAAAAAATTTCACAATTTCTATGGAAACAAAAGACCCTGAATAGCCAAAGCAATCTTGAGGAAAAAACGGAGCTGGAGGAATCAGGCTCCCAGATTTCAGACTATACTACAAAACTACTGTAATCAAGACAGTATGGTACTGGCACAAAAACAGAAATATAGATCAATGGAACAGGATAGAAAGCCCAGAGATAAACCCACACACATATGGTCACCTTATTTTTGATAAAGGAGGCAAGAATATACAATGGAGAAAAGACAGCCTCTTCAATAAGTGGTGCTGGGAAAACTGGACAGCTACATGGAAAAGAATGAAATTAGAACACTCCCTAACACCATACACAAAAATAAACTCAAAATGGATTAAAGACCTAAATATAAGTCCAGACACTATAAAATTCTTAGAGGAAAACATAGGCAGAACACTCTATGACATAAATCACAGCAAGATCCTTTTTGACACACCTCCTAGACAAATGGAAATAAAAACAAAAATAAACAAATGGGACCTAATGAAACTTAAGAGCTTTAGCACAGCAAAGGAAACCATAAACAAAACAAAAAGACAACCCTCAGAATGGGAGAAAATATTTGCAAATGAAGCGAAGGACAAAGGATTAATCTCCAAAATTTAAAAGCAGCTCATGCAGCTCAATATCAAAAAAACAAACAACCCAATCCAAAAGTGGGCAGAAGACCTAAATAGACATTTCTCCATAGAAGATATACAGATTGCCAACAAACACATGAAAGGATGCTCAACATCACTAATCATTAGAGAAATGCAAATCAAAACTACAACGAGGTATCGCCTCAGACCTGTCAGAATGGCCATCCTCAAAAAATCTACAAACAATAAATGCTGGAAAAAAATAAAAAACAAAAAATAAATGCTGGAGAGGGTGTGGAGAAAAGGGAACCCTCTTGCACTGTTGGTGGGAATGTAAATTGATACAGCCACTATGGAGAACAGTATGGAGGTTCCTTAAAAAACTAAAGACAGAACTACCATACGACCCAGCAATCCCACTACTGGGCATATACCCTGAGAAAACCATAAATCAAAAAGGGTCATGTACTACAATGTTCACTGCAGCTCTATTTACAATAGCCAGGACATGGAATCCACCTAAGTGTCCATCGACAGATGAATGGATAAAGAAGATGTGGCACATGTATACAATGGAGTATTACTCAGCCATAAAAAGAAATGAAATTGAGTATTTGTAGTGAGGTGGATGGACCTAGAGTCTGTCACACAGAGTGAAGTAAGTCAGAAAGAGAAAAACAAATACCGTATGCTAACACATATATAGGGAATCTTAAAAAAAAAAAAAATGGTTCTGAAGAACCTAGGGGCAGGACAGGAATAAAGACACAGACGTATAGAATGGACTTGAGGACACGGGGAGGGGGAAGGGTAAGCTGGGACAAAGTAAGAGAGTGGCATGGACATATATACACTACCAAACGTAAAATAGCTAGTGGGAAGCAGCCACATGGCACAGGGAGTTCAGCTCGGTGCTTTGTGACCACCTAGAGGGGTGGGACAGGGAGGGTGGGAGGGAGACACAAGAAGGAGGAGATATGGGGATATATGTATATGTATAGCTGATTCACTTTGTTATACAGCAGAAACTAACACACCATTGTAAAGCAATTATGCTCCAATTAAGATGTTTAAAAAAAAAAAAAAAAGACGTTCACAGTCTAGGTGGCATACAGTCCTGTAAACACAGGACCAATGTCTTTCTCTTCCTGGAATTATGAACTCCTGACACAGCATCTGGCACAGAGCATATATACTGAATGAATGCATGGTATATGAATGAATATATTAAAAATTAAATTACTTTTTAAGCAAATGCTAACACAATGAGAAATTACTCTATAAAGCACAAAGTGCTGAATAAATTTTAAGCGTTATCACTGTATTCAATTTTAGGTGGAATTTTAATTTCAATTAGAATGCCAGAGTGAGTTCTTAGATAATTGTAATAATGTCTTTTTTTTATCCTATTTAACATTATTTCCTTCAAATTCAATATACCATCAGAAGAAAGACTGTTTTAAGTCCCTACTTCAAGAGTTCTTTAATCCTCTGACCTGATTGCCATCACTTCTGCAAATTCACCCACACCCTGATTCTGTCACTGCCAAAATTCCCATATGGAAGGGGAAGAGCCGTCTCAGAGGACCTGGCACAAATCCTCCTAATAGCACTTATCACACTTTATTGTAATTATCTGTTGACATGTCTTTTTCCCTCTCAAATCAATGCCACTTGATAGTTCACCTACTAAAGGTTTTCAAGATCTCACAACAAAACTGTCAATTTTTTAAAGTAAAATATTCTCCTTTAAAAATTAAACCCAAATAAAGTTCCTTTATGTTTAGAAAATATTTAACAATGCTTCTACTGTTTGGTTCATTTTCCTTAATACATGCCTTTTCACAAATGCCTTAAATCAACATGTAAAATCCTAAAATGAATATTCAAATTTTAAAACACACCTAAGCTAATTTGAGAGGATAGTTTTGAATTAGAAGGTCCTCTGCTTCCGGTTTATGGTAATAATGCCCAGGCTAATACATTTCATTATAAAAGGTCAGTCTACTCAGTTACTACTGAGTTATTAACTAAAAATACTGCTGTGTGGCTAAGAATTCCATGAGACACTTTCAAACACAAGTTATGAACCTGGTGCTGATTTTTTATATAAGATAAATTTAAAGTAGCTTCTTTTAGTTTAAGAAAAATATTTAAAGATTGGGTAAAATCACTGTTTTAATAACAGATGGTCATTGCTTCAAATTCATTTTTCTATGTGTTAAATTTGCTTATCATTTTATGTGATATTTGTGTACATGTTCAGAGACTGCAAATTTTATTAGGATCTGATCACTACCGATTCCTCAGAGAAAGATAAGTGCAGTATTTTGGAAGCTCAGTATCTGAAATAGTTGGAATAATTCCTGCAGTGATCTGTTACTGAGACCCTTGGAAGGCCAAGATTTTTTGGCTTTACATAGTTATGTCACAAGCAGATGTTTAGAGTTTATGCTGTATACCAGCACCACCAGACACTGGATTTACTTCAGACTTATGAGAGGGACAAGACCAGAAACAATATTTGACTCTGAGAATTAAGCTAAGTAAGAGTAGGTAGTTAATCTTAAATAAAACTGGGAACAAAATATTATATAAATGGGATAGTAGGTGACATTCACTCTTTAATTATGTACTATCTATGTGCTGTTTCTTCATACAACTTCTAAAGCTCATCCCTTCAATTTATTATTCCCCCCAATTTCTTTTTCGAAAAAGAATTCCAGGGTATGATCGTCAGAAAGTTAATTTTAAGGGTAAAAACAATCGTAGAAGTAAAGGGTTCACAAACAAGTTAAAGGCAAAAATGTAGAGAAGAAATATTCTGTCAAAAGAACTCCAGCCACATTGGGGTAGCTTAGTGACAGAGGTTACTCCCGGTAGCCGACTGTCAAAGGCAGAGTTGCTGGAAAATGACTGACACATTTCATCAAAGCTTCTACTCAGCTGCTTCTGCCAACTGTCGCTGGTAAATGACTTAATCTTTGCTAAACTTTCAGGCAGGAAACGCGGAGTAGTTGAAATGCACCCACATATAGACCTGAAACTCTAATGAGATCATTTGATGTTCTGATTGATACAAAATCTACATTGTGTTTTGAGTTGCCTGCCATCATTGACATGGTGGATCCCAGTTTGAAAAGTCCAAAAGTGATAGTTATTTTACAATACATCCCAGCTGTAACTGAGAACAAAGAAATGTGGATGTGAATGAGTTAATTGCCAGTTATTTGTTACAAGGTAAATTTTTTAATCACATTTCATACTTCTTATATTTTTTCCTTAGGGAAAGTAATTGGTTAGGAGGACAGAGGGACATAAATATTTTATGTAATCTCCTGAAAATAGTCATGTGGGTTCTTTCATGAATATGTGTTTATATGCCTTAGGTTGAGGGAATTTATGCAAAAATGTTGAAATGCAACATAATACCAATTGCAACATCTATCTGCCTACATCAGTTGTGGGTCAGCCTCTGCCACCCTTAGACACCCATAACTTTCTTACTTAGATTTCGGATTGGTTTGTATGTTACGGTAAACCCACACTTCCTAAAAGTGTTAGTGGGGCTGTAACTTTTTCTGCTTAATGCTGATCTTTTCTACAAGCCTATGGAGCCTTTGTGAGCAGGAGTAGGAATCAAAATGAATTCTGGGTGCCTTCACTCTACTGTACTGCTAAGTCAGGTAAATCCTATTATAACATTTACATACGAGGTGGGAAGAAAGATCTGGCATCTGCATTCGTGTGCCTTCCTCCATTCTCACACTGCTTGAAAAAGATAAATTGCTATTACCAGGAGAATTAAGAGGAAAAATGTTTGGCTTGTGTCATCCAAAGCTACTTTACCAGGGGAAATCAGCCTAAACTTGTAAGTCACCCAGCATACGAAGGCTCTGTGATGAAAGGCAATGACCTCCAAAATGCATTCTGCCCATCACTGTTTTCCCTTTGTTTTCCCTTCTGCCTCTTAAGAAGAGGTCAGACCATCTGATCCTGATTCTTTACAATTAACTGTGCACATTGGGTTTCTCGCTCTCTCTCTGTCTCTCTGTCGCTCTCTCTGTCTCTCTCCCTCCCTCCATTTCTCATTGCTTTAAGAACTGATTTTCTTTTAACTAGGAAATTTTTATCTTGCCAGCAATCAGAGTTCAAATACAGACATACACAAGTTTCCGTAGAAACTCTTAATACGTAAAATTTGAATTGCTTCTAAATTTGGCAAAATGCCTCGCCTTCTCCGAATTCATAAGACAGATGAGACACAAAAGTGAGATAAATGATGCCGTCCTGCTATTTCAAATGCCATATTGATATAGTCATTATTTGTGCCAATAAGGCTCACTGTCATCTAATTTTAACCTGTTTCTGTGTTAATTATGCTTAATTTTTGTCTTTCCTGTCTTTTGACATCTTATGTTCTTCATTTACTAAAATCGAAGTCTGTGAATAACTAAATCTTTCAACTTTCAGAGTGCCTATCAGGTGCAAAACACTATCTTGGGTGAGGGTTAGGGAGTATAAAAATATGAACCAGATACGCCTGACACATAATACAGGCTTAATACAATGTGTGAAGAATGAAAAGGAGGAAGAAAAGGACAGCAGGAGAGAGGGAGGGAGGAAAGATAAAAGTGTCTAATAATTCATTCTATACAAGAAAATGGATACTCTATCCCGCCATTCTGCTGTAATTTCTTCACAGCGGATATAATTGCCTGATATTATCTTGATTACTTATGTTTATATTGCCTTTCTCTTTAGCCAAAATATAAGTACCATGAAAGGAGCGAAGCTATTGGTCTGGCTCACAATTGTGAAAAAGTGTTTTAGCCGATCACCTAGGAAATGCCGAAGAAATGTGAAATTAAAGAAAAATGAATGAACCCCCTGAGCTTAGAAGGGCAAGAACACTTTTCCACTTTCCATATTCACCCCCCAATGAACAGTCTTCCTTCTAGAATCTTTACTCCCACACAGTAAGAAATCCTACTCTGCGTGTACCTTGCTCATCCAGTAATCAATTGCTGTGGGTAAAAAAAAAAATTAGAAGCTGAATTTGTCCCCATGGAGTGAAGAATTTTCTAATGAAGTCTAGGCTGGAAAATGATTGCTTTTGATTGATCTTCTCCCCAGCTGGTTAGAGATATGATCCCTATACCTGCCTTTTAGGCCTGCCTCTCCACCTGCCCTTTCCTCCATTTCATGTTTATTTGGGTTTTTCTTTCTATTTAACTCTTTTCCATTTAGCCTCTAAAATGTCTCCTACCTCTTCCTGACTCAGGAATTCTTAGAACTACTTTCTTGGAGTCTTATCTCCCTGATTTCCCACTTGGTTGTATGCTGGTTTTTTCATACACATTTAATTTACCACAAACAGTAATCTATGTCCTCCTGGAAAAAGTGTGGTAGCCTCAGAACACACTGCTGAAATAACAGAAAGTTCATAGTTGATTATGTGTACTTAATTATAGTTCAGATACTCATGAAAAATTCTACACCCCTCTTTGCAATTAGGTGTAGTGATTAGGAAACCCTGTATACCACTCTCCAGTTCTCCTTTAAAAGCCCACCTTTATTGGACGGTGGTGTAATTGGCTCTGAGTTTCATATTGCATAGGTAGATTAAAAAGAGGCAGCAAGGGACTTCCCTGGCAGTCCAGTGGTTAAGACTCTGAACTTCCACTGCAGGGGATACGGGTTCAATCCCTGGTCAGGGAACTAGTATCCTGCGTGCCATGTGGTGCTGCCAAGAAAAAAAAAAAAGGAGGCAGCTTACCCTTAAGAGATCTGGATGAGTAGGGTTTTTTTTTTTTAAAAAAAAGGCAGATAAAGAAATTAAGACCACACCACTTGTTGCCCCAAATGAGTCTGGGGTCTGCTAATGCCGAGTCCATAAACAGCTCCAAACCAAACTTGACCTAGCGCCATCAGTAGTGTTCCTGACTCTGCAGATTCATTCACTTCAGCCTCGTTTATGGTCCTAGAGTGAAAAATGACTATTAGTATTATTACTTATTTTTTCACTTAAATAAGATCCTATACCTTCCTGAAAGCTGTCCTTTTGTGAAAATATTGCCGGAGGGTGGGCCGCTACTAAGAAATGTAAGACTTGTGTGGTTCACGCATCCTTGTGAAACGCAAGCGCCTGTGAACCCTGACAGGTAATAATTACCGCAGGCAGAGTCAGCTGTCAGTTACTACTATGATTTTTAGGGGTAAAACGCTACGAGCCTGAGATTTCTTCCTGGGTGGCTTCTAGCAGATAGCTGAAATTCCCCTATTAGACAATTTTATGTTTAGGTCAGTGATTCTCAAGAGGGCGGGTACAGGGAGACGTGGAGGAGAGGAGGGTGCAGGGGAAGATGAGATTCTTCACGTGGTTTGGAAAACATATCTAATACTTCATTGCTTGGTTATACAATTACTGGAACTAAAGCTCTTGGTTTTGTCTTTCTTGGCTTAGAAAATAAAGGAGAAACACACTGAAAGAGTCCTGAGTTTTGCAATGTTTAATAACAGTTTGGGTGGACATTGACCTTCTCCATGTTCCTCAGAGTAAATGGAAAGATCTTGGAAATTAGTTTATCGGCTGACTTTCTTCAACTGGCTCAGTCTAGGAGAGCTTTATGAAGACGTTGGAAAGTGGGAGAGCAAGACCAGATTTGCTCATGCCTAGAACCTCCCTCCAATCTTTCTTTGGTCCCAGTGAGTCCCGTGGTGCCTTCCAGGGCCTTGGCAAACAGTGGAGCAGGTCATGCTCTGCATACCTCTAGAGACTGTCATTCACATGGACTGCAGTACATGGTGACCCCGAATCCTACTTCTTTCTACTGCCCCTCACCTCCTTTTTCCTCTCCTCCCTCCTTTCCCAGATAAGATTCCACGACTCATCGTTATAATCCCTCTCTGGCAAACAGCCTCCACTTCCTTGCCCCCTCTCCCTTTCCCTTGGGCTCACCTGGTTGTGCCAGTTACTTTTCCTGCCTTTCAGTCCAAACCCACCCTCGGTTGCCCTGCTCTATGATGTGGGAGCTGGGTCCTGCAGACTTCATTTCTTCTTTACCTGTTGCTCCAAGACAGGCCCTGCCGATAGAGGGCCCTGGAGGGAGCCTGCGGGCCTGGAGGAGGAAGAAGGCACTTCTGGTGTGGTGTTTACTTCGTGACACAAGCGGACTGGCTCGTGGGCGTCCCAGCAGCACCCAGCATCCAGTTCACAGGCCAGCATCACCCTTCAGCACACAGCGCCTACAGCGGCCATGCTCTCCCCGCAGAGACCTGACCCTCAGTCCTGTGCGGCCCTCCTCCAGGTCTCCAGATTCCTTCTGTGCTCACCTTTCCTTCAGCCTGAGACCTGGAAGCCGCTCTCTGCGGTGGCAACCTCTGTGTACCTTAGAGTCATCCGTTCCCCTTTAACAGTTAGCCACGGTTCGCCTAGGTATTGTTTATATTAAATGTTCCCTGTTCCACTTCCTGATGTGGTTCCTGTCTTCTGACTGTAGCCTGATTGACAGACCTTGCAAAACCCCAGTGCTGGTTAAACCAACTCTGTCTCCTCTGCACCTAGAATCTCAAAGCTGAACAAGGCTGAAGAAAAGCCCTTAGTTCTTCTATCTCACTCTAAACCCATAATCGTGGAGGTCAAGCAACAATTCTACATTTGCTGACTGTATTCACGCCCCTCCCCGCATCTTCTAGACGACTCTTTCACACCTTCTCATCTCTCCTCAACCTTCCATACCTTTCTCCTGGTCCTCGCTCATAGCTGATGACCCTGCTTCCTGTGTTGCTGATAATGTAGAAGCCATCAGAAAAGAGTGCCCACATTCTCCTACTGTCATGCCTATTGACTGACTTGCATCAGTACCCATTTACCCTACCTTTTCCTGGTACAGTGGACGAACTGTCTGTGTTCCTGTTTAAGACCAAGGTCCACACTTGAACACAGATCTCACCTCCTAGAGCCACTCAACAATTCTCCCTCCCTCTTATAGATCATGACATTTTTTTCTTTCTCTACTGGATTGTTCCTATCCACGTAAAACCTGTTTTAGGATCTCTCATCTTAAAGGACCCCTCTCATGTTCCCACAGTCACCCTCGAGTTACTACTCCATTTCACTATTCCTTTTTGTATTCCAACTCTTCTAAAATGTGTCCATGTTTGGTCTTTACTTCCCCTTCTCCCTTTCTCTCTTCAGCTCACTCCGGTCCCATGAATCAGCCCTGTCAGGGTCACCAGGGTTTTCCACATTGCCAATCACTGTCCACTTCAACTTCGCTGAAAGATCAGCAACATCTGACATGTCTGACACTTCTTCCCTTTGTTATAATAGCAGACGTTACCCTTGTATCAACTGCTTACTGATACTGGTACCAGATTAATGGTGTTCCTTGTGTCTGAAAATATCTTTATGGTAGTATCACATTTATCTCAGATCCAACTCTGACTCTGAAACCTGGATAACTCTCCCCAGTAAACAACATCCCAGTAAGCTGATGCCAGGCCCTCAACTTTCATGCTTTTTTTTTTAAAACAAAAAAGAAAAGTGTAGGACAAGAAATGATAGCGTTTCATACATTCACTTCTTTCGAGATCAGCAGCCCATTTCTTAGAGGTGAAATTTCTATTTTCCAAGGGGCTGGCAAGAAAAGGTGACTGTCTTGCAGTGGCTTCCATGAGGCATGGGACACTGGGTCTTTCAATGAAAAGCTTACTGTGCTAATTCCTATTCGAATTAAATCTGTGTCAGTCTTTGGAGGGAGCTGGGCTTTGTGATCTCATCAGTAAGCATGCAGAACCATGTGCTGGACTTTGCGGTCTTTTGGCCATGCAGCATCCACTGCCTCTTTGGGGTATCAACGCATCCTCCATTTCCTTTGCTTAACCTCCTTTCTCCACTCTCCTAATATGAAATTCTGGCATAGTTGACACCACCACCCTACCCCAGCAATGGGTATGTGACTCAGACTGCACGAGAAGAAAATTCCATCCTCCTGGCCACAGTGATTCATTTGGGGGTGAGCTTATGACCTCGGAGCTGATGGGAGTCAGTTCCAGCCTGCGTCTGGACTATCTAGTGAATGGAGTTCTATTTCTCCATGAGATGTGAACTTGAAGGATGCTGGGTTGGAGCTCCAAGTTTCCCACTTGCTTCCAAACGGAACTGGGAATGAAGCCATTAAAGAAGGCAGAATGAAGAGATGATGGCTGAATTGGTTCTGGTGGCATCATTTTAGCCCCTGGATCAAGGCAATCTGAGGTTAGATCTGGCCTGACATATTGCCATTCCCAAGCCAATGCAGTCTTCTTTTTTTTCTCCTTAAGCCAATTTGAATTGGGTTTTCTGTCATTTGTAAATCAAAGAGTCTAATACAGAGAAGACAGTGGGAGTTAAGACACCTGTAAGAAGAAAATTCCAGACCACAATCTGCAGATAATCTGTGGGGACACAAAACCCCTACATCATTCCCACAGCCCGGTCTGTATCAGGGTTACCCATGAACTCTGAATCTACATTTCAGTTTCTTTAGGGTTAAGCTGATGAAGGAAGTCCATTTTATTGTTTTCAGGTGCAATTGGCACTTTTGAATCTGCCCCCATCTACTAGAGGCAAGATTTGTTCTGCTCTCACAAACCCAGGGAGTACAAGATCAGGATTTCCTTAGAGACAGCAAGACAATTTGAATCAGGTTGCCAGCTCTGTTCTGCTCCTTAGAATAAGTTATAGCTATAAGCAACGCCACTGCAATTCCAAGACCTAGGTTTACTTAAGTAAACCTAATAAACTTGTCCCCAGGTTTCCTGCTCTCCAGTTTGGGGGTTTGATTAGTATCATAATCAATATATCAATGATCTGGGCCCAAAGCGATTTTGATCTCAATATTTTTCTCCTTCAGCCTCCTCCCATTTAGGCAGAAAATTAACAAAATATGTTGATTAAATAAGTTTTTAAAATAAATCTATTTTCTTTTTACAGTGATCAATTAACAGCAGGTCAAGTAAAATTTTACTATATCCACATGGCAAATACTGGAAGAGGTAATTTTTTTTTTTGGTTTATTTGTTTTTGTTTCTTTTTTTTTTCCGAAGGGAATAGGAGCTGGCAGCTGCCTACATAAACCTTGTTCTTTTCATCCTCTGACAAGGATTCCCAAAGGAAGATCCTGGGAGATACTATCTATCCCAGCAGGAAAACAAACAGAATCCCATCCTGCTTTTGAAGTTTATCACTTTTAAAATATTGCTATTACGATGATAAGCCCTTTTGAGATTGACTTTTTTTTCATGGACATTCTGATAGTGTTCAAATCGGAAGCAAAACAAAGTCACCTTTGGATTTCTTTTTTTGTGAAGTATACTTTACTGAAAACTGAACACCTCATTAGCATGGAAAAAAGAGATCAACAAAGTAGTCTGGCATTTAGCTCCAAAATTGGGTGTTCCTGGGTAGAGTTTGATGGTCTCCATAACCCAGGCTCCAAACTTTAGTAGCCATTAAACCCCGTCCCAAGCATTGTCCTAATGCACTGGCAGTGCTTTTTCCTCCACTCCTGCTCTCTAGAAAAATGCGCATTATAATTCAGCCTGCTGAGAAAATGTTCATTTTATCCTTGAACCCTCATGACCATTTTGAAATTAAGAGACAATGTTTTGAGGGGAAGTGGTAGAGAAGGAATTTCTTGTTGCCATCGGAATATGAGTGAGATATTCCTAGCCTTCCTCTAGCAACAGGCATTCAGCAGAGTCAAACTAGCCTTCTTAGACATGCAACAAATAATTGTTGGAGGCCCATAATGGTACAGACATTTGTTAGCCCTCGTCCTCAAGGAAGAGTATCTAGCCAGTATATTGACAAATATTATTTATCACTATAAAGCCTATCCTGGTCTTGACATGAGAGAAGTTCGCTTTGTCTTATTCCCATATAGCCCAGTTACAATATTTTTATGTAAGTTGTGAATGCCAGTGGCATAAGATCTGAGCAGTCAATTCACAGAAGAAAAATTGAACAGCCAAAAAAAAAATTAAAACCCATATGAAAACATGTTCAGCCTCATAACTAATAATGCTGTCCTTTTTTTGTAAACAACGTGCCACAAACATGGACCATATCCCCTTTCCTTAATTTTCATACAAAGAACAGATTTACCAAAGGCTTATGGTGACAGAAAGGTTACCAGTCGGATTTCTCTAAGCCCTACTTATTTTAAGGGCTGCCCCGCCTCCTCTGTTTTCTGAGTACCCGTCCTGGGACTCAGCCCCGCCCATGCCTCCACCTTTGCCCTGAATCTCCTACCTAACACAACAAAACGCAACATCCCTCATTTTTTTCCTGCAGTTTTTCACCCCCTACTTGGCTCAGGCATTCTGAGACACTGATATTTTCCCCTGAATAATAAATCTCTCTTCTGTGTCCCACCCTCTGCACAGAAAAACTGAACCGACAAGACTTTGAAAGCTCCTGCCTTGACCTTCCGTCCACTCCACAAGATTCTCTGAAAATAATGGAATGGTTGAGATATTTGTTTTCTCATTATTTTGTATTATGCCACCTCCTTTAAAAAGCAGAAACGGCTGCAATCAGTCTGGGCTTTAAGTATACATTTTAAAATCTTTTTTATTAAATAATTAAGCTTTTCACAACAATAATACTCAACGCCAGTGAGGGTATAGTGAGATAGTCACAGTCACACATGACTACGAGGAATGCAGACTGGTAAACATTTGCTGGAGAGCAATATAAAAAAGAGCATTAAAGTCAAGACACTCTAAAGAATTCATACTTCTGAGCCTAGTAATTCGATGTCCATAAATTTATGCTAGAAATAGTGATTTATGAATTTCTTTTTATGTATAAGGTGTTCCTTACAGTATTGTTTATAACAAGAAATTTAAAAGTCTGATGATAAGAGAATAATTGAATAAATGATAGTATATTCATACAAAATGCAGCCATTAAAAATTGGGTTTTTTTGAGGAAATTGTAAAGGCATGGGAAATGTGGTATTCCTGTTACTGGACTTAAGTTCTCTAAAAGCATGATTAATTCATATTTGTAACTCCCAAATTTCAACACAGTGCTTGCCATGTGATATGTGCACAAAAAATATATACATATACTTGGTGAATGGTGAATAAATGAATGAAGGAACAAGTGAATTTTCGCTTGTTGAAATTCCCTTTCTTTTTCTCTAAGGCTTTATAGTTCTATGTGATCTCTACCCTTCTGGAATATACAATTAAGATGCGAAGACAGGATAAAGACATGTAACAAGAGTGAACAAAAGAAGACTCTATACAAGGCTTCACTGACTTCCTGTTTCCATTCCCTCTTGTAAGGAGCTTGGAAGTCACCACTCCATCCTAACAAAAGGTAAAAAGCTACACAACCTGAAAAGTCAACAACTCCTCTTGGATCCATTAGAGAGGACAGAGCGCTAACCACTGCCCCCAAGACTGGAAAGACAGATAGGTGAATATAGGGACTCACGGATTGCCAGAGCAGAAACACATAAATGGAAACCTCGGTGGGAACCAATGGCAGGTAGGAAAACGTGAACTATAATTGATGAATTGCTGGAGGGTCCGTGCAGACAACTCTGAGAGTTATAATGAAGTACCACATCATGTTCACACTGTGGGGAGATGGAGGGGTGGGGGAAGAAATCTGAAACGGACTGGCGAAAACTCGTAGACCCATCTCCACCGCTTGAATAAACAGACCCAAGTATATTAGCTACCAACCCTTCAAGAGATACATAGTATTCATGATCAAAGGTTCGTACATTTTCCAGGAACTTGCAGTAAACCTCTCCCACCCCTACTCCTACTCTCTCCAACAGTTTGAGAAGAGGAACATAGCTAAGTAATTGATGAAGAATTTGGATTTACACCTGCTAACCGACTCGAACTCTTTTTTGTTCAGCTGTTAGTCTTGACACCAAGTTTCCAACAGAGCACAGGTCTTATAAAATTACCTGGTTAAAGATCTTCCTAATTAATACATTCAGCAAAGAAAAAATTTCAGTAAAGGCGAGATTAAAACAAATGACAGAAATACTGTATATCTATTTATGTACTACAGCCCTTTGGAGGGTCATAAACTATAATGATATCCAATAATTTTTCCCCCCGTCCCACCCTGGCCGAACCAAGTTTTGTTCCTTTGGGGGCAATATCATCCCCATTGAGAATGAATGGTCTGCACTAAATCTGATGGGGAAAAAAGCTATTTAAAGTGCAATGCTCTTAAAATGCAGTGCCAGATCTGTAGAATTATCTTTGTATGTTAAGATTCACAGCATATATAAAAGGCAGCACATTATTCTCTTAAGCATTTCATTCAATCAGTTTATTTTTTTTTCCAAAAGGTTCCTACTTCTTTGAAACTTGGGGGTGGGGGGGATAGTGAGAAGTAAAATTTTGAAAGAAAAGAAAACTTTGACAATAGAAAAGCAGCAAATGATTAAATTAGAGATAAAATTCACTATCTATTTGAGCACTCCTGACATGCCTTTGATAGATTGCTATTGGCAATTCTATACATAGTGCCTTGCATTTCTCTCTTCGCCCCTGTCTCCCATTCTCTCTCAATCATTCTTTCTGCATATAACATACACAGCCACATATCTATATCACTGAGAAAGGATCAATCATTTTTTCCCTATGCTGCTGAGACATACAATATTTATCACAGGTTACAGCAAAGAAGAAAAGAAAAATCTAAGAATATTCCCTTCAGCTGTATTTATGTTGTGGAACCAGAGCGTCCCCGTCTTCCTCGTTTTGTTTAGTCGTCCGCTCAACCCAGAACAATCTGTAGTGCAACCAGGGTGATAAAGTTAGGTACCCACTGGCCGTTGGAAGGAAAAACAGACCTGGTTATTGGGGATCTTCCTCACCGTATTAAACACGACTCCCATTCGGCAAACTCCCTTCCATTTCTTTAAACCCCTCAATACCTTGTAAATCAAATATTTATCAACTGAGAACCTCTTTTCTAGCTGTCTGATGTTTCAGCTCTGACAAAGTTGGACACTAGCCAGTTGGTGAAGAAACCTGTTAAAGGAAATCAGCCACAAGAAAAAGAAAAACTCTATTTCATTTTTATTTCACAGGAACAAACTGCCAACGACCTCCGCCGACTTTTTCTTTAAACTTGCGCTCGTAAGAATGCTTGCATGGAAGGAACAGGCCTGGCTACTCATTTAGTCAACAAATATTTACTGGACAGTCATCAGGTCTTTGCATCCTTCTAATCCATGTTTAAAAGTTGCTGAATGGCTGTTAAGGTGACATTGTAACCAATACGCAACTCCCAGGAGTACGTGCCTAAGACATAGTGGTTTACAAAGGTGAACCAGGATCCGCTGGACCAACCATAGGCTACAGGAGGGTAGAGGAGCTATTTATAGAAAGCTTTCTGAAGGATACAAGCCCTGAACTCTGACTTAAAACAGAAGAAGGAATCCATATGGTGAGTGGGCAGAGAGAGGCTACAAATCTACGTGAAAGCACAATTGGCCTATTTCCAGGAAAAGGAATCGCTGCAACAAAGTCACCGTGTAGATGGACCACATTTAAAATGTCAGAACCATTTTCAGAACTGTTCTATAACCAGTTATACAGACTGCAGCCTAAAGTAACACCATCAATAATTACCTACGAAATACCTTCAGTTAAGAAACTTCAGTGTCGTAAGTAATACTGCATTCACTGTAGTTACTGGCTTATCGATTTTTGGAAAGACATACTCAACACACTGAACACAAATTGGGTTGCCCAAGACCAAAGTGCATCCTGTATTTTGTTCTGAATGCTGATACACAACAGAATGACGAGTGGCAATTTTTAAACATATGCCCTCTCAGGACCCACCACTAGAGTTTCTATTCCAGTGGATCCAGGGGTATAGCAAGGCATCAGGGGTTTTCGGAAACTCTACAGGTGATCCTAAATTGCACTACAATTGCAGACTATGGTTCAACATAGTTTCTTATGGCAACAATTTCCAAAATCACTGGCTTCAACTTAGTACTTTAGCATGTCTACATACTGTTTCAAAAGTTGGGTCTTTAGCTTACCCTGCATTTTCCACTTTCAGAATCTACATTCCCTTTTGGGAGAAAAATCATGAACACTGCACTTCCCAGATGCTACAGCTAAGGATTTCTGCATAATCGTATTAGTCCCTTGCACTTAACACTAATGTAAGAACTCCTGTGTGGCGTAAGTATGCCACCATATTTGCAAAAGCCTAATAGCCATCACATAACCAAGAATTTATGTAAACAGTATTACTGGTTTATATCAGGGGTGTGTGTGTGTGTGTGTGTGTGTGTGTGTAACTAAAGAAGAAAAGAGAGAAGATAAAGTTCTGGTCCAGCTCTCACATCAAGTGCCTACACAGCATCAGGCACCTTGCTGGGCACTGGGCACCTGGCAATTCCTGGTGGTATCACCAACCTTGCTTTCATGAATCTTAAGAGTACAGCGGAAAAGGCAGAAAATAAATAAGTACACAACATATCATGACTCATATAGTAAGTACTGGGAAGAAAATCAAGGAGGTACAGTGACAGGGGAAGGAAGGAAAAAGCCTTCTTAGGAGAGTCAGAGAAGGTCTCTTTAAAGTGGTGACATTTAACATTTAAGCTTTCAGCTAAGACCTGATGGGTAAGATGGTGTTACAGGTATATGAGAAAACCTGGGGCTGGAAAGAACTTAACCATCCTGGGCCATCTATGAAATGATGAACTCGAACTTCATGGTTTCAAATGATACTTCCTGCTCTAAAATTCTATAAAGAACAGACTCAAGTAATTAGTGGGTAAATAGGGAAATGAAAAGCATTAAGCAAAGCATTTTACTCCAGTCTGATAGGCATGCTAAAGTTAGAGATGGAAAAGATCTGTCTGTCTAATTCCAAATCCACCAATTGGTTTAATGACCCAGAAATAAGGTTACTCACCTTTTCATATTAGTATAACCAGGAACCTCTACTCACAGGTCATCTATATGGCATTTCTTGGAAACACTACTTTAAAAGGGAAAGCTTAATGGACAAAAATACATAAATGAATAATGTAAAACAAAGACAGGAATCAATTATTCTCATTAGTCAAAAGGACAGAACAAGAACTAATGGCTTTTAAGCTGTAGTAGGGAAAACTTGGGTTAAATAGAGCAGAACCTCACTAATTCTCACTTCAATAATTTCCAAACCCTATAATTTCCAGTAAGAAAACTAGTAGTCTTGGCTACATTTCAGTAAGCATTTAATAGCACAAAGGTAGATAAAGAGCTCTCACAAACTAGGTTCTATTACTCTTCAAAATATGCTGCAGGAATATCTGCGAGGTAGAGTCCCACATAATGGTACTAATAAAGTAAAAGTCCTCTGTCAAAAGTAATAAGTTAAATATAAATGTGGCTATGGCAGCCTCCTGTCCTTATAGAACTTTCTCTCTCAGTTGAGCTTTTATTCTCAAGATCAATAAATCATCGGGGAGTTTCCATATAAAAATGTGAATTAGAAATCAGACATCAAAGTAACTTCTTTCCACCAGGAAGGATAAGATTTGTTTCATAAAATTTTCTACTATATTTATTTTAAATTGATACATACATCACACAGAAAAATGAAAATTGTCCTCCAATGTCATCTTTTCTATATATTCAGAATACAAAGAAAAGCACTACTTCAAAATAAAACAAAAAAAACTTAAGTAAATTATGTTATGTCTGTTTTAGCATTTAAGAGGCCAACCTTTCCTCTTTAGCTTAGAAAGTTCATGGTTAAGCTTGGGCATAGAGTGATTCAACACTGGATTGGTGGTTTTTAATAAGACCTCTACCACGTGCTGAGGGGCTGCAACCTTCCATGGACATATCAGCAATTTGTGATCCAAGAGTGAAATGTGTCTGGGTTAAAACTGAGGATATAAACTGTTGTGTGAAAGGCAACATCTTATCAGATAAAATGCCTTATAGAGAGGACTACAGTGCGCTGGAAGTAAAAAAGTAAAAGGTATAGCAAAATGGCCAAGTGGGTAATGCCAAATAAATGCTACTAGTAATATCAGCCAATGTTTACTGGGCAAGCACTACATATCAGGTGCTTCTGGAACTCTTTATTACTTCTTTTCATCTTCACAATAACCCTCAGGGGACGTATTGTTATTATTCTTATTTTCAAGACCAGGAAAAAGAGACTTGTTGAGATTAAGTAACTTTCCCAATTTCAACAGTAAGTGGTAGAACTGGAATTTGAACTCAGGAAGTCTCATTCCAACCCCTATTCTCTGAATGTATACACTGCAATTCAAGCTATAAGCACATAAGATGATTTGGCGGGGGAGGAGTGCTAAACCAATCTATTTGGTTATTCCCAATTCAAAGACATCTTAAATCTCCTATATTAAACCCATGTCAGGAGGACTCAAATCATAGGGTTCCTTCCAAAATGAAAAGGGCATACGCCTTCTTCCATGATGATCTGGCAACAAGGTTTATTGTGCTAAGGTAGAAGGCCCATTTGATACATAGTGGAAAAGGCCCACCCCTTTCAGTCCATGGGATTGTGGGAAAATTTTGGAAGACAGAGGTAGAAAAAGAAAGCAGATATCAGAGTCTTTTATTATTTTCTTCTCCTACCTTACCTTCCTCATGACTTTGTAGAATTAAAGGGGTTAGATGTAAAGAAAGCTGAAAGAGGCTGCTTTATGCGTTCTCCTTACCTACGAGAAGCAACAGTAATGTAATCTCAATGGCTCATCATGTTCAGGCAAAAGGAAAGCCAGAAGTCAGCTCCCCTGACTGCCCTCAGTCCCTGATGATGGAGATGGGATTGAGAAATTGAACTGCAAGTTAGAAATCAGTTGAGTCTTAACCAAGCAGAAGAGAATGGGGGATGGGTTACACCAGTGTCACACTTCAGCCCTGGTACTATTAGAACAAGAATAGGAAAAGTTGTACTTGAGCACTCAGTTCCAGGAGCAGCTCAGAACAGCCATCCCTCAGCCGAGATCAGCAAGGTACAAAACACAGTGACTCATGGTCAGGTAAGCAATTACCCTCTTTCATGTACCTCAATGCCATGGTAAAGAAAAGATGGTTATTAAGGTTTGAATTGTGTTCCCCCAAAAAGATATGTTGATGATATCACTTATATGTGGAATCTAACACAAATCAACATATCAACGAAACAAAAACAGACTCACAGATACAGAGAACAGACTTGTGGTTGCCAAGGGGGAATGGGATGGGGGAGGGATGGATTGGGATGGATGGGGGAATTTGGGATTAGCAGATGCAAACTATTATATATAGAATGGATAAACAACAAGGTCCTACTGTATAGCACAGGGAACTGTATTCAATATCCTGTGACAAACCATAATGGAAAAGAATGTGACAAAGAATATATATATATATATGTATAACTGAGTCACTTTGCTGTATAGAAGAAATTAACACAACATTGTAAATCAACTATACTTCAGTAAAATTTTTTTAAAAAGATATGTTGACATTCTAACCCCCAGTACTTCAGAGTGTGACTTTATTTGGAAATAAGGTTGTTTCAGGTGTAATTAGTTAAAACAAGGTCACACTGAAGTAGGGTGGTCTCCTAATCCATATGACTGATGTCCTTATAAGACGATGGCCATATGAATACAGAGATACACAGGGGGACACCACGTGACGATGAAGGCAGAGACTGGAGTTATGCAGCTGCAAGCCAAGGAATGCCAACGATTGCTAGCGTACTACCAGACGTTAGGAATGGGCAAGGAAGGAGTCCCCTAAAAGTTCTGGGCAGAGCACAGCCCTGCCAACACCTTGATTTCGGACTTCTGTCCTCCAGAACTGTGGACAATAAATGTCTGTGTCTTAAGCCACCCAGTTTTTGGTACGTTGCTGTAGCAGGCAACAAGGAAACTAATCTAATGGGCTTGGAGATGGAATTCCGAAAGACTGAGCATTTTATTTGAGCAATCTACAGAGGGTGATTTACATAAAGAGACTATTTAAACACTAGACTAAAAAATAGCTGGAGTTTTCTTCCCCCACTATCCAGTGGGTGGGAGCTTGTGAAGAAGGTCAGCTTACTATTGAAAAATGAAGAATTTACATTTTCTTTGTGCATCTGACTATAGTGTGAGTATATTTGTGACCTCACATCATGTGATTACTAAAACTGTCAGAACTTTGCTTTCTAGATAAATAAGAAAACATGGTCAGGGCAGTAAATAGTCCTACGTGGTTGAATGGCAGCAAGTGAATGCATGATAACAAGGCACATTGTTTTCTCAGTTTTCCCAATTTGCTTATTTAAACAAGTTTTTCTGTTTTAATCCCCTTAAGTGTGTTGCCAGAAATTCCAGTATTACGAAGGGTGTTGACACACAGGTTTATGAGAACCTCTGCTCATTATTCTCTCCTTCAGACACACAGTCGACCAGACTCGCTTATTAAACACACACTGTGGGTTGGGCACTGCAGTTATCATGTCAAAAAGATATAATCTGTCTCCTCAAGAAATAGTCAAGTAAGTCATGGACTATAGGGAAGTGTGTTAATTATGTGGCAGGATATTATTTTTTTTAATAACTTTCTCAAATTGGAGTAAAATGCTGGAAGGATGAAGAGAGACAGTGAGACCTGTATGGTAAATCTACACAGAGCCACAAGAAATCAGAAAGATTTCTTACCTAGCAAGGCATGAGAGCAGCCGTGGCCAGAAGGGGCCATGTGGATGATGGAGTGGATTCTTTTTCTGGGAATTTCCTGAAAAAACACCAAAAACTAGGTGACTTAAAACAGCAGAAAAATGTTCTCTCAACAGTTCTGGAGGCCAGAAGTGCAAAATCAATGGGTCAGGGACTTCCCTGGCAGTACAGTGGTTAAGACTTTGCCTTCCAATACAGGGGGTGCGGGTTCGATCCCTGGTCGAGGAGCTAAGATCCCACCTGCCTCGCGGCCAAAAAACCAAAACAACATAAAACAGAAGCAATATTGTAACAAATTTAATAAAAACTTTAAAAATGGTCCACATTTTTTTTTAATAAATTTGTTTATTCATTTATTTATTTATGGCTGTGTTGGGTCTTTGGTGCTGTGTGCAGGCTTTCTCTAGTTGCAGCGAGTGGGGGCTACTCTTTGTTGCAGTGCACGGGCTTCTTATTGCGGTGGCTTCTCTTGTTGCGGAGCATGGGCTCTAGGCGTGCAGGCTTCAGCAGTTGTGGCACATGGGCTCAGTAGTTGTGGCTTGCAGGCTCTAAAGCTCAGGCTCAGTAGTTGTGGCACACAGGCTTGGTTGCTCTGTGGCATGTGGGATCTTCCTGGGCCAGGGCTCGAACCCATGTGTCTTGCATTGGCAGGCAGATTCTTAACCACTGTGCCACCAGGGAAGCCCATGGTCCACATTTTAAAAATCTTTTTTTTTTTAGCAATGTTGCAGGCATCTGCTTTCTTTTTATATATATATAAATTTATTTATTTTACTTATTTATTGTTGGCTGCGTTGGGTCTTCGTTTCTGCGCGTGGGCTTTTGCTAGTTGCGGCGAGCGGGGGCTGCTCTTAGTTGCGGTGCATGGGCTTCCCATTGCGGTGGTTTCTCTTGTTGCGGAGCACGGGTTCTAGGCACGCAGGCCTCAGTAGTTGTGGCACGCGGGCTCAGTAGTTGTGGCACACAGACTCAGTAGTTGTGGCTCGTGGGCTCTAGAGTACAGGCTCAGTAGCTGTGGTGCACGGGCTTAGTTGCTCCATGGCATGTGGGATCTTCCCAGACCAGGGCTTGAACCCATGTCCCCTGCATTGGCAGGTGGATTCTTAACCACTGTGCCATCAGGGAAGCCAAAAAAATCTTAAAAAAAAAAAAAAAATCAATGGGTCAGCAGGGCTATGCTTCCTCTGAAGGCTCTAGGGAAGGGTCTGCTCCATGTTCTCAGCTTGCTGTGGTGCTGGCATTCCTTAGTATCCATTGGCTTGTAGATACGTCACTCCAATCTCTGCCTCCATCTTCACTTGGCCTTCTTCCTATGCCTCCTCTGTTTCTTCAAATCTCTCTCTCCTTATGAGGACATCAGTCATTGGACTTAGGGCCTATCTTAATCCAGTATGACCTCATTTTAACTTGATTACATCTGCAAAGATCCAATTTCCAAATAAGGTGACATTCACAAGTACTAGGGAGTAGAACTTTAACATATCTCTTGGGGGACAGAATTCAATCCACACATGGGGTGACGGATATTTAGAAGATGCTGGTTGTTTTTTTTTTTTTCTTATAAACAACAGACATTTGATTCTTAAAGTTCTGGAGTCTGGGAGTCCACAATCAAGGTGCCAGCAGACTTGGTTTCTGGTGAAGGCCAACTTTCTGGCTTGTAGATGGCTGTCTTCTTGCTGTGTCCTCACATGGCAGAGGGAGAGGGCACTCTTTTGCTCTTCTTATAAGGGCACTAATCCCATCATGGTGGCCCCACCTTCATGACCTCATATAACCCTAATTACCTCCCAAAGGCCCCATCCCTAAATCCCATCACACTGGGGGTTAGGGCTTCAACATATGAGTCTGAGGGAAGACACATTCAGTCCATAACAAAGATCACATGTTCTGCCTCTCCAGACCCTCCCCTCTGTCCAAGCTTGAGCACAATGCAAGGGCCCTAAAACTCAGTCTCTATTCCAGAAAAAGAAGGCTAAATCTCCAATGGACTGACATTAAGTATCAATCACCTTGGGAGAAAACAGGGTCTTAATATATAAATAGAGCTGTAGCCTCCTTATACATTTTGCTTTCCTAGGTAGTGGACTGAAATTCAGACACATGACAATACATTTGAGGAGATGTACAAAATATTTTTGGAGCACAAAGAAGAGCAGGGAAACCAGACTGAGGGGCTAGGAAGTGTTTCTCAGAAGCAGTGGCCTTAAGCTAAGCCCCTCAGGAAGAGTAAACGTTAAATGCACAGCAATAAGAGATAAGAAAAATGCAAAGGCCTTCCTGGCAGAGAACCACGTGAGCTTAGGCACAAGTCAAGTAAGAGTATTCAGGGCACTGGGATTCTTGCAGTATGACTTGATGTAAGAGTTGTATGAGGAAGAGAAGGAGATGGGGCTAGAGAGGTGGGCTGCGGCCAGATTGCGGATGTCAGAAGGATGACTCCAGCAGGTACGTGAAAGAGAGTGTGAGAAAGGCACCACTGGAGATGGAGACCAGTTAGATTACTGCAATAAATCTCTCTAAAACAATGGAGACCTGAAGGAAGACAGTCGTGGAGGGATGGAAAGGAAATATATCTAATCACAAGGAGAAAGTTAATACAACCCCCGGTTTTCTCAGCTGGATGACCAAGAGCAGCAGCTTTCAGCATTTTGACTGCGATCCGTGTTAGGAAGCATTTTACATTGAGACACTGTGTACACACATCCACACACCACACTTGCATTCACACTTATGAATAACTGAGACTAAAGTTTCACAAAACAATACTGAGCCTTACTATATGTAATGCACTCTGATATTTTCAATTCTGTTTCTGTTGTTAAATGCTGGTCACAGATGAATAGATAAAGAAGATGTGATATATATGTGTGTGTGTGTGTGTGTGTGTGTGTGTATTTATATATATATATATATATATATATATATATATATATATATATATATATATATATATATAAAATGCATACAATGGAATATTAGCCATAAAAAGAATGAAATAATGCCATTTGCAGCAACATGGATGGACCTAGAGATTATCATACTAAGTGAAGTAAGTCAGACAGAGAAGGACAAATATCATATGATATCACTCATATGCGGAATCTAAAAAAAATGATACAAATGAACTTACTTACGAAACAGACATAGAGTCACAGACACTGAAAACAAGCTTATGGTTACCAAAGGGGAAAAGAGGGGAGGGGATAAATTGGAAATTTGGGATTAGCAGATACACACTATTATATATAAAATAAACAACAAGGGCCTACTATATAGCACAGAGAACTATATTCAGTATCTTGTAACAACCTATAATGGAGAAGAATTTGACAAAGTATATATACATATATATATAACTGAATCACTTTGTTGTACACCTGAATCACTGTAAATCAGCTATACTTCAATTTTAAAAAAACACACGTTTTACTGTTCCTACAGTATATAAACAAATAAATAAATAAAGACTGGTCACAACCCATTAAATTAATTTTACAACCCATTAATGTGTCACAATTTAGAAAGTGTTTAGGAAATCACTTACTGAGGGGATGGTAACACTGTCACAACAAAAGTAAACACAGGAGGAGAAGTTGCAGCAAAGGAGGGAAGATGAAGAGTCAAGTTTTAGATACTTTGCTTTTGATGTGTTGGGACTAAAGCTTCTCTGGGCGGCTTTGGTTCAGACTATAGTCATCCCTCAGTTTCCACGGCGATTGGTTCCAGGACCCCTGGGGAATACCAAAATCCAAGGATGCTCAAGGTCCTTGTATAAAATGGTGTAGTATTTGCACATAACTTGTGCACATCCTCCAGTAAACTTTAAATAATCTCTAGCTTACTTATAATACCTAATACAATATAAATGCTATGTAAATTGTTGCCAGCTTGCAGCGAATTCAAGTTTTGTTTTGGGGAATTTTCTGGAATTTTTCTTTCAAATATTTTGGCTCTATGGTTGGATGAACCCGTGGATATGGAACCCAAGGATCCAGAGGGCCAACTGTATACAGTTGCCTGAAGATCTGAACTTTGGCTCTAGAGATGACCTTCTAAGGGGGCCTATCTGCGGAGAAATCTGCTGGGTCCACAAGAGGCATCCCCACGGCTCTCACCTCCAGGCCCAGGTACTGCTTTGCTCTGTGCCCCTGTTGCCCTGCAAAAAGAAAAAATCATTTTCCCTGATCCTGTATATGTTTAAGTAAACGTTGGACAAAGATCAAAGTCAATAAGTGTCTGATGAAAAAATTGAAAATTAATAAATGAACCCAAGGAAGGAAAGGCACCCTCAGATTTTGAATTTCTGAAATTTCAAATGCATGTTGTTGCAGAGATGAACATTGGAGACAGAATTTTAAACCTCACAGCAATGCTTTTACTAGGTAGACGATGCACACGACCAAAGAATCAAGTATATAATCAGTTATTTCTGGAGTATATTTCTGTTCAACTTATTAGTTTTATAAAAGACTGATAAACATAAAGGGGTACTCGCTGAATATTCTGCAGCTCGAACTCTGCATACATACTGTCGACTCAAAAAAAAAAAAAGCACAATGTGAGAGTTGCAAGTTAAGTTTTATTTGGGGCAAAATGAGGACTGCAGCCCAGGAGACAGCATTTCAGATAGCTCCGAGAAACTGATCCAAAGAGGTAGGGGGGAAGGTCAGTATATATGTGATTTTGGTGAAGGGGGAGTACATGCAATCGAGCACATATTTTTTTGCAGAAGGTTTCTGTTAGTCACAAGGAACAGTCATCACCATGAAGGCTTTTAGTATTTTTCTAGATATGAGGAGATACAAGAATTGGGCTCATAAAATTGGCACCTGAAAATATCTATCTGAAGACCTGCTCTGCCAGTTTCTCCCAGAGCACAGAGTGCCTCATTTCAGCTCTCCACCCTGAACTCCTTTCACGGGGTGTTGAAAATCAGCAGCTGTAGCAGCACATAACTAAATCCTTGTAGAGGTAGATGGTAAGTGCCAATGGCAAGGGCCAATTTGTAGTTGACAACACGCACATACACATACATACACATATACTTCTCCTTTTCCCTCCTTTTAAGCGTATTTTTCTCTCCCTCTCTCACTCTCCCATACTCTGGTCCCCTGACCCTCTCACACACAAATCTCTCCGCAACCTTGAACTCTGACAGATTCCCTGTTTCGCTACCAACCACCACTAATTGGACCATCCATCTCAGAGTATAAGTTATGAAGAGGGCTAAAATGTTATCATCATGACTTAGACAAGCAGAAGTTTTCCATTTCCATTTCAGTTGGGTATCGTGTGTTTAGTGGTAGTTTTCTTGTACTGGTTTTTTTTTGCCATCGACACCACAAGAAGTTGGCGTTCCCTCCATAGTCCTACCCTAGATTCCATTTCTTACTTTATGCATCACTGGTTCCAGAAAATCTCATTTACTCTCATGGCATCAACAACCATCTAGGCCTAATGAGCCAAGTCTCTCTCTTCATACCTCTTTTCTGAGTTCCAGAACTATTTCTAAACCCATCTATTAGGTATCTCCATGTGGAGCTGTACAATTTTGATGTGTCCAAACAGAATTCATTTTTCATCCCCTCTCCCAACCCACCCCTTCCTAAACCCATGCCATCTCTTGCATTCTTGATCTTAGTTCACTGGAGGAGAGAGGTCTTTTAAAGTAAAGGACCGATGGAAAGTCAAAGTAACCCTGGTCCCAGAATTCTATTGCTTTAACAGAAGCTCTTCATCCTCTTACAAGAAAGGGAGATTTGGGACTTTTTAACCAGAGAGTTGGTCTTATTAAACACTTTCAATAGCAGACTGTGTGGATCACCATGCAAAAGCACCCCACCATGCTGATTGAAAAAAAAATCCTTTGGACTGCCAAATTTGGCTTGATCCCTCTCTTTCTTTCTCTTATTTTTCTGCTTGGTCTATGAATTTCAGCAGGCCAGTAGAGCCAAGTGAGAGCCTACCTAAAATGTGAAAAAAAAAATAAAGTTTCACTGAAGACTTCAAACCCCTTTAGCCCAAAGCTAGGACTCTTTAAAAAAAAAAAAAAAAATCCCGTCTGTTATCCCACTCTGTTCATCTAAAAAGCAGGTGCTCATTTGTAAGCATCTGTCTTCTCCACCAAACACCTTCTAGGCAGGCACACAAGGAAAGCTTTGGTTTGAATGTCACAGCCTGATTTGATAAGACATATCTAGCCTGTTAATTGGTCTCTAGGCTTTATTCATCTATCTCTTATCACTAAACTTGCTGCTCCTAAAGAGGAGACACAGAAAAATTCTCAAGAGCTGGTGAGTAGCTTTATCAGGACTTTAGCATTCTGTCAGTGCCTATGGTACTCAGCTGCTGAGTTACCCTGAAGAGGACCAAACGCTGGTTGAAGAGAATAGCATGGCAGGGAGAATTTCTTTTTCCCCGTCTGTTACGAACTGAATGTTTGTGACCCCCTGCCAAACTCATATGTTAAAATCCTAACCCTCAATGTGCCAGTATTAGGAGGTGGGGCCTTTGGGAGGTGATCTTATAGAAGAGAGCCCAGAGAGCTTTCTTACCCCTTACCCTCATTTGAGGACATAGAAAAACAATGGTCATTTCTGACCCAGGAAGTAGGCTCTCATCAGGTACCACATAGATACCAAATCTGCCTATGCCTCGATCTTGAACTTCCCAGCCACCAGAACTGAGAGGAAGAAATGTTGTTTTAGCCACCCAGTCTGTGGTATTTTCGTTATACCAGCCCAAACTGACTAAGACACCGTCCAAAGATACCACTTGGCTCAGAGAGATAGAAAGTAAATTTTTAAGTTATTACCACTTAATCTGAAAATAATAAATGAATCTCAAATGCCCAATAGTCACTGGAGTAGGCAAAGAAAGTACCAGACTGTATGGTTTAACTTTCTAAACTATAAAATGTCTGATGCAGTGTTTGACACAGAGCAGATACTCAGTAAATGTTCTGGTCCTTTCTCTCCCCCCTTCCTTCTCTGTTCCCTCCTTTTCCTTCCCTTTCCATCTGTTTCTATTACTACCTTGCTGTACACGACTACCAGGCAGAAAATAGGCCAAAGCCAAATTACTTTAGCTCAGTAAGATGAGAAGTCCTATTCAAGACATGAATGCTTATAAGACTTCAAAGTCTTCTAAAGAAGTGTTGGAAGGCTAAGGGGAGGAACACAGTTTCTTGGCCAGGCAGCCTTTTATGCATCCTGCAGGAGAAAATATTTCTGTATCTCATGTAGATGCCACTCCCCAAATCTGAAGACCCTAAAATCTGTTTTTCCTTCAGTAGATGGAATGGCCTTACATCAGGTGAGAAGAATGACTAAATGCCAAACAAAGCCTGAGCAAAATATGAAGTGGGAAAAACTTATATTTCACATTTTTACCTCTCCTCTTACAATGCCCCTTAGCACTCCACCTGCCTAATCCTGGGATTCTATCCTGCACCCTTTGCTTTCCATAAAATAAGAACTATCCTTTCTTCGTTATTCTTTAAAACCCCTGATGTCTGTCACAATACTACTGCCTTACATCAATATAAAGCTTTGGTGTTTGACCAGAGTTATAACTGATAATTACCACTCTTGGGCTTCACAACTCTGCAAAACAAGGAAAGCAGTTGCCCCCATTTTACAAATAGACAAAGCGAAGCTCAGGGTTTCTTCAAGGTCATATGGCCATAAAGTAAAAAATAATGTAAGGTAGCCTTCCTATTTGCCTTCACTGAGATGACAGCACGAAAGGAGCTTTGTTTGGAAGGGTCTCTATTGCACCATAAAGAGTGAAACATGATTCTAACATGAAAATTCTACTCTCATGACAGTCATCTTTTCTAGGCCTTTCTGGTTGACCTTCTCAGTTTATCTCTACGGCATTAATACAGTGAATTTTTAAAAATTTAAAAATTGCTCCAAAAAATAAACTACCCTAAGAATTATGTTGGGTACTTGGGTTTGTTTCACTGAAATGTCTTCTCAAGTTCCTTATAATGCTCATGCCCAGACTCAAGTACCTGAAGAAGTTAACAGGAGAGATCAAATGAATCCAGTGGCTATTCAAATGAAATGAAGGAACTTATCCGTACCCTACCCCTCTTCTATCTCAACAACCTAGATTTGGTAGTTGGTGTCGACCAAACTCATAAACACTGATGTATAAAGGTCTTTAACATACTCGATTTTAAATTACTCAAATAAGGACTAGAAATTACTAGAAAGCAGGTCGTTCCATTTACAACTTTGGAGCTAAGGGAACATGTGTAATCTCTATCCATATATAAATTAGTATTTCCCACGCAGCTCCTGTGTGATAGCGGGCTGTCACCAGGCTGTCACCCCAGAGCATGTGGATTTAAAAAAATGGAAGGAAAGAAGGGAAGGAGGAGAAAGGAAGAGAGGGAGGGAAGGAAGAAGGAAGGAAGGAACGAAGGAAGGAAGGACAGGAGGGAGGGAGGGAGGGAGGGAGGAAGGAAGGAAGGAAGGAAGGAAGGAAGGAAGGAAGGAAGGAAGGAAGGAAGGAAGGAAGGAAGGAAGGAAATGGGGAAAAGAAAGAAATCTTTAGTCTTTATCTAAATACTCAGTATTGAATAAGTCATTTTGAGAACTCGATAGCAGAGTCAAATCGCCTTTTTGAGTCTCGAAGTAAATTATCAGCCTGGTACAGACCTAGGCTAAGACAGATATAGCATTTAACTTCACGGGTGGCTATAATTTCTGGATCTGCGAAAGAGTGATTCCTACTTAGTATATTCCAAAAAGGACATGAAGTTTCTTAAAGGCCCTGTATAAATCAATTCACAATCATACTCAGATAGTTTGACTGTGACTCCAAAATGTCTGAGTTTCATTTTCTCCCTGTTAAAGATGAAACCACTGACATTCATTTTTTATGGACATTTCCATCTAAAGACTTTTTTTGGTGAGTTAAAATTTGAAGAGCATGAAAGAGAAATTATTCTGATTTATGATGACTTCCAATCAGGACCAATTAAGAGAAAATGAACCAGGGAAATTGGAGTGGGGAAGGGAAATAAGATCCTGGAAAGTGAAAGTATTTAAACCTAAGTTTTCTTGCCTTTGCTATCCCCTGGGTAGAATCAAGCAAAGGCAGCCTCAAGATCAGGGTCCTTGTGCCCCCAGGCCTCACCCACATTCAGCTGTTTCACCTCTAATCTTGCTCTAGGCACAAACAGCTTCACCTGGGATTCAGCTACACCTGTGCTATGCTACCCTTACCCAGGAGGCTATGAGACATACAGAAATGCTTGTCCTTTATTACAACATTCAAGTATTAATGTAAGCGAATTCTTCTAATAGTACCTCGTGCTCCAACTTATTTCTGACTTGGTTCCCACCTAAACACCTTCTGGCTTCAAGCTGAAAATCCAAGGCCTCAAATTTCACACATTTTTTAAAAGTATTTATGTCACTACTCAGATCTGAGCACAAGGGGCCACAGTAGTGGGTCAGGGCTTAGTGGGTCCCCATAGCACACTGCGTTCCTACACAAGCATGCACATACCCACACATACACACACAAACGCACGCACATTTATTACGGACTGCATGGGAGCTTCTGTCTCTCGGGGTATGGCGCTGGCACGGGACAGCTTGCATTTTAATCGTCCACCCTCATGACCAACGCTGTTAAGACCCCAGAGAAACACTCTGCATCTCCTGCCCGCAACTTCTGCACAGAAGGTGACTTCATTCAATTACTGTAAAAGTTTGTGGGTTGTGCCACTGCTGATGAATGGAAACTGCTTTAGAGCACGGAGGAGATTCCAGTGGCAAAAGTACTTAAGAGACGAGTCGAATTAATTAACCTGTCAAATCTTTCCTCTGAGGGAACGTGAATGCAACAGATTATTGAATAACAAAGTATTGTTTCCCAGTAATGCTGTTTTTGGGGTTTTTTTTGTTTTTTTGTTTTTTTGTTTTTTGCTTTTGTGTTCCAATTCATGGTTCCAGAGGTATTCACAAATTAGTACAATATGTGCAACCACTGCACCTGGTAGCTGAGAAACATTCTAGAATCTTAAATGTTCACATTACTCTTACATTTGTGTGTGTATAATTTCGATATATAAATACAAATATATACACACACACACACACACACACACACACACATACACACACTCAGATTTCTCAACCTCGGAACTATTTACATCTGGTATAGGATAATTCTTTGCTTTTGTTGCTGTGGTTCCTCCTGTTGCCGGTGCTTTTCTGTGCGTTGGAACCTACTTAGCAGCACCTCAAGCTTCTCTCCACTAGATGCTAATAGTTTCTCTCCCCAGCAACACTTGTGAGAACCAAAAATATCTCCAGAAATTGCCAGATCTCCCCACATGAGAAGCACTAGGCTTGACATTACCTGTGAAACATGACATGGTTTCACTACCTTGGTAACCTGTTGGCTATTGAACTCTAGAATTGTGCATTGTTCTATCTTTATAAAAACATTTAATACGATTGAATTAAATGTTTTAAGATTTAATTTAAAATGTCATCTCTCTTAAATTACATTTAAAACTTTGATATTTATTCACTATATTCTGTATTTTACTTTTCAGTAGACTACCTTGAATGTTTAACAGACTATTTTGGATATTTTAGGAGAATATAAAACCTGTATGAAAAGAAATTTTAATTTTTGGTTTTACATTCACCTTAGCTTACATCTTTTGATAAAAAAAATATGCTGAAATATACTTTGCATGGATTACATTTTTAATTTTTCTAATGAATTGATTATGAGAGAAATAGAAAACACCAGAGCAAATCTCAGAAAATAAAACCAAACAAAGCGCCTAAGAGCATAAATGGAAAATCTTTAAAAGGTGGACTGCTTAAATTTTTAAAAACTAGGAGCACTGAAAGTGAGGAGACATCTGTCTAGCATCGCCCCCTGTTTGAACCACATTATCTTGGGTGAGATGTGGTGAGGCCAGATGCAGATGGAGAGAGAGAAGCCGGAAAGAGTGGTCCCAGTTCCCTGAGGAGAACACAGCAGCGGAAGCATAGGTCAATCACGAGGCAGAAGGGGGGGGGTGGGGGGCAAGTGCCTCCACTGTAATTTCTATGGGAAGGAAAGAATGCAGCCCGGCAAGCATGTTGAGGATTGGCTAATTTGAATAAATCCAGTGGGCTCTGGAGCAGAGGTACTGTCCCTGGTTGCCTGGTACCTGGCCCTGGGGCAATGAGAACGGGTATATAGTGGCCCAGATAAAGCAGGTGATTGGGGGTGTGGACTTAGCTTCTCAAGAAGAGGAACTGACCAGCCTCTAGCCAAAGCCTCAATGCTAGGTCAAGACAGAATTTTTTACAACTATATTACACCCACACATAGAATTCAGGGACAGGACCTTGCAAATTCCTCATTTGATAAAGATGCAATTACTGATCATAACAATTAAATGAGTAAGAAAGTTTTTTTTTTCAGAAGACAATAAATGCAACAGACCATTCATCTTCTTTACTAAGTGAAGACTTCATTACTGATCAAACAATGAGAAGAAATGTAGTCCTCCTGTATTCTTGCCCTGGCCTGAAAAATTCTAGGTGCAGATCGAATTGAACATGATTCAAAAAGGATTTGAAATGACTTAAAGAAATTTATATATATATATATACTGGGGAATAAATGCTAGATGAAGGGAAAATGAAGAGAGAAATATCCAGAGGTGTAGTCCTGTTCTCCAGAAAACTGACTACATGAGAGCTCATGTCTTTAGGGCTTAGATCTTGTAGGGTTTGTAGAGATGCCACAAATGTGACTGCCTAGTGACCTAAACAAAGAGAAAAGCATTATTTGTTTCAAAATCACAAAATACCTATCAGAAAATAAAAACTACCAGTTGCTCAGGAGAAATGCACCTTTTCTAGAAACCGGGAACCTGAGAAGAATCCATTCTCAATTCTTGGAGCTGAAAATCATCTGTTGTGTACAGACTGCAATTAACATTTGTAGCCGGAGGTTTCCTACACCAAACATTAGCTAAGAAGTTCTTTCGCATCATGGTTTCCCTTCGTAGGATGCACTGGGGCCAATGGTGCAGCTGTTCTCACCCCCGCTTACTGTCACCGCTACTCAAATTTCCCAGCTGCTTCCAGGGAGAGGGGATGACGAGGAGCAGCTGGACCTGTACTAATGCAAAATCTTTAATTGGCAAAAATGCACCTCGACTGACGCCATTGCCTAAGGCACCGGGTGACTGCCGTGGCAGTACAAGCACCATCCCCACCCCTTCTCCATCTTCCCCAGGTTCCGAGCACAGAAAATGACCTCTAGGTCAGCCTCTGGATGTTAACTGGCATCTTATCACCGAACAAATGATGTTACAGTTGGAAATTACAGAGGGAGGCATCACGGCTTACATATTTCAACTCATACGTTTTTGCTCAATAAAATTAAATGCTTCTATTATCTCTACAGCAAATGTCACAAAATAGCAAACTCAGTGCAGGAAGGACGGTGTGTATTACATCGTCCAAGAGGAACCACTCTTTTATAACCGATTAAACTCATTGCAGTTGAATATTCTAACAATTGTCACCAGTGCGCAGTTCAAGCTACCACCTCAGTACAATTTGTTTACAATTATCAGGGTTACAAATGGCCTTCCAAATACATCCTGGGGAGGTCTGACAAAGTTTTCTGTCAAGTATGTACTGGCCCAGCAGGGCAGTTTTCAATCTGGCCCCGGAATACTACAGGAGGTCAATTTCCAAGTTACACCAAGTATCTGACCTATACATGCTTTTTATGTGATGTGTGAGCTGTCATTTCCACACTGGACCACCTCCTCTAAGGCTACTTACTACAACTATTGTTTCTTCCAGCTGTGAAACAATTTTAAAGGCACTCACTGATCTTTGATAAATTAAAAAAACCCTCCCCTCTAAAACAAACAAACAAAAAACCCACCTGTTTCTAAAGGCTTGATATTATGCAGAAATTATTTTCAGAGTAGATTCTCCATCTACTTCCCCTAACTAAGCCTAGTTTCTCTACTGTCTTGGTTGTATTTAACAACTTTTCATATTTAGTGAGTGCTTATTCTTGCTGGGCACTGTCTTAGGTGCTTTGCTTCACACACATTATGTCATTTTATGTTCAGGACAACCCTATGAAATTATCTCCATTTTACAGACAAGGAGACTGAAGCTTGAATGAATGACCTGAAAAATTTGTCCCAGTTAACCCAAATTAGATAAAGATCTAGGATTCAAACTCAGGTTTGTCTGAACACAGATCCTACATCTTTAACCATTATGCGCCTAACAATTGTGCTATAATTTAATATTGCAGATGCATGTTTTGCTGATTTAATCAAATTTGTATATGTGTATTACATGTATACGTATACACACATGCATACACATATTTGTACTGTATTTCATGTATATAATAAGTTAAATAGACTTTTGGGACTAGCCAAAGAACCTTTCAACCATGCTCATTTTAGTTTTTTAAATAAGGTGTATTGGGTTTTCCAATTTAAATTTAATATCTCCTCATTAGGGAAATTTGGGGATATGCACAAAAGAAAAGAAAAAAATCATCCAAGTTCTTAGGTTTAAAGCTGAATACTTTCTAATATTTTGTTAATCATAAATTACAACATTTTGGTTAGCAAAACATTCTATGGGAATGCACATTTTAAATGTTAAAGGCATGATCTTATAACATTTTTGATATAAAGTTTAGCCAACATAGGACTCAAACAGACATAGGTTCAAATCCCAAAGCTACCATTTACTGGCTGGTGACCTTAGGAAGCGGTTTGACCTCTTGAGCCTGAGTTTCCTTGTATGTAAAATAAGAATAATAATTATTCCTATCCCACTGGGATGTCCTGAAAGTTGAATGGGGCAATACATGTAGAGTGCTTGGCAAACACTTAGTGCTCCAGAGAAGATGGTAGCAGTGGACATGGCATAATTTTCTTTTTCTTTCTGAATCGCTCTATTAAAACAGATAAGACAATTAGGTATAAACCAAAAATCCATGGTCAACATTTACTGTGAAACTAGATGACTAGATTTCTTTAGAAACCTCAAAATATCAGCCAGGGAGGACAAATCACCAGTCACAGGACCAGAGTGGCACCAGCATCTAGGCAGCAGAAAGCACAGAGAAGCAAAGACAAAGCACCATGGACCCACTTGGGAAAAGCCACTGAAACCAGGAGGGCTTTATGCAATCCAGTAATGGGCAAGTGCAAGGGGGCTCTTGGTAGAAACTGGGACTAGAAGAATTTAGCACTTATGAGCTTTCTTCTAGGACAGGGGTCCCTTTCAGGAAAGGGCCCAGCACTAAGGAGAAACTTCTGGAATGTAATCAAAATTGAACAGAACTGGTCCAATTGAGACAAAGGAAAGAAAAGATCCAGATAAAAGTGGCGGTGGAGAACGGAACCAAGAAGTCCTGGAAAACAGCAGAAGAGGGGATTCTCTGAAGTTAGAAAAGCTAGCCTGAATCAGGCCTCTAAAATTTCAGAAAACTGATTTCACTTGAAAATGAGCTGCAAAAAAGCATCGAAGTCAAGTCCTATGCAAAGTTATTATATGATAAAAGAGAATAGAAAGCAGAATAACATCACTATAGATAATAAAAGCATATCAGAAAGACAGGGATAGATCAAAACTGTAACCTATTTCAAATAAACTAAAAGACATTAAGAAAATGATACAAGATGTAAAAGAACAGTATAGTCAGAATTAGAAAAATGAGGTGACAGAGCATAGGAAAGAATTATAAATAAATGAAAAGACATTTCTGGAACAAAGACTAAACTGGAAGGAACACAAAAGCAAATAAGCACAAAATACACCTTAAGAAAATAGGAGGTGAAAAGAAGGAAGGTTTTAAAAATCAAAAAGAAATAAAGAGAGAAGGATTAAAGAGAAAGTAGCAAAGGAATATAGGCAAAGAAGATTCAAATTACATAATATAAGAATCCCTAAGGAAATAAATCAAAGCAAGAAAGAGAACAAATGCTAAAAACAATAATTTAAGAAAACGTTCTTGAAATTAAAAAAGAAAATTGAAACTGTATATTGAAAGAACACACCACACATCTGAGAATATCAACTCAGAATGACCAACACCAAGGCATATTTTAATAAAGTCATTGGATTTTAAAGAAAATTAATTATTTGAGCATCTAGGGGAAAAGGGCAAGTGATTTATAAGGGAAAAAATTAAGTTACCGTAAGACTTTACGACAGCAATGCTTTATGACAGGAAAAAAAAAATAGTGACCTAATTAACATACTCAAGGAAAGAAGTGTCTAAAGGAAATATAAAGAAAAGAATTTTTATTTAGCAAAACTGACTTTCAGACATAATGAGCATACACAAACTGTTATCAACACGTAAAAACTCAAGGAATATTATTCCCATGAGCCTTGCCTGAGGAATATACTAGAAATGAGCTTCAGAGAACCAAAATCACTAGAGACATAGACACAAGGACTGATGGTGAGAACTAAATATATAAAACATATAGTTATTATAGAACTATGAGCAAATGAGCATTAAAAGGGGAAAGTAGAGTATTAATGGCTATATGCTTAGGCAATATAGATATAGTGCAGCTACAAAAATTAATGGGAGATGGGGAAAGTACATGCGACAAAATTTGTAGTTATTTTCAATGATCATATTGCCAGTGGTAGTATTAGTATCATTTGTGTATATACTATTGGAATTGAGTAACGATGATGAGTAATGATGCAATATTCTGATTCTATCATTCCCTGTGTCCTTGAGAACTAGGATTTTGGTATGGAAGAAAGGAAATGGAGGGACTCCCCTGGTGGTCCAGTGGTAAAGAATCCATCTTCCAATGTAGGTGACGCAGGTTCAATCCCTGGTCTGGGAACTAAGATCCCACATGCCACGGGGCAAATAAGCCCGCGTGCCACAACTATTGAGCTCTCACGCCTCAACGAGAGAGCCCGCATGCCACAAACTACAGAGCTCAGTGGTAAAGAATCCATCTTCCAATGTAGGTGACGCGGGTTCAATCCCTGGTCTGGGAACTAAGATCCCACATGCCACAGGGCAAATAAGCCCGCGTGCCACAACTATTGAGCTCTCACGCCTCAACGAGAGAGCCCGCATGCCACAAACTACAGAGCTCAGTGGTAAAGAATCCATCTTCCAATGTAGGTGACGCGGGTTCAATCCCTGGTCTGGGAACTAAGATCCCACATGCCACAGGGCAAATAAGCCCGCGTGCCACAACTATTGAGCTCTCACGCCTCAACGAGAGAGCCTGCGTGCCACAAACTACAGAGCCCACGTGCTCTGGAGCCCACGCACCACAACTAGAGGAGAGAAAACCCGCACACCTCAACTAAAGCCCGAGCAGACTGCGCGCCATAACGAAAAAGATCCTGCATGCCTCAACAAAGATCCCGTGTGCTGCAACTAAGACCAGATGCAGCCAAAAAAAAAGGAAAATAAACAAATTAAATAAATAAATATTTTTTTAAAAAAGAAAGGAAATAGAGATGCTATACAGAAGAAGTTAAGTAAAAAGCCCTGTCTTCCTGAATTTAAATTCGAACTATTAGTATGAGCTCATAAAGTAACATGTCCACTGAAGAAGCCTTGAAACAATGACCATCCCAAGCAAAGAGATTGTGGTTTTGAAATATCATTTTCCCTGAAAAAATGTCCAAGGCTTCTTAGAGAAGTAGCTATTTCCACATCTGGGGCCAGAAATGTACAAGATAAGCCTGGAAAATCTTGACACACCCAATAGCAAAGAACTTACCAAAGAGTCATGTAAAGAAGACTCAGAAGCCAACTTGAAGAGGCCCCCACTAGCCAAATACAGGACAATTTGAGCTTCAATAAAGACATCTGAATGAACAGAATGGGGACTGAAATCCCTTCACTTGCAGAAGGGATCAAACACAAGTCTGGTCAAGTGTGGATCCAGCTGCCAATTTGCAGGGAATACAGAAGAGAGAAGAAAATGTTAAAGTGAAAAATCCAGACTATGGGAAGCTGCAGATCAAATGCCCCAAGTTCTTCAACAGATATTGTGTGAGGAAAAGAAAGGGATGGAGGGGGAGATTGCAGATTCAAAGAAATTTAAATTTTTAAAAGCAGGCAAGACAAAAGTACAGAGTCTGGGGATGCACACTTTTTGATAAAACTCTAAAGTGCAAAGAAGTGATTATTATAGAATCTGGGTAGCAGTTACTTTGGAGAGAAGGAGGAGAGTTGAGATTGGGGTGGGGTACACAGAGGGGCTGCTGGAGTAGCAGCCCGGAAAAGTTCTATTTCTAAACCTGAGGAGGGGTTACAAACGTACACACAGTTCATTACTCTTTGCTTTTCTGTGTGATTTTCTGTATCCGTGTTATATTTTACAATAGAAATGTCAACCAAATAATAAGTGCTAAATAAATATTAGCTATACTTAAAATTAAACTGAAAACATCTTTAAATGTCCTAACATCACAATAAACAGCCAAGTGGTGGAAAACAGACTCAAAATTAAGACGTTCTGAGAAAGTCTCAAGAAATACCTAGATTTGGCTTGAATCTTGGGAACTGACTCTAGGGAAGATATGAAATCGAAGAGTTCTGTTTTCTTCCTGGGTTGGAAGGGGAAGTTGACTACCCTTCAGGATTAGAGCTCTCAAAAGGATGAAAAAATTAACTCTAAGTGCTGGGAACGACAGGAACAAAAGGGGAATAACCTTAGGAACAACTGAAATAATCAGTCAAAACCCAAGCAAGGTACGTTTGGGGGCTGAGAGGCACGGACATGGAGCAGCCAGCAGATGCACGCTGCAGGTGTGAGGATGTGACCTCCTCTATGTGACAGGACAAAGACACTTGTTCTGACCCACGCCAGCCAAGCCAGGCCTCCTTGATTCTCTGGTTCCCATTTTTAGTATTTTGGAACACGCAGGTGCCTAGCACTGAGCTGGAACCAAGGCCTTCGGTCTAATGCTCCTTGGAACGTTTTAGCTCTTAAAAGAGTGCCCTCTTGTCTATCTAGAAACAGTTAAGTGACATAGAATGTCTCAGGTCAGTCTCCACAGCAGGATGACCCTGAAACCGAGAGCTGCATGCATGAGGTTTACAGAGAGTGCCCACAGGGACCACCGTCTGTGAGGGAGTGAAGGAGAAGAATGGGGCAGAGAAAAGACTGGAGTTGTGATGCAGGCAAAATACAGGCCACAGACAATCCCACAGAAAACTCTGGAGCTGGGCTAGCTATTCAGACTTGTCTCACCTTGAGGTAAGGGGCACATGGGCCTTCACTCCCACCACGGACACCAGCACCCCTACCACCCTCGCCGTTAACCACTCATTGGATGTGGGCTGTTCCTGGGGAAGCGGTGTGACCTTAGGCTAAGTAGCTCTGTCTTCCTTTGAGGGTAATTCCCTGAGAGTCCCTCAGGTAAGAGCTGTTAGTCACCAGTATCCACAGGTGCAAGGACAGGAGTGCCTCCGTCCTAAGGAGGATAGGGACGGAACACCACAATCCACTACAGAGAGCAATCATCTCACTCCTCTTCAGTCAACCCGTGGATCATGCATACTTTTTCTCTACAAGCTTGCACTTCATCTGGCCCCTTCAGTGCCTTTTGGCCTTATGTTCAGAAGAAGAGTTTTGGGCTTCCCTGGTGGCGCAGTGGTTGAGAATCTGCCTGCTAATGCAGGGGACACGGGTTCGAGCCCTGGTCTGGGAAGATCCCACATGCCACGGAGCAACTGGGCCCGTGAGCCACAACTAATGAGCCTGCGCGTCTGGAGCCTGTGCTCCGCAACAAGAGAGGCCGCGATACTGAGAGGCCCACGCACCACGATGAAGAGTGGCCCCCGTTGCTGCAACTAGAGAAAGCCCTCGCACAGAAATGAAGACCCAACACAGCCAAAAATAAATATAAAAATAAATAAATAAAAGATTACTATAAAAAAAAAAGAAGAAGAAGACTTTTGCCTTAAAGTTCCAAAGATGCCTGGGAATTTGGCCTTTAAAGAATTTTCTTTGCATACTGACCTTCAAGTGAAGACTGACAATGCATTCCTAGGATCACAGCATTCTGATCCACTCATACAACCAGTATTTATTGGATGCTTTCTGGGTGCCAAGTCCTGGGAGCTAAGCAGGAGGACCACAGTGGTGAATAGAACAGAGTCGGCCTTTTGGCTAAAGCTACCTGTCATTCAGTGTCGTTCAATTCTGCATAATGATGACGCTCTGCATCTGTGCAGAGTAATCCTTCATGTTACTTCCCTTCTGCGGTTGGATGCTACAGAAGATCATTATGTCATTCTTGAAAAATCCATGACAAGATTCTTCTGAGACATTTCTTCCCGGAGCTAAGTGGAGTCTTTGACTTGATGTCTATTTGAGACAGTAGGCAGATGAATTAGGCAGGGGCTTTAGACAGCAATTCAGGATAGTGTTCCTGACACCTTTATAATGATCAAGTTTCACTCTTTGGGACAGTTGAAAAAACAATCACCACCTGTGTTTGTAATCATCTGATATTATTCACTTTCTTGCATAAATGCGTAGAACATATGTTAGGATATAATTCTCCATGGATCTTTCTGTAGGTTTAAAGCCTAAATCTAATACTTGGGCAATGGAATATATTTCTCACTTTGTAATATTATTATTATTACCTCAGATTGCACTATATTCTAATTATTTGCATACACATCACTTTCCTTTCAGCCTTTTTCAATATCCTGCCCTATTAATTAATTCTTCTTCCCATTTGTTACTTCAATCATTTGCTCTTCACAAATGCATCCGTCTCAGCCAATAAATATTAAACATACTCGAATTTCCTTCACCTTAAAAAAATCCTCCTCAACTTATCTTTCTCCTGAATGTGTTGCTTTCTCTCTTTCCTTCCTTGTGCAGTCAACTAACATTCTTGAATGAGCAGTCCGCACCTAGTGTCTCCATTTATTCACTTTCTGTTTATTTCTCAGTCCTTTGGTATCTGGATATCACCAGAACCACTCATCTGGAACTCCTCTTGGTAAGGTCTCTGGTCACCAGTGACTTTTCTCTGCTGTGATAGTAAATTCTATGTATCAACTTGCCTGGGCAATGGGGGGGCTCAGATATTTGATTAAACATTATTCTTGGTGTGTCTTGGGAGGATGCTTCTAGACAGAATCAGCACTTGAATTGGGAGACCGAGCAAAGCAGATTGCCCTCCCCAGGGTGGGCGGGCCACATCCAACCCATTGAAGGCCTGATTAGGGCAAAAAGGCTGAGTAAGAAAGAAGTCTCTCTCTCTGCTTGACTATCTTTGAACCAGGGCATCTGTCTTCTCCTGCCTTCAGACTCAGACTGGAATAGACCCTCAGCTCTCCTGAGTCTCCTGCTTGCCAAGTGTAGATCTTGGTACTTCTCACTCTCCATAATTGCATCAACCAATTCATACATATATATCATATATATATATCATACACTGTTACGTGTGTGCGTGTGTGTGTATATATATATATATATATATATACACGCACACACACACACACACTGTTAGTTCTGTGTTTCTGGGGAACCGCAACTAATACAGTCACTAGGTCCAACTTAGTTCTTCTTCACATCCTATGGCATATGAAGTCATTCACCAAACTCTTCCTCTTCAAACTCTTTCCTCTCTTAGTATTGTCACACCCCTTTCTTCTACTTCTTATCTTATCTGTCTGACTCCAATTCATTGGCTCTCCTCCTTTCAAATGTTCACTAAAGTTGATATTTTAAAGTGATTCCTTTTTCTTTTTCCGTACTCTGTTCCCCAGTGGAATATTATTTCAACTTCAACTACTGTGTATTTGCTTTGTCTTCCAAGTCTTCACCTTTGTAAGTATTCATCCTTCTGATCCATACACATTCTCCCTGTCGTCTAGGAGGTGTTTCTCTCTGGATGCCTGCATGCACTTCAGACTTATTCAAGAGTAAGCACATTCCCGTCTGCCCCTAGGTTCTTCATGACCTTTTTTTTTCTTAGATTCCATATATATGTGTTAGCATATGGTATTTGTTTTTCTCTTTCTGACTTACTTCACTCTGTATGACAGACTGTAGGTCCATCCACCTCACTACAAATAACTCTAATTCGTTTCTTTTTATGGCTGAGTAATATTCCATTGTATATAGGTGCCACATCTTCTTTATCCATTCACCTGTTGATGGACACTTAGGTTGCTTCCATGTCCTGGCTCTTGTAAATAGAGCTACAATGAACACAGACCTACTAGAGAATGGACTTGAGGATATGGGGAGGAGGAAGGGTAAGCTGTGACAGAGTGAGAGAGTGGCATGGACATACATACACTACCAAACATAAAATAGATAGCTAGTGGGAAGCAGCCGCATAGCACAGGGAGATCAGCTCGGTGCTTTGTGACCACCTAGAGGGGTGGGATAGGGAGGGTGGGAGGGAGGGAGACGCAAGAGGGAAGAGATATGGGAACATATGTATATGTATAACTGATTCACTTTGTTATAAAGCAGAAACTAACACACCATTATAAAGCAATTATACTCCAATAAAGATGTTAAAAAAAAAAAAAAAAAGAGTAAGCACATTGCTTTGTGACCACCTAGCGGGGTGGGATAGGGAGGGTGGGGAGGGAGGGAGACGCAAGAAGGAGGAGATATGGGGATATATGTATATGTATAGCTGATTCACTTTGTTATAAAGCAGAAACTAACACACCATTGTAAAGCAATTATACTCCAATAAAGATGTTAAAAAAAAAAGAGGAAGCAGATTATTCCCATCATTATCATTATCATCACCATCATCATCATCATCATCACCATCATCATCGTCCCAGTCATCCAAAACACAAAGTGGCTTCAACCTTTCTTTACCAGTACCCTACATTCAGCGATTACCAAATCCTTACTATTTTACCCAACTGGCATCATTTAGATTCATCCCCTCCTCCCCACTCTTCTGCCTTAATTTCTCATCCTTTATGACAATGACCTCCCAACTTCTGCATCACAACAATGCCAACAGAGGTGTTATTCTAAACAAAGACAAGATAGTATCCCTCCTCTGCTTAAATGTCTTCTAAGGTTCCCCACAGTCAAAAGAACAAAACGTACGTTCTGACTCCAACGTGCTTTCCAGCTTCTCTCTCACTTCACCCCACCAGACACCCCACATGCAGCCAAACCCGGTACTCATGGCTGTTGCTCTTTCACGGTGACTCCACCATCACTCTGCCAACTTGTTCTCCATCTGGTGAATTTCTACTCATCCTTCAAGGTCCTCACTAAACTGTCACTTTATCTGAACAGATTTTCTCAACACCTTCAGGTATAATCAGTCACTGCTTCCTTTAACTACCCGTATACTGGACACCCTCTCTGGCTTTTTGTCATGATTGAGTTACATGTTAGTGTCCCCCACGCTATTAGGAACTCCTCCAGAGTAGGGACTGCATTGTATTCACCTTTCTGTCTCCAGTCTTAATGTGGTCCCTTGAAGATGGGAAGGACTCCATAAATGTGCTAAATATTAATGTGTTAAGCATGTTAAAATGAATTAAACTTGAAGACACAGAACTGCAATATGATGGTAATATCTATGAAATTTACATACTTTAACACAGCAAGTTCACATCTAAGAATTTATCCTAAATAATCTTACTTGTACACAAATATGGAGCCAAAATGATATTTGAGTTTTTAATTGTGTTTATTTCTTTAATAAACAAACTTGGATGGTCCATGTTATCTTTAGTCACTGCACTTCCTCTAATTTAGAGAATATATTTTGTATAGAAAAAGGGTTTCCAGTATGACCTAATTTTCATTTTCCAAACTCAAAAAGAAACAAAACAAACCAAAACTCTACTTTTGGCAAAAAGGTTAGATATTTATTTAGGTAACGTATGGCTTTTAGTTGTTCAATACCCAGAGATTTTTAGGAATAGGTGATTCTTAGAAACTGATGAATGAGCACTTAAAGATGTATTGTTGAGGGAACTCTACTCTGTAATGACCTATACGGGAAAAGAATCTAAAACAGAGTGGATATATTTATAGATATAACTGATTCACTTTGCTGTACAACAGAAACTAACACAACATTGTAAATCAACTATATGCCAATAAAAATTTTTTAAAAAAGAAAAAGAAAATAGTAAACATTCAGAAAATACTTACCGAATAGATTATCTTTCCAGAAACAAACAAACAAACAAACAAGGTGTAATGTTGATCTTTTCTAACAACGGCCTCTTACTCTACCTTCCCACCCCCTGTCCTTCCCTTCTCTAGTCACAATATCCTTAGTTTGACATCCTGATTTGGCCTGTGTGTTTGTTGGAAGGCGGTACTTGTTCTCTTTGATAAGAAGCCAACATTCATATGATTTTGTAAAAATGAGGTGCAAGAGGTGACCTGCAATTGTTCTGTGATACCACTTCAGTAGAGCAAGTTGGCAGAAGAGCTGCAGGCTGGGGCCCCTTAGGGAGCTCCTCCGCACCCATGAGGGAGAGATGGAAGGCCTGGAGGAGTGGACGAGCTGGGAATCCTGCTGGACTAACTTCTTGGTGGGCTGTGGGCACAGGTGGCTGCTTCCCCTCTTCCAGCTGCCATCCAACTATGGAGAAAGGGATCAGCACAGACTCTCCTAAGAGTTCCTAGAACAATCCTCTTTCCCCTTCTGGCCCAGGTGACTGCCACTGGGCTACTTCTAAATCTTCTTGAACTGGAGTCAGGTTAAACTGTGTATCAACCCCAATCTCTCCTGGCACCACTACCAGGAATACTTAACTGCAGGCCCAGCCTGTGGCAGAGACCACACTCGCCACACCCTCTGCATGCCCTGGTCAGAGTGGTAGTAAGGGTGGTATTTAGCTCTGCTGTCATCAGCTACTTCCAGAAGAAGACTATGGGAGGAGACCAGCCGTAGCCTCATTTAATAGAAAATTAGTCCACATTTGAAAATGGATTTCTGTCGAAGAGAGGGAAATTCTTCTAAAGAATTTATTTTAGAATAGTGTTAATTAATCCCTGAAGCTAGACACGTGTGTGTTGTTTCCTGCTGTTCCTGAGAAAGCCTCTCTCGAGGCACCAGCACTTTCCTCCCAGCTCCGAGGTTCAAAGGCTCAATGAAGCCTGCGGAGTTGCATGCTGGCCACCACCTTGGGGCAGAGCCCACAGAAGTGGCCTCTCTACTTTTCTCGAGCAGCCTAGCAGGTCTCCCCAATATGGACAGAAATATATATAGGGGCAAGACAGGATGCAGATAGAACAGTTTAGGAATTCCAGAACTTGATAAAACTGAACAATGTTATGGGCTCCGAATGAATCAATACACATATACATAACTTCAATTCTCTTTTTCCTTTATCCCATGGAATTAGGGGAGTAGGTCCTGTAATTACAGAAGGTACAATATTTCAGAGTCCTGGCCTTAGGGATAAGTGCCCAAATTTCCCTTGTCTTTCACAACTGGCAGTCACAGTAGAAATATTAAACTGCACTTTGGCTGAGGGGCTTCTTTAGGGGAGGAGAGAGAAGAGAAGAATCCATGAACATAGCCATTTGCAGGAAAAGAAAAGAAAAGAGAATATGATGGAAACTTAGGAAGACAAAAGAATCAGTTCCTGCAACCAATATTATTTGCAAGTCAAGAAAAAAGGAAGTGGCCAGGGAGTTAGATTGTGAAAGGTGAATAGGTACCAAGGCAAGGAGGGCCTTTGGGACACAGAGAATAGCACGAGGGAAGGTGAAAAAGGGTGAATGAGCAAGTATAATTCAGAGAACCTGGAGCGTGGATGTTGGTGAATAGGGATGGTCACCTGAGATGAGGCTGGAGAGAGCAGGGACCTGGACACTTGGGACCCTTGTGTCAGAGTGAAGACTCGGGAGATGGGAATTCAGGTCAACAACACCACCATGCACCGAGACGTAACCAGTACAGGAGTTTAAGGCTAGAGGAATAACATGTGCTGGAGTGGACTTGCAGAGAGCCACGTCCTCACAAGGGAGTGTATGAAAACCCAGCTCTTCACTGCAAACCCACCTCTTCACTGCCCGAGGACCAGCCTCGTGTTCCGAGGTTCAGGGCCCAGTGCTGACATTTATTCACTAGATGAGCAAGTCACCTCATCTCTCTGAAACTCTTCATCCTTTCAAGCGGAGATATTTATAGCTATTTCACAGGGTTATTGTGACAATTAAATGATTCTGTAATGTAGGTAAAAGCATATAACACAGTGCCGGTGTATAAATACTCATTAAATGCTGTTTTTTTCCCTTTCTTCTTTTCCCCTTTCTTCTACATTTTTACGTTACCATAACCCTACTGAAATGAATTTCCACCCCTCCTCCCCTCAAGTTAGTCAAATCTTACTTGACTTGTTTATTTGTTGATTCATTAGTCCATTCATTCAGCAATGGTTATTAAGTGCTTGTCATGTACCAAGAAATGTGACAGGGGCTAAAGATGAACATGGCAGTGCCTACTCTATCGGAAAGGAGAAATAAATAAATACACAAAGGCAATGTAAAAATAATATAAAATCTTCCTTGACTGCTCCAGTTGTAAGTGATCAATCATTTGTCTGATTCTTTACGCCACTTTCATCACTTATGGCAAAATTAACTTGTAATGCAGTTAATTTTTCAAGTGGCCGTGATTCAACTCCCCAACCAGATGTAAGTTCCATAAGGATGGGCACCATATCTCATCATTGTAGTTTCTTCGGTGCCTTGATCATAAGAGTTTAATAAATACATGTTAATGCTTGTAATGAGATGGAGAGGCAGAAGCTTACTCATTCACACACTTACAGTTAAATTCCTATCACTAATACACTCACACTCTGTTCCCCCTTTTCTTGGTCTCATCATGGAATTGACATGAAAGGAAACAAGGCACGCATTAGCATTATAAGTTTTCATTCCAAGTACTGATGTGTTCTCTCCCGTTCCCTACAAACGGTCCCCTTACTAAACTTTAACCCTTCTCAAGCCTTCAGCACCACCCATGACCTCCTTATATTCTGCAGATGGGTGATCTAGCTTTTCTTTCACGGAAAAAGTAAAGCGTATTGAATGAACATTTCTCAAATGGTCTCCCCTCCATTCCTCATCAATCTACACATTTACATCCCCATCTATTTCTCTCCCTCTCCCGTCCTCTCTTCACTCTTTCTTACCATTACACTCTTCCTCTCTTCTCCGAATCTGATTTTCTCCCAGCTTCAGATGAATCTTGCTTCCTCTCTTATTCCTCCCTGTCCCACAACAAGTCCCCAGTATTTTAAGCCTTTCACTGCTGGCTCCTTCCTCCGAGCAAATAAGCATGTTCCAGGGTCTCTAATTAACTAAAGAGGAAGAAGGGGAACAGAGGAGGGAGAGGAAGATGAAGCAAAGGAAAACCATTCCTTGACTGATTCCCTCCACTAACTGCCTTATCTCTGTTCTGCACTCACAGCCAGGCTTATTTTGGGTATAGATCGCATGTTTAGTGACTTTTCCCAAAATTAAAAAATGAATATAGTCTCAATGCAGAAGTCTTAGAAAACATGTTGTAAGCGTTTCTTATGTCTGTATATTCCTTTCAATATAAATTTAATGGTGGTATTTTTTTATATGACTGAACCATAAATTACTTAACCAATGCCTTATAACTGAACATTAAAGTTGTTTCCAATTTTGTATCATCATAAATAATGCTGTGATCAGTACTGGTATATGTACATTTTTGTGCTTATCTCAGATAAGTTCCTTAGGAACACAATACAATTTCTTGGCCAGAGACCACATTTTGGAGGGGTTTAATAGATTCACAGCTAACCTGCCTTGAAAGGGTAAACTTAGCGTCTACACTTCTTTCCCTGACATTCACTCCTTTTCTTTTTTAAACTAACCATGAAACCCTTTATTTATTTATTTGTTTGTTTGTTTGTTTTTATTGAAGTATAGTTGATTTACAATGTTGTGTCAGTCTCTGGTGTACAGCAAAGTGATTCAGTTATACATATATATATATTCTTTTTCATATTATTTTCCATTATGGTTTATTACAAGATACTGAATATAGTTCCCTGTGCTATACAGTAGGACCTTGTTGTTTATCTATTTTATATGTAGTAGTTTGTATCTGCTAATCTCAAATTCCTAATTTAACCCTCCTTTCCCCTTTGGTAACCATAAGCATAAATTTGTTTTCTATGTCTGTGAGTCTGTTTCTGTTTTGTAAATAAGTTCATTTGTATCATTTTTTAGTTGCCCCATATAAGCGATATCGTATATTTGTCTAACTTACTTCACTTAGTATGATAATCTCTAGGTCCATCCATGTTGCTGCAAATGGCATTATTTCACTCTTTTTTATGGCTGAGTAGTATTCCATTGTATATATGTACCACATCTTCTTTATCCATTCATCTGTCAATGGACATTTAGGTTGCTTCCATGACACTCACTTTTCAATCCACTGAAGTCTAGCTTCCACTTCCATCACATTATTGGATTTTTTTGAATTGTCCTGTCCAGTTCCTACATTGGTCTCCCTAACCCCTCTAAAGCCTTTGGCACCATTGACAACCACTCCCCAACCCCATGAAATTTTCTCCTCCCCTGGTTTCTGTCACATCACTGTCCCTTGGTTTCTTTCTTGCCTTTCTGTGCCCCTACCTCCTAATTCAGTTTTTCCACATTGCTTACGCTTCCCGTTAAAATTGTTCTTCTGCCCTTACCCTCTTTTCAGTGTATTTGACCTTCCTGGTCGATCTTATCAACTCACATAGTAAACTACTACATAAAAACAGATAACTCCAAAATCTCTATCTCCAGTTTAGAAAAGCCTCTTCTTACCTCTAGACCAGTATATCCAACCACCACTGGATGTTGCCTATAGAATAGACAAACTCAATATTTCCAAAATTGAACTCATTATCTTTCCCCCAAATTTGTTCCTTTGCCAGCATTTTATATCACAGTTATGATAATTCTTAGTTGCCCAAACTGGAGCTCTTGGGGCCATATCTACTTCTAGTTATTTACCAAGCCCTATCCCTTTTCTTTTTAGAGTTCTCCTTTCCTCTGAACAGTGCCTGTCATAACTTATAATACCTTCATTTATATAGCACTTTACACTTTGATATATGATTGGCCTTTTTGTTTACATTTTTCTATAAACTGTTTTTCTGTGGCCTTTGGGTCTATGTCATGTCCACACTGGGAACTGGGTGTGTATCATAAACACAAAAAGCCTTTTAAGTATGAGGAAGGACATAAAATAATAAATTATGTGTTTACACTCAGTAAAATTTTGTTGGCTTGAATACATGAAAAGATGAATGAGTGATGACATTACTGCTCCTTAGCAGAATTCTGAAATTGGAGGTACATCCTTGGGTCCTGCCTTCTTTTTCTTCATCCCTTCTATTATTCCTTCCTCTCCCAACGTCCCCAGGCCTTTCATGCTGACCAGTCTCTTTTGTGAAAGAGAAGAAATGATCCGATTAAAACTTTCACTGTGGTACCTCTCCTAGGAATATTTGCATATTGAGAGGTCAACGCGATCACACAATTTCACAAAAACAAATCAGTGACAAGGGGATTTAGTGTTTATCGTCCACTAGACAGAAACCATGGACCTAGGTTCATCCTCTGTGTCGCCAACTCAGCGACAGGGGTTGTGCTCTGAAAGTTGGTGGAGGGGAAGCCTCTCCCTAAGGGCTAAAAACGAAGCCACGTTCACTTTGTCTAAACTGCCCTTGTGGTACATGGTTTTGATGTCAATAAGCCACATATCCCAATCTCAGAAATTCTCTACAGTCCTCTCTTCAACAGTTTAAAGGAGAAAGAAAAAAATTTCAGACATGCTAATTCTGTGCACAGCTCTTGCATTAAGTCATTAAAATCCCTCCTTAAAGCTTTTCAGGTACTTAAGTGGATTTAAAAGAAAAGTGTAGGACTGTTTGTATTTCAAGAATTATATTATACTCAGTTGGCTTAGTCCGTGTTTTTTATTTTTTCCAAACTCGAAATGGCCCCCAGCTCTATGTGGAGAATAATAGTACTGCTAGCAGGCACAGCAGTCTCCCATTTTTTCAGGCCGCAGGATTCCTCATTACACACAGCTAAGATAATGTTCTGCACGGATACACTGGGTGCTCCCCAAACATCACGGCATTTATGCAATACATTATTTCATTGGTGAGGAAAGAGAAATTTCAAGGTGGGATCAGGGCAGCAAGAGACTTTGAAGTGCAACGACATTATTTCACAAACTGTATATCTCCATCCAAAGATATTTCATACTGTAGACACTATCAATTTCACCCCACCGTTTTTTTAGCATCTGCTGAACTGTATTTGCTTTTATCCCTATGACGACATTAGCATGAGGAACTGAAGTGTTCCCCTTCTGCTAAGTAGCAATGCTTCATTTCCCTGGCACCTGCACCTGCCACTTGCTTTCTGAACCAGCAATACCTGACAAACGACATAACTGAAGGCTTCGTTTCTGTTATCCCCACCAACAAGGTGTGGTATGAAGAAGGCAAATACAACTCTGCTTCTCCTCCTCCTTTGTATTTCTTCTCAGAGGTATCCCTTCCAGTACTTCATTTGTTTACCTGTGCAATACTTATTGAGCATCAATTGTGTACAAGAAAGTTATATTCTTCACTACGATTCAACTCTCTGACAGGGCCTTTTTTGTGTTTGCTGGTGTTGGTGGTGGCTGTGAGATTCTAAGAGGTAGTCGAGAATGTCTACCAAACTCTTGGGAGTTTGGGATTGACATGTACACACTGCTACATTTAAAACAGATAACCAACAAGGACCTACTGTATAGCACTGGGAACTCTGCTCAATACTCTGTAATAACCTAAATGGGAAAAGAATTTGAAAAAGAATAGATACATGTACATGTATAACTGAATCACTTTGCTGTACACCTGACACTAACACAGCATTGTTAATCAACTATACTCCATTATACAATAAAATTTTTTAAAAAAAGAATGTCATAGAGATATCCACTTCCAGCCAAGATGAATAACAGTGACCAGACTTAGGCTCCTGCCTGAAACAACTAAAAAAAGATAAAATATATTTAAAAAGGAGGTTTTCAAGAAATTGGACACCAGAAAATTAAAGGCAACCATCACTGAGAGACAAGAAAGAAATGAGGTGAACCTAACAATTGTCCCAGTTTCCTAGCTGGGGAGAGTTCCCAGGCTGTAGCACAGGAGAGGAGACCCCAGGTAGAACCCTGAGGTGTGCCTGAGTTGAGGAAACGAAGCTGGAAGTCCACATAGGCCAAGGCAGCTAGAATTCACAAAGAAGGGTAACCAGAGAGGAGAGAGCTGCAGACAGAGCTCTGAAGATCTGCAGTGGATCGCCCTGGAGTATAAAAGAATTATACCGCATAATGGAATTCTGCCCAGAAATGACACAGGTGATGGGATTAGTAATAGACAAGAACACTGAAGCAGTTATGACAACTGTATTTCCTATGTCCACTATGACGAAAGACTGAACGTGTTAAGCAGAAACATGAAAATATATAAAAAATGCAAATCAAACTTCTGGACATGAAAACTATAATCCCTGAGATGAAAAATGCACCATATGGGGATGATAATAGATCAGATGCTGTAGATGAAAATAGTAGTGAATTTTCAGACAAAGAACTGGAAACTATCCAAAAAGAAACACAGAAAGAAAAAAGACTGGAAAAAAAGGAGCAGATCTTCCATGAGTTGTAGAACATCTTCAGGTGGCTTAATATACAAGTAATTGGTATCCATGAAAGAAATGGGGCAGATAAAATACTTAAGGGTATAATGATCAAATTTTTTCCTAATTAGATGGAAACTATAAACCCAGAAGTCTTAGAATCTCAACAAACCCCAAGCACAATACCCATGAAGAAAACTACACCAACGAACATCATAATTGGGATGCTTAAAACCAGTCATAAAAAGAAAAAAATTTAAAGCAGCCGGAGGAAAAAAAGACACGTTATGTACAGAAGGACAAAGATAAGGAGGATAACAGACTTCTCACTGGAAATAAGACAAGTGAGAAGACAGTGGAGCAGCCAAGCTTAAGGTACTGGAAGAATGAAACTCTCAACCTACAATTTTATATCCTGTAAAAATGTACTTCAAAAATGAAGGCAAATATTTTTTAAATGCAAAAGCTGAAATAATACTTTATAAGCTATGTGGATAATATAAAAAGTTTTTTCTTATTATGCAATGCTCCCTCAAAGATAATTTGCATTTAAAACAAAAATAATAAAAATGTATTGAACAGATTTTAAACATCATTAGTAGTTCGGGAAATGCAAATTAAAACCACAATGAAATACCATTACACACCTATTAAAAGCTCTAAAATTAAAAATACTGATGGTAACCTGCTGTATAAAAAAATAAATAAAATTAAATTTAAAAAAATACTGATGGTGTAGAGCAACTGTAACTCTTATTCTTGCACTGCTGGCAGGAATGTAAAATGGTACAACCACTTTGAAAAACAGTTTAGCAATTTCTTAAAAAGTTAAACATACACCTACCAGCCATTTCATTTCTAGGTATTACTTAATATATATGAAAGCCTAAGTCCACATAAGTACTTGTACACATATATATATATATATATATATATATATATATATATATATATATATATATGATGAAATATTACTTAGCCATAAAAAAGAATGAAATATTGCCATTTGCAGCAACATGGATTGACCTAGAGATTATCATACTAAGTAAAGTAAGTCAGACAGGGAAAGACAAACCTCATATGATATCACTTATACGTGGAATCTAAAAATATGACACAAATGAACTTATTTATGAAACAGAAACAGACTCACAGACATAGAAAACAAATTTATGGCTATCAAAAGGGAAAGGGAGGCGTGGAGGGATAAATTAGGAGTATGAAATTAACAGATACAAACTACTATACATAAAATAGATAAGCAACAAGGATTTACTGTATAGTACAGGGAATTAAATTCAGTATTTTGTAATAATCTATAATGGAAAATCATCTGAAAAAAATATACATGTATAACTGAATCACTTTGTTGTACACCTGAAACTAACACAATATTGTAAATCAACTATACTTCAATTAAATATATATATATATACAATTAAATATATAAAATATATATTTAATGCCATTCTTTTATATATACACGTATATACATATATACATATACATATAAAAGAATGGCACTAAATATAAATTTATTGGCAGGGATTTTTTCTTTTTGGTCTATCTTAACTGTGGTTTCCCAACCATAGATGAATGGCTGACACTTACTATATACTTATTAAATATTTCTTGAATCCAAAATACTAGAATTGGCATGTGGTTACAGTTGTCACATATATCTGTGCCATGTTGCTTTTCCACAGATGCCCATTCTATTAAGATATGCCCTTGCTGTAAATTTTTCCTAGCCAAGCTAGTGGCATTCTGTCATTTAAAAAAGCTTTAAGCTTAGCAGTACTTTTCTGATTCTTTTCACTTGGTTACTGGGGATTCTTAAATACTGGATGTTTTAAAATATCATATGGACCCTTATTTGCTTCAAACTTGGAAACAATGCTTAGGGCTGGCGGAGATAGCTAGCTGTCCACCAAATATTTATGATTCCCTTCCATAATGCAGAGCAATTGTTGGGAAGAGGCTGCCCTGTCAAAGAGTACATTTCTCAGCCTCAGGCCCCACTAAATAATTTGTGTGGCCTGGTGTAAGATAAAAATGCTGACCCCACTTTTAAAAAATTATCAATAATTTCAAGATAATGATAACAGAGCATTAAACCCAGCACGGAGCCCTTCTAGGCATGAGGCCCTGTGCTGCCCAGGTCATCAGCCCGTGACGCTCTACCTGCTCAGCCCCCATTGCATCTGGAGTCGGGGATAAACAAGGGTGTGATTAGTTCTTGTCAACTGAACGTGAGCAGAAGTGGTAGATATCACTTCAAGCCAAGATCGTCAAGAAACACGTGTGTCTTCTCCATCCTCTCCCTTCCACCAGCTGAATATCACTGGTCAGAGTGAGCTCGGATGCCTGGGTTGTGCATGTCAGAGCCTCCACGGTCCCGGATCTCAGAAAAACTGTGTTCCACGGCTCCTGCTTTCCCCACCCTCCACTTCAGCTGGTACCAAACACAAACTTTGGATGTCAGTTAAGTAAAAAATAAATGTTTGATATCATAAGCCCCTAAGACTTGGGAGTTTCCCGTTATGGCAGCCAGCGATACCTTAACTAATACAAGAGTTGAGGAGATAAAACTCTGAGCTGAAATCCCTTAAGGCAGGCAGAGGATTCCACTGTTCTGCTCATACTAAGTCTCAACCTCCAATTCTCTCTGTTCTACGCCTGCTTTGAACATATATTAGGTTCTTAAAGCACATTTATCCATTCATTATTTCAACAGATAGTTTCTAAGTGTCTCCCATGTGCCAGCTACTGGGTACTAGGGATTCAGCAGTGCACAAGACAGATGAAGTCCCTACCCTCATGAAACATACATTCCAGTGAAGGACTCTGTTGAATAAATGAATGAAAGAAGAGATGAATATATCAGAAGAAAAATAAATAGCACCCAGGTCAGAGTGGATGGTTTTACTTCCCAGAAACTGTCGTGATACATAAGAATCACCATAATATCAGTTAAGACCATCTTATACCACTGTAGGAGCTTAGCAGTACTTTTTTGATTCATAACCTCCTTTGGGTAGCAAATGCCCCAGTATATGAATGAGTTCTAAACCATCATCCAGGAAACCTGCAACCACCCATGATAGGAGAGAAGTAGTAGAATGTGGGGAGAATTATTGGTTCCCTTCCTAATCCAAAGTTAAAAGCTTAGAGAAATACCAACTGAGAAATAGCCATTTTGCCCATAAACCAGATTCTATTCTGCCTGGCAGTACCATTACCTTTGGAAGATAAGCACATACTCTCTTAGCATAAAAAATACATAGTATTTTGGATCTTGTTGTAAAAATCTTACAGAAATAGCTACAACACAACTGTATAATAATGAACTTAAAGCAGTGTGACAACCATATATGGTATAGCAGGGCTTTCAGATTCAACATCTGGGACTTCCCTGGTGGCGCAGTGGTTAAGAATCTGCCTGCCAATGCAGGGGACACGGGTTCGATCCCTGGTCCAGGAAGATCCCACATGCCGCGGATCAGCTAAGTCCGTGCGCCACAACTACTGAGCCTGTGCTCTAGAGCCTGCAAGCCACAACTACTGAGCCTGTGTGCCTAGAGCCCGTGCTCCACAACTAGAGAAGCCACCACAATGAGAAGCCCACGCACCGCAACGAAGAGTAGCCCCCGCTCGCCGCAACTAGAGAAAGCCTGTGAGCAGCAACAAAGACCCAACGCAACCAAAAAAAAAAAAAAAAATTCAACATCTGAAGCAATAATTTTTAATTACTTTAATTTTTTTTACATCTAAGCAATTTTAACAGCAAAATATTTTTTAATTAGCCACGTGCAGAAACTATACAAATTAGCTTAAGCCCCCATTTCCCCAAACTCGAGATTTCTGAAGGCCTTGCCCAAACTCAGACATGGCCTTTGATATAAGTTCAGCCTTTTACTTTCCCTTTTCTCGCACTGAAAAATCAATCCCTTCAACCCCAGCAGAAATAAACCACTCTCGAATGTTAATTATCTACTCTGTCTTTTTACTTTTTTAAGCACAAGACATATACAAAGTATGCAGCTCAGTGATCTGTCTCAATGGGAACACACCCACATAACCACTTCCCAAGTTAAGGATTAGAATAGTCCTAGACCTCAATCCGCTTGTGTCCCTTCCCAATCATAATCCCTTCAGGCCTTCCCAGAGGCAACCTACATCCTGATGTCTAACACCATAAATTAGTTTTGTCTGTTTTTGAAATTTATATAAATGGAATCATACCATATGTATTTTCTGTTCTCCTGACTTCTTATTTTGAAAACTTTTTAAGCCTAGAGACAAGTTATGATTGTATTTTTAAAAATCCATATATCATTAACCTAGATTTACTAGCTGTAAATATTTGACCACACTTGCTCAATCTATCTCTCTCTCTTTTGATAGATGCAGGATTGGTAGATAGATGATAGATAGATAGATAGATGAATTATTAAGAAGTAAATTACAAATTATGGACATGACACCTCATTTTTAAATACTTCACCATGCATGTCCTAAGAATAAAGCCATTCAGTTACATAACCATAATATAATCACACTTAAGAAAATTAACAATTCCATAATATCTAATATCCAGTCCATATTTAATTTTCCTCAATTATGCCAAAAATGACTTTTATAAATTCATTTTCTATGCAGTATTCAATCAATTCTCTCTTATTACATTTGGTTGTTAACCGTCTCTTTAGTCTCTTTTAATCTAGTACTTAAGCCCACTCTTTTTCCCTCCATGACCTTTCCTTTTAAGAACGTCTAGACAAATTTGTCTTTAAAGCAACACACACTCTGAATTTGTCTGTTTCTCTACGGTGTCACTTAACTTGTGCCTCCATCCCCTGTATTTCCTCTGCTCTACAGATTAGGTCTAGAGGCTTGATGAATTCGGGTTAAATATTTTTGGCAAGAATACTTTATAGAAGTCTATCCTATGTTTACATCTCTCCAATACACTTTCGTATTCACTCTTCTCATATAAATTCCTTCCCAATCCTCTGTGGCTCTTTCCAAGAAGAGTAGCAATTAAGCCAGGAACCCTACAGTAAAACAAAAGAGGTTCACAGAAAGTATGGAAGAAAATCTTGTCAATATATGCATAGCATTTAACTTAGAGGGCTGCAGGATCATTTTTTTTTTCATTGAGGTCTTAGTTCCCCGACTCTCACAAAGGAAAAACGGAGTCTTAAATTTCATGTAAGAAGGACAGCTTTCTTTGTTTTCTTACTATTTTAGAGAGAGGTAGCCAAGTCTGATTTTGCAGTTACCATTTATTAAAGACAAATATTTAACAGTTCATTTCATGTCTATCAGCATCAAAAAAGGCAGAAAAAGAGAAGTGAAATAAAATTAGAGAATTAAGAGGTGAACAAAGATAGTATAGAGAAGTGACCTTTCAAGCTTTTTAGACCATGACTTACAACCAAGTATACACGAGAATATATAAAATGAAAAAAAAGTCATAAAACCATACATAAAACCCAAGAAACCCTGACACTTTATATCCTAGTCTCTCATTAATTTTTTAAAAAGAAAAGAATCTGTGTTTTATCCCTAAAATTTTTATAACCCCCCAATGGTTCATGCCCTGGAGTTGGGGGAAGAATGCTTTAGGCTAGCTAGTCGAAGTGGTTAGCAAAGAAATGAGGAGGAATTGGAGTAAGAGTAATAGCCCACCTCAGTAGAGAATTATATTTTAATTATTCAAATCAATGTTTTCCTTCAGTTTAGCATCTTATAAAGAGCAACTAGAGTCAAAAGACTTGAGTTTGAATTCTCGCCTAATTATTTTCAGCCAAGTTACCTTGAGCGTGTCCCTTGGACTTTGGGGGATTGGAGTCCTCTGCTGTGAAATGGACATGATATCAACAAGTAAAAGTTAAAGGAGAAAGGGATGTGAAAGAACTTGGCACAAAGCAGCAAGTGAAAGCTATGTTATGGTTCTAGGGAGTGAGCTCTAAAGCCATAGTACTACAACCGCCCTTTCCTTGAAGAAATCAGAGCATGTAAATCATGTGAGCTTTCAAAATCATTTTAAAGTGTGCCCCTTTGCCCTGATAAACCATCACTTCTGGTGTTTCAGACTATTTGGAGAAGAGTAAGTTAGACAGTGAGAGGCACTGGGCAAAAAAGGTCTCGGTATATAACTAAATCCTCCCTGACTGACAAGATTTTTGGATGAAGAAATGATGGAAATTGGCACAAATGACCAGCTCAAATGATGTGAATTTCCTGCGATGAAATCAGTAATTGAAAACCAGTAAAATGGTTTAAGTTTGTGCTGGTTTATTCCTCTAAGCGGATGTGTCTCGCTTATCATTTGTTTTAATTATTCCTGATGTGTTGCCTATCACATCACAAGCTTCTTCAAAGGGAAAGGAATAAGCAGTTGTCATAACAACAAAGCTCTTCATTACCCTGGGAACCTTGGACAGCTTTATTTAAAATGAAGGAGAAAAAAGAAGCCTAACCAATTAGCTTTATCAGTCTGATTCATGTTCTTAAACTGATAACAGTGTTTCCTGAAGAACTTACAATTTGATGGGGAATGTGTCATGAATATTTATGATAACATAAAACTCAGAAAAAAATTGGCTAGCTAATTATCACTTGGAAGGTGCTTCTGGTCAAATTTCTGCCCAGTGATCCATTTGATTTTTTTAAAATGACTTTTATTAAACAAATCGAAGAATTAGTGGGACTTTTGCCAACATATATCCACTGGTTCAAGAACAGCAATGAGACCTATTTAGGTTTAAACTTTAAAGCCCAGGCTTCACCCTCAGCTAATTTGATTTGTGCTAAGTTTGCATTGTTACACCGGAAATGTTCTCACCTGCCTTCCAACCTTCCCTCTCTGTGTCAGAGATACAGAGGAAGTCCCCAGAGAGTTTTAATTCTGCCCTTCTCTGCAAAATTAAAAAAGCAGATGTTTTCTTCTGGCTGCAGCAGATAAGACTGAGAAGTAATTATTGTTCTGGTCCCAAATCCCACAGGTGTTTTCATTCCTGCCCCCGTGACCACAGGAAAAATAAACAGTAAACCTAAGAAGGTCTAGGTGGGGCACTCTTCAAGTTCAGACTTGAAGCCAAATGTCTGAATATCTCCTGCAAGTGAAAAACTATGCAGAAGTAGGCAAACTCTGTCTGTAAAGAACTAGATATTAAATATTTCTTGCTTTATGGGACCTAAGGTTTCTGTTGTCACTACTCAGCGTTGCCATGCTTGAGTGAAGCAGCCTTAGACAATAAGTAAACCAGTGGGTTTGGCCTGATTTGGTCCTGCCATTGTTTGTTGACTCAAAAGGGTTCCCAAGAAATTAGATATCAGCCACCAAAGGAACAGTGCGTAAGTTCTTCAAATAAACAACGGTGAACACTTGGAAAGCATGTTCACAAAGTTGTTTTCACATACATTATTTCATTTAATCCTGAAATGAGGATTACTTTAAGAGGCAGGCATATCATTTTTTTTATCTTACACATGAGAAAACTAATCCTGGGGTGCTCAGGTGACCTCCTTGCTTTTCAAACAGCTGGTCTCTTTTAATGATCTTTCCACCACACACCCAACTGTCCTGTAAACAATGCACTTATATAGATCAAACAGAAAGAAGTATGAATGATAACAATTTCTAATTCTTATCATTATCCTATGGATAAATGTACTTAGTGCTCAAGTGAGTGAAAAAAAAAAAAAATCCATCAACACTCCTCAAGCTCTGCTGAGTCCCCCCGATACTAACTCAAGCATTAGACCAAGCTGTGAGTGACCAGAAAGCCAGAAAATTCTGTGTCCTGGGTCCCAGGATCATTTCAGAAATTAACCACATAGGCCTGGTTTGCTCTAAACTACCTACCTTCACAAACTGAACCAAGAAGGACTTCATCAATTGTTTGGGGTCAAAGAAGGAAATCTACCAGAAACAGCCCACGTTGAGTCAAATGCAGGAGCATTTATTCATCAGGATTGGGACATTACCTTAAACTCCACATATAGGAGAGATTCTTTTTTACCAAAGATTGTGCAGGCAACTATTACTTAATTATGACAATTATACAGAGTCAGGATATTGCATTAGGAAACACAGATGCACCATCTGTTAAGGAAACATGATTTAACTGATTTTTTTCCTAGACTTTAGCCTTGTAAATATTAACTCTACATGGTTCAGCTCAAAAAAGAGTCTCCATGAAAAACACTGCCAACAGGCACCTGTAAGTCATATCCTCCATATCCAATTCATTTCAGTTCTACAAGCTTTTACTGAAGGTCTCCTAAGTGTCAGGCATAGTAAAATAATCTCTGCCTTCAAGGACTTTATCCTGTTAGCAGTCAGAATAAAATACATATATAAATGAATAAGACACAAAGAACACTTTGGTGTAGGAAAGGGTTTACTATTACGTGGATCCAGAGGATAAAAAAGAGATCTGGAGAAAAAGAAGGGATATTTCATGAAGAAGAGGATCAGGGGAAGTTTCAGAGTGAATTGGCAGGAAAAAAGGGAAGACAGCTGTCCTGGCCCATGAACTGGTGTGAACAAAGACACAAGGGCAGAAAACTGAATTGCAGGTTGGGAGTTAGTTGGTTTAGAGTTTGCCATAGAGGTTAAAACCAAAAGTTCAAGGACCAAGATGCCACTGGTTGAAGGCTTTCCCCGCCCACCCTGGCTCTGCTCTCCCTTTCGGGACCTGGCCAAGGGACAGAAAAGTTTGACACAAGGAGCCTGATAAAAGAAATGTTCACATACTGAGATATAGGGAAGTCATTCTGGCTTATACATGCGTTAACTTGAATTTTATGCTAACTAAGATAGCCTGTTGGTGGCCTATCAAACACACATTACACATCTGCTTTAATTATTAAAGAAAAAGGGCACAATGACCAAAAGTAAAGAATGTCCACGTTAAAAGTAAAGATTAAATGCCCTCTTCCTGGGACACCAATGCCGGTCCTCCTTTGACGATAAGACTCCCTTCCCAGATGCCAAGGCCATGCTGACTCACTGTGTATGTGTTGTTTTTTGTTGTTTTTTTTGAAACCTTGAAGAAATGTAACCCTGACTTGTTTTGTCTAATAAATTTATTTATTTATTTTGGGCTGCATTGTGTCTTCATTGCGGTGCACAGGCTTCTCATTGCGGTGGCTTCTCTTGTTGCGGAGCACAGGCTCTAGAGTGCAGGCTCAGTAGTTGTGGCTCACGGGCCTAGTTGCTCCCTGGCATGTGGGATCTTCCTGGATCAGGGCTCAAACCCGTGTCCCCTGCATTGGTAGGCGGATTCTTAACCACTGCGCCACCAGGGAAGTCCTAACCCTGACTTGTTTGATGTTCTTTGTTCTGACAAGATATAAAACCGTGCTGAAAACCCTGTTTCTCCATAGCAGTTTCTCAGACTACTCTGGGAAGGGGGCTTCCAGGATAGTCCTCAGTTTGGCTCATATAAAACTCTTTTCTATTCTTATTATTGATTGTTTATTGATTATTTTCGTTGACAAGCCCAAGAGCCAGGACACCTCCTTAAGGCTGTTGGCCAATCTGCACAGGCTTCTGGACAGACAAACTGACTCCACCTTCAACCAGGTTGGCCTGAAGAGGCTGTTTGTGAGTCGCACCCACCGGCCGCCTCTGTCCCTTTCCCGGATGATCCGGAAGATGAAGCGTCCTGGCCAGGACACTGTGGGCAGGCAGCCGCACCAGAGCCACATCCCCAAGGCCAGGGGCAAGATCCTCCCCTTTGACCAGCTGGCCCTGGACGCCCCCCTCCCAAGGGCTGTGGCCCTGTCCTCCTCTCCAGTCCTTGAAAGGGCCAAGAGGTGTCCAGGCATCTCGGCAAGGCCCCAGGAACCCCACATGGCCACATATGCTCCAAGGGCCCAAAGGCCAACAGGCCAGCCGTGGCTACAAAAACTAACTCCAGATCCTGCATTGTTATGAAAAAGATTTTGGATGCTGAAAAAAGAAAAAAAAAAAAATGATGAAAGCCCAAGGACCATATTTAGCCTGGAAACTGTTTATTTTCTTTTGGAGTTTACATAGTATTTTTTTAAAAAATCAATTCCCACTTTCAAAAGTTGGAAATTTCACATAAGCGTTAGATTTCAGGCTCCTCTTAAAGAATTGGAAGAGCTAGCAAGCAGGCCGACCATTACTGCATGCCAACAGTCAGGGCTGTGCAGAGGCTCACCCTCAGACAGGTGTGTCCCTTCCCATGTGTCTGGTCCCCTCCAGATCCACTGTATCTACTTATGTTACCTATATGGCCTGCGTAGACATCTGAAGGGCAACAACTGGTCAAGAAGAAACATACGAGATATCTTCTAAGAACTTGAAAGAATTTCTTTATGATTAGGAAGGTGCTTAAAATTATTCTGTTCACTTCACAAAGAAGTAACCAACTATTAAGTTATAAGCCATGAAGTAATGAAATAGGAAAAATAGGTTGAGTCATCTATACTGTGGAGCAGCCTGGAATAGATAATTGAGTTGCCTATAAGCTGAAAATTGTTCATTTGATTCGATAAACAATGATAAGCAATGGGAGGTTATTGTACAGATGGAGCTAATTTTGACTTTTTCAAAAGATGTTAATTCTAAAATAAATTTTTAAATGTATAAGCTTTGTTTCAGCGGCTAAACAGGTTATTTTGTGACCATGTTGAAAATAAACGTACTGTGAGGTACATGTTTTGATTTATAATTTGGTTGACCTCAGTTTGAATCATTTGTGCTATAACTTTTTTTCAGTGCTCTACATGAATTTCAAAACACTTCCCCTAAAATCAAGCATAAGTATATGTGGAATCACAATCATTAAAATACTTTAGTTTTACAAGTTGTGTGTTTCCCCATAACTTTCCTTTTCTTTATACCACTTATAGGCAATTATTTCCAAACAGAAAACAATTCATGCCGAATATATTCTAAAGTGCATTTATAAGTAAAAGGCAATCGTTTCTGAGATATATGTATTCTAAAATTCTTTGCATTTGCTGTTGACTTTTTTTGCAGTTCACTATAAAATGCCAGTTGACTACATAAGGAATTTAAAGTGATTTCTTTCGTAACATTTATACATGCAGAGTCAGCCTTTTGAGTAAACAGTATCTCCAACAAGAACTACTTTTACCCTATATTTAAAACATTCGTGTTTCCCTTATATACTGGTATAATAATTTCAGTAATTTATGGCTTATAATATAGTTACCTTTTTTTAAGTGAACAAGATAATTTTAAGCACCTTCCTGATGATCATTAAATCAGCTCAAGCTCTCTCATCTTTCCTAAGAAACTATGTCACTGAATGCGCATGTCTCATCCTTCAGCCTTGTTTGCTTGTTTTTCATCTCTTTCTGCATTCTATTACCTCTCCTCTCCCACTTGGGTTATTGGCCAAGACTAAGTCTAGCAACAACTACTCCTTATCCATCAGCTAAGGTTATTTTTCATTTCTGTTGCCTCTAGAACCATTTGTTTTTAGAACTACAGTCTCTTTAGCTCATTACAAACGAGCTTGAATTTGACAATTGTATGTGAATTGCACGTATTTTTATTTCCTGGATAGGGCCTGCCTGATGACAAATTTTAAAATAACCTCCTTTTCAAGGCAAGGGATCTTAAGCCAACAAAAGCTTATCCTTGACAACAGAACGGAGAAAGAAGACTATAATTGTTTTGATAATCATTGGGTTTCTGTGAGAGAGGCTCACATGTGTACACAGATTTAGGTGGTGACTGTGCCAGTCACACCTCATAAATCAATCTGGCAGGTCCTTATAATCACTTGTGCTTTTCACATCGGAATCTCCTTTGTTTTTCAACGTCTTCCTTGTGCTGAAACCCCGAGATCATGTATATTATTCCAAAAGTGTTTCACCAAGGAGATGTAAACAGACTTGCCTATGTTTCCCTTGATCTATAATGTGACTTCTTGGCTTAGTCTAAAGTCATACTGTCTTTCTTTTCTGCACCCCTTGCATTCCATGTTCCTATGAATCTGCCACCAGTTATAACCCCAGTTCACTTAGCATTACTGCTTCCCAAGTTTTTCCTCCTACTTGCATATGTGTTTCATTTCACATTTTCCAAACACAATAGCTCCATTTATCAAAACATCACTACTTGGAATAATTCTCTGTATATCATTAGTTGGCAAATTTTCTGTTCATATTTTATGCTCATCCACACTCTAGTAGGAATTTGGTGGTGATTTCGAGAGCCCCTCTAACAAATAATTGCATCAAATTCCAAAAATATAACTGCTATTGAATTTCCTTTATGTGGACGTTTGGATCTCTAACTTCTTCCAGCTTAAGGTTTTAAGTTCATCTAGCATCACTGGAATTAGGTGATTTCTACATCTTCATGATCTATAGAGTAAAGCCATCTCTGTGTTCAAGAAGGAATCAGAAACTCTAAATTATTCACAACAGAGATTGACAGTGCGATATGCTAAGTTTGTAAGGACTATCATTGATCACATATTACAAACAGCTTTGGTACATATCTTACAATAGTGTCTTGCATTGCCATTCAAGTCTTATATTTAACTTTTTATGTCTTGTCTCCTCAAATAGATTCTAAATGCTTGAGAACATGGTGTGTGTGTGTGTGTGTGTGTGTGTGTGTACATGTGAGTGTGCTTCTTGGGATTTTCCACAGCTTCTAGCAATATACAGTGTACATAATAGAGGCTTAGAAATACATGAAGGAAGAAGGAAGAGGGGGAAAGGGGATGGAAAGAGGCAATGGGAATCAGAGCTCTTGAATAATACAAGGATGGGAAAAGCAGGGGGTCCAGGGATTACTGATCATATTACCAAGTCACTTGTCACTAAAATTTCAATAGGGAAGAGAAGAGGTAGATTGCGAGAGGCAGACCAGTCATATACTGCTTATGCGCTTTGGAAGAAAAAAGTCAGTGATACTGTAGAGAAAAGGAAAATTCGCAGCTTTGAAAGAGGCTGGACCAAACATGAAATATAAAGTGTGGTTGGAGAGCAATAGCTGGGTATTCAGCACATGTTCGACAGTCACTCAGTACCCAGCAGGCACTCAGCACACGTTTGGGACCCATTAACAGTAACATTTCCCCATTTCTGTGAACTTAGCCATATGCCAGTCACAGAGCAAAGGGTTTTATGTGAATTACCTAGTGTGAAAAACTCAGGAAATTTATATAAACAGGTAATCAATTCATTTTATATAAACACTTATTTAATGTATGTGACTCACCTTATTGGATTCTTGCTACAGCTCTATATTACAAACACTCTTCCAATCTCCATGTGTACGTTTATGCAGATGAGGAAACTGAAGTTACAAATGAGGAGTGACTGACCCAAGCTTTTACAACTAGCAAGTAAGTGGCTGGGCAGAGTTCAAACCCAGGTGCTCTAACTGCAGAGCCTGAAATCAGGCACGACACCTGAACTCCCGGGACTCTGTCACTTAAGTAACGTGCTTTATCAAAATAGAACGATGCACTTCTGTTTGCACGTTCTTACCCATGCTAGGCACCATAATATTAACTAATAGTTGAGTCCTACATAGGACAGTACCCAAAAGGTAGCCTCGGGACTTCATTAAGAGATTTCTGGGGAATGCCTGAATCCATACACAGGAATGAGAGCTACAAACATTTTGCTATTCTTAGGCCTAATTATGGACAACAAATTATAAACACTATACAGTGGAGATAACATACCAATTCCTCTTAGGAACCCTGAGCTCGTGTGAGCAAAAGAACAGCTTCTGGGCTCGAATCTTCTTCACTGTGTGTTGCCCCAGTTCTACACTCCTGTGCTGTGGGATTGTCTTTTTTGTTTTGAGGTCTCTAGGATCAATTCTCCGTCTTTTCATTTGCAGCTGCCTGTAGTTCTCTTAAGTGTCCCCTTTCTGAGTTTCTGGCAGGCTTTCCTCCCCTCCAGCAGGTAGAGTTTTAGGCACCCGCCCTCTTCACTTGTTTCTGGCTCAGCGAAGTCTGTCCTGCTACAGCTCTCACAGCCAGTTCCTGTCTCGCTGGCAGACAGGATCAAAGTGTGTAGATTTTAAAGTCCACTGTCGTCGGCATCAGGAATGGCTTCCTGTTCTGAAAACATCTTTCCCAGTGTCCTGTGCCACCCTATTCTCTGTCAGTCTACACATCCTGCTGGGGGCAGTGGCTCAGAGACATTCTCTTCTGTTGCTTCATACCCAGCGTTGTGTGAGCTCCCTATCTACTTTAGAATCTACCCTTCACATCCTCAAATCCCTTCCTTGTGTTCCTTAGGACCAGCCTTTATCACTGGCCCATGTCAGCGCTTTGTTCCTTTTCCATCCTTTGAGATTTCCCAGTCCTGTGGTCCTGGGCCAGAGAAGAAGCCTTAGATAAGCCTCAATTCCAATCCGTGGCACACCAGACTGTCAATTTCTCCTGTGAAAAATTCAACCATTCTGCCGTGGTTCCAGTCCTTTCATTTACATTGAGACCAGCTTTCATCAATCTTTCGGGTGTTAGTGAGAAAAAAAAAATGAAACACCCCAAATGCTTTATTCTGAAATGTGAGAATCTTTGCGATCTGAGCTAAAGAAGCTGTAACTTCAGCCACTCAACAGGTATTTTTTAATAACTTCTATGTACTAGAAAAATGGCAGTGAATAACACAAGCAAGGGCTCTGCTCTCGTGGAATTTACATTCTATGACTTTGTCGTCATTAGTTAATATTTATCAACTACATTTGATGGGGAAGACATATGTTAGGTGTGTGGAGCAGCCAATACATAACATGCCTCTTTCCCAGTTGAATTCAGAACCAATTTAGAGATAGAAGAGATAGACATATGGAGATCAAACCAACAGCTTTATTACTGTTAAAGTTGATTGGAGAAGGTGGCTTTAGATCTGCCTTTATCGGTGAATTTAAAAGATTCTTTATTCATGGGATAGTTTGACAGCTGCAGGCCACTTCCCCTCTAGAAACAGAGCCTTTACCACATGGCTGAGGGTGGATGGGAATTCATGAAGCCTGTGGACACGTTCACTCTGAAAAAGAAAAGTCCAGAATGGGTTGAGTCGGGCTCGTTCCGTTTCTACTCTTGAACTCACAAATTGGAGAGCTGAAGGGAGAGGCTAGGAGTATCATTCTGGCAGAAATCTCATCACATGGAAAAGGAGACCAGAGTGCTGGTTAAACAAACAATAAATGAGACTCTGAAAGAAAGTAGAGTCAGGGAAAACTTATTTGTCCTTGGAACACTTTATTGAGATTTATTGAGACTTCGGAGAGTCTCTAAGAGTCACGGGTCCACGAGTTCATTAACACTGATTTGGAGAGACTGTGCCATGGAATGATTTCTGTAAATGGTCCTAATACTAACGGTGAGTTTCGTTTTGAAAGCAAAAATTGCAGGTGAGGCAAAGACGTAGAGTTGCAAAGCTTTCCACTTGCATCTGAATGAAAATAAACAGTCATTTAAAATACAGCCTATATAACAGAGAAGGGTAATTGTGACAGTAATTGGAGGAAATATTTTTAATGAAGCATTACATGTAGAGACAACTTGTTTGAAGAAGCCTATCATTGGAAATTCAGTATCGCCTTCTTGCAGGCTTCTTACAGGTTTGGATTTATGAAACTATTTTCCAACAGAATCTAAGGAGAAACAAATGGTTTTCAACCATAACAACTAAAGTAATCACCAATAAGACCTCAAGTTTCTTTGGATGATGACTCTCTCACTCTGGAGACTGCTGCAAACACAATCTTATTCCAAAGCTGTTGCTTGTTTCTAGGAGATCAGGTCACACTGTTGAGTCCCCCAATTTATTTAAATCTGTTATTTTATTTCAAGTGCTAATTGTCTCTCACAACAAACAGAGACTCCTCTCAGCCGCAATTATTGGCACTACAATAGATAAACAGGGAAGCCTGAATGCAGAGCGGGAAGAGTTGCCTTGGTTACAAACCTGAGATGCTTTTGGTTATTACAGTTCTAGCCATGTTTTGAAATTTCCTAAAACACCCCAAGAGCAAAGCGTTGCATTCTTTTTTTTTTTCTTCTTTGTGGCCCATCTGAGTTAGTTTTTAATCAATATGGAGGCCTAGTCTTACATGGGTATTTGTACGAGGTATCTTCAGTAAATAACCATACAAAACAAGGCTTTCATTTAGAACATTTGGATATATGTGTTCATCCACTCTCAGAATAATGACAAGGAATCAGAATTATTGTTTCATGCTAGAGAAGCATATTATTATCTTTGCTGTATCCACAATTACACAATGCAGCCATTACACTGCATTATCCTCTCATCTCTCTTTTTTTAAAAGCAAAGAGAAAAATAAATCACCTTAGAGCCCATCACTGTTCAAGTCCCTAAATGGTATTTTCCCTCTTGAGTGCAGATTGGGTAGGGCTAGTGGGGCAGGCCAAAAGGTCTCTGCTAGTAATTGTTTTGTTTTCATGCTTCCCACTTATTTAAGAAATTGAGATTTTAAAAGTTAGGATGATTATTCAGATAATGATCTATTAATATAACTAACGGCTTAAAAAGCACATAAGAAAATCCATGCTGTCCTTCCTAGAACACACTGTTGTTTATCAGTCTGTATTATTGGCTAGTAGGAACTCTCCCTTTGCTCATGAATCTTGGTTACAGGAGGTATTTTTGTTTATTTCCAAAATATCAAGTGAGCCACCAGATGACTTACATTTCACCTACCTCAATAAAGATATTCAGAAGTATAAATGACAACTACCACTTATTAAGGACTTAATTCATGCTAAACCTTGTACTAGACTGTTAACAAATGTATTATCTAATCATTACAAAAATCCTATCACGCAGAAATTATTATCCTTATTTATAGATAAGGAAACTAAAGCTCACAATATGACTGAAAGAGATTTTTTTTTAATCCAAAAATGTTTTTACTAACAGTGTAAACTGGAATGCTTAAGAGTCGGAATACTGGGGTAAAATCCTAGCTCTGCCACTTGGGGCTGTGTGATTATTTCCAAGTTACTTAACTCATCTCTGTCATAGTCTTTTTTATCTATAAAATGGGTAAAATAAGAGAAATAGGGTTATGGTGAGAACTAAGTGAGTTAATACATGTAAAGCCCTTAAAACATTGCCAGGAACATTGTAATTATCCAATGTTAACTCTTTATTTATTTATTTATTTTTATTTATTTATTTATATTTATTTTTGGCTGTGTTGGGTCTTCGTTTCTGTGCGACGGCTTTCTCCAGTTGCGGCGAGCGGGGGCCACTCTTCATCGCGGTGCGCGGGCCTCTCACTATTGCGGCCTCTCTTGTTGCGGAGCACAGGCTCCAGACGCGCAGGCTCAGTAGTTGTGGCTCACGGGCCCAGTTGCTCCGCGGCATGTGGGATCTTCCCAGACCAGGGCTCGAACCCGTGTCCCCTGCATTGGCAGGCAGATTCTTAACCCCTGCGCCACCAGGGAAGCCCTAACTCTTTAAATATTTGGAATATTGTGTAATTTCCCAAGGTGATGATGTTTTAATGTTTCAATTATATTACTATAGTTATTTCTTATATACTATAGTTATTTCTTATATCTACAATAAGTTTAATCATTTTTATCAGAGTCACTGAAGATTACAAAATATCAGCATGGGTATAAAGTATTTCTACACCATGCTTAGCATAGCTGGATAAGCAATACAGATTTTAAATATAAGTGTATATTATTGTTTTGTTATTTATAGATTTACTACTATTTACCACTAGCTTTAACCTTTCTTTGTTACTATTATTATCTAGAGGCATCAAGGCTGATACTGTACAAAACTGTCACAAGGATGCCTTTCTATTCTGCTGTCCACCCTCCTGTAATTTCATTCATGCTCCCCTCTAATACCACTAGAATCTATCTATTTAGGTTTTCTTCTCCATCAAAACCTGTTTTAAAATCTTTCCATTCATAATGGTTATTAAACTCCTATCTCCCAGATGTAAATCCATCCCTCTATATTTTGAGATGCTAGGACTACGACTTGGCAAAACTGTTTACCGTTTGTCTGTTACACATAACCAATAGAGGGAAGGAGAGAGAGAGAGAGACAGGAGAGATGGAACATGGACTTGCTTTTTATATGCCAGGTGTTCACGTCTTGCCGGCAATAGCCTAGTGGACCCAGTCCCCAGCCTTCTTCATCACTCCCAGATACCTGAGAGGTGAAGCTGGGAAATTCTCCTACTCAGGTTTCTGAGTCCTGCATCCATGGGGCCACTGCTCTGACTTCTAGGTACCAGATGCTGCTAGACAGCTACCCATACCAAGAAGTCTGAATTCCAACTCTGCATGGCTTCCTCCCTAAGCTTGTAGATTTAGATAACTCCAACCTCTTCCTTTTTTTCTTAAGGGGACTACTTCCTACAATTACTATCTTGGTGTAACATAAATACTCATCCTTTGCTTTTTCATTCTTCCAACATTTGCTTAAGCAATTCTTTATCTTAAACTCTCTCTATTGAAATACCTAATGTGGTTTCTAATTTCCTGTCTGGATGCTAACTGACCCCAAAATGCTATAAATAACTGTTCAAAATGTTATATTCTTGGAAGTTTTGGAAATATATCAAGAAGGAAGAGCGAAGAAGAATTTTAGGCATCTATCAGTAGGTAGTAAAGACTTTTGTGGGGTTAGAAAAAGAGACGTTTTCCCTGCCCCTCTCCCCAAATAATTATACTCTACCAAGGCAGCCAGTTCTGCCCACAGGCAGGAGAAATTCTCTTACTTGGTGGAGAACCAGACTTTGTGTCCAGTTCAAGCCTTCAAACGATTGAATGAGACCCACCCATAATACGGAGGGCAATCTGCTTTATTCAGTCTACCAATATAAATGTTAATCTCATCCACAAATATCCTCATAGAAATACCCAGAATAATGTTTCACCAAATACCTGGGCACCCCATGACCCAGTCAAGTTGATACATAAAGTTAAGTACCACATTTGCTAGTAAAATAAGTGACTAGTTGAGATTTCGTCCACAGTCAACTCAAATAGCTGTAATTGAGGAACTTTGGGGTAATTCAGTGTTCATCAGAGCTTTTCCCTTCCATCCTGCCCCTGCTCTGTGAAAGTCATGTGTCTTTCCTGTTTGGGATTTTTGCCCTGTCGGCCAGAGCTTGCTGTATCTTTCTTGGCCGCTGGAATGGCTCTTCAGTCCTTGGGCCTCTACAGACCATGAGTGCAAGTCAGTACCAAAGCACTGAGAAAACGTATAAGGAACCAAGAAATATCTTGGGAAGAATGGACTAAATAAGGAGGTATAAGGCCCCCCAGGTTATCTTTAAAAATTATCTATATTTTCTTTTAAATGGGCAGTGAATTTTAAATGTGTATGATCTTTTCCTAAGAGCTATACTAATCCAGTTAGGGTACTTCTCGAAAAAAATTAGACCAGGAATCAGCAAGATGGACTTCCTCTTCATTAGGAGTTTTTGATGACTCTTCCCTTTGTTAATTATGTCAACAGCAAGTAAAACACAGGGTCTAGTAGCACACGAAATTTTAAATTATTCAGAGACTGATTATATGGCTTGGGAATTACTGTATCTCTTTTCATATCTCACACTTCCCACAGCCATTAGCATCTCCAATAAGAGTGCTGCTTTGACGACTGAAATTCATAAAACAGGATCTTTTCAATCTGAAAGAGATTTTTAAAGGCTAACCATGCCTGCTCCCTAACTATGCAGTGAGCCAACTGTCTTAAGAAGGGAAAGTAAATTGCCAAGGCATGTGAATAAATTAGTGGAAGGCATTAAAATTAGGCAATTTGTTACTTGTAAATTGACTTGCTTACACCTCTAAGGTGCTCCAAGAGAAGACTATGACAATAGAAATGAGAGTAAGGATTATGTAAGGATTTTAATTTTCTGTCTTATTCCTTCTTCTACGGAAAATTGGAAATTGACTTTAATGGATTGCTTCTACTCCTGGAAGAGACACGTAATGTGTCCTAATCCAGGGTCTCAGACCTAACATATATGTGTGTGTGTGTGTATAATTTATTCATATTTATGTTTATATTTATATATATAATATAAAATTATACTATATATCTATAATACATATAATATTTGTGTAATATAATATAAATTATATATACATACACACACACACACACACACACACTGTTGTTCTTTATCTTTGAAAATGCTAATGTCAACAGTTTTATTTTCCTTGCTTATGATTACTGCGGAAAAGACTGAAGAATCCCCAGCTGGCCTGCCACACAGACACTTGTATAAAACGGCCTTTTCAGAGCAATGATGTCCCTTGACTCCAGCACTGTCACTGACTGAAGCCGATGTCACTTAGTCTGTTTTCAACCACAGTGCCTGCAACACCCAGCAAGCCAGCAGGCCCATAACGGGGGCTTCCCAAGAAGGTTGTAGGACCGGGAACATAACCTCTCAATTCACCCTGGCCATGCCCGTTATGCTTCAGATGTGCTCAAGGACAAGAAAATGAGAAAAGGGCGGGAGGTCCACACTGAAGGTATTAGTGCTTCTAAGAAGAGTTGGAAATTAACACTGCAATAAGTGCACTGAATCTGAGTGGCTTTCTTTCCAGGTACAAGTATTAAAAATCATTACCCTGATTAAAATTTGTCCACGGCTATCCACAGCCTCCAAGCAGAATGCTGAACAAGGTCCTTTGTGATTTTTACCTCTGACAATTTATCCAATCATTTCTCACTGCATTTGCCCAGCACTACCCTCCTACCTCAAAATCCTAAATTGTGTAACAGAATGATACTTCAACACTTGCCATACCTTTCACCTTCCCAGACATTTGCACGTGCTAATACCTTTGCTTGGGACATTATTTTACTCTACATCACTTGCTACCGCAGCCTGCCATTCCCACCTCCAATATTCTCTCTGGCAGGAAGCTTTCCTCCTGCTGGTTTGTTGTAGGGGGTCTGCAGTAGCCAGTCTTTACAATGGCCGCTGATTATATTACCTCCTGATATTCACACTCTTGCGGTCTCCTCCTAAATTAAGTAAGCTTGACCTGTGTAACCTATAGGAAATTGTCGAATATGTGATTTTTTTATTGAAATATAGTTGATTTACAATGTTGTGTTAATTTCTGCTGTACAGCAAAGTGACTCAGTTATACATATATATATATATATATATATATATATATATATATATATATATATATATATATATACATTCTTTTTTTAAAAATATCCTTTTCCGTTATGGTTTATCAAAGGATACTGAATATAGTTCCCTGTGCTACACAATAGGGTCTCGTTGTTTAGTCATTCTGTATATAAAAGCTCACCCCAATCTCCAGTCCATCCCTCCCCCAGCCACCCCTCCTTGGCAACCCCAAGTCTGCTCTCTCTGTCCGTGAGTCTGTTTCTGTTTTGCAGATAGGTTCATTTGTGTCATAGTTTAGATTCCACGTATAAGTGATATCATATGGTATTTGTCTTTCTCTTTCTGACTTACTTTACTTAGTATGATAATCTCTAGTTGCATCCACGTTTCTGCAAATGGCATCGTTTCCTTCTTTTTTATGGCTGAGTCAAATATGTGACTTTTGAGGCTATGTCATAATAAAAATAGTAAATCCTACCTCGCTTTCTCTTCTATCATTTACTCTGGAAGAACCCCACTGCCTTATCTTGAAATCATTCAGTCAGCTCTATGGAGAGGTCAGTATGGTGAGGCCTTATGCCAACAGCTAGTATCAACTTGCCCATCAAGCAAGTGAGTCATCTTAGAAGTAGATCCCACAGCCCCAGTTGAGCTTTTAAGTGACTGCAGCGCTGGCTGACACCTTGACTGTAACCTCATGAGAGATCCCAAGACAGAATCATCCAGCTAAGCCACTCCCAAATTCCTGATGCATAGAAGCTCTGTAAGATAATAAATAGTTACTATTGTTTTAAGCCTCTGTGTTCTGGAGTATTCTATGCAGCAATATAATTGGGGTCTCTCACCTATGCCTATACATTTCCATAGTATGCTGTGATTCCCTCCATCAAAGCCTACTTCCCATTGTCTATTTACTTGTCTGTCTCTCCCACTTAGCCTGAGGGCATCTTGACAGCAGAGACAGCAATGCATGCTTTGATTTATAGAGTGTCAATGGTTCATCAAAGGGCAATTCCTGATAATTGTACAGGTTATGCAAGCACTCAAAGATGCCTGCCAATGTACTGAAGCAAATGGGTGAGGAAATCCAGCCCTTGCTCACCCAGCAAGTGGAATGTCCTGCTGAGGGCTGCTGCCATGGGAGAGAGAGGAGCTTTTTCCTTTGTACTCACTAAATCTTATCAAAGGGCCACCACTCTAATTCATCCACTGTGTCAGTCGGGGTCCATTCAGGACACAGAAACCATATATACTGTGAACAGGGAAAGTTTGATATACAGAATAATTAACCACAATAGAGGACTGGAGTAACAGGTTAGCTACCAAGGGTAAAGAGAAGTCGAAACAATACAGAGATGACTGATGTAGGCATCAGCCACTACCTCGACGACTGAGGCAAAGCACCCAAATAAGGAATGAACCTAGAAGAAAGACCCCTGTCCACCAGGGCTGAGATACAGACTTCGCTGGAGAGAGCACTGCGGGGTCCACGAAATGGCAGAGAAGTCTGCTGCGGTGCAGCCAGAGCAGAACTTGCTGGAAAGCCACCCTTTGGAGAAGTGGAGGGAGATACCGATAGGGAGGTGCCTTACTGCCAGAAGAGAGCACACACCGGACCTGGGAAGCTGGGCTTTCTCCTCCGTGTCCCTCTAGCACCCTCCATTGACAGGCTTAATTTAGTGCCAGCTGGGAAGGAAGAAATGTGCCAGAGTCGTTAGCAGGGCGAGGAGGAGTGGATCTGTGGCTGAGAGGCCACAGACTGGTAACTGGCACATCCAACTAGACAGCAGCCTTCTTCTAATTTGTCCACCCATAGGGATGCCTTTTTCAGACTCTCATGAAGGCACTCTATGGCCCTAGTGGTTTTTGAAAGAGTCATGGAAATATGCTTTGGGGTACCTGGTGTTCAAAGGTTGTTCTTAGTCTGGTTTGCTCTTAGCAACTGTTCTGCTCAGATGGCTGCCTCTTGGAGAAAATCTGTGGGAGTGTAATCTCTTAGTTATTTTCTATTGACCACGCCTTCAAACTGAACTTAGTAACCTCTTGGCACTCCTGCGTGTCTCACATCAGACTGAACTGACCTATGTGGCAACTGGTTCCCTATCCTAGTGGCTTCCTTTCCAACGACACAGCAGCCTGTGCTCTCTGAGCTCTGATGTCAACAGGACACCTGGACACCTTGTTATTACAAATGTAGGCCTTGCAACTGACATCATGTACATCAAGTAAGTGTGACAGATGAAAGACGAAACCCATCCCCATGCAGAATCTGATGAGGATACAGGACTTCTGTCATTTTGAGGCTGACTGGTTCTTAAAAGCAGTTTGGCTGATAACATCTGTCAGGAAAGGGTGATGTTTTGTGACATCAAATCACAATTGTATCTCCACTAATAAGGACATTATAGTAATTGATACCTGCCTAGATTTACACAGCATAAAACTATGGCTTGTCATTTCTTCCTATTTGTATCACTTTTCTCTAAAATGAAATAATAGCATTACTATAAACACCTAGCAGTCTGTTTATCCTGTTGATCTCAAGAAATACACTAATTATATGTTGAAGGAAAGGTTCTCTTTCTAATGTATTTAGGGCAGAATAAATGTCAGTTAGTTCAGTCAAAATTTATGGAGTCTGGTGAAGTTACAAAGAAAGAAGAAGAGATTATATACTTGCCCAAAAGTAACATACAATCTAATATTTCCTGTCATGGCTTTCTGTTGGATTCTGTATACTGCACTTTTTTTTTTTTTTTACATTATTTCCCCTCTTTTCTATGATACTTTGATATTAAATGAAAGCAGAAAACTGGAAAGCTACACCATTGACTATCCGGATTTTGTGAAGCATTACTATAAACAACCATCTCCTTTATTTTAAGATATATATATCCCCATTTACTAAAGAAACTCAGAAAAAGTAAACAGTTGGAAAGTAAACTTAAATCTAGTTCTATTAAAATGTCTTTGATAAGCAATTCTTTATATGATAGGAAAGTGTCACACAAAACAAATTTATACACAAGCTTTAAGTGTTTTGCTGTATTTCTTGGAGAAACAGAGGAAAAAATAAGATTTGCAAGCAAATAAGATATAGTGGGCCTAATAACCATTACTTTTAAGAAAAGAAACACAGGCAGCTACTGTAAATCAAACTTACTCATCAATAATATCTTTCCACAGAATCTAGAGAATAAGCTTGGTTAGTACTAATCCAAAGATGTAGAAATGATGTCATTGAGAAAGGAAAGGGGTCAGAAGTATAATGATGATAATAAAAATGAGAATTAATGCTAACATTCCCTGAACTCTTTCGCTGAGCCAGGCACCGTTCTAAGCCTCTAGATGGTATATTAGTCAGGGGTCTCCAGACAAAATAGAACCAATCTATTTCTCTAGAGAACCCTGAAACAGATATAGGTATAGATACAGATATATATTGATAGATATAGATATAAATACATATAAAGAAGGAATTCTTATATATATTATTTAATATAATAAATCCTTCTCCATGGGGTGGGAAGAGAGAAAGAGAGAGAGAGAGATTGATTATAGGAATTGGCTCAAGTGATTATGGAGGCTGAAAAGTGTCATGCCCTGCTCTCTGCAAGCTGGAGACCTAGAAAAGCTAGGGTATAATTCAGTCCAAGGCCAAAGGCCTGAGAACCAGGAGTGCTGATGTCCAAAGGCAAGAGAAGATGGATGTCTCAGCTCAAGCAGAGTGAATGTGTCCTTCCTCCACCTTTCTGTTTTACTCGGGCCCTTAAGGGATGGGATAATGCCCCCCTCACATTGATTAGGACTTTCTTCTTTACTCAGTCTACTAATTCAAATGCTAGTCTCTTCCAGAAACACCCTACAAACACATGCAGAAATGATGTTTGACCTGCTACCTGGGCATCCCTTAGCCCAGCCAAGTTGACGTCAAATTAACCATCACAGGTGGGTACTGTCATTATCAATCTGACTCCCCCTTTAATCACACTGCTCCACTGCATATTTCCCCAAATGAAAACAGAGACACACACATTAACACACATTCACATATTTATGGAAGAACACGAGACTTCCATTGGTTTTAACCTACAAAATATAGAACCCACTGTTGCTATAAGGTTTACTGAATAAATGGGAAGAAAAAGAAAACAAACATTTAAGGGATTCTGATCTGCCGAGCACCATGATGGGTGATTTGACATATACTATCTTGTTAAAAACCACATGCCTGTGCCGCCCAGCTTGTGGGATCTTAGTTCCCCCACCAGGGATCGAACCTGCGCCATCGGCAGTGACAGCACGGAGTCCTAACCACTGGACCACCAGGGAAGTCCCGGCATCTTTGTTTTTACCCTCTGTCAATCCTGCCTTCTGATGACAGTATCAGTGTCGGGGGGATACAATAGGTGTTTTGGAAGCCCACGAAAGAACATGTGTTTTGGTGTAGCAATTCAGAGTGGTTCGGGGTGAAGCAGAACAGAATCCCCTCAAAGAAGAATCAGAGTTTTCTTTAGAATCATTTGTTTGTATATAATAGGAACTCACTCAAGCATGGTTAAGAAAATATAAAAAGAGGCTTGGTAGAAAGCCATAGGGGTCTCCCATGGAACTCAATGGCAAGAAGGACATCCAGGTCTCTTGCAGACAAGAACTGGGGAGTAAAAATGTTGCTAGAGTTTGCTCTTTCCTTCTCACCAAGGGTTCCTCTCATTCCCACTGCTCTCTTCAGTGATTCTTCTCCCTGTCAGCCTCCTGGCCTCGTGTCCTTGCTCAGGTGCCTCTGGGCCACCCCAACCCTAAGATAAGCCCAGCAGTGTTGGGAAAAAGAAAATATTGGGCCCGTTCCAGCCTTTGGATGATCCACCCTTTATAGCCAATTATCTGTGACCTGAGAGGTCAGAGTCATAAAGTATAAATGTGAGACTGTAATGGCTCAACCTGGGGCTAAGGAGTGTATGGGGGAGAGGGGAGTTCAAGGTTTTGCAGACAAATTAATCAACACCTATTTTTCATCAATACTCGAAGAAGGTTGCTGCTACTCTACTTCCCAAGGGAATATGAGTAAGATAGTTGGTCTCTGTGTGCCTCAATTTCCTCTTCTGTGAAATAGAGATAGTAAATTTTTTTGTGTGAGGATTATGTGATTACATTCACATGACATGCTTAGAATAGAATACATTTTACCTATTATTATTAATGTCTGTTGTTATTGTCTGCGTCAACTCCTAGCACCTGTAAGTTCACTAACCAAGAGACTCAATACCATTCAGCACAATCTTTATTTTACTGGATAATTTCTCCTTTCCTATGTGAAAAATCTAGTGTTACATAGATTTGGGGGTGAAAATATTGAAAGATTCCAGAATAAGAGGAATGGGAAGTTGAAGTCTTTTAAAAACACATCAGTTTAAGTCACTCATTCTTCTGCACTCTTTAGGCATCAATAAAAATTTTGGTGGTTGATAAACAATGGAAAGCTTTTGGATTCCAAGGAGGAAAATATAGAAAAATGAGTCTTGGGCAGTGGTCCTTAGGGCAGTTGGAACTACTGTAATGGAACTGGCCAGTCAGTTAGCTCCAGCAACCAATTTCACTGGCCTTTTCCATTTAATTGACTGGTAGCTTGACCACTGTACATAAACGCTCTGGAATGCAGGCATTATTGAACAAAGCAAAACAGAGTGACCCATTAAAATAGATTGCAATGAAAGGAACAGGGCTCTGCTGAGAGGTGGTTTTAAATAAGCTGCCCCATTTTGAATAGCAGAGGCTTTCTTTTCAAATCTTGCTTATTCAGAGTTATTTTGTGATTTCTGGTATAGATATAATTTTGACACTCTTCTCTGTCCCTCGAAACAATCTACCCTCCATTTCTGTGTAACATAGTTGACAATTATTCTAATTCTAGTCAGTCCCTTATTTCTTATTCTTTCTCTGAAACCTGCCATAATACTCTGTTTTAAGAATTCAGATAACTTCCTGGTTTGTCCTATAAAAGGGAAAACTGCTTCCTTTTTTTTTCTTTTACTAGATTGGTGTCTCTACACTCCACTTCCCTGTATTAACTTATCATTCACTTTGTACTGCCTTCTCACTGTCAAAAAAAAAAAATAACTCCTTTTTTTTTTAGTCTTTTCCCTCTGTACTGTCACTTCAGATTCACAGTTGCTAAGTGTTCCAGGAGCCCACCAGAGGGACTTTCTAGTGGTGTGATCTGCAAACTTTGAAATAACACCCACCAGCAGAAGCACCATATGCTATGGAGTTACACAGTAAACTGACAGGAATATCTCATTTGTCATTTGAAATTCAGAAAATGTCAGCAATTTTCATACCCAGCAATTGCCTAAATGCCTCTCTGGTTAGCAAGGAGTAACATTTGCTATAAATGCACGTGAAAATATGAAATTTTATATTGTGCTTCTAGAGGAATAACAATAGCAAAGCCAGTATTAAGACTTACACAGCTCAATGAGCATATGGACAGACATATCAAGTTTCTACACTCACTTTATATCTTATGTGTGCATCTCTAGGTGAATGGTTTTATACATAAGGTTTATGACATTTGGACTATTCACATTCTATAACATTGGTGATTCAAATGTGCCTTTTTATGACAAAGTGTAATACCAAAGAATACTTTTTAATCCATTAAAGGCAAATTTAACGTAAAACACAAGCTGTCCCCTTTGTGATTAAGCTGAATTTGTATCCAGCTATACTTAGCCAACAACAGACACAAGAGAGAAAACTACTTGGCAATTCTTCCTAATTAAAGGATATTAATTACTGCTAAATACCATATACTTTCTATGTTATAAAAGTTCATCTAAATCAATGTTATTATGGTACTAAAGCAATTAATAGTGATTTCAAGTCTGGTAAGTGTGGTCAAACTGCCCATTAGTTCATACTTTTAAATGACTTCACAATGAAATATCTGAATTGGTTTCATATAAAGACCAGAATGTCTGTGGCCTCACACATTTAGGACGTCTTTTATGTATTAATTATAGTACCTGGTGCTGTCTCTTCTTCATACCTAATATTGATGACACGAAAGAAGCAGAAGCAGAGACTGTGTGAAGAGGAAGAATGAAACATAGTAAGACTCACACATTTAGCACGTCTTTTATGTATTAATTATAGCACCTGGTGCTGTCTCTTCTTCATACCTAATATTGATGACACGATAGAAGCAGAAACAGACTGTGTGAAGAGGAAGCATGAAACATAGTAAGACAAGGTGTTTCCTTCACTCTGAATTTGCCTTAGGCCAGCCTCATCTCTCTGGAGTAGAGGATGTTAGACGGCGTTCTCCACTATATCTATGACCAATAGATCATGAACAGTAGGAACAGAGAAACTCACATTTACCGAGTCTCACAAGTTTTCTCATTTGATAAAACTGTCCTTCGGGGTAAGCACAGATATCCCTTTTTGCATATGAGGGTTTTAGTGCTCAGAAGTGGAAGTTGCCAAGTTTATACAACTACTAGATGGCAGCGTTAAAGTCCAGGCTCTCTGACCTCAATTCACAGGTTCTTTCCACTAAATCATGCTCCCTGTTATGTAAAGGAAATTGGAAAACCTCATTTTGTTTTATGAGCCAATACTCTTCCTTCCCTTATCACCTGGTCACAAGTCCTGCTGTTAATTTGAACTTTGGCTCAAAAGGTGACTTGTTAGGAAAGAACTCCAGACTTGTCTCCGCTGTTGATGGAGTGACCTTGGAACGTAACCTTGTGCATTTGAGCCTCAATGTCCTCACCTACAAAAAGACTCATGACCCTAAGTCTCTCCTAAGATTGTGGTGATGATCAAAGGTATTGACAAAGAAGGTGTTTAGAAAAATATCAAGTGCAGTAAAGGTAAGGTACTTTGGTCAAATGCTACACAGGAGAATGAATAGAGAGGGAGAGCAATTTGGACACTTCATAACGCACAATTGATAATCCACTCGTTAAAATCCACTAATGGTTATGGGCAGGCAATTGCATAGCTGAGTTATTACAGGACTGAACTCTTGGGAATGTGAACTCAGGCATCAGACAGCCCAGTGTTCAAATCCAGGCTCCTCCAATTTCTGTTGGTTTGAGCTTAAGTATGTTACTTAACCTCTCACACCATCACTATCTCGTCTGAAAAACAAAAAAATAAAGTACTGTCTCGTAACCAGGCCCGACCTCTTGGATACGTAACCTGAGTAGTTAGTTACACAGGACCCTGTGTTCAGCAGGGGCCCACACTTGGTTTAATGCTCTGATGTCACTAACTTGAAATTGTTAATAATTTTCTGTTTTAGCTTGTGTTTTGTAAGTGAAGTCCAAAGTGACAATGGAGCGTGCCCGTGGGCAGAGGAGACACGCACACTGTGTGTGCTATTCAGTGTGTGTGAATGCCCTGCTCCTCCATTGGTGTACAACAGTCAGGATCCCCGTGAGCACAGAATTCCAGTGGACCCACCACGCATGGGAGCTCAGTGAGATTCAAAGCAAGTACACGGTGAGCATATTATGTCTATGACTGACTAAAAGTGGCAGTACTGACAGCCTGAGAGGGTATTCTTACTCTTTGAACCAGAACTTGTTTGAAATAAAAAGAAAGAATGTGTACTCTGAGTCAGACTGCCTATGTCTAGGTAAAAATCCATGTTCTTCCTCTTCGTAGCTGTGTGATCTTGGTCAGGTCACTTAACTTCTGAGCCTCGGAAAATAACAGGCAGACATCACCCGGTTGTTGTAGAGAATCAGTGAGTCACGTGTAGAATAAAGCCTATAGAACATGTAAATGCTCATTACATTTTTGCAACTGTTAATGTCATTGTTGTTTTTGTTGTTGGAATACAGAGAAGAGATTAATTCAATCTTGGAGAAATCAAGAAAGGCTTTACAAGCTCTAATTTGAAAAGATATGTGCCCCCCAACGTTCATTGCAGCACATTTACAATAGCCAAGACATGGAAGCAACCTAAGTGTCCGTTGACAGATGAATGGATAAAGAAGATGTGGTACATATATACAATGGAATATTACTCAGCCATAAAAAAAAGAATAAAATAATGTAATTTGCAGCAACATGAATGGCCCTAGAGATTATCATACTAAGTGAAGTAAGTCACACAGAGAAAGACAAATATCATATGATATCACTTATATGTGGAATCTAAAAAACAGTACAACTGAACTTATTTACAAAACGGAAACAGACTCATGGACATGGAAAACAAACTAATGGTTACCAAAGGGGAAAGGGGTGGGGGGAGGGATAAATTGGGAGTATGGGATTAACAGATGCACACTACTTTATATAAAATAGATAAGCAACAAGGATTTACTGTATAGCATAGGGAACTATACTCAATATCTTGTAATAAACTATAATGGAAAAGAATTGAAAAAAGAAATATATACATATATACGTATAACTGAATCACTTTGCTGTACACCTGAAACTAACACAATATTATAAATCGACTATACTTCAATAAAAAAAAAAAAAGCCTTTATAGAGGAGGTAACATTTGAGCTGTCCCTTGTGAACTTCACGTTCATAAAGTTAGTAGAAATGCAAAGCCAGTTACATAGATGGCTTGAAAGGAAGGGCCTGCACCATTCACTCGCTGTGATGGGCCAGCCACATTCATCAGAGCCCTCTCGAAACTTTCAAATAACTTCTGTGAAACTGTTTAGGCTAGCATGCTCTTCTCTTTACATGTTGATTTATGCTCTCAGGAAGACCCTTGTAAGAAAAAAATAAAACTCTTTAAAAACACATAGTTGTCAGAAACAATCCGAGATTCCCTCACTGGAAGCCTGCGTAAGAGAACCTCTTAGCAATACAGTTGCTTCTTAATGTGCAGGCACACAGAGGAATCAATCAGCCCTTCCCTGCAGCTCTGGTCTGTTCATTTTATATACTTGCCCAGTTTGACAAGAAATCCAGGGAAGGGCTAAGGAGTGTTGTCAGCATAAAGATGGGAGGAAAGTGATGTACTAGGCTAATAAAAGGACTCACAAACGTCCCTGAAGTCATAAATCCTTCTCGCGGCTTTTAAAATCTGTTTCCTTTGTAGGATTGCGATGATGGAGCTTTGACAGCGTGCCCTTTCCATCCTCTCCCCTGCATGTCAGGAACCCCGAGCTCAGTGTGTAGAGAGAAAACAGAATGCAATACAACGTCCCGCCTTCACTGTTCTCTCCCTCCTTGTGGGTCTGTGGCAGCCTTGCTGATGAAGACAAGGCCCCTGCTGCCCGGGCTCCCCGACCCTCTCCTGCCTAGGCTGCCCTGCCCTGCCCTCCCCATAAATTCTCAGGGTTGCCCCTTTCCCACACATGCTCGGAGAACTATCTGATTTTCTGAGGCATTAGCCAAAATCCTGGCACTAGGATCTTAGTGTTTTTATTAATTAGGTGGTTTTCTTTTGGTTTTACGTCAGCTTCTTCAGGGGAAGCTGGCGTGAGAAATATTGCAAACCGTGCACTGGATTTTGACTTACCCCGACATAGGATCCAGGATCCCACAAAGAGGTCATCTTTGCGCGTGAGCAGTGACCACAGCGTTGAAAACAAGTCAGGAAGAGGGTGTGACTGGTGGCTGACTTGTGAGCTGGAGTTATTCAGACAATCAGAGGCTCCTCCCCTCCCGTCCTGGGAATGTATTCAGTACGTTCTGCCCCCGTTCCCATAGCTGGGGCCATTTCAAGGACGCAACCCTGAGAGAGTGAAGTGGTGTTGAGACCATCTGGACAGTACGTGTGACTGAATCCCACTAAGGCCTCTATGTAAACTCCTAAGATCCTGGCTGGTGGGGGCAGAGATCTACTCATCTTGCAGCTGCCCGAGACGAGCCTGGTTGTAAGTGCCCTTGCTGGTGAAAGCTGCCACCTACCAGTCTGGAGGGGTCTGCCTCTTTCTTTGTTCTCTCCTTGCCCTCCATGTCCAGGTTCAGATTTCCCCCCGGGGAGACTCCTAAGATTGTGAACCAACACACAGACATAGTCAGTTTCCTCATTTCTATATTTGGGATAATTTGTTTCCCTGCACGTGGAAAATACAACTTGTGTTCCTATCAATTCAGGCAAAATGCAATGAGGGATATAAGTTGATAAATGCCACTATAAAAATGTACTACCCTAAAGAAAACACTAATGTATTTTTATTGTCGGCGTTTTTATGTACTGTTACATAACTTTTCCTTCTATGGTGTAAATATTTCAAAGTTGCTGGAGATAGGAACAGAAGTGCCCTCCACGCAATAAAGATATTTAAAACAAAAACAACAAAAATCTAGCCTTCTGAAATAAATCTAAATGAGTTTTCCCTTCAACCAACTATGGCAAGCTGTGTGTTTATTCCAACTCTACGTCGGTACCCAAAATATTTGTGAGTGTGTGGTTCGCCAGGTCACATTTTCCTCCATCAAGAGACAAGGCCCAGCAGCGTGGGTCCCATGAAGAAGAAGATGTGGAGCAGAGCCTGAGCTGACCCAACTGTAGCGGGAGCAACAGATGAGCCCACGCTGCCATGCAGGGCAGTATCCCCTAGGCTATGGGGAGGGAGTCAATGCAGCACTCAGAGCCATGGGACAACTCTAGTCTCTCCACTGTATAGCCACTTTCCAACCTCTATTTTCCTTACGCAGCTTGAGCTGACATGTCATTCCCTACATATCAGTCGTTGGTACCAAATGACCGCAGGCCATTTTAACAAATTAATTTTGCCCTTAGATGATGAGGGTCACTGCCACCGAGTCTTTAGCCACCGTTCCGGGGATGATGGATGCATTGGGTGTGTAGTCATGTGTCCTGGGGGTGGGCGGGAGAATTGTCCCTGGAGTCAGGCTGGACAACGAGGGTTTCCGCCTACAGCTGCCCCATAGCGCCTTAGGCAGAAGACAGGTCAAGAGCGCGGTCAGGGAAAGGAGTGAAGGTTACAGCTAAGACTGTGAGCTCGCTGTCGTGTCTAAATTACAAAATGAGATGCAAATGCGAGATTAAGTAATAAATTCAAAAACTAGGAGGATCAGAATTGGGTGAGGATGTGGAGTTAGAAGAGACCAGAATGAGGGGTCTGAGACTTAAGGCAGTCAAATGGCGAGAGAGTATTTGAAAGCATCCTTTCTTAAGGAGCCACAGGATCCTGAAGACATTCAAAAGAATGCTCCTAAGGCTTTGAAGTCAATTCCAAAATAGCAATTCCAAAAATGTTTTTATCAGTGACAAAGTGACATTGAAATAAGCGTATAAATATCCCGAGATGCCTACTTTGAGGGAAAAAAAGCACCAGATTTGGGTGTGTGAATTCTGGCATATTTGTTAAACATCAGACATATTCCTTCAGAGTGACTCTTTAAATATGCAGTATTTTCAGATACAGGAAAAACCAACCTGGAACACTGGTGTGTTTTATTTCTTTATTGCTAGACGTCCTATCCTTTTCTTTGTTGTTTTTCTCAAAACACAGAGTCTTCTTATTTGAAAATATTTATGTGTATACGAGAGGATAGGAGATTTCTGCGTATTGCTCTTTGAAACTTTTGTTTCCTGCATTACTGCATTCTCACACATCTTTTTCCACGGGGCAGAATGACTCTGTTTTTCTTTACAGATCCATGGGGACTCTACATGGCACGCCTCCTGATAACTTTCTAGTTCTGAAAGATTTAGAGGGAAACGATATTAACTTTACATGAGCAGATGAAGCGATTTGACTTTATTTGAAACCTTTATCAGTCTGACCCCCTGAGGAGAGGTACCTTGGTTTGCTAGGTTGTGGTACGCCTAATGACATACCTGATGACTGTGATTCAAGTTACAGTCTGGGGCTTCCCTGGTGGCGCAGTGGTTGAGAATCTGCCTGCCAATGCAGGGGACACGGGTTCAAGCCCTGGTCTGGGAAGATCCCACATGCCGCGGAGCAACTAGGCCCGTGAGCCACAACTAGTGAGCCTGCACGTCTGGAGCTTGTGCTCCGCAACAAGAGAGGCCGCGACAGTGAGAGGCCCGTGCACCGCGATGAAGAGTGGCCCCCGCTTGCCGCCACTAGAGAAAGCCCTCGCACAGAAACGAAGACCCAACACAGCCATAAATAAATAAATAAATAAATAAATAAATAAATAAATAAATAAATAAATAAATAAATAAAAATAAAGGAATTCCTTTAAAACAAAAAAAAAGTTACAGTCTGCACTTCACCAGTTCGCTTTGAGATTTGGGTTAAGTCACTTCGCCTTCTGGAATTTTGGTTTCTTCTCTCAGCGCTTCCCATCCATTTCACAAAGATTTTGTGAATATCAACATCAAAAGACTTTGAATTCTCCTAAAGAAAGCAATGCCTCCAAATATGGAGCAACAAGTAATCTGAAAAGCACCATTTCATGATTATCGCATAAATAATCGCGGGGGATTTTACCAAGAGAACAGTTACTTTGTACTAAATCTAGCTAAATAATGGAAAAAAAATGCATGGAAGAGACAGAAACTTACATATGTCCTCAAGGTGTATAAACAATAACACTTTAACTGGGGTGGGAATAAAAGTGAATCATCAGCAAACTGCTTGTAGGAGGTATTTTACACAGTTGATGTGTTTGATTTTACATTATTGTCATTCCGTTTGAGGACATGAAATTAGTGCAGAAGACAAAAATCTGACAAAATACTTAACATCATTAGTCACCAGAGAAACGTAAATTAAACCACCATGAGATAACTACACACCCAGTAGAATGGATAAAAGCAAAAAGATAACATTACCAAAGTTGGTAAAGACATGAAGCAATCAGAACACAAATAAGTTGCTGGTGGGGTGTTAAGTGGTATGACTCCTTTGGAAATGGGTGCGGCAGTTTCTTATCAAGTTAAACATAATCTACACAACGACCCCACAATTCCATTTCTTAGGTATTTACCCAATAAAAATGAAAACATATATCCACAAAAGGACTTATACAAGGATGTTCATAGCAAACTGACTCATAATAGGCCTAAACTGGGAATACCCCAAAACGCCTCTGCACAGGTGAATAAACTATGGTATGGTTATACAATTGAATACTACTCAGCAGATAAAAAGGAGAAAACTTCTGATACGGCAACAATATGGATACATCTTATAGATATTATCTTGCGTGAAAGAAACCAGATAATGGAACGTGTCAGCTTGGCAATAACTATTCTGCTATTACATCCACAAACATTCCTTCCCATTTCCAGTCATAAAACATATTTATTGTCACACACATACATACAGATTGTGGCATGTAACAATGTAGAATCATTACATTAAGATTAAATCCATAAAAATAATTTTAAAACTTTTGAGTGCTTTCTATATGCCAGGCACTATGGTAGTTGTTTAATATGCATTGTATCATTTAATGGGTAAGGTACTATTATCACCATCTTATAGACAAGGAAACTGCGGCTTAGAGAGGGCAATGAAGTCACACAATAAAAATGAAGAGCTGGGACTCAAAATCACATCAATCTGAGTCCAAAACCTGTAGAAAAACCAGTGCCATCAGCTGGCCCTCCACTGTTTAGTACTAGCCTTGTATTTACAGAAATGCAGAACCTAGTCTATCAGCCCTTGTTAACCATGGTGATTTATCACGTTGTGAGAGAGAGAAAATGAGTCATGAAATGTAGATTGTCTACTGATAAATTTGACATTTATCAGGATGTACTAGTCACAAAGAAAGAGAAAGTCCCACCCAATCTGGAAGCAAAGAACACAGGTCACTGGCAAGAAAAGGTTCTTAGAGTGATGGCATAAGAGAACTGACTGCGGGAGTCGAATACAGGAACTGGATTCCACCCATGGGCTGCCGGTTTCTAGGCTGCATCCACCTACCTTAGTTCCTCACCTTCTGCCTCCGCAGAGGTCACAGCTACATCAACTCATCTTCGTTCTCACACCACACAGCTGAGTCAAACCATCTTTGTTCCCACGTGGCGTTCAAAGACTCAGACTTCAGTTCCTCTAGGAATTAAGGCAAGGTACAAGAAGCATTTAAATAGCCTCACCTCCATTCTTCCCACAACATACATACAAATGCATACATACATGCATATATACATATATATGTATGTACACACATATGGACACAAGTACATAAATCCATGTATACTTAGAGGGGCTTCATATTAGACATTCGTCCATGTACTCTGACGCTGACCAATGGGACTTCCCAAGTCCCTTTGCTGACCCCCATATCCTAGGATCTGGTGGCCCAGGGGCAACCACTGGCATCCGCCGTACAGCCTTGGGAGAAGCTCCCCTTGCCCTATGTAACAGGTCTCAGTAATGGGTTGCCACTTTGATTCCCCCCACTTCCTTCTGGTCTTCCTGGTCCCCCTTCTTTGGTGACTAAAGCCTTATCTCTTAGCCTCATATAGTGGTTCAAGCCTTGCTATACATGGGGAACCCCTAATTAGCCACGTTTTTCTGCCTACCTGGCCATAAAACCTCACAAACTAGGTTCCCTTCTATGGGTCTCTATGCATGGAATGCACTCTTTTTTTTGAGAGCAGTGGTGTTCTGGTAATGTTTGAAAATGGATTCTCCTAGGAAAACACCCTGATTTACAGTGTTTATCAACTCCTGTGGTATAAATACTTCCACCATGAACAAATTCAAGCCACCAACATGGCCTCAGTTATCATAAAGTTGGGAAGAAATGAACAGCAGCACTTAATATACAGTATTTCTACTATTCAGATACAACAGAATAAAGAACCTCAAAAGTTATCAGTGATAGTGAAATGTTGTAAATAAACTGGGAAGTAATAAGTATCGAGGGTTTATTAACTTTATTTACAATATAATTTATTGGTTTTGGTAAGGTCATATAATTTAATTTTTTTACAATGGCTCTGCTTTTACAACCGGCTTTCAAAAAACTCCTGAAATTTAAACAATTGACTCTCACAAGGAAATGCTAACTGGCTCCAGCACACCACTGCTCGAGGACACGGGTCCCCTTGTTACTCGTTACTGTTAAGTCCTACATTAGGGCACATGTAGGCATTTGGTAAACCTACTACAATCAAAGAATTAAAGGAATAAACTTCTAACACACTAAAAGGAGGCTTCTGTTTGGTATGCTCTTTGGAAATTGTATAAATAAACATTTCACATAAATAAATATTACAATTGAACATTTATTCACTCCATAAATATTCAGTGAGTAGATACCACGTGCCTTACACTGTTCTAGAAGCTGGGATGGCAAGAGTGAACAAGACAGGGAGTGGCCAAGATGGCAGAGTAGAAAGGACCTGAGCTCACCTGCTCCCGTGGGCACACCAAAATTACAACTATTTACAGAGGAACTACTGATGAGAAAAACCAGAAGACTAGCAGAAAAGATCTTCTACAACTAAAGACATAAAGAAGGAACCACAACTAGACAGGTAGGAGGGGCACAGTTGCAGTATAATCAAGACCCATGGGGGCAACCTACATGTGAGAGGATAATTACAATTGCAGAGGTTCTCCCCAAGGAGTGAGGGGTCTGAGCCCCACATCAGCTCCCCAGCCTAGGCGTCCTGCACTGGGAAGACAAGCTGCCACAACATTTGGCTTTGAAGGCCAGCGGGGCTTTCTTTTGCGAGAACAAGAGGGTTGTGGGAAATAGAGACTCCATTCTTAAAGGGTGCACACAAAATCTCACACGCTCTGGGACTCAGGGCAGAAGCAGTAATTTGAAAGGATTCTGGGTCAGATCCACCTGCTGATCTTGGAGAGCCTCCTGGAGAGGCAGGAGGTGACTGCAGCTCCCCCTGGGAACACAGACACTGGCAATAGCCATTTTGGGAGCTCATTCTACCACGGGGACACTAGCACTGGCAAGCACCACTTTGGAATCCTTCCTCTGGTTTATTAGCACTGGAGCCTGGCCCTGTCCACCAGCCTATTGGCACTAGTCCTGGGATGACTCAGGCCAAGAAACTAGCTGGCTGGACACACAGCCCCACCTACCAGCAGGTCGGCTGCCCTCTGAGCCCACAGTCACCCTGGGGCCCGGCCCTGTCCATCAGAGGGCCCAGAACCCAGACCTGTACTCCAGTGGGCCAGCACTAGCCCCGGGACCAGCCTCTCCCACGAATGGGAATGCACCAGCCTCAAGTCACCCCCGGCCCAAGCCCCACCCACGAGAGGGTCAAAACACCAACTCCAGGACCCCCATGGCCCTGAAGCCAGAGACCCCAGGACATACCAGTGAGCCAGCACAAGCCCAAGAATCTGGCCTCACCCATCAGTGGGTGGGCACCAGCTCCAGGACCACCACAGCCCTGCAGCCTGCCACACCGGGACCCAGCGCACACACCAGCAGGCCGGCACCAGCTACAGGACAACACAACCCCTCAGCCAGTCATGCTGGGATCTGGCCACACTCACCAGCAGGCTGACACCAGCTTCGGGACGCGCCAGATCCCACAGCCAGTAGCCTCATGACTCAACCCTGTCCACCAGTGTCGGACAGGCTGGCAGCCTCTGCACAAGGCAGTGCCTGGCAGCCAACCAAACCAGGGGGCCAGCTACACCTACCAGACTGCCCACAGTAGTCAGGCTGTCATACAGAAGGACCCACACAACCCAAATAGAGGGCACCCCTAGAGCATACAGCTCTGGTGACCAGAGGGGACTGTACTGCTGGGACATAAAGGACATCTCCTCCAAAAGGCCACTTCTCCAAGGTCAGTAAATGTAACCAAGCCACCAGGTATGTAGAAGTAAAAACAGCAATGAAGAATACAATAACTGAAATGAAAAATGCACTAGAAGGAATTAACAGTAGACGAGATGATACAGAGGAACAGACCAATGAGCTGGAAGCCAGAGCAGTGCAAATCGTTGAACAGAAAAAAAGAAAAAAAGAATAAAAAGAAATGAGGAGAGTTTGAGACCTCTGAGACAACATCAAGCATACTAACATTTGCATTATAGGAGTCCCAGAAGGAGAAGAGAGAGAGAAAGGGGGCAGAGAACATATTCGAAGAAATAATAGCTGAAAACTTCCCAAAACTAGGAAAGGAAACAGACATCCAGGTCCAGAAAGCACAGAGTCCCAAACAGGATCAACCCAAAGAGAAACAAACCAAGACACGGTGTAATTAAAGTGGCAAAAATGCAGGATAAAGAGAGAATGTCAAAAGCAGCAAGGGAAAAGAAACAAGTTACATACAAGGGAACTCCCATAAGGCTATCCGCTGACTTTTCAACAGAAAATCCGCAGGCCAGAAGGGAGTGTCATGATATATTTAAGGTGATGAAAGGGAAAGACCTAGAATACCCTGCAAGGCTTCATTCAGATTTGATAGAGAGATCAAAAGTTTTATAGACAAGAAAAAGCTAAAAGAGTTCAGTATCACCAAACCAGCTTTACAAGAAATGTTAAAGGGACTTGTCTAAGCAGAAAAAAAAGGCCACACCTATAAACATGAAAATTATGAAAGGAGAAGTCTCATTGGTGAAGGCAAATATATTACTAGTAAAAGTAATAAATCAGCCATGTATAAAGCTAATAGGAGGGTTAAAAGACAAAAGTAAAAAAATCATCTATATCCAGAATAAGTAGCTGAGAGATACACAGAACAGAAAGATTTAAAATATGACGTCAAAACAGTAAAGTTGGTGGGGAAGGAGTAAAAATGCAGGATTATTAAAATCGTTTGAACTTAAGAAATCAGTAACTTAAAATAATCAGATAGATAGATAGATACGTACATTGTGGGGAATATAGTCACAACTATGTCATATCTTTGTATGGTGACATATGGTAACTAGACTTATTGCGGTGATCATTTTGAAATGTATAGAAATATCGCATCACTACGTTGTGTAACAGGAACTGACACAGTGTTGTAGGTCAATTATTCTTCAAAAACAAACAAACAAACTCACAGAAAAAGAGATCATATTTGTGGTTACCAAAGGTGGGTGGCAGGATGAGGGGGAACTGGATGAAGGTGGTCAAAAGGTACAAACTTCCAGCTATAAGATAAATAACTGCTAGGGATGGAATGTACATAATAAATATAATTAACACTGTTGTATGTTATATATGAAAGTTGTCAAGATAGTAAATCCTGAGTTCCCATCACAAGAAAAAAATTTTTTTTCCTATTTCTTTAATTTTGTATCTATATGAGATTACGGATGTTCACTAAATTTACTGTGGTAATCATTTCATGATGTAGGTAAGTCAAATCATTAGGCTGCACACCTTACACTTAGTGCTGTATGTCAATTATATCTCAATAAAACTGGAAGAAAAAAAAAAAAGAGTGAACCAGACAGACAGGTACCTGCTCTCAAGAAGCTTAATTCCAGTGGAACAGCAATAAATATTTCAGCAAGTTTCCCTTTTCCTTTTCTACTATAATCCCCTCTCCCTCCCCTCCTAACCAGAGAAGCTCTAGTGAGCTCAGGGGGCAGCTCTCTTCCTTTTCATTTCAGTCTTTGTTAGTTTCCTTCTTTCTCCCTCCCACAACAACATCCATCCCACCCTATCTGACTCCAGTCTGGATAACTTATGACCTCTTACCTCTTCACTGCGTTTTTATTTTTCTCTTTCCAAACTTTTCAAGATATGTTTCTTTTATTGCCAAAACTCTCTTTAGGAAAGGAAACTAACAATTATTGAACATGTTCTGTATACCAGGCACTTCTGCACCTTATTTCATTTAATTCTCATCATAGGTCAGATGATGTAGGTACTATTACCCCCATTCTTAGATGAGAAAATTGAACTTCTTTTTAATCTTTAAAGGTAGGGGACTTCCCTGGTCGTCCAGTGGTTAAGACCCCATGCTCCCAATGCCAGGGGCCCGGGTTCGACCCCAGGTCAGGGAACTAGATCCCACATGCCGCAACGAAAAAGATCCCGCGTACTGCAACTAAGACCTGACACGGCCAAATAAATAAATAAATATTTTTTTAAAATCTTTAAAGGTAGGATTTAAGGCCAGATCTGACTGACAGCCAAGTTCACATTCTTTTCTTTACACAAACTTCCTCTTAGCTCTCCTATAATAACTCTACTAGATTATATACGTGTTTAGGTGTTCCTGCCATCTTATGTTAGCTTATCCTTTAGATTATAAGCTTTAAAAGTATAAAAGAGTATTGTTCCTGTATCACCTAGAATAATGGGATTCTAATAAATTCGGTTAACAGATTTTATTATGATCTGTTTTATTTATTGCTTTGCTTATAAAAGTAATACACGATCAACATTAAAAGATGAAAACCTAATACAATCACAAAGAAGAAAATAAATCATACAGGATCCCACTGCCCCAGGATATCCAATTATTGCTATTTTGTTATTTCCATGTTTTTTTCATTACGTATAAACTTTGGAAGTATAATTGGCATCACACTGTACATATCCTTTCATATTGTTTTTTAATTGGATTTTTTATACTTGGCATCATTTCCCCACACCATTTAATATTCTCCTACAATGATATTCTGCTATAGTTATCTAATCATTTTCCTATTATTGGTCCTTAAGATTTTTATTATAAATAATGCTTGATGAACATTTTTATAGATATATTTGTGTACATCCTATTTTCCTAAAAATAAACTCCTGTATATGAAATTGCCACTCTTTGTGACTTTGTGTGTTATCAAATTGGCTTCCTATGAAATTGTGCCAACTTACCCTTCTACTAGCAGTAGATGGAGTGCCCAATTACCTACATGCTTGGCAGTGTTTGGTATTATTATGTTCATTGTTAATCATTAACAGGCTGATAAATAGAAAGCGATATGTCTTCTGTTTGCTGTTTCTTGGCTGAGTGAGTTTGAACAACGTTTCATAAATTTAGCCACCCATGATTTGCAAAATACCTATTTATGCCTTTTGCCTACTTTTCTGCTAGGATGTATTTTTTATTGATTGGTAAGCTTTTTATATATCAAAGCTTTGATTCTTTCTTCCTTCTTGTGTTGCAAATGTTTTTTCTAGTTCCATTTACTTAAAAGAACTTTATCTTTAAATAGTTATAGATACTCAAGAAGTTGTAAAATACAGTACAGAGTTCCTGTGAACCCTTCATCAAGTTTCCTACATTGATAACATCTTACATTAACTGTAGTACATTACCAAAACCAAGAAATTAACACTGGTACAAAACAGTTAAACAGACTTAACATTGGTACAAAACAGTTAAACAGACTATAGACTTATATGGATTTCTTCATGTGTTTTAAAATCTATTAATGGAAATTTGAATCATAAATTTTAATGCATTCATTCTTTACACTCCCATTTCTGGTTCCGCATGATAGAAGCTTGGAAGTTGCCACTCCCTCTTAACAAGAAGTAAAATACTGAAGATATTGAAAGTCAACAACTATTCTTGGATCCATAAGAGAGAGCAGTTAACAGGCCAACTGTTGCCACCAAGATTGGAGACAGGCGAATACAAAGAGTCGTGGCTTCAAAGAATCAAGACTCACAAGCAGAAGCACTGTGGGAACCAGTGCTGGGGTAGGAAGACCTGAATTGTAATCAATGAATTGCTGGAGCCTCAGTGCAGACAAGTCTGAGAATTAAAAACTCCTAAGGGACCCAGTCATGGGGGGGGCCCCAACAATATTGTGAGATTTACCCCCAGGAGCTCAACCAGATTCCCACAGTAAATACTGAAGACAAATCCCCTTGGGCTTCTGCAGGAGGTTGGGAGGGGGAGGAACCATTTTGAAATACCTCAGAGCACCTTGTTTTTAACAAGACCTGCCTTCAAGGGAAACTGGTTAAGGAAAGCCTAACTTACTCAGGTATCATCAGAGCCTAACTGACCTGGGGAAGGGAAATATCCAACTCCAGCCCACCCTAGCCACCCTACGCCACCTAAGGTGGGCTGGAGGGGAATAAAACCTGAGAAACACTTGTGAAGTTCACAGTCCAGAGGCACAGGCTCACTAAAAGACTGAGACCCATCCACAGGACTACAGAACGCTTCCCCTACCCACACTTCACCACACAACTAAAGGTCTATTTACAACAGTTCCCTTTACCTGGTACAGCACGTCTAGCTATCAAGAAAAAATGACAAGGCATACCAAAATGCAAAAACCACAATTTGAAGAGACAGATCAAACATCAGAACCAGACATGGCAGGGATGTCGGAATTATCAGACGGGGAATTTAAAACAGCTGTGATTAATATGCTAAGCGCACTGTAGATAAAGTAGAGAGCATGCAACAACAGATTGGCGATGTAAGCAGAGAGACAGAAATCCTAAGAAAGAACCAAAATGAAGTGCTAGATACAAAAAAACACTGTAACAGAAATAAAGAATGCCTTTGATGGACTTACTAATAGACCGGACGTGACTGAATAAGGAACCTGTGAGTTAAACGACATATCAATACTATCCTTGAAAACCAAAAAGCAAAGAAAACAAAGTCTGAATAAAACAGAATAAAATATCCAAGGACTGTGGGACAACTATAAAGGTGTACCATATTCATAATGGAAATGCCAGAGAAGAAAGAAACAGAAGAAATATTTTAAACAATGACTGAGAATTTCCTCAAATTATTATCTGGCACCAAACCATAGATCCAGGAAGCTCTGAAAACACCAAACAGGATAAATGCCAGAAAGACTACATCTAGGCATATCATTTCCAAACTACGGGAAATCAAAGATAAAAAATCCTGAAAGAAACCAAAGGGAAAAAAATCTTACTTATAGAGGCACAAAGATAAAAATTACATCTTTCTTCATTCTTGAGGTTACTAGTAGCCCATTATATTTATGTACTGTAATTTTATGAATTCCTTATTGTTGGATTATTGTTGGAGATTCTTGGGGAAATACTAAATGGGCTTGAAAATTCTGGTGCCAAACATGCGAGCTTTCTTTTCTTCTTTTGGGAACAAATCTAATATTGTCAAGGATCACTATGCTCTTACACTAAGAAATCTGTAGGTTTGCACTGTTGGAAAATGAGTCACTGCTGTGAACCCTTTGATTAGAACCTGTGTACTTTATGAACTATGTTTCTTTTTTAAACATATATATATGAAGTTTTATGAGAAACGCACATTTTTATATCCTTAATATGGCAACAGGAAGGTGTAAAAGAATTTTATTGTAGAATTTTATTTAATCACAGGAAAGGTAGCCCAGTCAAATCTGCAAATGTACAGCTGTGTGGCCACGGATGATTCTCATTCACTGCAATGTTCTCTCAGCCTCTGGGGGAACAATGTCCGCTCTGGGTGTCTGGACCCTTTGGACTTTTAAATCTCTCACCTTGAGGGAGACGGCTGAACACAGTGCAAGTAAGTTTGGGATATTATTTGGGTGCTGAATCTGATGGAGAACAAAGGGTACATGAGATCCTTCAATCAGCCTCTACCTCCTGAAATGCTGAACTCTCGATCTCATTATAATTAAAATAAAGAATCAAGGCTCAGTCTGGCCCAGGAAGTGGAGTGATTTCCAAAACTTGTAGAACCTAAAACATGAGCATTTAGGTCATTTTTTTAAAAAGTATTGTAAACAACACTACAACAAATATTAAAATATAGTACTTATATCTTTAATATTTGTTCAGTTATTTCCTTAAGGATAAATTTCTGAAAGTGGGATTCCTAAGCCAAAAAGTATGCTTATTTACAGTCTTTTGGTACGTATTGCCAAAACACCCTATTTAAAGGCCATACTAATTCATACTCCTACCAGTGGAACACTCATTTCCTACATCTTTACCAACACTGGGCATGGCCATTCTTTGTGACTTTTGAAGAATTAAATATCTGCTATGAACCAGATCATGTTGATCCCCTACTTTAAAACCTCCAAAGGTTCTCTTTTGTGCATAGGACACATTCTCAAACTTGGTCTTAAAAATTATTGAGGGCCCCATACAGCTTTTGTTCATGTGAATTATGTTTATTAATATTTGCTGTATTATAAATTGATATATTATTGTAAGTTAATATAAACAAAAATTTTAATTTTTTATTTAATTCATTAAAAATGATAAATCCATCACGTTAACGTAACATTGTAATGAAAGATAAGTATTTTTTAAAAAACACTAGTGAGATACGTGGCATTGCTTTACATTTTTGCAAATCTCTTTAATTACTGGCTTAAAAGAAGATGTTCTATTTTAGTAGAAGCCGAAGTCTCATATCTACTTTGAGACTCATATCTACTTTAGTCTCATAACTATTCAATTTGTTGCAATATTGCACATCCTGTAGCCTCTGGAAAACTCCCCTGTACACTCATGAGAAAATGAGAGTGAAAAAAGTAAACAATGTCTTAGTGTTATTATGTATGTAGTTTTGGGCCCCCCCTGAAATGTTCTTAGAGACCTTAGCGGTCTCCAGACCATACTCTGAGAACCATAAAGTGCAAAGCATAAAGGCTAACTCTTTAGCGTGCCATATGAGCCCTTTCTTCATTCAACCTTAACCCTTCCTTGATTATCCTCTGCTGTGCTCATTCTTGCAGCCAGACAGAATTCTGACATTATGCATTTTCAGTTCTATATGCTTTCACATGTATTATTCTCTTCCAAGAATGCCTGTCTCTGGTGGCTATACTGGGATTTGAGGGAGCTCAATAAATTATAACCTTATCCAAGTTCTGAATAAACTGAGAGACAAAACAAAAAAGCAAACACAGAGAACCAAGTTATCACCTTTTTTACCAATGCAGCTGATTCTGAAGAATGTAATTTACTAGATGGCGACAGTGGGCTTTCCCATATTCCACCCCCAGAACTTTAGAGACCCACCAGCCAGAGACCCACGGTGCTGGACAACAGCAGCTTTTCCCATGTAGAGCCCCCTGCTCCATTATTATATTCTGAGAATGGAGAAAGGGCTCACTCCCTAGGGGAGAGGAGGAATGACTGGAGCTACAATCAAATCCCCAGTTCCTTATCCAATAACCAACAATCAGGTAAATCACTCCATGTTTGCTGAAGACGGATGACTCAGAGGAGAAACCACAAGTGGTAGGCGAGTGGCTTACTTTTATACAAAAGAAAACGGGAATGGGGATGAAGAGTATCTCCCACCCCACCTACACATACACACACACACACACACACACACACACCACAAAAACATTCTCTACCTATAAAATCCCTAGTCATACTCAAACATTATTGTATGAAGCTTTATGTAACTTCCTGACATAGTCTCCCCTCTGCTTACATAACATTTTGTACATATAAATAAATTCAACAAGTGATATTAAGACCATAACAGGCAAGGGACAAAGGATACAAATACAAATAAGGTCCTATTTCTGCTTTCAAAAACTTGGGGAAACAATATCTACAACAGCAGCTCCAATATAGCTCTCAGATTTTTATCCCCTGCGTTCATTCTGTCGACCAATTCGGAAGCACGAAACACACAGGCACCCTTTTTCTATGGAATAATTTAGGCATGTCATCGCAGCATCTGAAATCTGTCTACATCATTTGACCCTCGCAAATCTGTACTTGACTTTCACGATGCCCCTGAAATCTTTCCAAACTCCTCTCATTTCCTATCAAGACCGAGCCACACCAGTGCCACCAGTAATTATCCCCCAAACCTAACAATTCATTTTTTGTCCTTCCCATTTCCCTAGTAATTTTATACTTGGATGGATGCCTTTGTGTGTTTGTGGGTTTTGAATTTATAGCTGTAATGGTAGAAACCTGCAGTAACACAGCTCATTATATAAGGATTTGGAAACAACATGGGCCACATCCCAGATCTAAGACCCAGCAGTAAATATAATAAAAGCCTGATATAGGGCTTCCCTGGTGGCGCAGTGGTTAAGAATCTGCCTGCCAATGCAGGGGACACGGGTTCGAGCCCTGGTCTGGGAAGATCCCACATGCCGCGGAGCAACTGGGCCCGTGAGCCACAGCTGCTGAGCCTGCGCGTCTGGAGCCTGTGCTCCGCAACGAGAGAGGCCGCGATAGTGAGAGGCCCGCGCACCGCGATGAAGAGTGGCCCCCACTTGCCGCAACTAGAGAAAGCCCTCGCACAGAAACGAAGACCCAACACAGTCATAAATAAAAAAAAAAAAAAAAAAAAAAAAGACTTACTGCCTGTTAAAAAAAATAAAATAAAAATTGTTAAAAAAAAAAAAGCTCAAGAAAAACCTTGAGTTTAAAAAAAAAAAAAGCCTGATATAACATGTTTAACCTATAAGGAGGGCACTGCTTCTGTCCCTGAACAGCTCATTATAGAGATTCTACTGCCTTGCTATTCCTCCCCGTCCCCATGGCAGCTTGCAGACTGCTTGAGAGTGCTATCGTTGGCTGGATGGTTAGATTAAATGACCTTTGGGGGTCTGTTTTTATCCCCTGAAATTCTATAATTCTAGTGAGTTTCCTTTCCTTGGAAGCATGGCACAAAGTTAGCATTCTACCAAAATGCCTGGCACATACTCTGTCACTGTAGTTAAAAGTACAAAGCAGAAACTAACACACCATTGTAAAGCAATTATACTCCAATAAAGATGTTAAAAAAAAAAAGTATGGACGCTGGAGCCAAGAGTAACCGGCCTCCCATTCCAGCTCTGTGTGCGCCCTTAAAACAAATCACTTCATTTCTCTATGCCTCCATCAGCTAACTCATCTATACAATGATGAATATAATCACACCTATCTCATAGGCATATTGTGAGGATCAAATAGTTAATACATGTAAAGCACTTTAGAATAGTGCCTACGACATACTAAGTGTATAGTCAACTGTCAATTACCAGTCCGTACCGGCGAATATGTGTTCAAAGAATTCTACAATTCCATGAATTCCCAGTAACTTAAAATATACATTAGGCACTCGGGAAATGCTGGAGAGCGATCTTGGGTCTGAATTTTATAGATTTATCCAAATCCTTCTAAATGCCTGTCTCATTAAAATGAAAAGGTTTTAAATTAGAAAGGCAGTTAGTCTTTTTTGAAAACGAACTCTCAGCATATACACCAGGCATATACATACTGAATCCACCAATAAAATCCTATTATAAGACCATGTTTGCATAATTCTTTTATATTATATTAAAAATACACATATCCATTTTTTTTAGAGTAGAATCAAGCATCTACAAAACTGTACCATCTCTTCTTCACAAAATCTTGCTGTAGGTGTGTCAAATGTTCTAATCAGTCCACCAGGTACAGACACTGACTGCAGTTTAAAAGACATAATCGAAGAGCATATTGAATAGTTCCATAAGACATGGGAAGTGAAGCTGACTTTCAACGATGGAATGGCTAAAGCAGTGGGTAAACCTGGCACATTCGCTCTTAAGTCATTTTAAAAGCATTAAAACATATTTCAAAGATTTCAAACATGCAATTATTTTTGCTGCCACTCAAACCATGAAATAAACATTGCTTTAAAAAGATACGTGCTTTTTTAACCCATCAGAACAAACAACTTTGAATAAAAATTGTTTTCCCAGACCATTTTTCATACATTTGCAACTCATCCAGCCAGTTTTAAGTCTGAAATTACAGAAACCATTGGTGAAATGGATCATTGTTACAAAAAATTAAAATGCGTTAAACTCAAGGTGTGGTTATTCTATGAAAAACTCCCCTAAAAATATGTATCGTGCATTTCCTTTGGAATTCCAGTCACTAGCCAAGCTGTACTTTTGTCTACCTAATGGTACGGATTTTTTTTTTAACTTATCTTGTGGATCAGCCTTATTTTATAATCATACCTTCCCTGCATTTATCCAAAGTGATAACTATCTTTTAAATTAACTTAACAAATAAATCTGGAGCACCTACTCTCTGTAAGGTACTTTGTTGGATACTGTACGGGGTTTAAAGCTGGCTGCAACAGTGTTACCCCTGAGGGTTCCCACTCAGGGTGGGCAGAAAGGCAACGCTGACGAATAGACTGAATTCAAGACAGTCTGCTCTGTCCCTGTCACTTTACAAGTTCCAGGCCATGGGTCACCATGAGGAAGGGAGAATCCACACGCTAACCACACTTCTGTCCTAGACCATCCCTGCTTGACCTGTTTGCCGCACGCCCCCAATTTCTTATTCCATGACCTCCTAGTTTAAAATCTGGCTCCCTATACCCACCCTAGGCTTGTGTGTTTGGTGACACACACATTTACAGCCTCTTCGCTCAGGTTTCTCTCCACTCTCAAGTCCCAGATTTTCAAAACTCCAGGTAAGAGACCTGCCAGTTCTGCTTTGTCCCTCGGTATCTATAGAGGATTGGTTCCCAGACCCCCGGAGAATACCAAAATCCAAGGATATTCAAGTCCCTTATGTAAAATGGTGTCGTGTTTGCATATAACCTACACACACCCTCCCGTATACTTTAAATCAGCCCTAGACTACTTATAATACTGAATACAATGTAAATGCTATGTAAATACAGGTATACCTCAGGTACCGTGGGTTCAGTTCCAGACCACCACAATAAAGCAAACACTGCAGTAAAGTGGATCACAAACATTTTTGGTTACCCATTGCATGTAAGTTATATTTACACCATACCGTATATTAAGTGTGCAATAATAGTATTAAGTCTAATATGGGGATATATGTATATGTATAGCTGATTCACTTTGTTATAAAGCAGAAACTAACACACCACTGTAAAGCAATTATACTCCAATAAAGATGTTTATAAATAAATAAATAAATAAATAAATAAATAAAAATACAACGTACATGCCTTAATTTAAAAATACTTTATTGCCAAACAATGCTAACCATCATCTGAGCCTTCAGCGAATCTTAATCTTTCTCTGGTGGAAGGTTTGAAATATTGCAAAAATTACCAAAATGTGACACAGAGACCCAAAGTGAGCAAAGGTTGCTGGAAAAATGGTGCCAATAGATTCTCTTGATACAGGGTTGCCACAAACCTTCAATTTGTAAAAAACACAATATCTTTGAAGCACAATAAAGTGAAATGTAATAAAACAAGGTATGCCTGTAGTTGCCAGTGCATGGCAAATTCAAGTTTTGCTTTTTGGAACTTTCTGGTACTTTTTTTCCTAATATTTTTGACCCACAGTTGGTTGAATCCAGGGAGGCAGAACCCATGGACACGGAGGACCGACTGTACTTAGCCTAGACCCCTCCCCACCTCTTACGTCTCCCTCCACGCAAAACCTGCCTGCCATAAAAGGAAAAATAAAAAAAGACACAAGGCAATAATTTTATTATAAGAATGATAGAAACCAGCCATTACAGTAGGTCATAAGAGTGAGACATGGCTTCTGATTTTGAATCTTCTGATGCTGCTTAGTGATGGTTTTCAAGGATCCCAGTAGGAGGAACTGGAGCAGACGGAGCATGTTTATACTCAAAAAAGATCAGATTTGTATTACCAAAATAGTGTATTTTTACACATGTGATTTTCCACCTTTTTTTGTAGTGTCATCATGGTAACAGAGAACTAGAAGTTTTTGAACGGCTTCTACATGCCAGGCACTTTCCAAGTTCGGTTTTATTATTCCCCTCCATCTTCTGATGGGGAAGATGTTTCATCTAAGGGTGAGATAGTGAATAATACTAGATGCCTCAGGTGCTTCAACTTCAACTCCCATTTCTTAGCACTTTCAGTTTCAGAGTTCAGATTTCAAAGTGAACCAGAATTTGTTTTCATCCCAAACACAATTAACAACTCTTCATCTTCAAATGTAATAGTCATATATAAATTTCAAATCCTTGGCCTCAGACAAAGGCAGCAGATCAAAGAAGGTGGCATATCCATCCATAACTTCTATGGATCAATAGGGGTAGGTGCACAAACTGTCAGCAGTTTTCCTGGACCAGTGTGGCATAAAAAAAGCAGAGGAGATAGAGCTAAAAGAAAAATCATATAGCACCCCATATTTGCAGGAAGCAGTCTGTTGTTGAGGCAGCGCCGGAGAACAAGAATGCAATGTGAGTAGCCCAAAAGTCACTGATCTCTGGTGGCTAGGGAGAGTTCAGGCCAAAAGAATTCACTCAAAAACACAATCTTGTGTCATGAAGAACTTATGTGTCTGTGAAGAACCTGGACATGACATCACTCCCACACAAATCTCTTGCCAGTAGTTGGTCCAGAAAAAACCCTCATCTCATTCAAAAATGAGCATCTCTGCATAGCTACTGCAAGAAAATAAGAGAAGAAAACCAGATAAAATGGAAGACAGATATGTACCCGGAAAAAATGTTTCCATACAGCAGATAAAAATTTGGGCCAAACATATTGCCATACACTTAAAAACAAAGAAAAAGACCAAAATAAAGCTACCATATCTATAAAGCAAGAGATCATATCAAATATACAAGAGCTCAGGGAAGAGGCTGCAAGATGACAGGAAGTGAAATGTGATTTGGCAGAGCCCAGGAAACAAATATTTCACTGGCAGCAACCAGATTCTGCTAAAAACATGGAAAGAAACAAGAATGTCAGAAATGGGAAAAGAAGAAGTAGAAAATTCAAAGAAGTAGAAAAAAAGGAATCAAAAAGAATTAGAAAAAAATAATAGTGAGACAGGACTATTAAAAAGGTCTTAACATATGCAATAACTGGTATCCTGAAGAATAGGTAAAAACATAACAAAACAGGAAAAATGTTAAAGATATACTTCAGAGTAACTTTCCAGAAATATGTCACAAATCTACAGACTGAGAGGGCATGCTGAACCCTAGGAAAAATTGACACAAAACATTCAACACTGAATCACATTTTAGTAAAGTTACTGGAATTCAAAGAAAAAAAAAAAAACTGTTGTGCACTGAGGCAAAAAGTTTGAGTCAGAATGTTACTTTCCACAGCAACGTTTAACGCCAGAAGACATTGGAGCAGTGGTACAAAGTCCTCGGGGATATAAAGTGCATGATTTAAGAACTGTGCACAGTCAAATAGTCATCAAAGAGTAATGAAAATGAACATTTTTGAACTTTGCAAAACTCAGGGAATATACCCCAAACCCTTCCTGAAGAAACTGCTACAAGCCAAACTTTGAAGAGCAAAGAGATAAATGGAATACTGGTCCTAAGTATTGACCTCATTTAACTGTAGGACTAAAACTAAAACTATTTTGGAGATTATGGTCACAGAACAGAATTTAAATGTTATAAACGCTAATGATGTAGAAATAATACAGCAAAGGTCTGGAGGGGAAGAGGACAGATGGTGGGTAGTAATGTCAACGTGATGATTTTCTCGTCTGGTAGAGCAGAGGATTGAAAGATTATTGAAGATGATAAATCATGTAATAGACCTATAAGTACATCTCAAAGTCTAAAGAATATGATATGAAAAATTATGTAATCATCAAGAATCAGGTGACTTTGGGAGAAAGTGGAAAAAACTAATTTTACCATTCCTCATGTCAGGAAGTCAATAGACAGCTGTCTAAAGAAATACAAGTTTAAGTATTTGGGGGGAGGGGCACTGTCATATATTGCTGGTGAGAAAGAGTGTGAAAAGGACATCATAGGACATCTCTAGACCTGTTGTACGGGACCAACAGATAAGGGGCAACTTTGTAGAGTTTAGCTTTAGGGACTGACTGGAAGTGAAAATACAGTTGAGGAGAATGAGTCCTTCCCTACCACAAACCATCTCTCCAGTACCAACTTGTTATATTGTAGTTGACAACTATTATGACCAGTGACCATCCAACATCTTTTGAATACTATGTGCCACTTCTCCACAAAAAGGCCAAAGTTGCTTTCCCAGTTTCCTTTACAGCTAGAACAGGCACGTGACTGAGGCTCCAACCGTCAGACACAACCACACTGGAGTTTGACAACCAAGAGAGCATCTTTGGCCGCTGGGATAAATGAGGGTCTCAGCTTTCAGGGGTGGCAATGGCAGAGGTTCTGGGTTCAAGTGCCCAGAGGTGGTAGGAGTGCGCCTCCACTGGAGCAGTTCTAAAGAATGTCTTGGGTGTTATTCCAAGCTGGCTGTCTCTGTGCCTATCTGGCCTTCCTAGATATTCTGTAAGGTACTCAGTATGCTTTAAAAATACTTGCTTTCTGGGCTTCCATGGTGGCGCAGTGGTTAAGAATCCGCCTGCCAATGCAGGGAACACGGGTTCGAGCCCTGGTCCAGGAAGATCCCACATGCCGCGGAGCGACTAAGCCCGTGTGCCACAACTAGTGAGCCTGCGCTCTAGAGCCCACGAGCCACAACTACTGAGCTCGCATGCCACAACTACTGAAACCCACTCACCTAGAGCCCGTGCTCTTCAACAAGAGAAGCCATCACAGTGAGAAGGTCGCACACCACAACGAAGAGTAGCCCCCGCTCGCAGCAACTAGAGAAAGCCCATGCGCAGCAACAAAGACCCAACACAGCCAAAATAAAATAAATAAATAAAATTAAAAAAAAAAACAAAACTTACTTTCTGCTTAATCTAGGTAGCAGGGAGTTCTGTTATTTACAACTAAGACCCATGCTTGACTATGTATAGTACTGGCAGAACACACATTTGAAAAGCAAAACAAACAAACAGGAGAAACCCAAAACCAAAAAAATTTAAAACACCCATTAATCTTGAAAAGACCAAGGACCTAATGTTTTCATTAGCTCCCAGTCTAGAGATCACGTATACACAGTAACTTCACACTAAGATGCCAAGTATCTGTGATATGTCCCTCTCCTAGAACATTATATCTGTTTTAAGTATAAGTTAAAGAATGGGCTCTGTTAAAATAGGTCTTGGTTTTAAGTGCAGTTATACGAGAAGCATCAAAAGTTAAAGCATTCCGAAGAGGTAAAATCAAATACCGCTGAATCTTACGATCTAGACTTGCTGAAATCCTTTGGAAGATTTCATGGATGGTGATTCTAAACTCATCTAAAATGTTTAATGCTAATCTCCAAAGCTTGCTTTTAAGCCCAAAGTGTGATCAAGTTCACTGCCTACTGGGAAAGGATGAAGGGATAATGTTACTTCCATTGTTCCCTCTCTTGTTCTTGGCTGTGAAAAGCAATAAAACAGACACATTTATCCTGGAGTTTCACGATAAAGAAGGGCTGCTGCTGGTGGACTTCACCACTGAACGGATACAGTTACTTTGGAATCTAGGAGCTGCAGACAGTGGTTCTCAAAGTGGGGTTCCTCAATCAGAGTATCGACATCACCTGGGAATTTCTTGGAAATGAAAATTTTACTGAACTGGAAGCTCTGGGGGTGGCGTCCAGAATTCTGTGTTATAAACTCTCCTGGTATTTTCTTTCCTACGCTGAAGTTTGAGAACCACTTTCTTTGGCAGCACAACTAAACCACTCCAATCAAAGGAGAACTTACTTTTGAGGATGGAATATCAAGATGTACCTTCTCAATTACACATTTCAGAGCATTAAAGGAGTTCTTCCCTAGAACTAGGTTAACTTCACATGTAGCATAAACTCATTTCTTCTTCATTGAGGGGATATAGGACTCTTGCTTACTAAGATCCCACAGGGAAGTTTCTTTTCCCGGGGACTGTTAGACAGCAAGTACCCTTCAATCTTCTCCTCAGGCTAAATAACCTCAGTCCCTTTTACCTTTATTTAAGACTTTTTAAAAACTCACCATCCTTGTCAAGCTAGAGTAAAACATAACCTCATTTGACTGTTCAGTTTAATTGAAACACATTTTGTATCACTGAACCATAGAAATTAATGCCAAAAAACCTAGGTTTCTTATATTCTACCTATGTTTTACTGTATGAGATGTACTTCTTAAAATAAAAAATCAAATTTTAGGTCTGTCCTTTCTACATATTCTGATTCCTCCTCTTCACCCCGTTCCTCTTCCTAAAAAAAGTTTTAGTTCATCGTAAGGTCACTAAGTATTTCATATATATTGGATTAAACATTCCGATCCTCATTTGCCCCATTAAATAAGAACTGACCAGATGGACATTCCTCTCTCTCTCCTGAGCAGGGTTTAGTTAATTAAAAATGATTACTTTTACTATGTATTTTATATATCAGCCAGATGTTACCTGCGGTCATTTCTGGAAAGGATCATTTGGTGGTGGTTATAAAATATATATTTTCCTTCGGGAAGCAAGACTCTTGAGCACGATCAGGAGAACAAATGTAGAAATGGATTTCACCTCACACCTTTTTCCTAGTGCCAAAATGGGCATAACGTTTCATGTCCTTTGAAAGTAGGATCTATTCAAATTCTTTCTTCTTCTAACTCTGCATCCTGGTCCTATTTATGTTGTGTCAAAAAAGGATCAAGTTGATGGAAGAAAAATTAATGTTGGTTTTGTCTGTACTAGAAGTGTAAGCTGACTTTTGATATGTGTGTGACATAGCCACTGTTCTGCTCAATTAGGACGGAGACTCCATTGTGTCACTGTGAGGCTGCCCTTCCAGATAGATATTATAACAGTTCCTGCTTTTGCACAGGTCTCCTTAGAAGCGATAGTTTATGCAAACTAATTTGCCTGTATTTCCCATTAGTGCTGAAACAATCCAGAATGAGGCAAAGATACTGTAATTACAAAATTGTTTTGTGATTACACTAGTCATTTTCTCTCCATTGGTAGACCAACTAGAATTCAAATAAGTGCTCCCTCTTTTTTCTTAAAAACAAAACAAACAAAAATAACTCACAAGGGACTTCCCTGGCAGTGCAGTGGTTAGGAATCCGCCTGCCAATGCAGGGGACATGGGTTCGAGCCCTGGTCTGGGAAGATCCCACATGCCGTGGAGTGACTAAGCCCGTGCGACGTGACTACTGAGCCTGCGCTCTGCAGCCCGTGAGCCACGGCCACCGAGCCCACGTGCCACAACTGCTGAAGCCCACGCGCCTAGGGCCTGAGCTCCGCAACAAGAGAAGCCACCACGATGAGAAGCACACGTGCCGCAACGAAGAATAGCCCTCACTCGCTGCAACTAGAGAAAGCCCATGCACAGCAACAAAGACCCAACACAGCCAAAAATAAATAAAATTTAAAAAAATAATAATAACTCACAAAGCAACATTCAACTCTCTTTAAAAAAGTCAACTCTTGAGATCACCCAAAATTGTGAAAGTCTAACAGATTAAATTAACCACACTATTGGTTAGATTTAGATGGTTGGTCTTCTCCAAGACACCATTTAGAAGATGACTAGAGACAAAAGCTGAGTCTTTTGAAAGTCTGAAATTCACATGACAACAAACATAATATTTGGTATGGCACAGTGTATGAACAAGTAAGACACTTTTCATTCCAAAGCCCTGGCTCTGTCTTGTAAAATATGTCATGGCATGAGGTGGATCTAGGTTCTGGGCTCGGCTCTGACTTTCTGTGTGACCTTGCATAAGTGACATCCCCACTTTGAGTTTCTTTTCTCACGAAAACATAGAACTAGATATTCTCTAAAGTCTCTTTAGACCCCTAAACTATATGATTGGTTGTTTAAAAACATCTTTAAGGCTTAAATATGCCTTATTGAACAACTGCAGTAATTTTTGTGAGAAGGGCTAGGGGTTGCTTTCATTAACTTAGAAGCTTTAAACACAGAATAGGGTGACTCATCTCCTGATTGTATAAAGCATCTGGTCCCTGTGTCCTGAAGTATCCAAATCGGCTTGTAGTAAATCACGGTCACCTCAGAAATGACCTCCTCCTCTTATGTTTTCATAGCAACCAACATTTACTACTGTCTTCCTATTAAAGTCATCTGTGTTACATTTGATTTCAAGAGCCAGGTAAGGGGCAGACATTCCTGATGAAGTGTCCAATAGTCCTTGGAATAAATTGTCCTCCCAAATATATGATGACTTACCTTTGGATCAGGCCATGTTCATCAGCCTCTAATAGGTTTGAGGGGCTCACTGGTCTTAATTTCCTATGTGAATCTATAATTGTCCGCAGAGGTCAATTTCAGTGGCTGCCTCATATAAATTAGAACTGAAGATAATGATGCCTGTTCACTTGATCAACTGAAATGACCAGCTGGGTTTAATGGGAGGAAAACAGAAACCCCTGTGAAATTGGAATAGCTTCAAAGGTGATGGAATGTAATTACTTTTCTGAAAAGTTTCTTCTCCAAAGGTGACTGGCCATTGTGCTGGTGGGCACGTGGACCAGCACGTGATGAAGGTGGAAACGGCATTCAGGGCCACTGACCACATCCAAAGTCCTAAGTCAAAAGTTCGCTTTCTGCTAGGGTGTTAGGGGAAAGCAGAATTTCTTTTCTGCTCTTATTTTTAATCATTTCACTCACAGTTAGAGAGGTGCTTTGAGGGATGTGCCTAATTGACGACTGAGAGGCAAATTCTAATTTAGATTGCTGCAGAAGTGTTTTCTCTTTAGAGCCATGTACCATTTTCTTGGATGTGTTATCATTATCTTTAGGGTAACACAAATTGAACTCTGAGTGAATCTTGATATCACCTGCATCAACCCCTTTATTTTACAGATGAAGAAACCGAGGTCCAGAGATGTGAATAAACTGGACTAATGTCACAAAGCTGGAAAGAGGAAGAGGCTGGGCTAGAATTCAGCAGATGAGAAGATGAAACCAAAACCAACTCCTCAGTCCCGAGTTTTCCACTTATGAGTAGCTGGAGACTTGTTCAGGGAGGAAGAAAAGACGCTCTCCGTGAAAATCACCATTTAAGAAATCTTAAGTTCTATAATGTGGGAGAGGTGCTAGCAAGCCAAAAAGGTGGAGGTGGGCAGTTGAGAGAGACAGAGAGTAAAGGAACCGGTAGCCCACAAAGCAGATGACCATTCCCCATAGCTGACCGGGGGCTCTGTCTACGTGTCTTTGGGTGCCGGGGGACAGTTTTACGTACCTGGGGTGACTGCACAGACTCAGGAGCCAGACTGCCTGCCTCGGCTTGATTCTTGACTCTGCTAATTCTGAGCTCTGTGACCTTTGGCAAGTTGCTTAAGCTCTCTGTGCCTCAGTCCCTCATCTGTATAAAAGGATGATAACATCAGTACTGACTGTTGTGAGGATTAAAAACCTTACTGTACTAACCTTACTGTAACAGAGATTAAACAAGGGTGAAATAAATTGATATATATAAGGAGCTTAGCACATACTAAGTGCTGTTAGTGTCTGCTGTTTCTTCCCTATTCACTCTATCAGAGAAAGTTTCAGAATATAGACATAAGTTGTATTTATTAATAATGTACTGAGGTGCTTTATCTGAGATAAATACCCAAGGACTCTACTAGAAAGTCGTTGATAAAACCTCTTTATATGTTTAATGGATTAACTTTTCAATATGTATTATTACAATTTAAAGGTTTTTTAAAAATAAACAACTATAGGAATTTTTTTAATTAAAAAATTCAATGATATCCATAGTTTCATATAACAATGACAGAAATTTCATTAGCAAAACAATTAGTAAAAGGGCGTATCTGCTGCAAAAATTAAAGATGGATTTTCAGGGCAGGAAATTAGTGCCAAGTAAGTGAGTCCTGAAGTCAGTGGGAGAACAAGAGCAGTTCAGGGGTGCTGCATTTTCTCTTGCTACAGCATGGTTGTTGGGTAAGTCAACATTTTGCTTCCTTAGAATTTAATGTTGTCAAAGCTATCATTAACAATTTACTCAGAAACCTAGTGGCAAGATGGGAATAAAGACACAGACATACTAGAGAATGGACTTGAGGATACGGGGAGGGGGTGGGGTGAGATGTGACAAGGTAAGAGAGTGTCATGGACATATATACACTACCAAATGTAAAATAGAGAGCTAGTGGGAAGCAGCCACATAGCACAGGGAGATCAGCTCGGTGCTTTGTGACCACCTAGAGGGGTGGGATGGGGAGGGTGGGAGGCAGGGAGATGCAAGAGGGAAGAGATATGGGAACATATTGTATGTGTATAACTGATTCACTTTGTTATAAAGCAGAAGCTAACACACCACTGTAAGGCAATTATACTTCAATAAAGATGTTTAAAAAAAAAAAACAACAATTTACTCAGAGTTCTTAAGAGAAAATCTTCACAAAATTAACAGTGGAGATCTTCTAGTAATCAAGACCATTTCAGACATGCCTGAAACGGGGACCATGTGTGTACACACCATGTGTGTACCTGGCTTTTCCCTTTCATTCTTTGAGTTAAATTCAATGGAAATTTTAAGGGAAAAAAGTCAGTTACCTAATTCCCTCATTTTTTTAATGAAATAATTTTAGCAATCACGCAGAAAAAATAGTAAAGGACTTTTCTGGAATTCGTCGCTGATTTAAGACATGGGAAGATCATGATAAGCTGCATATCTTCCAGTCACGTGATGGTAAATCTGTGGGGAAAGCAGAGTTTAATTAGTCATTAATTATTATATTACTATACATATCAATTAATAATTACAGCATTACATAATAATTTTAGTTAACATTTCATTATAAAGCCCCACTGTTATGCGCTCAGCAGAATCTCCATCCAACCAACCTATTGAGGTGGAGGTTTGCTTGCAAAGAGGCAGAGGCTGTGTACAATGAGGTCATCAGAGGACTTTTCACCTCCAGTTCTCACAGCCCAATAAGTGCCTTTTTACTTCTTTCTCAGAAATACTTGTCAGTTTGTTCCAAGGACAAGGGGGTGCTCCTCACCTGCCTCTCGATGTCCGCGAGCAGAGTGCTGGCACCTATTCGAAAGAGTTCTGGCTTCAGCCACTCATCCCCTAGCTCCTCCTTTATGAGAGAGAGCCAGGCAAGGGAGTCCTTCGCGCTGCGGATGCCTCCTGCCGGCTTAAAGCCTATCTAAAAGGGGAGGCGGGAAAGAGAGCAATGCTTAGCATTGTTATTGGGTTGCTTTAAAAACTGGTCCTGTGTTAATACGGGGTCTCCATCCTCTCTTTTCTAAAGCCTAGTTCGCGTGTGTCCCCCCCTCCCCCCCCCCCCCCCCCCCGCAAAAGACCTTAGAGCACTGACTCATGCCCATTTACACTACAAAACGACTTTTCCAAGATTAATGGGAAGAATGTCACTGCCTCTGAGACACTAATGAGAGTTAATAACCCTCATTAACATTTCACTTACTGGAAAGTCATAAACCTCAACCATCTAGACTATAGCTGTGAACCTGGGATAAACAAGAGAGGTGTCAATAAACAGGAAAACATATCACAAAAGCCCATTCATTCTCTGTTTCTAACAGGAGGCCAGAAGAAATGTACACCTTTCAGCCCTCCATCCTGAGCTGCAAAAGAGACATATGTGGATTTAAAACAAGAGGAGAGACTCAGTGAGGCCACACTAAACAAACTAGCAGCAACCAGCAAGGAGAGGTGACAGTTACTTTAATCAACTTAACTGCAGGGACTCTTTTTCTAAGTTGTAAGTAGACCAAGTTACATAAAGCAGCCAAACAGTTAAAAAAGTACAGGTGAAAAAGACGGTGTAGGGGACCTTCACACTTCAGTAGTCTCTGAAGGTGACCACAAAACAGCACAATTCGGCCAATATCTGATGTTTACAAATGATGTCCCTGGGTCCATTCGAAAATGATAAACTTGTCCTATATACAGTAAAACCTGCTTATTTGGATATACTTGTCTCAAGAACTTGACTATCCGGTACAGTAAACACCCAAAGCCCAAGAACTAAAGCTCACGCCTTCGACCACTCAGAGTTTGGCTGCTCCGACAGGTGGCACCAGCAGGGGGTGATTGCTAACAGAATGCCAGAGAAGGGACACAATAAATGAACGGTCCCATTATCAACCTGTAAAAAATGATTAAACAGAAACCTTGATTAAATGGGGTCGGGAGACCAGAAGCAGGGGCTCTTACTCCTGGATAACAGAGCCTGACAGGAAAAAGAAAGACTCCTTTTCTGCAAAGGACTCAGCCAATGAAGAGCCCCGGACTCCTTGCTTAGTATCCGCTGTCTTCCCTTTCCTCTCTATAAAGCACACTTCTTTCCTTGCCCTGCAGGGACTTGCATGTGGCTCGCCATGGTGGCTGATCCCAAATAAGCCCATCTTTGGCGGAGAAATAGCTAGCGGTCTACTTGCTTTAGGTCAGCAAACCCAACCCAGAAACTCCTAGTTAACCTGGACTCCACCACGTCCCTCACATCACATCCAGTGACCCACCAAGTCAAGTCCCACCGATCCCACCCTCTGAACTCGTCTATCTCCACATGTACTTTCCTCTCTACTCTCCCTTCCACTGTTTTAGTTTAGACCCTCGTCAGCCCTCACTGGAACATCGGGAGAAGCCTCCCAACTGGTTTCCCTGCCTCGGTCACACGTCACACAGCTAAGCAACAGTCGTGCAGAGATTCTAACCATATCTGCCTATCGCTCTGGAGCCCAAGTGACCCTGTAAGAGTGAGGTGGGGGGGAGTGGGGGGAGATAGGTGGAGTCAGGTTATTTATTGAGATGAGGCAAAAAAAAAAAATCAATTTTAGCGCATATTAGCATACATGTTAATCACAGGAGCATTTTCTGTTAATTAGGCAGTGCTGCATATAGATTTTTCTATACAATTCAGTTGTGTCAGCAAGTCTATTTGGCAAGGTTTCGAAAGACAGTTTCTAGCGTTAAGTTTATCCTTTTTTTTTTTTAAGGGAGAGAATATGGAAAACATAAATCTGCAGTGAAATCAGCTATGAAATATCAAGCCTCTGCCTCTCAGGAGTGACACTAATCATGGTCTGGAAGGCGGCCTGTCACATTTTAAAACACCCCTTAAATCAATGACGTGGAAGCTTCATAGTCTAAGGGCTGCCCGGGCAGCTTGTCAACAATCCAAAAAAATGCCCCTGATTTGCAGATACACACACAGGTCCTATGTAAAATCAAATGTGATCAAGATGAATATGAATTGACTTGTACCTGCTTCTCAATAAAACCAGGATGAACTTTATTTATTAGCTGAGGAAAGGGGGGATACAATTAAAAAGAAAGTAATGAAAGACAGCAAAATGCTCCTCCCTCACTACCCTGACCTAGAACACTGAACACTTGAAACTTTTATTGAAATTCTTGTGTAAGGGCTCTTTTGAGAAGGGACATGTTCACTTTTGTATCCCTAGCACTTAACATAGGTTAACATAGCACATAGGTAACAACTCAATGAATGTTTACTGAAAACAAAACAGGACTGGGTCCCCACTGGAGAATTTTAGCCCCAACTATGGAGCTTATGAAACGTAGAGATGCCTGAAGACTGATCCAGGACTGCCGGGGTGAGGGCCCAGGCATCTGGAAGTATAAAAAGCTTCACATCTATTGTGATGTTCTTTGGCTGAGAATAAGAACCACTGATCTAGTGAGTGGTGGTGGTCTCATTTGGGGGGGCCCAAAGCTGGAGTTCTCATTTTTACAGCTTTTCTTATTTTTTATTTTTATTTTTTTTAATTAGGACCATTGCAGAAAGGCTACCAAGAGGAGGTTACTCAGTTGGGTTAACTTTCATATGTAGGTCACCGTGTAGATATTTATCCTATTTGTACTCTTCTAAGATATGAAGGTATTCTGAAGGAGCAAATGCTGCAAGGAGTTCATTTCCTCTCAAACCCAGGTACCTTCTAAAAAAGGTCTCCGATTCCAGAATAAACTGAAATACAGTCACATATAAAGTCATCACATCCAGCTGGCAAAGGATTAAAGTTCTTTTTTGGGTTTCTATTCAGCAGAAGTCAAGAGATTGGTTTTAAAAGATGCCTTTCAGGAAGGGAAAGTCTCATTTAAAAATAAAAATTACCTTTCTCGCCAATGATGTTAAAAAAAAATCCTTTGAGATAATTTGCAGCTAAACAAGCAACTTGAAGTGAAAAGGAAAATCCAAACTCATTTTAAAAAAAAACACCTCATACGCATTTTTCCTTTTAAATTCATATGTTTCAAAAAATATGTATTATTTTTCAAAAAGCTGACAAAAGCGAGCATATACCCTCCTCAGCTTAACAGTCTTCCAAAGAGCACCTCCAGCTGCCATAAAACGCAAAAATGGATATTTAATTCAAGAGCTATATAACGTCTAGCTACCTTTTCCCTGCTGTTTCACAGCATTTCATTATTTTGTTTAATAAGTTCATCTCCTCGAGAATTTTCTCTTCACCTCATATTATTAAAAGTAATAAGTTTTTCTGGACCGGGGGTTTCCCAACAGAAAAACCAATTTATGTGTGTCCTTCAATAATGACAGGAAAAGATTATTTCCCATTATATTGCATACTTTTCATATCACCACCACAGCTTATCATTCAATAAATGTTACTCTGCAATTCTTTCCATTCCTCAAGGAAGTTTAATTTCTGCATTAACCTGTTTTCTCTGGCCAACGCCTTACCAGAAAGCTTCTGTGCTGCAGCAGAATTAGTTCGTTAAGGAACCCATTTAGGAATCTCTCATCAGTGATAAAATTGTCTTCGGTTAATAAAAGGACATAAAGTGAGTTTACACCTTGATCACACATCCTAACGCCCACACTCATACTCACTTTCTGTGAATCGCAGTTTCCCCCCGAATGTATTCTTTTGTAGTGAAAGGTAAATTAAACGTTTATCTTAATACAGGTAACACACTCACACCATCTGCCTATAAAGACAGTTATCGTGGCTGTGATGAGTATTGTAAATAACATTATCTTTACTCCAAAGAAAGATTTGCTGGCAATAATATACCTTGTTTCCAGTTTTCCAGAAGAAATCCCTAATGGCCCGTAGCATGACTATAGCTACTGGGAAGGTGGCATTTACTGTTTCTTTTCCAGTAGAGGTCTTAATAAAATCTGATCCTAAAACAAAAGGAAGAAAAAACTCCATGTTAATTCAAAAACTTATTTTTTACACTTTTGAGTCGGTGGAAGAAACGAGTTGTGTAAATTCTTTTTCCTGAGGAATACGACTTTATTTTTTCATCAATTATTTGAAAAACTAAAACCAAATCTCTAAGATCATTCTGTCCACATTTTTTTTTCCCCTGACCACATGATGGATTAAATCAGGCACAAATGGATTCTCACTGATCCCTGGAGCTCTTGCCTCTATATTTCCATATCAGCAATTAAAATCAAGTTGGTTTATTTAATGCAAAACTGAGAGGAACAGAAACAATTTCATGCCCTGTGCTTAGCATCATATATCATAACATTTTACGACAAAACTGGAGGGCCTACTCATATTCTTACGTGTGATAGAAAGTACACAGTATAGCTGTGACAGCACGAGGAGAATCACCATTAGCTGATTCCTACTGCATTGTTAGCTAACGAAAGCTCTGTCTTCCAACCAGATTGTGATCTTCATGAAAGACACCATGCCTTTTCAACTTGCAAATATTTTAAACACTTTCTGTCTCTCAAATGTATCTTAAACCTATTGATGTAGGTTTCTGCTGAAGAGAAACCCAAAACAAAATAGCACAAGGAGACAAAGAGAGGATGATAATAGTTAAGAGTCACTGAGTGCTGTGCACTATGCACTATTCTAGGTGCTTTGTAAGTACGGACTCAATCGATCCTCACAATAACTGTATAAGTACTAATATGATGCCCATTTTTAAAGAGGAAATTAAGGCACAGAAATGTAAGGTAACTTGCTTGAGGTCACACAGTAAGGGCAGGGGGTAGGTAGAATTCTAACCAAAGCAATATAGCTTAACCCATGTGCTATAGAGTCTCTAAGAAACTTACTGAGGGTCACACAGTCAGACAGCCAAACACAGACTCCATCCTTCAGGTGGTGAACCATCCTCGCAATGCTCCGTGCAGACCACAGATCAGCAGCACAGGCACTACCAGGGAACGTGTTTAACACGTAGACTCTCGGACTTCCCTGGTGGCACAGTGGTTAAGAATCCACCTGCCAAAGCAGGGGACACGGGTTCGAGCCCTGGTCCAGGAAGATCCCACATGCCGCGGAGCAACTAAGCCCGTGCGCCACAACTACTGAGCCCACGTGCCACAACTACTGAAGCCCGCGTGCCTAGAGCCCATGCTCGGCAACGAGAAGGCACCGCTATGAGAAGCCCGCACATCGCATGGACAAGTAGCCCTCGCTCGCCGCAACTAGAGAAAGCCCACACACAGCAACAAAGACCCATCGCAGCCAAAAATAAATAAGTAAATTAAATAAATTTTTAAAAAAAAGGTTTGTTTAAAAAATAAAAAAAATAAAACGTAGACTCTCAGGCCCTACACCAGACCAACTGAATCATAATCTGAATAGAAACAAGGTTCCTAGGTGATTCCTGGGCCAGTTCATGGCCCTCGCCCACAGAATCTGTGGAACTCTATGTAAGGCTAATCTCTGAGATTCTCCCAGGTCTGTCAAAGAAATGGTCAAAAGAAGTGGAGACAAGAAGTGGCCAAAACTTTCCCCTCTGGTTTCAACTGCAAAAGACACGCCCAGGACTACCCTGTGGATAGAAAGGTTCAAATCAACACGCCTTCAGCAAGCACACTGTGCGAAAGGCACAGTGGGAAATATAAACACAAATCATTCAAGTCCTTTCCCTCAAAAGCATACATGCTATGAGCAGGTGTAGAGGAAACATAAATCCTGGGTAATCACTTGATAAGCCAGAAGTCAGGAGATCTGGTTTCCAGCTCTGCCAGATACTGTATTTACCTTGCAAATTCCATCGCCTAACCTTTCTCATTTATAAAACATGTCTGGAAATTCTTACTTGCTTCATAGTGTTATACAAAGAATCAAAAGAGACAATCTCTGTGAAAAGACTGTGAAAACTGTCAAGTGTTATACAAACAGAAATGGAGCAAAGACCTAGGTAGGGTTGCCCTCTGTGTAAGAACCACAGGAATTCTGATCTATCCAAGCAGGTCATCAGAAGCCTTCTTTCCTTTGGGTCTGTAGGTCCATTTGGGGAAATGGAGATGTGCTTGTCATGCCTGCATTCATTCAAGAAGTATTTACTGAGTGCTTACTATGTGCTGGATTCTGTTCTACATGCTGGGAACAGATCATGACACAAAACAAAGTTCTTGCCCTTGTGACTAGATTCTCTAGAAGAAAAAGACAACAAACAAAGAGCTATATAACAAAGGCCAGGTGGAGTGAAGTGTGATGAAGAAAAATAATGCAACATAATGAGAAAGAGAGTGACGGATTTGGGGAGAGGTAGCTGTATTTAAATAGTCATCATAAAGGCATCTCTGATGAGTAAAATTCAGAGACTGATGAAGGGAATCTGTGAAAAGAGTACCACAAGCAGGGAAACAGCAAGTGCAAAGGCCCTGAAGTAGGCATGTGCTACGTTGATGAATGAGTGACTAAATGGGACTCCACAACCAATGCCTGGCCCCTACAACATCAGAAATAACAAGCAAAGGGAAGAAACGAAAGCCCGCAAATAGCCTGTAAGAGGTGAGAGGAACATTACTAAAAAATTCACACTGAAACCATGATGTGTTTTCCTAATAGGTGACACTGTCTTCCGATCCAGCAGAAGGCTTTGGGGTACAACACTGGATCTATCTGAATTCTTCTAACCATCTCAGAAGAGAAGATTATTAAGACAGAAGACCAAGGCCATATTTAGAGGCCTAAAAAAAAGGTACGGTCACTTAAAAATCACACCATCTAAAGTTAACCAAAAGAGCCAAACTCCCTTACGGAGGAGACTGTCTTCCTAATACACCTAGAAGAAAACACCTACTGTGGTGGCAACAGCAGCCCAGGAGCTGTAATTGTGGCCTACACATTGTCTGTGCCCCTTTCTTGACTGTATTGTTTGAAGACAGGTGCTATACCTTTCTTGTGCACTTCTGTATCCCCAGAGCGTGACACACATGAGAAGCTTAATAAATTTTGGATGGGTGGATGGGTGGGTGGCCACAGTTACCAAGAAAAAGCAAATTATAATATTTTCCATGTTTAACTGACTAATGGGGAAAGGAAGACAGTATGGGGTTTCATTCCAGTCCCAGTAACAAAATTGGGCAGGTGGCTTAGAAAAAAATATTTTATTTATTTAAGTTCAGAACAGATTTAGATCTACAGCAACATTACCAGGACATTACAGAGAGTTCCCATATACCCCACACTCAGTTTCCCCTATTATTAGCAACTTATATCAGTATGGTACATTTGTTATAATTAATGAACCAATATTGATGTATTATTAGAACCAAAATAATACTTTATTTAGATAAATAACACTTTATTTAGATTTACTTAGTTTTACTCAGAATCCAATTTCATCCAGGATACTATAATACATTTGTCATGTCCCCATAGGTTCCTCCTGTCTGTGACAGCTTCTTAGACTTTCCTTATTTTGATGACCTTGACAATTTTAAGGAGTACTTGTCAGGTATTTCATAAAATTTCTGTCAACTGGTATTGTCTGACATTTTTCTCATGATTACACTGGGGTTACATGTTTTTTGGGGATGAAAACCACAGAGGTAATGTGCCATTTTCATCACTTCACATCAAGGGTACATATTAACGGTATCACTTCCCACTGTTGAAGCTGACCTTGAACACTGGTGGAGGTGGTATTTGCTAGGTTTCTCCAGTGAAAAGTCACTCCTTTCTTCCTATTTTCCATACTGTACTCTTTGGAAAGAAGTCCTTATGTGTATCCCACGCTTTAGGAATGGGAGCTGCAAGCCACTTCCTTCAGGGTGGAGCAGCTACATACATTCTCTGGATGTTTTTGCATGGGAGACTTGTCTCTTCTCCATTTATTCATTTATTTATATGAGTATAGACTCAAAGATATTTATTCTTTATTTGGGTTTATAATCCAATATTACTTAATTTATTTTGTTGCTCAAATGGCTCTAGGTTTGGCCATTGGGAGTTCTTTCAGTTGCTTCCTGTTTTCCTTTGACACACCACCATCATGTGGATTTTTTTGTTTTTTTAAGCACTTACTTTCTGGTACTACCAGATGCTCCAGGCTCGTCTTATATGTTTTCCACCCCAGTCCAAGAATAAGGCATTTCTCCAAAGAGCCCTGGTTCCTTTTATTGGAAAATAGTGTTAGAAACCAAGATCTTGGTGGTAGGTGTACTCATTGCTATTGTAGGGATCTTGCTTTTAGGCCTTCTCAGCTGACTGAGCAAGGAAAAATGTGTGTGTATATTCTAACCCATTTATATATACGTATATATTTACAATTCCATATTTAACTATCTACGTCTATATTAAACTAAAGACGAGTTATACTGATGTCTCCAACTCTGACCCATTACAAGGATTGTTCTAGCCCTCTCCCCTTGCTTATCTGTAAACTCCCACCCCAACAGTGAGAACCTTGCACCCACCATCCATGATCCATTTATTTAATTGTGCACATCCAGTATGCATATATCGTGTTCTCTGAATTGTTAACCACACCATTATGGAAAACCACTGCATCAACAGTCGTTGGACTGTCTAGTGCTAACATGCAGTTTCATTGGCCTCTAAGCTTTATAGACTAAATTCATTTATAAAGATATGTAGCTCAGCACCTTTTCTCCCACCTCCTTCAGTGAGGCTGTTTTGTACATTTGTAATACAGTTTGATTCTTTGGCCACAGTGTGCATTCCATACTGGAATCCCCTGACCCCCTAAATGGCTGTGTTCATTTGCATACATTAAGGTTCACTCGTAGTGAATCTTCTAGTGGTTTTGAAAAATGTATAGTGTTATATATCCATCTTTACAGTACCATACAGAATACTTCCACCACTCTAAAAAAATCCCCTATGCTTCACATTTTCATTTCCCCCTTACTCCAGCAATCACTGAACTTTTTACTAACTCAACAGTTTTGCCTTTTCCAGAATGTTATGTAATTGGAATCAAGCAGCCTTTCAGACTGTCTTCTTTCACTTAGCAACATGCACTTAACATTCACTTCTGTCTTTTCCTGGCTCATTTCTTTTTATTGATAAATAGTATTCCATTGCATAACTGTTCCACCATTTGTTAATCCATTCACCTATTAAAGGATATTTTGGTTGCTTCAGTTTTTGGCAAATATGAATAAAGTTGCTATAAATATTCATATGCAGGTTTTCGTGTGGGCATAAATTTTCAAATCAGTTGGGTAAATAACTAGAGGGGCAATTGCTAGATTTTACAGTAAGAACATATTAAGCTTTGAAAAAAGCTACCAAATTATCTTCCAATGTAGCTACACCATTTTGCATTCCCAACAGTAACGAATGAGAGTTCCTGTTGCTCTACATCTTCAGTAGCATTTGGTGGCGTCAATTTTTGAACTTTAGGCAATCTAACAGGTATGCAAATAGGTCAAGTACAGATTATATTTTGTCAGATTAGATTATACCTAAGTATGTCAATTATGAATTACTATTGTAAATGGTTGTTTTCCTAAATTTCAAATTCTGTTTGTCCATTACAGTAAATAGGAAAGAAACAGACTTTTGTATATTAATCTTGTATCATGAAATCTTGGTAAACTCACTTAGTAGATTCAGGAGTTTGTTGTTTTGGAGAGATTTTCTCCATAGACAGGGAGGTCATCTACAGAGAAAAACAGTTTTATATCTTTCTTTCTGTATTAATATCCTGTTGCTGTTGTAACAAATTATAACAAACTTGGTAGCTTAGAGAAAAAGAAATTTATTCTCTCACCGTTCTGGAGGCCAGAAGTCCCAAATCAAGGTGTGAGCATGGCTGCCCTCCCTGTGGAGGCTCTCAGGAGAACATGTTCCTTGTCTCTGTAACTTCTTATGGCTGCCAGCATTCCTTGGCTGCATCACTCTAATCTCTGTCTCCACCTGCACATTGCCTTCCCTTCTGTGTGTGAGCTTAATATTCCTTTGCCTTTCTCTTATAAGGACGTATGTGATGGCATTTTGAGTCTACTCGGATAAGCCAGAATAATAACTTCATTTCAAAATCCTTAATTTAAACACATCTGCAAAGGCTCTTTTTTTCCCCCCCAAAAAAGGTAATATTCACAGGTTCTAGCGATTAGGATGTAAACCTATCTTTGGGAGCCATTATCAGTCTACCACACTTCCCAATCTTTATACATTGTATTTCCTTTTCTTGTCTTATTGCACCAGCTAGGACTTCCAGTAAAATGTTGAGTAGGAGTGGTGAGAAAGAACATCCTTCCCTGTTCTTAGAGGGGTCTTAAGGGAAAAGCATCCAGTTCCCCAGCATATTAACTAAAGTTTGTTTGTAGATATGTTTTATCAAGCTGAGGCAGTTCCCTCTATTCCTAGTTTGCTGAGAGATTTTATTATGAATAGGTGTTGGAATCTGTCAAATGCCAAAATTGTACCAATTGGTATTGGCATACATTTTTTTTTTTTTAGCTTGATATGGTGGATTACATTACATTGAACCAGCCTTGCATATCTGGAGTAAATCCCAGTTGGCTGTGGTATATTATTCTTTTTATAAACTGGGCTCATTTTACTACTATGTTATTGAGGATTTTCACATCTATGTTCATGAGTGACAATTATCTATAGTTTCTCTTTCTTGTAATGTCTTTATCTAGTTTTAGTACTAGGGTAATGATGGTCTCACAGAGTGAGTGCTCTCTCTTCTATTTTCTGGAAGAGACTGTGGAGAATTGGTATTATTTTCTTCCTTAAATGTTTGGTAGAATTCATCAGTTAAACCATCTAGAGCTAGTACTTTCCTTTTTGGAAGGTTTTAATTATTTTTCTTTAGTAATTTATTAAAGTATTAAATATCATTATATTATTAAATAAATAAGCAAACTCATTATTTTATAACACTCTATAATTAAAACATTTTATAAAATAAATAAAATTAAAATAACATCATTAATAGGCATAGGCCTATTCAGACTATTTCTCTCTGTGGGAGTTTTGGTTGTTCATATCTTTCAGGAAATTGATCCCTATAACCTACATTTTCAAACTGTGGGCAAAGAGTTGTTCATAGTATTCCTTTATTATTCTTTTAATGATCATAGGAACAGTTATGATCTCTCATTTCTGATATTAGTATTCTCTCTTTGATTCTTGGTTATTCTGACTAGAGGTTTATCAATTTGATTGATCTTTTCAAAGAACCAGCTTTTAGGGTTTTAAGATTTTCTCTATTGTTTTTGTTTTCAATTTCATTTCATTTCTGCTCTAATTTTTATTTCTGCTGTTCTGCTTGCCTTAGACATAAATTATGGTCCTTTCTCTATGTCCTAAGGTAGAAGCTGAGATTATTGATTTTTGATCATTCTTTTCTAATATATGCATCTAATGTTATAAATTTCCTTCTAAGCTTTGCTTTTGCACCATTGCACAAATTTTGATGAGTTATATTTTAATTTTCATTTAATTCAAAAGAAATTTTTAACATTTTTCTTGAGAATGTCTTGAACTATGCATTATTTAGAAGTATGTTGTTTAATTTCCAACTATTTGGGAGATTTTCAGCTGTCTTTCTGTTATTGATTCCTAGTTTAGTTCCACTGTAGTCCAAGAACATACTTTGTATGGTGTCTATTCTTTTAAACATTAAAGTGTGTTTTAAGAGCCAGGATGTGTCCTTTCTTGGTGAATGTTCCATGTGAACTTAAAAATATGTATTCTGCTGCTGTTGGATGGAGTTCTCTATAAACATCAATTTGATTATGTTGATTAATAAGGCTACTCAGGTCAACTACATCCTAGCTGATACTTCTGCTTTCCTGAGCTATCAACTACTGAAAGAAGGGTCTTGAAGTCCAGCTATAATAGCAGATTTGTCTATTTCTCTTTTCAGTTCTACCAGATTTTGCCTCATATTTTTGATGCTCTGTTGTTAGGTGCATACATGTTTAGGATTGTTTAGGATGTCTTCTTGGAGAAATGACCCCTTTATTATTATGCAATGTCCTTCTTTACCCCTGAAAATGTTCTTTTTTCTGAAGTCTGCTTTGTCTGAAATTAATACCCTTACTTCTGCTTTCCTCTGATGTTAGCAGGGTATATCTTTCTCCATCCCTTTACTTTGAACCTTCAAAGTCTTTATATTTAAAGTGGCTTTCTTACAGACAACATATAATAGGGTCTTATTTTTTGTAATTAATTATACCTTTTTCTATTTGTTGTATTTTTTATTAATTGTTACACCTTTTTCTACCTTCTCTGGTTTTAACTGAGCATTTTATATGATTCCATTTTATCTCCTCTCAGCATATCAATTACACTTCTTTTGTATATTTTTTTAGTGGCTGCCCTAGAGCTTTCAATATACATTTTTAACTAATCTACCTTCAAATAACACTATATTGCTACACAAGTACTGCAGTTACCTTTCAACCAAGTATTCCTAATTTCTCCCTCCTATCCCCATAACACTTCTGTAATTCATCTTCACTTATCCATATGGTATAATCTTTAAACAGTTATCTTTTAGATCAACTGAGAAAGAAACATAATTTCTTTTTGTTCTTCACTTATCCTTTCTCTGATGGCCTTCCTTTTTAATGTAAATCAGAGTTTCTGACCTATATAATTCTCCTCCTTCCAGAAGAACATTTTAACATTTCTTATAGGGCAGATCTGCTGGCAATGACTTCCCTCAGTTTTTAATATGTCTAAGTCCTTCACTTTTGAAGGGTAATTTCACTGAATATAGATTTTTAGGTTGGTGGGGTTTTTTTTCCTTTGATACTTTAATTATTTCACTCTACTTGCTTCTTGCCGACACAGTTTCCAATGAGAAGTCCACTGGAATTGTTTCCTTTTCCTTTTCTCTGGCTTTTTTCTGAAATTTTCTATTTGTCTTTGGTTTTCTTCAGTTTGAATATTATATATCTAGATGTAGTGTTTTTTGTTTCTTTGTCTGTTTGTTTTTGATATTTATTCTGCTAAGTGTTTGAGCTTCCTGGATCTGCAGTTTGGTATCTGTCATTAATTTTGGAAAATTCTTGGCTATTATTACTTCAAATATGCTGTCTATTCAATTTTCTCTTTCTTCAAGTATTTCAGTTACATGTGCCACACCTTTTGAAATTGTTCCAGTTTTTGAAAGTTCTGGTTTTTTTCATCCATTCTTCTCTTCACGTTTCAATTTAGCAGATTTCTTTTGACCTATCTTCATAGTCACTGATTCTTTCCACAGCCCTATCAGTCTACTGATAAGGCATTCTTCATTTCTGTTTCAGTGTTTTTGATTTCTAGCATTTCCTTTTGAGTTTTTCTTAGGGTTTCCATCTCTCTGTTTATATTACGTATCATTCCTTCATGTTGTCTACTTTTCCCATTAAAATCATTAACATATTAGTCATAGTTACTTTAAATTTCTTTCTGATAATTCTAACATATCTGACTGGTTCTGATGTTTGTTTGTCTCTACAGATTGTGTTTTTTCTTGCCTTTTAGCATCTCTTGTAATTTTCTCTTTTTTTAATATTTTTTTAAATTTTTATTTATTATTTTTGGCTGCACTGGGTCTTCGCTGCTGCGTGCAGGCTTTCTCTAGTTGCGGTGAGCAGGGGCTACTCTTTGTTGCAGTGCACTGGCTTCTCATTGCGGTGGCTTCTCTTGTTGCAGAGCACGGGCTCTAGGCACGCGGGCTTCAGTGGTTGTGGCACACGGGCTCAGTAGTTGTGGCCCGTTGGCTCTAGAATGCAGGCTCAGTAGTTGTGGTGCACGGGCTTAGTTGCTCCACAGCATGTGGGACCCTCCTGGACCAGGGCTCGAACCAGTGTCCCCTGCATTGGCAGGCGGATTCTTAACCACTGTGCCACTGGGGCAGTCCCTCTCTTGTAATTTTCTGTTGAATGCCAGTCGTGACATCAGGTGATAAGAATTGAGATAGATGGGACTTCAGTGTGAGATTTTATGTTAATCTGGCTAAGAGTTGGGCTGTGTTTAGTATCTGTTGTAGCCACAGGTATTGGAGACTTCACGTCCTATAACATCCTGGTTTTTGTCTCTCATGTTTACTTCAGGCTTCCTAAGTCTTCCTACTTAGAGACAGTCTATGTCTTTTAGCTCTGTCAGTCATAATCCACTGGATTACTGGAGCCCTATTGCTGTGATGATAGTGTATGGGAGAGAGGAAGTATTTTATAATCTTATTAAATTTCAGTCTTTAAGTGGGCCTTTGTCCTTGGGCTGTAACCTTCATGAGTGTGTCTTGGCTCTTCGCCCCTACTTTGGTGAGGTAGGAAGACTAGAGTGAAATGCCCTCCCAGGTAGGGTAAGGTTCTAATAAAGTCTTTTGCCCTGAAAAGTGGACCTTTGACAGGGAGAATGCTCTGGGCGTATTTCATAATGATTATCTTCCCCTTCCCCTGCCACAGCCAAGAGAGGATCTTTCTTGGCTCTTCACTGTGAGAACCTGGGGTTCCTGGAGGGAAAAGCCACAAAAGTGTGGGGGCCACATGCAGCCTCCAGCACTTTGTCAAAATTACCGCTTAAGTGTTCCTACCAGTTTATGGCTCTAGCGGGTAAGCAGATCTCAGCTGTGACTCTCAGGATCTTCCTGTCTCTACAGATTTCAAGGTGGCAGTTTGCCCTGTGACTTAAATTCCTTAATGGGTCTGAGAAAAGTCACTGATTTTCAGTTTACTTGGCTTTTTCTTGCTCCAAGGACAGTTATGACAGTTTCCAAGCTCTTCACATGTCAAAGCTGACACCAGAAGTCCTTAAATTTTAATGCAAGACTTTACTGTCCGGAAATCACATATGGATAAACATACAAATTATATACAGTATTTACAGTGTTTTGGACAGATGCCAGGTAAGTACTATAGTCAACAAGAAATGGAAAGGTTCAGATTCACTTTAGCGAAAACAAGGGAAGGTTTCATGGAACGGGGAATTTGGGAGAGACCTTGAAGGAGAGATAAAATGTGAAGATGAGAGGGCAGATGGAAGAAAACCACCCTTAGAAGAAACACCAAAAGCGCAGAAGGTGCAAGACGCATCCCAACAATAATAAACGGATGCATCTAAGGAATCTCTGGGAGGGACAGAGAGCAGAGACAGGGAGTGGTGATATTTGGGGCGCGTGTGTCAATGCGTGTTTTAAAAACTGACTGTAAAAATCCCTTGATCACCTGAGATCAGTGTTTAAGATACTAAATTGGGTGTCTGTGCTGGAGAGGTTGAGGAAGGACAATTGAGAATCAGAGACCACATAAGAGATTCAAACAGCAGGGAGGCAGGCACCCCTGGCCATTTCTTTAAATCCAGGAATAAGGCCGAGCTTTAATTACACAAAATACTTTAGAAAGTACACTCGTATTTTACAACTGTCAAAAGAACAATGGATTTTCCAGTGGGACTAGGTAGGCACACACTTTGTTTTACTTATTTTAATATTGCTTCCCTTGCCTCCTCTGCTAAAACAAAATTACCTTAGAGAAATAAATGCTAGATTTCGAATTACCAACACCACAGAGCACCAGAGATTCTCCTCAGAGCTCATGTAAATCCAACATTAACCAAGCTCACCTCTGCTCAGCTTGGGGAAAAAAACCTTATGAGAAAATATCTCACAATTAAAATAGCTGTCCATATAAATGTTCTTTCATCAGTGCCCATAATTTCAATGAAATAACTAGACTAGGAGATGAAAGGCCTGAAGAGTCAAAAGTAACACATTAAATAGACTAGTATTCAAATGTGATTGGCTGAAATTAAAATTAATAATAAATTTATAGTATGATATTGTATTGTATTTTTTTATTTTCCTAATTTGAAATCTCTAGCACAAGACTTTTTTCGTGGTCTAAAGCAACTCAAAGCTTTTCTAAGGCCTATAATTGCAAGTCTCCCTGGTACAGTTTCATTAAAAACTTTCATTAAGCAACAGCTGCCCTTGTATACGGTCTTCTAATCAATTCGGTCAAACAGAATGACTTCTAATCAGCTGTTGATAAAAATAGAAGATGAAATTCTAATTCTAATAGATTAACCACAAACTCAAGACAGTCTTCAAAATCCATCTAGCTCTATTCTCCAGTGGATTTAATGACTATTCAGCAACTCATTACTAAATAGAACAAGATGAACATTTTCCAGTTCATTAAAGAAATGTACTATGTATTTTTGCATTGTCCTCATGATTCGTTACAGGGAGTCTTAATTACAAGATAATGGATAATGGTTATTAAATGCAGACTGCAGTAATGAAGCTCTATTCATTTGCGAACCTCAGAGACTGCAAAGAGAAGAAAATAAAATTACTAGCTTCAAAAGATTAACGGATCAAATTATTATTCAATTTTAAAATCTCATTCAGACTTCATAGAAACAAGAAGAGATTAAAAACTAGTATTAAGACCAAAGCAGTACATTTAAAAAAATAATATCTTAAGGCTATTACTGCATAATAAGCTTCAGATGTGATTATTAGAAAAACATACAGCTAACAATGGGAAAACATACATTTTTATTTCCTGAACAAATCTTACTTATGAGATAGGAAGTTACTGGTAGGATCTTAAAGGGCGTCTTGGTGAACACGGAAGATATATGCTACTAGGCTACAAAAGAACAGCACAATGGAAGGTATTATGAACATTTTATACCTCACTAATGAAAAATAGGATTTAAAATCAACTGTTGCTTGAGAAAGCTTGTCATTAAGTGGAATTCATGCCAATCCTATAATAAGAGCTTCTGGGCACATTATTCATTAGCACCATGTTTTCTACTGCTCTGTAAGAAATCACCGATTCAAGTTAGCAAGAGAGTTTTGTATGGTAATTCTGACACTAATTTATACTTGCAATCTGCAATGGGACACTTTAAAAAGAAACCAAAAAGCAAAGGTACTGTACAAAAATATGAAGCCCCCAATTAAAACCATATTCTTAGATATTGTATTCTTTCACTCATCGTAGGCTTGAAAATAATTTGGGGTGAGATATAAAGATCCAGTGTATGGCTGAAGAACTGGCCAGAGTAAGGATGGAAGCAGAAGGCCCCTGTGGAGATATCAACATGGTGCTCCTGCCCAGTCTGGAAGTACACCACAAAGCCATCCTTATGTGATCCAGGGATATTGGCTAATCTTGTGAAAAGTGGCGGAAATGTTTTCCAGAAGAAAGAGGAAAGCCTAAGAAGGAAAGAAAAAAATAGAAACACAAGCTCTCTCAGTTCTTTCCTTCAATCTGAAGAGTGAGCTCTGGAAATACTTCTCATTTGGTCCAGTCCATCATGTGAACAAAGCAACAGAGCATCACAGCTAAGCAGTAAGGCATGTTCACGCAGAATGGCAATCAGAAAGCAATCACAATCTCAGAGTTGGAAAATATCTCATATACCCTAAGGGTAAGATTAGCTCATGATAACCACATTCCTGGCAGTTGCCTTCCCCTCAATAAAAATAAAAAGGTGGCCATTTAAAACAATGCAGAACAGTATGATCCAAATGAAATGCAAGGTGGGAACTCTGACTATATAATCCTTGGTAATTGACAATAATGTCCCTAGGAGAATATTCTAAACAATTATGGTAACCATACAAAGATATATGGTAGAATGGCTTGACACAAACAAGAGTCCTTGAGCTATGTCTAATATGCCAGAAGTTTCCTTTCACTTCTAAAACTTAGGTTACTTGAAATGAGTTTTAGAACTAGAATAATGCTAGAGATGAGTAACCAATCAATGCAAATAACATCTGTTTTATAGTGGATTTAAAGTGTGTAATTTTTCAAACAACTCTAAATAGGTTTTTTTTTCCAATTTGATAAAAAGATTATTTAGCTCAAATGTTTATAAGACCATATTGTCAGCATTTTGGGCCAAGATGGGAAATGGGAAACAGCAGAGTATCTCCTAAACCAATCTCTAAACCTCCTAATTCTACTACTGTATTAATGCTCCTGAGGATGTAACCGCATACAGTCAAGAGTTCAGAAATGGGCTTCCTAAAATCACGCTGTCCTTCCTAGTTTTCACCTCTCTCCTTCCTTCTCCTTCTTTTGAGTAAAGTTACCAAGGAAGGAGAGTTGGGAAAGTAAACCCTAGAAGACTATGTCGTTAAAACAAAAGGTTCTGAAATTAGATAGTGGGGGTGGGTTGCACAACTTTGTGAATATACTAAAAACCCCTGAACTGGGCTTCCCTGGTGGCGCAGTGGTAAAGAATCCGCCTGCCAATGCAGGGGACACGGGTTCGAGACCTGGTCCGGGAAGATCCCGCATGCCGTGGAGGAACTAAGCCCTTGCACCACAACTACTGAGCCTGCGCTCTAGAGCCTGTGAGCCACAACTACTGAGCCCACGTGCCACAACTACTGAAGCCCACGTGCCTAGAGCCCGTGCTCCACAACAAGAGAAGCCACCGCAGTGAGAAGCCCGCACCGCAAGGAAGAGTAGCCCCCGCTCGCCGCAACTAGAGAAAGCCACACGCAGCAATGAAGACCCAATGCAGCCAAAAATAAATAATAAATAAATTTTTAAAAAAAACAAAAAAAAACCCTGAACTGCACCCTTTCAAGGTGAATTTCATCTTACAGGAATTACATCTCAATTTAAAACAAAGAAAGAAAACAAAGGATGTGTGATAATGACGGAGAAAGGAGGAGAAAAAGGAAAACTAGTACAACTAAACTCTAGGTAAAATTATCAATCAGTTGACAAACTGAGTACATATAATCATCTGTACCCTCACCCCTTTCCTGAACTCACATCTTAAGGCTACTCCCAGTCATCTCCGTAAGTAGTTTCCCACTAGCTCCCAAGTATGGCATCCATAAACCAGGTCTCCTCTCTCATCGCCATTAATGACTGTAACATAACATTTAGCTGTCACTGGTCTAAACAGATGTGGTTATCAATTGGTAATGCTTTACTCTGTAGATGAGGTTAACCAAATGAATGACATTCATTTTATTTAAGCATTAAACAACCTACAGCATCACAAATGAAGGAAAATACTTCAACACACTTATCATTATAGTTCCTTAAAAAATTTTTTTTAAAGAATGGTACCACCACTGAGAATTTCATGTGGGCCAAAGAGAGAATTCTGTTTAAAAGACCTTTTACGACCAGCTCAGTGATGCCTACTGGGGTCACTGACTCTTATCCTGGACATAGTCTAGGACTGCTTTGTCCAATGTAGTAGTCACTAACCAATGTGGCTACTGAGCACCAGAAAAGTGGTTAAGTCCAAACTGGGATGTGCCATGAGTTAAGTCCAAAAATACTCATGGGTTTTTGAAGAGTTAATACAAAAAATAAAATGTAAAATATCTCACCAATAATTTTCATGTTGATTATACACTAAAATGATATATTGTGGATTTACTGGGTTAAATAAAATATATGTTTATAATTACTTTTACCTGTTTCATTTTACTTTATTAGTGTGGCTATTAAATTTCTTAAAAATTATTTATCTCTCTAAGACAGCACTAGTCCAGAGCTTCAACGAGACACCAAAATTTGTAATCACCTTGCGTAGGCTACAATTTGATATCCTTTTAAACTAAGATTCTTTAAATGCTGCTTTAAATTCATTTAGAAAAAAAGGCTTAATTCTGCCTAAAAGGAGAATAAGAAGATCCCTGGTAACAGCACTTAACTATATTCTCTCTTGTCCAAAAACTTTGGCTCTGCCCCTCCCGATTTGAATACTTCACTCAGCCAAACAAAAGCCCTGTAATTAACTGGACCCATCCTCCTTAGAAAACAGAGAAGATCTGTTTGGAGAACAAAAGAGCATGTCCCTAGAATGTCTTAGGCCCAATCCCAATCACATATTGTAGAGGAATTCTAGTAAACTCAATTTTCTCCGTCTTGAATGTTTTCAGTGTTATCAATGCCTTTTATGGATTAGCACCCCGGGAAACTGGCCAGCTGACTAGTCCCTTAATCCTGTCTGAAACTGGCCTTGCTTTTAGTTTTCAAACATACGGGAGTAACTCTAAAACTACACTTACAAACCCATGACAGTGCGCAGTCCAACCACTCTATCCCAACCCTTCGACAGCCATCCAACTAATATTTACTGAGCACCTACTATGTGTTAGTATTGTTGTAAAATGGGGGACACAGCAGAGTACAAGACGAGGCTTTCCTTTATGGGGCTCTGCACCATTAGAGGCAACAACGACTTAGTTATATAAGTTATACCTGTTTTTCTCTTTCTCTTGGTCTGGCTACCTAAAAAAATGTTTTATCTGTCCCCATCACATTACCCTCTTTTTCAGAAAGCTGGTGGCACTGTGAGAAGAAAAAAAAAAAAAAAGATTCATGACATTAGGCCAGTAGCCTATGATCAAAAGAAGATGCCAAAAATTTGCACAGGCATTGTCACGGTAGAGGTATAATAGTTTGGATAAAATAGTAAAGTGTTTTAGACTCAATATAAGATGAAAACATCAATCTATAGATCAAGTTACCAATGCCAAATGCCTCAAAATCAAAATGCTTTCCTTTTGGGCCAGCTACAGCTGAACTTATGATGTAGGGATTTACTATGGTAAGTAAATGTCCTCTATTGATATAGTCGTTTTAAAGTCATCTTATCTTAAAATGACACAACCATACCTAACACATCTTTTTCTCCTTCCCATCTGCTGGGAGGGAAGAGGCAGATGGAACCTCAATACAGGGTAAAATGTGATTTGGTATCACTATACTTTGGCAGAGAAGAGTAAAATGAAAAAGTGTTTTAACAAAATAACAGCTGAATTTCATTCTGATTGCGCTTTCTATTGTCACTAACAAGTTTGGAATATATAGAATATATATTAACATTAAAAGTCAGGAATGCTTGTGTGGAATCTATTAAATTGAGAGAAAATTACTCAAACTGAAGAAACAGCTGCTTCAAATGGACTTAGAAATACATTTTACTGAACAAAAGCAAGCTAGAAAATTAGGCTACTTTATCAGAATTAGAAAGTGCTATGAATTTTAAACACAAAGCTTTTAAAAACAATGCAGAGCATATTTGAGATTATCATATCTCAATGTCGTCATAAATCTTTTTTTTTTTCCCCAACAACTGACGATAAGTATGCAGAGTGACTTTTTACAGTGACCTGTCTTTCATAAAAGAAGTTGTGTTAATTTTCCTAAGGGGTGTTATCTCTAGGTGACTGTTTCACTGTACCTGGAGATTCATCTGCTTCCCATCAGCAGATCCATAGATGGGTGAACCTTGAAAAGCTCTGAATGGAAAGTATTTACCATGTGGAGCTCTCTGGCCAGCCATCTGGGTTATGCAGTTAGCACTTACCAACCACTTACAAAGACAATGCCGCCTCTGTTCACAAATCGTTTTGAAGTTTAAATTCTCGCTATTTTTCAACTAGTCACACTTTCATTTTTATCTTTATTCCTTTTCACTCAGCCACCACCAGAGACCTTGAGTCGTCAACAAAAGACGGATATGCTGGTAAAAGAAAAAGTGACAGAGCCCAGCAGATCTCATCTGTGGGTGAGGGTATAATCAGAATGGGTCACCACAAGCTTTTGCCAAGTCATATGCACCATCAGGATGTTAGGGTCATTCACAAATTCCTGAAAACGCACCAGGCAGGGAAAAGGAGGAAGAAGAAGTCTGTGAACTGGGCAGGAAGAATGGTTCTGACCTAGACTGTGCAGAAGTCAAGAGTTAATACAACGTGTCTGCATGCTGGATCCATTTTACATATTAACCAGAACTCATGTAAGACCTCCCTGGATGCCACACTTTTTTTTCCCCGCAAGGCACTGCCTTGACAGTGAATAAATAAATATATATGCTCGTATCCTGTATTCCCCTCATAGCAGAAGGGCTACAGGTTCCTTTTCCAAAACTCTCAAACAGAAATTGCATATAACCATATGGTAAGAATGTGTATTTCAGACAAATAGTTTACACCACACACTAAATACAGGGGCTTTATCTGTCTTTAACAAAACTTCCTATTACAAAACTAGTAAGTCTGATTTAAGGCTGCTCCTTTTTTAGGAGATCTCCTCCCCCAAAAAGCAGAATATTAATAGTTTCTTAATATGTATATGTTAGGTCTTCATCGACATTCCTTTTAGACCTATATTTAAAAATTCTGACACATATTTAATGTTTTTAATACTGCCTGTATAACTGCCTTGAGTGTGGCATTTATTTCCTCCCCCTAAAGTACGTTTTATCACAGATGTAATTTCTCCTAGGTATTTCAGGGGAGTTATTAAATGTCAAAATTCAAAGTGAATATATAGGTAACTTTAAAATGTAAAACCTCAGTGAAGAAAAAATTTCAGCTGTTAAGTTGATTACCAAAAATGGGCAATGGGATTCACAGTGATAACCTATAAGGGAAAAAGGCATTTAGAAAACTGGGTTAGAGACAGCTAACAGTGTCAGCTTATGCTGGAGATCCATTTACTTGTGCTTCTGTCACAAATATCACAAATTTATTCTTGAGAAAGAATACGGTTCTCTGGGTTGACTTGGCCCAGGTTTTTATATTTAATACATGGAAACAAAAGAGCACAAAAATTTTTAAGTATGAAGAGCTAAAAAGTGTTGAAATATGGAATGAACAGGTAAGACGGGTTTAATTGTGGCATTTTTCATTTGAAAACCTTCAACTGCTTAAAGAGTAAAATCCTAGAATTTCCGCTCTCCAGGATCTGAATTTAGTCCAATAGTCCACTGTTTCCTTCTGTTGCTCGCCCTAAAGTATCTTGGACTCCAGCTAATTCTGATGATGATAATAGAACAACAACAAGAGGAGAAGGAGGAGGAGGAGGGCTTTTTTTTTCTGAGAACTTACTATGTGCTTGGATTTATGTATCTATTCTCATCTAATCTCCACAATAACTTGAAAGACAGGTACTCTTACTATCTCCATTTACAAATGATGAAACCAGGGGATATAGATATTGAAGAAACTGTCTAAGACAACAGTTTTTAAGTCTCATAAATGGGGACTTCCCTGGCAGCACAGTGGTTAAGAATCCGCCTGCCAATACAGATGACACGGCTTCAAGCCCTGGTCTGGGAAGATCCCACATGCCGCAGAGCAACTAAGCCCGTGCGCCACAACTACTGAGCCTGAGCTCTAGAGCCCATGAGCCACAACTACTGAGCCCACGCCTAGAGTCCATGCTCCGCAACAAGAGAAGCCACCACAATGAGAAGCCCACACACCGCAACGAAGAGTAGCCCCCGCTCACCGCAACTAGAGAAAGCCCGCGCGCAGCAACGAAGACCCAACGCAGCCATAAATAAATTAATTAATATTTTTTTAAAAGTCTCATAAATGGAATAACACAGCTTTTCCTCACTCAAAGTCCAGGCATTTCACCACTACACACTTCTACCTCCTAAATCAGACTCATTATTGTTTTGCAGAAACACCCTCTACCTTATCAACTTTCTACTCTCCATCTTTTCTCTCCGTCAAAATCCTACCTGGCCCAGTTCAACTGTTTCCTTCAATACGAAATGGCACTGATACTGCTTTCTTCCTATTTTGAATGTAAATGTGATGACCAGAGCTGTGGCAGCCATCTTTCAACCATGAGGGAAAAGCCAAGAGAATAACATAGGCACCAATCTTGACAATGATGATGAACCAACAGCAGTGGCTGGCTGCACCTCCAGACTTCTTGTTATATGAGAAAAATAATTCATTATTTATTTGAGCCATCGTTCTCAAGTTCTGTGCTATTTGTAACACTCCATCCTAACTGATGCAGTCCCTAGACTATTTACTTTCACTCTGCTGACCTAGAAATTCAATGGTGCACTACATCTTACATCTGTTAATGTCGCTCTCTCTGCAATTGCTCTCTGCAGCCAAGGACACAAAGTATCACCCCCTACACATGCTCTGCTCTGCAGGGCTGAGACCTCTAGGAAACTACCAGCTATGCCTATCCAGGCCCCAACTCTACACTCTATCCACACGGGCAAATCAGACAGAAGGAGTCAAGAGTCCAGCTGAATAAAATGTGGAAGGAAAAGTAGCAGATAAACAGGGATCTGAGAAAGCTGTCAGGAATTACTAAGAAAAGCTAAAAGGACGAAGTCACAGAACAGCAGAGATTTCTGGTGGAGAAGCAACCACCTAAGAGACTCGTGAACAAAGCCTCTATACACCAATCCATCTGAACAAGTTACTGAAGAAACAGAGAGAAAGGAACTGTTTTATTAACAAAGAGAAAATACAAGGAGCTTGAGCAAGAGTAAAATATGGAGGAAGAAACTAAAATTCAAGTCTTTAAATCTAATTGGAGAAGATACTGGAAGTGAATAAGCTGAGAAATTTCTCTATGGGCCTGCCCCTCACTCCCCATCCGAGTGAACTACACACCCACTCATCATCGTGATACTGACCACATCTCGGTGGCACAGCGGTCAAATCATAAATTTAATAAATACAAAAGCTAAATGAATTCAGTGCTAGGCAAGCTTTAATAAAGCATGATGTCTATACTGAACGTAACTAAACTCTTCAACAGCTGCCCACTTGTATAAATAAATGGGTTTTTCTTTCTTTCATCTCCTTAATAAACACTTGCACAGCACTTACCATGTGCTGGGCATCGTCCTAAGAGCTTTATAAGTCACCTGACATATCTTGAAAAATAAATCAGTTATCTGACACTTCAACTTTCAACTGAAGCTATCTTGCTGAGGACGTTCAGGAGTCAAAGGAGAAGACATATTTGTAAAGCTAAAGTATCCAAGAAGAAATCTTGAGAAATCCTTGACGGCAGCACAAGCTTCTGCTTCTGGTTCCAAGGACTTGCCTTGACCTAGTCTGTCCCACCACAAGTACTTGTGAATGACTGCTGTGTTCGAGGCTGTGCTCAGCGATGATTAATACCCTCCTTTCCGAGAAAGAGGCAGGCATATGTGCTGGGTGGTGTGTAAAAAGTTCTGGGGAGCACAGAGCAGTCAACAGGTGCAATCAGGGTGCAGCGGCGGATTTGCCATCCACAGGGGCTATAACGTGAGGAAGTGAATGGCTGAGGTTTCTGTCCTCGGCCGGTGGTGAAGTCAGAGGAGCAGTGAATGGGGAGAGAGCCAGTTAGTTCCAGGACATTCTACCTTAGGGCTCTCCACTAACTCACTGGTGAAATTTGCATGTTGTTTTTCTGATTTTAGTCCTAGTTTCATTCAGTGTAACTAAGCAAATTTATATTAAATTTTTTTTTTCTGCTGTCCGTTTCTAAGCTTTTTATTTAGTCAGAGCATTAACGTAAAATATCTTGATTGGCAACACTGCTTGCAGCCTAAGGAGAAATTTTCTCTTTTCTTGAAGAGTTTCTGATTTTGGTTGGACAAATGTCCTGACACCTCTTCCGTGGGAGGTCCCACCACACACACACACACGCACACACACACACACACACACACGCGCGCGCGCGCGCGCGCACACGCACAGCGAGGAAGGGACTGGGAACTGTAACCTCTGGTTTCAACTCAGTGGATTTTTTTTTTAAGTCAAATATTTTCAAAAAGTCCACATCCAGCGCTCTTCTATTGACTAGTTTGGCACAAGTGATGTCACACAGTTACTGAACCTGTGGCCTCCTGCAAACGGATTTAAATTTTCATAGGCTTAAACTAAAAAATGAGGCTCTAACAGGGGGATTTCAGACATTCGCCACATGAGCAGGGATGGGGGCGATGTTTAAAGAGATTGAGAGGGAGGTTTTCTAAAACTGGACCACTTACCCTGGAATGCTTATGCTCCCGCGGTTACATGTTCACTGCAATCTTTTCTCAGTGCCACAGAGTATAATCTTCTGTGTCTACAGGACCTCACAGAACCTAGTAAGTATTCACTGACTCTATTCTTTGGTTCAATATTAATAATGATACACAAGAAAAACTTTGCCACACTTAAGTTTTGTACGATGGGTTTAAACAAAAACGCAGAACTGTCCTTTCTGTAAACTTTCGAGGTCTTTGTTAAGCACGTGTGCACTGTGAATGGCTTACAGGGTACATATAATGCAATGTCCCCAAAGCTGTCTGACCATGAGACCCCTTCATCAGAGTAGTTTTCAATGAAGTAGTGTATCTCCCTAAATTCTAGCTTTGCTTTCCTTATTTAGAACTCATTTGGTAGGGATTTATTGTGTCTTCCCTCAAATTCATATGTCAAAGTCCTAACCTAGCCCAGCATAGTGGAATGTGACTTAATTTGGAAACAGAATCACTGCAGATGTATCAATAATTAGTAACTGGAGTAGGGTGGACCCCTAATCCAATAAGACTAGCGACCCTGTAAAAAGAATGCCATGTGAAGACACACTGGGAAAATGCCGTGTGAACATGAAGGCAGAGACTGGGGGGGATGTTTCTACAAGCCAAGGAACTCCATCAGACCACCAGAAGCTAGGGGGAGGCATGGAACTGATTCTCCCTCTTCATCCTCAGGAGGAACCAACTCTGCCGAGACCCTGACCTCAGGCTTCTGGCCTCCAGAACTCTGAGAACAATAGATTTCTATTGTTTAAACCACTCAGGGTGTGGTACTGTTACAGCAACCCTAGGAAACTGATATTAAGAATGCATTAAAAAAAAAAAAGACATCACATGCACAGGTGATAAGAAGTGGGTCTTGAACAGTTCAAAGACTAAGGTTAGGTCACTTATGTTTCAGAACAAATCCAAACTCAACTCTCCAGGGTGTTTCACCAGAGCGAGGTAGGGGACAAATAAAGAGATGAGAAAGGACGGCACAGCCAACAAAGCAGCACTGGGCCGTGCAGAGCATCAGATGCAGAGGAAGAGAAGAGAAGGATGGACTGTCCTGCCCAAGACAAGGTGGAATTTCAGGAGAGGACAAGGAAATAGTCACAGGCAGGGACTAGCTAAGGAAGTAGGGGAAGGGGAGAAAAAAGCCACTCCCAGAGGGCAGCGGGCTCTGAAGAGCCAGGGTGTCCCCATGTCCTCTGCCAAAGTTCTTGCTAGTTCCTGGCTGTGCATAAAAGCCACACTGAAGTCAAGTTATATACACTGGGTCCTACCTGGTATTTCTTCCTCCAACTGGAATCTCTCTAGCAAATAATTCAGAGTTTATAACCTTGCTGTTATAAAGTGCCCAGTAACAATTATCCTACTTGTGTCTGATTGGACCTATTTGGGGCACTAAGGAAAGGAATGTTTTGTCTGAAAAGTCCACACTGGGATTTCCTTTCTAAGCTTCCAAAGCACCTGAACTCTTCACAAGTCTCCAGCCAAATGCCTCCTCCCCCCATTTCTGACCCTGGAGAGCAGGAGACACAGCATTCAGTGTTAGTATTCTCGTCCTCTTCAGAAGACTCTTCCTCTAATACCATTACTCTCTTCTTCTCCTTGCTCAGCTGCATTTTCCTTCTTCTTACCTACTAACACCGTTCTAACAGACCTAAATTCAGGCAAACCCTCTGGAAATTGGTGGGGTCCGGTAACCCCATATGGGTGTACAATTACCCGAACAATGACTGAATACATCTTTTTTTTTTTTAACAACTTTATTGGAGTATAATTGCTTTACATTGTTGTGTCAGTTTCTGCTGTATAACAAAATGAATCAGCTATACGTATACATATATCCCCATATGCCCTCCCTCTTGCATCTCCCTCCCATCCTCCTTATCCCACGCCTCTAGCTGGTCACAAAGCACCGAGCTGATCTCCCTGTGCTATGCGGCTGCTTCCCACTAGCTATCGATTTTACATTTAGTAGTGTATATATGTACATGCCACTCTCTCACTTCTTCCCAGCTTACCCTTCCCCTTCCCGGTGTCCTCAAGTCTATTTTCTACATCTGCGACTTTATTCCTGTCCTGCCACCTAGGTTCTTCAGAACCTTTTTTTTTTTTTAGATTCCATATATATGTGTTAGCATATGGTATTTGCTTTTCTCTTTCTGACTTACTTCACTGTGTATGACAGACTCTAGGTCCATCCACCTCACTACAAATAACTCAATTTCATTTCTTTTTATGGCTAAGTAATATTCCATTGTATATATGTGCCACACCTTCTTTATCCATTCATCTGTCGATGGACACTTAGGTTGCTTCCATTCCTGGCTATCGTAAATAGTGCTGCAATGAACATTGTGGTACATGACTCTTTTTGAACTACGGTTTTCTCAGGGTATATGCCCAGTAGTGGGATTGCTGGGTCGTATGGTAGCTCTATTTTTCGTTTTTTAAGGAACCTCCACACTGTTCTCCATAGTGGCTGTATCAATTTACATTCCCACCAGCAGTGCGAGAGGGTTCCCTTTTCTCCACACCCTCTCCAGCATTTATTGTTTGTACATTTTTTTGATGATGGCCATTCTGACCAGTGTGAGGTGATACCTCATTGTAGTTTTGATTTGCATTTCTCTAATGATTAGTGATGCTGAGCATCCTTTCATGTGTTTGTTGGCAATCTGTATATCTTCTTTGGAGAAATGTCTATTTAGGTCTTCTGCCCATTTTTGGATTGGGTTGTTTGTTTTTTTGATATCGAGCTGCATCAGCTGCTTGTATATTTTGCAGACTAATCCTTTGTCCATTGCTTCATTTGCAAATATTTTCTCCCGTTCTGAGGGTTGTCTTTTTGTCTTGTTTATGGTTTCCTTTGTTGTGCAAAAGCTTTGAAGTTTCATGAGGTCCCATTTGCTTATTTTTGTTTTTATTTCCATTTGTCTAGGAGGTGGGTCAAAAAGAATCTTGCTGTGATTTATGTCATAGAGTGTTCTGCCTATGTTTTCCCCCAAGAGTTTTGTAGTGTCTGGTCTTACATTTAGGTCTTTAATCCATTTTGAGTTTATTTTTGTGTATGGTGTTCGGGAGTGTTCTAGTTTCGTTCTTTTACATGTAGCTGTCCAGTTTTTCCAGCACCACTTACTGAAGAGGCTGTCTTTTCTCCACTGTATATTCTTGCCTCCTTTATCAAATATAAGGTGACCATATGTGCATGGGTTTACCTCTGGGCTTTCTACCCTGTTCCATTGATCTATATTTCTGTTTTTGTGCCAGTACCATACTGTCTTGATTACTGTAGGTTTGTAGTACAGTCTGAAGTCAAGGAGCCTTATTCCTCCAGCTGCGTTTTTCTTTCTCAAGATTGCTTTGGCTATTCGGGGTCTTTTGTGTTTCCATACAAATTGTGAAATTTTTTGTTCTAGTTCTGTGAAAAATGCCATTGGTAGTTTGATAGGGATTGCACTGAATCTGTAGATTGCTTTGGGTAGTACAGTCATTTTCACAATGTTGATTCTTCCAATCCAAGAACATGGTATATCTCTCCATCTGTTTGTAGCATCTTTAATTTCTTTCATCAGTGTCTTATAGTTTTCTGCATACAGGTCTTTTGCCTCCTTAGGTAGGTTTCTTCCTAGGTATTTTATTCTTTTTGTTGCCATGGTAAATGGGAGCGTTTCCTTAATTTCTCTTCCAGATTGTTCATCATTAGTGTATAGGAATGCAAGAGATTTCTGTGCATTAATTTTGTATCTTGTTACTTTACCAAATCCATTGATTAGCTTTAGTAGTTTTTCTGGTGGCATCTTTAGGATTCACTATGTATAGTATCATGTCATCAGCAAACAGTGACAGTTTTACTTCTTCTCTTCCAATTTGGATTCCTTTTATTTCTTTTTCTTCTCTGACTGCTGTGGCTACAACTTTCAAAACTATGTTGAATAACAGCGGTGAGAGTAGGCACCCTTGTCTTGTTCCTGATCTTAGTGGAAATGGTTTCAGTTTTTCACCATTGAGAATAATGTTGGCTGTGGATTTGCCATATATGGCCTTTATTATGTTGAGGTACGTTCCCTCTATGCCAACTTTCTGGAGGGTTTTTATCATAAATGGGTGTTAAATTTTGTCAAAAGCTTTTTCTGCATCTACTGAATTATCATATGGTTTTTATCCTTCAATTTGTTAATATGGTGTATCACGTTGATTGATTTGCATACATTGAAGAATCCTTGCATTGCTGGGATAAACCCCACTTGATCATGGTGTATGATCCTTTTAATGTGCTGTTGGATTCTCTTTGCTAGTATCTTGTTGAGGATTTTTGCATCTATGTTCATCAGTGATATTGGCCTGTAGTTTTCTTTCTTTGTGACATCTTTGTCTGGTTTTGGTATCAGGGTGATGGTGGCCTCGTAGAATGAGTTTGGGAGTGTTCCTTTCTCCGCAATTTTTTGGAAGAGTTTGAGAAGGATGGGTGTTAGCTCTTCTCTAAATGTTTGATAGAATTCACCTGTGAAACCATCTGGCCCTGGGCTTTGGTGTGTTGGAAGATTTTTAATCAAGGTCTCAATTTCAGCTTGTGATTGGTCTGTTTATATTTTCTATTTTTTCCTGGTTCAGTCTCAGAAGGTTGTGCTTTTCTAAGAATTTGTCCATTTCTTCCAGGTTGTCCATTTTATTGGCATATAGCTGCTTGTAGTAATCTCTCATGATCCTTTGTATTTCTGCAGTGTCAGTTGTTACTTCTCCTTTTTCATTGCTAATTCTGTTGATTTGAGTCTTCTCCCTTTTTTTTTCTTGATGAGTCTGGCTAATGGTTTATCAATTTGTTTATCTTCTCAAAGAACCAGCTTTTAGCTTTACTGATCTTTGCTATCATTTCCTTCATTTCTTTTTCATTTATTTCTGATCTGATCTTCATGATTTCTTTCCTTCTGCTAACTTTGGGGGTTTTTTGTTCTTCTTTCTCTAATTGCTTTAGGTGTAAGGTTAGGTTGTTTATTTGAGATGTTTCTTGTTTCTTGAGGTAGGACTGTATTGCTATAAACTTGCCTCTTAGAACTGCTTTTGCTGCATCCCACAGGTTTTGGGTCGTCGTGTTTTCATTGTCATTTGTTTCTAGGTATTTTTTGATTTCCTCTTTGATTTCTTCTGTGCTCTCTTGGTTATTTAGTAGTGTATTGTTTAGCCTCCATGTGTTTGTATTTTTTACAGTTTTTTTTTTCCTTTAACTGATATCTAGTCTCATAGCACTGTGGTTGGGAAAGATACTTGATACGATTTCAATTTTCTTAAATTCACCAAGGCTTGATTTGTGACCTAAGATATGACCTATCCTGGAGAATGTTGCATGAGCACTTGAGAAGAAAGTGTATTCTGTTGTTTTTGGATGGAATGTCCTATATTATTTATTTTCATTTTGGATGATCTGTCCATTGGTGAAAGTGGGGTCTTAAAGTCCCCTACTATTATTGTGTTACTGTCGATTTCCCCTTTTATGGCTGTTAGCATTTGCCTTATGTATTGAGGTGCTCCTATTTGGGTGCATAAATATTTACAATTGTTATATCTTCTTCTTGGATTGATCCCTTGATCATTATGTAGTGTCCTTCTTTGTGTCTTGTAATAGTCTTTATTTTAAAGTCTATTTTGTCTGATATGAGAATTGCTACTCCAGCTTTCTTTTGATTTCCATTTGCGTGGAATATCTTTTTCCATCCCTTCACTTTCAGTCTGTATGTGTCCCTAGGTCTGAAGTGGGTCTCTTGTAGACAGCATATATACGGGTCTTGTTTTTATATCCATTCAGCCAGTCTATGTCTTTTGGTTGGAGCATTTAAACCATTTACATTTAAGCTAATTACTGATACGTATGTTCCTATTCCCATTTTCTTAATTGTTTTGGGTTTGTTATTGTAGGTCTTTTCCTCCTCTTGTGTCTCCTGCCTAAAGAAGTTCCTTTAGCATGTGCTTTAAAGCTGGTTTGGTGGTGCTGAATTCTCTTAGCTTTTGCTTGTCTGTAAAGGTTTTAATTTCTCCATCGAATGAGATCCTTGCTGGGTAATCTTAGTTGTAGGTTTTTCCCTTTCATCACTTTAAATATGTCCTGTCACTCCCTTCTGGCTTGCAGAGTTTCTGCTGAAAGATCAGCTGTTAACCTTATGGGGATTCACTTGTATGTAATTTGTTGCTTTTCCCTTGCTGCTTTTAATATTTTTTTTTTTGTATTTAATTTTTTATTGTTTGATTAATATGTGTCTTGGCGTGTTTCTCCTTGGATTTATCCTGTATGGGACTCTCTGTGCTTCCTGGACTTGATTGACTATTTTCTTTCCCATAGTAGGGAGGTGTTCAACTATAATCTCTTCAAATATTTTCTCAGTCCCTTTGTTTTTCTCTTCTTCTTCTGGGACCGTGAATACATCCTTAAAAGCATCAAATACAGCATCACCCAAGACCGTAAGACTGTGGCTTCCCAACGTCTGTCTCCTTCTCTTTGTTTCTGAGGCTGAATCTCTTCCCCATCTCTGCGTAAGCTGCTTTTTGTCTGAGTCAATTGCTTGAATAAAACCCCCCGAGCTTTTCCAGTCTAGCCCTGAAGGGACAACCAAAGAAAACAGTAGTGGAGAAGGGTGGGTTTAACTGAAAACTATATTGAATTATAAGGGAGTCCCTGATCACCTCATGGGAGTCCGGCTGTTAAAAAGCTAAGCGGGAAGAGAGAGAGTATCAGCCATGCCTGGGTGTGTGCTTACAGACACAGGATGAAAATGAGAAATGTACTTCAAAAATAATTTCAGCAGAAAAAATACATGTAATAACCACTCAATTTAGAAAACACCACCTCTAATGAAAATGTCTCCAAGTAGTAGTTTTAAGGATTTTCATTTTATATTTTTGAAAGGCATTCTAATAATGAACACGGTGAGATGAGAACACCCGGAATGCAGAAGAAAATCTGCTTTTTGACTGTCTAAGTTATCTAATCTGCAATCCTACTTAGAAACCTCTACATCTGTGAAAGCGACTATAGATAATATTATAAACTCTGAGGTAATTTATGTGCTTTTCCTTTTTATTAAAAAATAAACAGGCAAATTTTAATTATTCACTAGAATGTTAACATAAAACCAGTGTGATAGCAGCTAACGTTCTACAAACAGCCTTTTGCTGGCTTCATGTGACATGGATGATCTAAATTCTTTCCCATTTCATTGACTGTTCAGTGCCTCCCCCGTTGTCCCTGCCCAATTTAGCAGCTTTGTAACATAGGAAACTTAACTTTCGATGCCCCAGTTGATGATAAATTTTTTACAAAAAGCATATTATAACACTCATTCTTGGGTCACTAGGAAAGCAAAGCATCATCCTGATAATTCAAGTAAAAACATGAATTTCCTTTTCCTCCCAAATCACTAAAATAACTGTATTCATTCTCCGTTTTGCTTTACGTGCTTTGTCTTGCTAATGTTTTTAAACAGAAAAATAGCCTCTCTTTTATCTTCATAGTCTTACTCAGATTTCCTTAAAAATTCTTTTCCTTGTTACAAGAACAGAAGGGTAGGGAAAAAGTGGTGAGACTATGGTGGGTTCTGCAACAAGCCGACAACAGAATGAACAGCTGGAGGTCTTGTAATGGGAAGCAGAGGCTCAGCTTCCTGGGCTGGAAAAAGCCTTGTTTCTCTTGAATTCCCTAACCTGATAAACTGCACCATTATGAGTTGTTTTGTCCTCTCCCTTCCCTGCTCAGCAGACAACCATTCACCAAGTACTGTTCATTCTGCCCCCTTAATACCCCCCACGGCCATCCACTCCTCTCCATCCCCACCGTACTGCCCGGGTTCAGCTCCTCATCCTGGTTGGCCAGACTGCTACAACAGCTTCCTAACAGGTTCGCTGTCTCCAGCCCAAATCCACTGCCCCTAAAGTGAAAATCTGATCACTGCTCCACTACCGCAGAGAGCAGTAAGGGAGGAAGAGGAGTCTGGAGTTAGGATGTCTTATTGATCTTTATCCCTCGTGCCTGGCACATAGTGGAGGAATAAATGGATGAATGAATTAAGCGATTGCTCATTTCCCGGCTATAAACTTTCAAAGGCTAAAAACTTTCCACACCCACAGATGGGAACACAAACTCTACAGCATGGCCGTAAGCCCCAGACAGCTTATCTGCTTCCTCCTCCGCTTCTCCCACCACTTCTCCACCCCAATCATACCAGCGTTCTCACCACGACATGTTCTTCGCGGGTATAAAAGGGCATGTGCTTCTCTGCCTGAAACGCCCTTCCTCTACCTCTGCACCTAATGACTCCTCCACAAAGGCCACTTGCTTTGCCAACCCATCCATGAGTCCTCCAGAGGGTTCGCCAGGTTCCTGCAGCCCCAGCGTAAGTGTCCCTTCAGCCCCTGGGTTCCCAACAGGGCAAACCATAAACCCCATTTTCACCTCCTCACCAGACTAAGAGATTGTCAGCATTTAAAGGGAAGGAGCTACATCTTACTTATTTTTCTCCCCCTCCTCTCTCGTCTCATCCTTCTCCAATGCCCAGAATAGCACTGATAAACATTAGATGTTCATGAAATACTTGCTGGATGAGCGCATTCGAGGGAAACAAACACCCTAGGTATTAGGATGACAGAAAACCTAGCTCTCCTCTTTCCAACTAGCCTTTCCCCCAGCCCCTCCGTCTTCACCACAGCTGTTACCACCCCTCACTCCCTCATTTCCTTCCACCCCCCCAGCACAGCCTGGAACTGGGGGAGTCCCCATTCAAACCCTAAACCTAATAACTTGCAGATGGAAGAAGGAGAGACCTCAATACTGTCAAGGCGGCGGAAGGATGAAAAATGTTCTTAGAGACCTAATTAGAAATACAAATTCACGTCCTTCCAAAAAAAAAAAACATTGTCACGTGTCAGTTAGGACCTAAACCTAATAACTTGCAGATGGAAGAAGGAGAGACCTCAATACTATCAAGGTGGTGGAAGGATGAAAAATGTTCTTAGAGACCTAATTAGAAATACAAATTCACGTCCTTCCAAAAAAAAACATTGTCACGTGTCAGTTAGGACCTACAGAACTACTGCTGCAGAGCTAAACTTCAGTTATTCTGTCTGCTAAACTCAGGCTTGGCAGAGAGACCAAATAACCACTTATGATCTTGTTTCTATGGGAATATAGGTTCAGAGTTCCCAACAAGCCATCTGTAAGGCAACTAACTACAGGGACAATCAGCCTGTTCATTGTGGAGTATCTTTGTTGAAGGTTTTTCCCCTTGAATTTGAAATTCTCTCTCTGAATAATTTCTAAACTATCAGGGTGAGTGGAAAAAATTCTTGTCTTAACATCAGGAAACCTAGATTCCAGATCAGAGGCTCTCATTCCTGCCTACACAGTAGACACACCAGGGGAAGTTTTAAAAAAGTACTGATTCTCTTGGTTCCATTCAAGACCATTCAAATCAGAATCTCTGGGTGGTAGGATCTTTTCAACAGTTTCTGGAAGAAGCTCTTCAGGATATTCTAATTTGCAGTCCGGGTTAAGAACCTCGCTCTAGACTGTGTTTTGACTTATTTGTTCTGGGGTAAATTCCTTCCGAATCTGACTTTTCTGGATCTCGGTTTTCTCACCTATAAAATGAGAGCTTTGAGATGAACAAGATTCTTTATAATCCTTTCCAGTTTTCAAAGCATTTAGAACTTCTATGAGTTAATTTTTTAATGTTTAGTTGCTCTATTTCCCTTGGCTTATCTGACAATGTACAAATCAAGAAAAAACAGAGAGGAATCTGCAAAGACCTTTTAGTGACTGAGACAGAAGGAGTTGCAGGCAAAATTCCAATTTGAAAAGTACGTTTCCCACATACTCAACTAGTTCCTGGGAGGACAAAAGTTACATATACAATCACTCGATTTTATAGATTTTTTTTAGAGCCATTATGTTCAAATTTTTAAAAAGGAAAAGAAAAGAAAAATGTTTCCATACTATAATATTTCACTCCCTCAGACATGTAGTTTTATCAGTCTAACAATGACTTTTTTGCACATGCTTCCATTAAAGCCATGACTGCAGAATAAGCTGATGATTTCAATAACGCCCCCTCGCTCCTGAAATCTTTTGATTCAATAGCTCACTGAGCAATTTAACACACAGGGTCCCTAATTTCTTTATTCTAGGGACGGCATTATAACCTCTGTCTTGCTTCAACCAATTTTTCTCTTAGTTAACACATCTTTCCAAGTTTAAAAAAAATTTTTTTTTCATTGATTTGGCTTATAAAGTAAACCTAGAAACTTGCAAATGTTTTTTGAAAAACAAATAAAGAAATGCAGAAGAAAAGGGAACACAGGAGAATTGCTTGCTCCATTTTATAATATTATGGCACATTGTGTGGTCTTGTGTCAGTATTGATTATCGGTCATTTAGTTTATGATAGAGAATAACTTTTGATTAGTGATGCTTGTAGTATTACTCACTCTGTGTCTTGGACTGTTTGAAGATCTGTATTTTTATTACAAAGTCCAATAAAAATAAAGTGAAAAACCCATAGGTCCCAAAACTGATTCCTGGCTTGTGCTGTATGTCACTCCTTTCCAATCTAAAAAGTATTTCCTTCTACTGTTAGTCTCTGTCTCTTGCTCATAAGCAAATTTATCTCCTAATGCCTCACTCTTTATTTTAGCCATTAATCTCCCATTGAGAACCTTACCAAATGCTTTTTGCAGATAAAAATATTTAATATCTACTAGATTTCCCCTATCCACAAAGCCATCCAACATTGCTTAGAGGGAAAAATCAATCTTTTGTACCTGAATTTAAGTTTGCTGGTTTGACTCAAAGTATTTTTCTCGAACTTCTTCAGGTCTTTACAGGAAATAATAGAACCACAGTGCAAGAACCCCACTTCTCTTCGTTATGGGTTGAACTGTGCCCCCTAAAAATATAAGCTGAAGTTCCAAACCCCAGTACCTCAGAAAGTGACCTATTTGAAAATAGCATCATTGCAAATGCAATTACTTAAGTAAAGGTAAGGTCTTACTAAGTAAGGTGGGCCATTACATAATGGGTGCCCTTGTAAGAAGAGAAGAGACGCAGAAATACACAGGGAGAAGATGACCATGTGATGATGGAAGCAGAGATTGGAGTAATGCATCTATAAGCCAAGGAATGCCAAGTATTGCCAGCAAGAAAGGATTCTCCGCTACAGATTTCAGAGGCAGCACGGCCCTGTGGACACCTTGATTTTGGACATCTACCCTCCAGAACCATGAGAATAAATGTCTGTTGTTTTAAGCCACCGAGTTTGAGGTACTTTGTTATGGCAATCCTAGAAAACCAACACCCTCCCTCTTTTCCCATTAATTCCATATTTGGGGGCCCTGTCTATCCTGGCTTGAAATCTACCCAGAAATTTCACACACACACAACCTGTGTGTGTGCGTGCGTGCGTGTAAAATATTTTTCTCCTCTAGGATCAGACTCGACTCCAAAGGATCACATTTAATGTTTAGGTCCAAAGGTTCACATAAAACGTTTCTTCTTCTAGGATCACACTTAACTCCAAAGCAGAAAGCACCCCAATGGCTGCCGACTATCATGTATCTAACACTGGCTCCATCGGGCTGTCGCCCAGCCTGCGCTTTGAACACCTCCTACTTCCTGACGTGGCCCATCCAAGTTCCAGAATACTTGAACTTTAACAAAACTCTGCTTTACACCAGGCCAAAATCCATCTTCCTATAACTTCTAAAAGATGGTCCCAGCCCTCCTACCTTGGGGTAATAGACAACAATCATGCTTTTTCATCATTTCTTGTGTATATATGTGTGTACAAGTATTTGAACACAATAACACAGCCCCAGTGATCGTGCTTTTCCTAAATAAGACGCCCCCTATCTTTTCCATCACTCTTCATGGGAAAGTTTCAACTTCCCTCATCCCACGCTGGGACATCCCTCTACACACGCTCCAATACCATTCCCGTCCTCCGCACCCTTTCACCTCATCCCTCTGCGCCTTCATTCTTACACTGCCCTCAGCCTTGACCTCTCTCCTTCTCCTTCCTCAGGTGGACAAGAGAAAGGTCCACTTCCACTGTCACTCCCTAGCTGTTCCCTGGGCACCCCAGGGAGGGGAATCTGAAAACAAACAAGAACCTTAGTACAGAACTCAAGTAGCAGTTGATAAGCATGACCCTGCTGACTTCCAAGTGTATCATCATGGAACCATCAGCAGCGCAGGTGAACGCAAAATTACAGTGGAAGCTGCCTGAGGTCAGGGTCCTCTTGCAACCTTCCCTTTCATTGCAACGGGGATTTGCTGTGGGTCTATCATAGGCGGGGCTCTAGGCTTGCTTTCAACTTGCTCTTTCATGTGTACTTCATGTCCACCACCCCCTAGAGTTTTTCTCCAAACAGTCTATTGTCTTATTTTCCTTGTCCTCAATAGAAAAGTACAGCTCAACATATAAATCTCATTCAGTGACTCTAGAAAGACGTCTGTGCCTCCAAAGGTTAAACACAGCTTAAACATATCTTACATAATTCAGATCAATCGCAGGGTGGAGAGCAGAACCGCACGATAACTAAAGCATGGAACTTGGAGTCAAGAGCCCTTCAGAATCCGCCACGTCCTAAATGCGTGGCCTTGGTCTAGTCACTTAACTTCCAAGCTTCAGGTCTCCAGCCACTCAACGCTGATAAGGTACCTCCCCTACTTCCCTCTTAAAACAACTGCAAAAAGAATTCAGTAAACTACTAACTTCACATGATTTACTAACCTTTATTCACGAAATCATTCAACAAATACGTTTACCAAGTGTCTACCTGGTGCAAAGTACTGAGGGACCCATTTGAGGACTCCAAGTTCCCAGCATTTAAGAGTTTGCTAAAAGATCAGTAACTAGCTGGCACAGACTTTAAAGAGTAAGTAACAGAAGTTAACGTGTTAGGAATTAAAGACAAATGAATAACAGAATCTCAGAGACATGAGCAACTACCTACAGGTCTCACCTCTATGTCATACACCACAATTTCATTAAGAAAAATCCCTTATTCTTTTGCTGAGAAAATACAAATTTCTTTAAAAAAATGAATTTTATGCACGTTGTTTACAAATATATCTATTGACGTCCTTGTACCTGATAACCTAACCCATCAATGAGCATTTTCTAGGCACTTGTTATGTGCAAGCCTTTGTGCCGGGAATTTCTCTCGGCAAGCCAGGTCTGTAGCAGGCAGTTACGTGCTTTTGGAATAAGCTGGGTTACACTTAAAAAAAATTTCACACAGTAAAATTTTACACAGGCTAGTACACAATACAAAAAAACTAAGCTTTCAAGCTTTCCCTTTTTTTTCTCTTCCCTCCAGAAGCCCAGCCGTGAAGAGCCACAGAAAATGCCTTATGCTTAAATGTATAGACTTAACCTTTTATAAAAATGACATTCATAGACCAAAATGCACCATCAGTAGTTCCTGTACTGCTGGGAGGCCAGAAAACATGATAACTCCTCTCTTCTGCAGTTTTTTATTTTGCACTCAAGAAAGGATGGGGAGGGCGTGGGTGAGTGAAGGTAAACTTTCTGATATTTTTGCTTGGGGCCTTGAATTTAAATTGACTCCTTGAATGAGACGGCAAGTTAATTAGTTTTTACCCTGTAAGTGGTTTAATTTTCAGGGCTAGTTTAAGGAACTGTAAATAAATTTACACTTTAAATTCTTTACTTCTTAACCTAATGCACATCTATATTCTTATGCTTTCCCCAGTGATAAACTTTCAACTGAAGCATACTTTCTCATAAATTAAATGCTTTCCTATGAAAGGCAAGATCTTACTTAAAAAACAAAAACAAACAAACAAACAAAAAAAAACAGGCTGGAACACCCCAGGGGTCTGTATGTGCCATCTGGATCAATACTCCTTGAGAATACAAAGATTTGCAGCCTAAGATGAAGGACTCAGTGTGACTTCTGACAATCTTTAGAAAAATAAATCTACACTGTCTTTTATTCTACTGTTTGATTCATATTTTTAAATTTTTTAAATGTTTTTAAAAAAATCTTAGATGTTAATTTGCTGTTAATCACAGCATTTTTTTAGGATTTTGGTTTCCTTTAGTCATAGCAAGTTTCCCACTATTCTTCCCCTTTATTTTATTTACTTAACGGCTTCCCTCCTATTTTTGTCTACTTCTTTGCTTCATCCCATTGTTTCTGTATTACTTTGATCTTATTGGGTTGAATTTCGAGTATTCCCTCCCCTGGTTCCTACTTTTTTCATTTTTCATTTCCTATATGTTACAAAATCCCAGCCAAGTTCAAAACTCATTTTGCATTCCCTTCAAGGTCTGCTTTTCTCAAGCCCATATTTTCATGTTAGTACTCTTCCCACAGATCTTCATCAGCAATTCAAACCTGATGACATTATGATTGCATCTTTAGTGCTTTTCTACTCCAACCTTGTTTATCATGCCTGCATTATTTCCAAAGATAAGGTCTAGCATAACTTCAGAGCAGAGCCTGTTAGCTGTTGCATGTGTGCAAACGGTCCAGGCTACTGAAAGATAAAGCCACTTTTCTACATTCCGGCATTATTCTTAATGTGTTCATTTGCTGGGCTGAAATCCCTTAGCAGGTCAGCTTTCGACTTCTCTTTTCTATAAGCATGTTTCCCTTTCTATCTTACTTCCTATCACCTTGTTCTTGGCTTGTTTGATGAAAAAAATATGGCTCTCGTTTCCCTTCCTTGATTATTTTCCCTTCAAACTGTTTATTCCCACCTCACCTTCTCCTTTATTTATATTTCTCTCACCACATTTCCACTAATGTAAAAGTAAGATCCATTTTCAATGACCAAAAAGCCAAGGCAAAAAGTTCTCCTTGGTCTTTTCCTTGCTTCTAGCACTTTCTGAGAATCCTAACAAAACTTTTATACATCATACCACTGCTTGGATTGCCTAAGCCATACTTTGTATATACAATCTCCTTGTCAAAGGTATACATTTTCTATCTTTTTGTTCAATTAAAATAAAAACTCTCAAAATAACATGTCCAAACTCTACAAGGTGGTGGCACATCTGGGAAGATGAATCTAGACCTAATCTAATCTAATTTCACTTTGCCTATTTTCACTCTTCCTTACCTCTGTCTGTCTTTCTCACTGACTCATTGGTGTATTCCAAAATATTTCCTTAGGCTCTCCTAGATGTCAGGCAGGGTAGCAATCACAGGGGAATACAGATAAGGAAGATAATTCTTGGCCTCAAGGAGGTTCATAGTTTTATAAAAAAAATAAGAGGTAAAACAACTGATGGTGATACTACATGACAAATGCTACTGGTATTTATATACCAGTATTAATTCTCCTGGCATTATATACCTAAGCGAAGGACAGTATGAACAATTAATTCTGCCTTGAAAGGATCATAGAGAGATTTGACAGAGTATGAAAGTTTCACTTAAATCTTTAAAAACAGCTAACAGGAGGGGAGAAGGCTATAACAGACACAGAAAATGGTATAACAAAGACAGAAATTACCTGGGATGTTTACAAATAGCAAAAATGACCATACAAAATAGCAGCAAAGATATCCTTTTAACTGATGTTCTTATTTTACCATAGAAGAGTACCTACCTCCCTCGTAGAGTTGTTGTGAAGGTTAAATGTAAATATATATAAAGCCCTTAAAATAGTACCTGTCACACAGTAAATGCTCAAGAAATGTTACTTATTATTACTGTTATATTATAGATTATATCACATGTATTTCGTCTATTCAAAATATTTTATTTATTTACTTATTTTTTTCTGGTTCCTGGCTTGGTTCTGGACCATTGTAGCTGCTGAATAAGTGATCTTATACATGTCTGAAGAGCTGAGGTGGCTGCTACAGCCTCCACTGTAAAAGAATCAAGAGCAATGACAACCATAGCTAAGAAGTGTACCATAAGAAAAATAAACTGGGCCACATCTAATTGCGATTCTCAACGAATCAGATATTTTTTGCACCTTTCTTTTTTAAGACAGAGTCAAAAGCCGGCAAAACAAGTTCATATGTAAGATTCACTGAAAAATCCTACTACTACAGTAAGCTTTGGGATCAGTACAGAATGTAATCCAGCTCAATAGCTTTCATCTCCTACAGTTACACCAAAGGTCATATACATTACTTCATTTGAAGTTATAATCAGATTAATTTATTTGTTCAAGGTCACAAATTCTGCAAGATAGAACAAGAGTCCAGGTCTTCTAGCTCCTATGAACATGGCTCCTTCCCCTAAAACATTTTGAGAGATTCCTAAACAAGATTAAACCAAAAGTAGGCTACGAATCACTTAGTTGAGCAAAAATGTAAACACACCCTGGCTAAGTTTTTACTTACAATGATGTATAATACTGGACTAACGTAGTTACGTATTTCCACCTTTCTCTCTTTAGAGAATTGTGTTTGAGAGAATAATAGAAATGGCTATCGAAATTGTAAGATAAAAATTATTATGAATGTAAATGACAAACCCCTTTCCTTTTGAGATTTATGATGCTAAATTAATGGGAAAACAAAAGCCATGAAGAATTCCAAACATGAGAGAAGAAATGTTACCAGACTTGCCCTCCTGCCATAAGTAACTATATAACTGAGCAAAATATATAAGGCAACTATTTTTAGGCACTGGGAAATTGCCAGCTCAAGATACAGACCTTAAGATAATTAAGATAGACAAATAAGCAGACAAGGACTTTAATCAGCTGTTACAAATATGTTCAAGGATTTTAAAGAAAGAATGATCTCAATGAGTGAAAAAATGGGAAATAGCAGAAAACTTAAAATTCTAAAAAAGAATAAATGGATTCTAAAACTAAAAATGTTCAGGAGCATAAATTTCAATGGATGGGCATAAAAGTAAATTTAAGGTGGAAAGTAAGGGTCAATGAACTTGAAGAAAGATCCACGTATATTAGCCAAGCAGAAAAACAGAGGTGGGGGAGAAAGATTAAAATTAAAATGAATAGGCCCCAGTAAGCTGTGAGACAATATCTAACACTCAGGTACTTGGGTCCTAGAAGGAAAGAGAGTGGGGCAGAGAAGTCCTAAAACAACAACCTACAAATCCAAGAAGCTCAGCAAACTACAAAAGCAGGATGAATACAAAGAAAACCACATTTAGGCACATCACAGTCAAATTAGTGAAAAACAAAGATAAAGAGAAAATACTGACTGGGTATTTGATAAAACATTACTTATAGGAAAACAAGAAGAAATAGAATTCCAAGAAATGGAATGATATGGTTAAGTGCTGAAATAAAAATAAAACTGTAACCTGAAACTCTATATTCAGCAAACCATCCTTGAAACATGGGGGTGAAATAAAGACATTTTCCAATGAACAAAATCTGAGAGAATTAATCACCAGCAGACTACAGGAAGGATAAAAGATGGAAATGACATGTAAAAGACTAGTTTTACTTAGTTTTTTTTCCTTTTAATTTCCTTAAAAGACAAATGACTGTCAAAACAAAAATCACATCATTTTGAGGAATAGTTTATAAATAGTTGGAAGAAGAAGTACATTAAAATAATTCAAAGGACTAATGAGGGTGTAGATGGAACTGCTGTAAGGTTTTTACATTTGTGACATTTGAAGTGTAAAGTGGAATACAGGCATACCTTATTTTATTGTGCTTTGCTTTATTGCGCTTTGCATTATTACACTTTACAGATATTGCATTTTCTACCAATTGAAGGTGTGTGTTAACCCTGCATCAAGCAAGTCTATTGGCGCCATTTTTCCAACAGCAGTTGCTCACTCTGTGTCTCTGTGCCACATTCTGGTAATTCTTGATATATTTCAAAAATTTTCATTACTATTATATTTGTTATAGTGATCTGTGATCAGAAATCTTTGATGTTACTACTGCAAAAAAGATTACAACTCTTTGAAGGCACAGATGATGGTTAGCACTTTTTGCAATAAAGTATTTTTTAACTAAGGTATGTATATTGTTTTTTTAGACATAATGCTATAGTACACTTAATAGATTATAGTACAGTGTAAACATAACTTTTATATGAACTGAGAAACCAAAAAATTCATGTGATTTGCTTTATTGCAATATTCGCTTCATTGCAGTGGTCTGGACCCAAACTTGCACTATCTCTATGGTACATCTGTAATGTTAATTCTAAGTAGACTGTGATAAGTTAAAAATGCATACTGTAATTTGCTAGAGCAACTACTAAAAAAATACAAAGAGGTTGTAGATAAAAAGCCAATAGAAAAAATAAAAATGAAGTGCTGTATCTGATGAATGCAAAAGGTGGCAGGAAAAGAGGAACAAAAATAGATCAGAACAAGGAGGAAACAAATGGCAAGATGATAGACTTAAATCCTATCATATCAATAATTATGTGAAGTGTATATGGACAAAACATTTCAATTAAAAAGCAGAGATTACCACAATGAATTTTTTAAACATCTGTCTCTAAGGGATAACGTTAAATATATAACCACAGATGGGCTGAAAATAAAAGGATGGGAAAAAGATATACCATGAAAATGGTAAGCACAAGAAAGCCAGTGTGGCTAGATTAATATTAGACCAAGTGGACATTCAGACAAAGGTCTAGTACCAGAGATAACAAGGGACATGTCATAATGATGAATAAGCTAATTCAACAGGTAAACATACCAATCCTAAAAGTGTCTATACTTAACAACAGAGCTCCACAATAAAGTTAGAAAAAGCTGACAAAACTAAAAGGATAAGTATGCAAATCCACAATCACATCTGGAGATTTTAACAGCCCTCTCAACAATTAATAGAACAAGTATACCAAAGTGAAACCAAGCAAATCAGATCTAAAAAGTGTGATCAACCAACCTGAGCTCTTTGAAAAGACTAATAAAACTGGCAGACCCCTAGCAAGACTCTGTTTTCTACCAAAACAAAACAAAGAACAACAATAACAACAACAGAAAACAAAAATGACCAATATCAGGAATAAAAAAGGAGACATAACCATAGACCCTACAGACATCAGGCTAATAAGAGAATATTACAAACACTTCAGACCAATAAATTTAGCAACTCATATATGTGTACAATGAAAAGCCACTAAGCAAACTCCTTATACACAGAACAACGTGATAGATCTCACAGCTATTACCTCGGGGGTGGGGGAGGGGAACAAGCACAAAAGAGTACATACTATATAAGTATAATGTTCCAAAACTGGCAAAGCTAATCTATGGTGATAAAATCAGATCAGTTATTGCACCTGGAGCAGAAGGTAAAAAAGAGTGGAACTGACTGCAAAGGGGAACAAAGGATATTTCTGGTATGATGGAATATACAGATTGTCAAAACTCATCATATCGTACACTTAACACTTGAACTTTATTGAATGTAAATGTACCTCAGTGAAGTTGATTTTGAAGAAAACAATAACAGTTTTAAAAAATACTACAGAAATAGGATGAAACATGAGTTTAGTCCATAAATTTTTTTAATTTAAAAAATCTTTCAAAACATAACTTCGTTTATGTTATATACCTTCTTAACAAAATAGGAAGCATAAACTGTGGGCCAGGAAGTGCATGATACTTCACAAAGATGTGCCTTTAATTCATGGTAAGATCTAGCACAGTGCCTTGGGAGACAGCTGGGTTACAACTGAAAAAGCAATACACCTGAAGCCAGAAGACCTGGGTTCAAATAATGACTTATGTGATCAATTAGCTTTGAACCTTAGGCAAGTCTCTCCATCTTAAGTTTCTTCATCAACTACAGGGCTGGTGTGAAGGTGAAGAAATATTATTCTAAAGTATCTGGTAAAACACCTCACAGACAAAGTTATATTACTCACAGTAATAGACACTGATTAGATGAAGAAATGAAGGAGATAAACAATGACATGGACACGGATACAAGCCAACAGGAACAGGGGAGAGCGTGTTTCTAGTCACATTTCTGTCTGTGGCTGCGATGGGTGGGGTGGAGGATGGAACAGAAGTGTCCAAGCATGAGGACCTAATACCATGTTCCTATCTATGCAGTAGGTGCAGTGAGTAGGACAGGGTTCGCTGCCGGCCCAGAATGAATATACTTTCACTGTGACCTGGATCACGGTATTCTGGGCTAACTCCCTTGTCCTGGTGAGGAGCATGAAAAGGGAGGCTACTGGTCTACCTAAGACTCCAATGGGCCTTGCCCAGGTTCCTGAGAGTTGCAGCATCTTCTATTACTGGGGGCCTTTGAAACGCCAACATAACTGATGTCCCACTCTTTAAAGTGTTCCACTCTTCCCTATCCTTGGGTTTTCAGAGATTTCGCTCTAAATGAAACAAGCAGGGCAGAGATCTTTTGGATACAGCAGCAGTGACCAGAGTAACAGCTTCATTAATGCCTAGTTGGCTGATTTTCAGTAGAGTTCCAGGGAACGATGCTTCGTTTGAGTCTTCAAAAAGTGCACGAGTAGAAAAATCTAGAGGGTGACCACAACAAAGGGCCAGATTTAAGCCCTGAAGAGTCACGTATCTTCCAAACATGGAGCCACTAGTAGGGCACCTAAAAGTCCAATACTGAGTCACAGCACAGTATGATAAGTTATCTGATAGACGTTTTAACAGAACACTATGAGGGCATGCAGAGGGGATAATAAACCAAGTGGTGGGGGAGGAAGCAGTATTGGGGAAATATCCTCGAAAAGAGTGACAACTATGCTGAACCTAAAGATGTTCAAGAGTTATTTGGGCAAAAGGCATTCCAGGCAGGGACACAGCAGGTACAAAGACTCCAAAGGATTGTACGGTGCCATCTGCAGACCACAGCGGGTAATTCCATAGAGCTGGAGCATATGGTATGCAGGGAAAATGAGGCGATGGCAGAGGCACAGGCAGGGTCTTGAGAAAGACCTTTTTTATTTTTATTTTTATTTTTTTGTCCGTGCCACACGTCTTGCAGGATCTTAGTTCCCTGACCAGGGATCGAACCTGGGCCCCTTGCAGTGGACGTGTGGAGTCCTAACCACTGGACCACCAGGGAATTCCCCGGGAGGGTCCTTTTTTAAAGTCGGGCTGAAGGAATTTATATTGTATCTTGAAAATGAAGGGGAGCCGCTGAAGGATCTTCAGCAAGCAGTACCACAACCAAATTGGCATTTTAAAGAGATCATTCTGGCAACAGTGTGGAGAACAGATTGAAAGGGGACAAAAGTAGAGACAGGGAAAACTAGTTAGGAGACCGTTGAAGTGATCCATGTGGGGAATGACTGTGGTCTAAGAGAGCAGCACACAGAATGGAGCAAGGACGGATTAGGTACGGTAAAAAAGTAGAACTCTCAAGACTCGTTCACTGATTCATATGAAGGTGAGAAAAAGCAATCCAGCATGACTCCCAAGTTTCAACCTTGGGCGTATGACTGGCTAGACATGCTGTTTGTAAAGATAAAGAATAAGTCAAGGTACATTTCAAAATATAAAAAACAATGACACTGCCCTAAATTTAAGAAGAAAAAATTAACACAAACAAAGCACACGCTGCCTTAGACAGTATGGATATGGATCTCTGAGAAAAATCAAACCCTAAATTCACAGAGAGGAATAAGTCAGTTAAAGAAATTCCTGTCTAACATATGTTGATGAGTGAATAATCAAAAGAATAACGCAGAAGGCAATTCACTAACAAGAGAGCCATCTACTGCCTTACAAGGATAGTGCAGTGATGAAATGCCACCAAAAAAATGTGGAAGAAAGCCAAGTTTGCGACCATTTCCCACTGCACATGTATTCATAAAGTATCTGACCCCCCACCAAAACAAACTCCAAGTGGTTAGCGCTTTCAGCTAATAGCCAAATGCTCTGACTCACTTATTTCTTCTAAAAACATCAATTCAATATATACCATCATTTCAATATAAAACCTGGCTTACCTGCCATCATTGCTATCATACTGGCTTTATAGACATTCGTAAGAGATCCAAGTTCTCCTGTTGCTAAGATGGTTTTCAGATGAGCCCCCCCACAGGCCTTGCGAAACTGACGAATCTCATCATACAGGGCTGGGGAAGGAAATAATTGAGGCAGTTACAAAGCAGGCAAGTGATAACATAACTTGGCAGCCACTCAGAGCTGGTAGAACCCATCTCAGATTTAGGAAACATGAACCATTTGTCACTTTCTAAAAATCACCCCAATTTAATATCGCCTCAGGCATTCTGTTGCAGTTCACATCCTGTTACAAGGAATGCTTAGTTTGCTACCATGAAACTCTTTCTATGCCCTGGCCCAAGGTCCTGAGCCATGGAGCTTTTAAAATATCATTATAATGGCATGCAAATTACAAATAGTTTTTACCGCTTCCATATGATGGTTACTTAGAATAAAAAAGAAATCCATCTACCAGATAAACAGGGGTATGCTACTTTGCAAAGTAAAGAAAAAAATCCTCAGGTCCTTATTAATTCTCACATTCACACAAAATAAGTTCTCTTGTTGGAATATAAAGCAGGCCTTTCCTGAGAGCTCTGCTAATGGTAATAAAGACATAAGAGCTTGCCCCACTATCTGCCAGGGTATGTGTCTATATATCAGACTATAAAGTGCTGAGCCTGGCCAGGTAGTGATGGATGTATGTACACAAATCCAGCTGTAGAGGAATTCAGAGATGCAGCTTTGAATCTATTAACCCCTGACCCCAATAGCACATCTGGCTTTCTAGAACTCCATATAGCACTCTGAAAGTAGCTGGATTAAAAAAAAAAAAAAAAAAAAAATTAGTCTCAAGTCAGCAAACTCAGTCAAACCTTGTAAGTCATAACAAGATAAACAAAACTTGTCTTCTCAATCCTAGAAAACTTGAACTTAACCTGAACCTCGACAGTGAAAACTGAACACAAATAAAGGCAAGGATTCTATTACAAGATGCACAGTAAAGTCCAGTGTTCATTGCCTCCAAGAGGTACCCACGGGCTTTTTAAGAAAGAATTGAATATTTTCACAAATCCCTAACAATTAGTAGTTTTGAGTATTAGAGACGATCTGAGATGCCACACCTCCCACCTCACCCTGTGTATCCCACGTAAACTATGAGAAAATCATCTTACCCACACATCCAATATGACAACATGTGAGAATGGTATAAACAGCCAAAGACTGTGTGGCAATAACAATTTATATTCTTTTAACTCAGAGCATAAATCTTGGATGGAATGACATTTGCTGAGTTACCAAATCTAAAAAGAGAAAGTTGTCCTCTAAGAACCTGCTGACAAGGAAATCTCTTGATCTAAAAATTCTAAACATTTTTAAATTTTTAAGTTTTTTTAAATTTTAAAAATTCTTTTAGCCTTCTAAAAGAAGGCTAGGGACTTCACTGGTGGTCCAATGGTTAAGCCTCTGTGCTTCCACGGCAGAGGACAGGGATTTGATCCCTGGTCGGGGGACTAAGATCCCACATGCTGTGCTGTGTGGCCAAAAGAAAAAAAAAAACAATTCAAGGAAATCAAAAAATAACTAGAAACAAATGACAATGAAAACTCGACAACCCAAAACCTATGGGATGCAGCAAAAGCACTTCTAAGAGGGAAGTTTATAGCTATAAAAGCCTACCTCAAGACACAATAAAAATCTCAAATAAACAATCTAACCTTACACCTAAAGGAACTAGAGAAAGAAGAACAAACAAAACCCAAAGTTAGCAGAAGGAAAGAAATCATAAAGATCAGAGCAGAAATAAGTGAAATAGAAACAAAGAAAACAATAGCAAAGATCAATAAAACTAAAAGCTGGTTCTTTGAGAAGATAAACAAAATTGATAAACCATTAGCCAGACTCATCAAGAAAAAGAGGGAGAGGACTCAAATTGATAAATTAGAAATGAAAAAGGAGAAGTTATGACACCGCAGAAATACAAAGCATCCTAAGAGACTACTACAAGCAACTCTACGCTAATAAAATGGACAACCTGGAAGAAATGGACAAATTCTTAGAAATGTATAACCTTCCAAGACTGAACCAGGAAGAAATAGAAAATATGAACAGACCAATCACAAGGAATGAAATTGAAACTGTGATTAAAAATCTTCCAACAAACAAAAGTCCAGGACCAGATGGCTTCACAGGTGAATTCTGTCAAACATTTAGAGAAGAGCTAACACCCATCCTTCTCAAGCTCTTCCAAAAAACTGCAGAGGAAGGAACATTCCCAAACTCATTCTATGAGGCCACCATCACCCTGATACCAAAACCAGACAAAGATACTACAAAAAAAGAAAATTACAGACCAATATCACTGATGAATATAGATGCAAAAATCCTCGACAAAATACTAGCAAACAGAATCCAACAACACATTAAAAGGATCATACACCACGATCAAGTGGGATTTATCCCAGGGATGCAAGGATTCTGCAATATACGCAAACCAACGTGATACACCATATTAACAAACTGAAGAATAAAAACCATATGATCATCTCAATAGATGCAGAAAAAGCTTTTGACAAAATTCAACACCCATTTATGATAAAAACTCTCCAGAAAGTGGGCATAGAGGGAACCTACCTCAACATAATAAAAGCCATATATGACAAACCCACAGCAAACATCATTCTCAATGCTGAAAAACTGAAAGCATTTCCTCTAAGATTAGGAACAAGACAAGATGTCCACTCTCACCACTATTATTCAACACAGTTTTGGAAGTCCTAGCCACGGCAATCAGAGAAGAAAAAGAAATAAAAGGAGGGCTTCCCTGGTGGCGTAGTGGTTAAGAATCCACCTGCCAATGCAGGGGACACGGGTTCGAGCCCTGGTCCGGGAAGATCCCACATGCTGCGGAGCAACTAAGCCTGTGCGCCGCAACTACCGAGCTTGCGCTCTAGAGCCCGCATGCCACAACTACTGAAACCCGCATGCCCAGAGCCCGTGCTCCGCAACAAGAGAAGCCACCGTGATGAGAAGCCCACGCACCGCAACAAAGAGCAGTCCCCGCTCGCCGCAACTAGAGAAAGCCCGCGTGCAGAAACAAAGACCCAACGCAGACCATAAAAAAAAAGAAATAAAAGGAATACAAATTGGAAAAGAAGAAGTAAAACTGTCACTGTTTGCAGATGACATGATACTTTACATAGAGAATCCTAAAGATGCCACCAGAAAACTACTAGAGCTAATCAGTGAATTTGGTAAAGTTGCAGGATACAAAATTAATACGCAGAAATCTCTTGCATTCCTATACACTAATGATGAAAAATCTGAAAGAGAGATTAAGGAAACACTCCCATTTACCACTGCAACAAAAAGAATAAAATACCTAGGAATAAACCTACCTAGGGAGACAAAAGACCTGTATGCAGAAAACTATAAGACACTGATGAAAGAAATTAAAGATGATACCAACTGATGGAGAGATATACCATGTTCTTGGATTGGAAGAATCAATATTGTGAAAATGACTATACTACCCAAAGCAATCTACAGATTCAATGCAGTCCCTATCAAATTACCAATGGCATTCTTTACAGAACTAGAACAAAAAATTTTAAAATTTGTATGGAGACACAAAAGACCCCGAATAGCCAAAGCAGTCTTGAGGGGAAAAAAACAGAGTTGGAGGAATCAGACCCCTGACTTCAGACTATACTACAAAGCTACAGTAATCAAGACAATATGGTACTGGCACAAAAACAGAAACATTGATCAATGGAACAAGATAGAAAGCCGAGAGTTAAACCCACGCACCTATGGTCAACTAATCTATGACAAAGGAGCCAAGGATATACAATGGAGAAAAGACAGTCTCTTCAATAAGTGGTGCTGGGAAAACTGGACAGCTACATGTAAAAGAATGAAATTAGAACACTCCCTAACACCATACACAAAAATAAACTCAAAATGGATTCGAGACCTAAATGTAAGACAGGACACTATAAAACTCTTAGAGGAAAATATAGGCAGAACACTCTATGACATAAATCACAGCAAGATCTTTTTTGATCCACCGCCTAGAGTAATGAAAATAAAAACAAATGGAACCTAATGAAACTTAAAAGCTTTTGCTCCTCAAAGGAAACCAAAGACAAGACGAAAAGACAACCCTCAGAATGGGAGAAAATATTTGCAAATGAATCAACGGACAAAGGATTAATCTCCAAAATATATAAACAGCTCATGCAGCTCAATATTAATAAAACAAACAAGCCAATCCAAAAATGGGCAGAAGACCTAAATAGACACTTATTCAAAGAAGACATACAGATGGCCAAGAAGCACATGAAAAGCTGCTCAACATCACTAATTATTAGAGAAATGCAAATCAAAACTACAATGAGGTATCACCTCACACCAGTTAGAATGGGTATCATCAGAAAATCTACAAACAACAAATGCTGGAGAGGGTGTGGAGAAAAGGGAACCCTCTTGCACGGTTGGTGGGAATGTAAACTGATACAGTCACTATGGAGAACAGTATGGAGGTTCCTTAAAAAACTAAAAATAGAATTACCATATGATCCAGCAATCCCACTACTGGGCATATGCCCAGAGAAAACCATAATTCAAAAAGACACACGCACCCCAGTGGTCACTGCAGCACTATTTACAATAGCCAGGTCATGGGAGCAACCTAAATGCCCATCAACAGACGAATGGATAAAGAAGAAGTGGTACATATATACAATGGAATATTACTCAGCCATAAAAAGGAACGAAATTGGGTCATTTGTTGAGACGTGGATGGATCTAGAGACTGTCATACAGAGTGAAGTAAGTCAGAAAGAGAAAAACAAATATCGTATATTAATGCATATATGTGGAACCTAGAAAAATGGTACAGATGAACCGGTTTGCAGGGCAGAAATTGAGACACAGATGTAGAGAACAAACGTATGGACACTAAGGGGGGAAAGCGGCAGGGGTTGAGGGTGGTGGTGGTGTGATGAATTGGGCGATTGGGATTGACATGTATACACTGATGTGTATAAAATGGATGACTAATAAGAACCTGCTGTACAAAAAAATAAATAAAATTTAAAAATTTTAAAAAAGAAAAGAAGAAGGCTAATCTGCAGTTAACTTATGATTTAATTAATGATTTTTCTTCCTAGTACAATGTTGCCATCAAAAGCAAGCTTAAGAGTGAAACCAATGTGGATTTAAAACCCAACTCTGTCACTTCCTGCGTGACCTCAGGCAAGTTATTTCTCTCAGCCTCACTTCCATCCTTAAAGTGTCAATAACAATATTTACTTTATAAGGTTATATGAGGATTAAAAGAGAAGATATATATACAGTACTTCACACATTGCCTGTCTTACTGTAAGCACTCAAAAAGTTTAATCATTAAGCTCAGAATTCTAGTAAAATGAATTTTCACTAAGTGTTGTGTGATAAAAGTCAAATCATGCTGCATGGCCTGACCCAGCCAACTCTTTGTACCGCACCGAAATTTTGTTATATGGATTAGTGCTTACAACCAGTGAGCCATCAGATAAGGCTTGAAAATATTTTATCACAGCATTTGTTAAAGTGAACTTTGGCCTGTATAGCAAAATTCTTAAAACATTGATCCTGAGCATGTTTATGAACAAAATTACCACCAGCCTTTTTCTAAAACATATTACCTTTTGACCCAGTGAATTTCTTCACCTACAGTTAAAATTAACCAGAAAAGCCAGATGTATTTTATGACTCAATTATCAGCCACCTGGAGTTTACGCTTTTTAATCCATGATCCAAACAGAATTAACCAAAAATGGTCACTTCAAGCTTAACTGGATTTAACAAATATGGGACTAGTGCCTTCTGATTCTTTAACTGCCAACTCCTCAAATCATTTTACTGACCTATTTCACCACATAACAGGATCAAGGTTTTCTGAGCAAATAACTTAAATCTTTAAAAATCAACATTGGGAAAGTGGTTGTTTCTGTTACCATTCTGCCCAGAGTACACCAGGACAGTTACATCAAGAAGCACCCACCAAGTCTGGCCTTTTTAAAGCGTTGCCTGGGCTCCATCAAATGAATGCTTCTCCTTGGTCCTTTGAATCTTACTGAGTGATGCAAAGATGAAGAACAGTTAGGGATTTTCCTCAGTACTGCAGCATCAGCAATGGCAGCAGATCCAAGAGTCCAGAGGCCACCAGCCAGCAGCATGGTACCCGTGCTGGCCGGTGGAAGCAACACCAGCAGCGGCCCTGTAAGCAGCCTCTTCCTGTGGCACAGCTGGCTTATTCTCGGCTCCCTACTCTTTCATGGTCCTGCTTGTTTTCTAAGCCTGGTTCTCCAGGCTTCCCACTGATTCAGGGAGCTACTCTACATCCTCCTAACAAATCCCTTTTCAGCTTAATCAGAATTGTTTTCATTAGTTTTTAACCCACGACTCCAGTATAACACATACAGAAGACTGGGGAAGTATGGTGTAGTGGGCAACAGTGTGGGTGCTCCGACGGCTGGATTCAGATCCTAGCTCTAAACTACGTTGTCGTTTGATCTGCACAAAATTATTTAACCGTTGCCTTGGTTTTCTCATCTATAAAATGGGGATAAGAGAGGTTCACATATTTTGTGGAGTTATTTCGAGCATTAAATAGGTTACTATACATTAAAAGTTCCAAGGACAGTATCCAGCACCTAGTTAACAATCAGGGAAATGTCAGTCACTTGTTCTCCTGCTGCTGGTAGTGGCGGTGATGCCGTTACAGTTTCTGCTGCGTGCGTATCACGTTCAGAGCGCAAAGGGACTGGTGAAAGCAGAGGACACCATGAGCTACGTTTCCTAAAGAACATAAGATACGACCTCTTTGGGGCACTAGAACAGAAGTCTAGTTTACTATATCACAAACTTCTTTTAGCTTTGTTTGTTTTAACTCAGAGCCCATGCTCCTTTGGATAGCAGAGACTGCCGGTATAAGACAGTTTTGGCTACTTGCTAGTCACGTAAACTTGCAGGAATTACAATTTTTCTAAGCCTAAATTACTTAGGGGGCTTCAGTTTGCTCACGTATTTTGGGGAAGATTAAATAAAAGAATACATGTAGCTAGAAGAGTACCAGGCATTTGCTAAGCATTTAATTATTCCATACTAGTTTTCCATATTTTTCCTTATGTAGTTTCTGAAATCCAAAAATAACTTTAAAAAACAAATCAAAGCAAGTACTGTCCTAATACTTATAAAAATATACTTAGAATTTACAGATCTTACTTACAAAAGAAATAAATAAATAAACCGTTTCACTCCAACACAAACCATGGAAGCCACAAGAAGCACAGGTAGTTATGAGCACCTGACACTGCAGTAATAGTCACCCTGGAAACTAGATAAATGCCATATGCGCATCAAAGCAACCTGATGGCTGAAATGTAACCTAGTCAATCTCAAGTCATAATGTCCTTTACCATACTCAACTTTCACTTTCCTTACAATATGAATAAGCAAAACAATGGAAAAACTAATGGGTGGGTTTCCTCCTTCATTTGCAGGAAAGGACAGCAGCAGGATGTAGATTTATATAATTGCTACAGGACTATACATGTGGAGGAAATTACAAGTGAAGTAATAAGTGCAAGAGATCTCCTTCCAAAAAATTCCTCATTAGGATTCATTACCCAAAAGAATTAAGAATCCTCCAAGTTTTCAAAGCATCTTCCTTCAAAAATTCTCAAAGCGTTTTCTACACATTGAGGGACGCTCTTACCAGTGAGGGTTGAGAATTCCGGAAAACTTGGTAAGCACAACCAGCCTGAGTATGCAGTGCTGGGCCAGGGAGACAGCCTGCACGGTCAAGAGATTGTTACATACAAGGGAATTGAGCAAATAAGTAACTATACTGATGAAAATCGGAGGAAAATTTCTCACTGACAAGAAAAAGAGGCATAAATACAGAAAAGGAGAGGGCAAGAATAAACCATGTGCTGTTGGCTTGTAATGGAAGTTATCCACGTGAACTCATGTTTCTAAGACAGACAGATAGACAGATAGATACAGACAGATGTATGCGTGTTTGTATGTGTATTGTATACATTCACATATTTTGTAGAGCTTTCCACTGAGAAGGCCTAGAAACAACAACGCGGTAGCAATGAGTACACCTAGCACCCAGATCTTGGTTTCTAAATACCAGTCCTCAATAAAAGGAAGCAGAGCTCCTTGAGAAAATGGCTGATTCCAAGCCTGGGGCAGAGAAAGCTGAAAATAAGCCAGAAATATCTTTTATAAGAATTACAAGGAAGGTCTTAGAGAAAAACGGAAACATGTCAAAAGGACAGAGGAGCCAGTTTGAAGCAGCTGCCACTTTCCAACTCTGGGACACTTTGAGTACCAAAATAAATAATGATAGTAATAGATTATAATCAACTGAGTAAAATAGGCACCCATGAGTTCTTACAGAGAGGAAGAAAGGGAGGGAGGAGAAGGTAATGCTAACTAATAAGTATAGAAGAAATGATGGAATTAGAAAATCACCCTTTGGCAACTATTGGAGTAATAACTGAAGAATTATCAATGAACACTAAAACAACTGAGTACAAGTTAGATAAGGAACAGGATATTAACGTAGTCTCAAAATATCTCCATTCATAATGGATGTTAGTTACCTATTAAAATACAAAATACTTATTAATTTTACAATGGAGAAACTCGGCAGAAACCATATTAGCCAAGTAAAAAAGTAACATCATCAATAATGGGACAAATCAACATCTTGGGACTCCTGAAATAATGCACTGAGAAGAACAGAGCAAAAGTTCAGTGTTATTCCTATCAAAAATACCTAACTTGAACCTAATCATGAGAAAACACGCAACACACCCAAACTGAGGTACACTTTACCAAATAATAGACCTCTATTCTTCAAACACAAGGAAAGATTGAGGACTATTCCAGATTGAAGAAGCCTAAAGAGACATGTAACAATTGAATTTGGACCTAATTAAAACATTACTAGGATAATCTGCAAAACCTGAACAAAGTCTGTGGATTTAATGGTAGTATGATCGTGCTAATTTCCGGACTTTGATGGTGTACTGCGGCTTCGTATAAGAGCGTCCTTCTTTTCAGGAAATACACACTGAAGTATTTAATAGTAATGGATCAACAGCTCTGCAACTTAATCTCAAATAATTTGAAGAAAAATTATATCTATATCTCTATCAATCTATCTATTGATATCTATCTGCATACACACAAAGAGAGAGAGAGAGAGAGAGAGGGAAGGCAAAAAGATAAACGGGGTAGAATTTTATAATTGGGGAATCTGAGTGAAGAGAAAACAGGAGTTTTGTGTACTATTTCTGTAACTCTTCTGTAAGTTTTAAATTATTCAAAAATAAAAGTTAAAAAGTTACAACAAATGCTGTTGTAATTTATTTAGCATCCAGGTATTTTTCTCATGGGAGGGCTTTTGAAACTATCAACCGTTCTACTGTTTTGTAAAAAAAAAATGTGTGATTATATGTGGCACATATTATTTTATAACCTGCTTTTTTCCCCTTTGATATATCGTAGACATCTTTCCAAATTAATAAATACAGGTCTGTAGCACAATTTTTAATGGCTGTACAATCTTCCATTGCATGGTCGTAAATAATATATTCAATCATCTTTCTATTATTGGATATTTAAGGTTTCAGATTTTTTGCTCTTATAAACAATACTTCAGCAAACACCCTTATAGTTAAGTCTTTGCATACATCATGACATATTCCTTAGAGCATTTATTAATTTTTCTGCTCACATACTCATAATACATACTCATTGTTAAAAATTCAAACATTACAGAAACGGAAAATTCCCCACTTAAAAAAAAAAAAAGAAAGAACAATTCTTTCACGTACCAGAAAAATAATAATTTGGAAGGCTATTATAAAAGGTGACTCACAAATGAAAATGGAAGTCAAATACCTCGACTGCAAATTCGTCCGAATAATGCAAAATTTAACAAAACACACACAGCAGAGAAGTGGCTGGCATAGTGATGTCACATTAAGAAAGCTGATAATCAATGTTCTGACTTATAACGAGGTTTTCAGGAGTGGTGAGAGTGGGTATACGAAAAACCCAGGATGGACTACGTTGTGGATGCTTAATCAATACAACGGCACAACCAGCAGAGGTGTGGTCTCCTGTCTGTCCCGTCTCATCCCTCCTACGGGTGCTACACTGAGGAAGAGGAACGGAGGTCATAGCCTGACCTTCAGCTTGTCACTGCCAGTGGGAACAACAGGCGGCGCTGTGCTGGTGGAGTGGTCCCTGGTGGGACTCAGAGAACTCAGCCACTCTGGGAAAGGCCTGTGTGCATGAGACTACTGCTCCGAGGGGTGGAGGGGCTCACACTGCATCAGTTTCAAACAGCATCCAAAACAGGGTGACCGCTGGGCTCTACCTTCTGCCTCCCCGTGTTAGCAGGAACTCTCATCTAAAGCATTCTATTTTTCTCTACCTAAAATTATCCTCTTTCTTTCCGGCTCCCACCTAAAAGGAAAAACAGATTCCTAATTTTGTGGCTGCTGGCAACTTGTTAAGTTTTCTGGAAAAAGCACTGCTGTAGACATAGAAAACTATGTTAGTGAAGCTTTCATGTGTAGGAATTATGAACTGAGTAAGAATCCAAGTGTTTAAAGACAGTATCTCCTATCTACAAGGCATGAAGTAGATTTCCCTTTATGTTTCATGCTATTCAAAGTCACTTCAAAAATAACTGTTAACGAACAGATCTAAGCAGTTATTTTTTGAGTACCGGAAAGATGTTCAACACTGCACATGAGTGGCCTGAAAATAACTCTTAAGATAATTATATGTACAGTCAAACACTTAATATAGAATTATACAGCAACCTTTTCATCTAAAAAAGCCACAAAATGTTCAACAACAGTTGTCATCCACTAAGGCAACTAATTAATCTTGTAAGACTAAAACAGAGATGAGCTAAAACACGAGGTAGTAAAATAACCTGCAAGAGATAAAACACACACATTTTTGTCAATAGTATTTGAAGTTTTGAAGAATCGTAGCATTAAAAGAAATAATAATAAAATAAAAGCATACAGCTGCCGTAAGTATCTCCAGATTTTTTTCTTTTATAAACAACCCTCAAAACAGAAAGCACAGATTATGAGTTATGTGATTCCTCCCCAGAAAGTGTCTATACATTTAGAGATTGCTCTTCTCATAAGACACTATGATTAACAGCTCTCCAAAACAAAGAAAAATCCTAACTTCTTTTAAGAGATGTTCTTTCTACCACCCTTCTTTTGTAAAAATAAGCGAATAAGAAAAATAACTCGTTGCCCAGAGTCAAGATTTTCAAGATCCACTTGCACGCAACGCAACGATAGATACTGTGGCTTCGGCTGGAATATTTCATTCTCTCACCCTAAAGCTCTTGAGAGTCATGAGGCATGTCCTCCACAAACCAAATTTGGGAAAGCAAGTCAAAGCTGAAGAATTGAACGGGGTAAAACAAAGTACGTGAGGCTCTGGATACAGAAGACAAGCAGCATTTCCAGTTGTGATTCTGAACGCACGATGCTGGAAAAATGTCACAGAAGTAGCCATCTTTGGAGTCACGTGTGCTGGTGCTCCAGTGTGGAATGGGTTTCCAAAAACTAGTAAAGCCAGTTCTAGTTCTCAATAAGCTCAAGGTCCTGGAAGATTCTTGAATCTGATAGCCTTTCCATGTCACTGGTAATGTATTAGGTAAATACATGCAGCAGAGAGAGAAAGGTCATAAAAAAGTAAAAAACGAACACCTCTGTATGTTTACAGGACACGGAATGCACTTAATTTTCAAAACCTGCTCAATAAGGTTGATAGGATGATGAACCTCTTCTGGTGAATTCTTTCTTCGAACAACTGTTTATGGAACGCAACTGAGGTGTCAACTTCAGTATCATCGTTAAAAAATACCGTGTTACAAGTCCTTATCGTTGGAATAATACACACAGACAATGAAAACACCAAATATAAAATCACAGGCCGTTGTAGCTCTGAAAGACTGCAGAAGGCCTTATGTCTTATCCCCTCACTGGTAGCTTATTTAAGTGGAGGCAGAGAGAAGTGAAGTATTTGCCCAAGGACTCAGTGTAAATTAGCAAAATTATAAATACTAAAACCCGTGGGAGTTCCTCTTCATTAACTCAATGCATGTGCTGTGTCGATACTTCCCTTGACAACATACTATCCTCATCAGGAGGAAGAGGGGGAAAGAGAGGAAACCGCAGTTGGCAAGGAGGGATTCATCTGGGCCAAGCAACAGGATAACCAATTTACGCACACTGTCTAATTTAATCCCTATTATGACCCCATGAAGTAGATACCGCTATTCCTATTTTACCTCACAGAAGGTACAGAGAAGTTAAGTAACTTGCCTAAGAGCAAACAGCTACTGACGATAGCACCGGGATTCCAACCAAGTTCTGTCTAATGCAAAGACCCTGCACAGACCAACTATTTCGGGTCTCCTGGAGTGACCCCCTCTTCTTCCTCCACAATGTATCCCTTCTGGGTCTGTGCCTCCAATGACAGTTGACCCATCTGGTGGGCTAGGTACCCCCCCCCTCTCTCCCGGTAGAGCACAGGAGAGCTGCTCTCTTCATCTCAGAGCACAGTCTTCCCAGGGAGAGGAGAACTATCCCCCCAAGAGCACAGAAGTAGATGTCTCTCTGGCTGAACGCACCAGAGTAACACTGTTCCTTAAGCCTGCTGTTCACGGCTAACTGCAGAGCAGGTTAAATAAATGGCAACACGTGGGAGATACGATTTGGACTAATTAATCAATATGTAAATCCAGCAATGCTTCGATTATGCGGCACCTAAACGATGTAGAATCAAGAACTAGAAGTTTTGGGGGACTTCCCTGGCAGTCCAGTGGTTAAGATTCCACACTTCCAGTGCAGGGGGCACAGGTTCAATCCCTGGTCGGGGAACTAAGATCCAGCATGCCACATGGCAGGGCCAAAAAGAAAGAACTAGAAGTGTATTAAAAACAAACAAACAAAAAAAAAGATGCTCCAAGTTAGTGCTTCTCCTTAGGACCATGGGATGGCAGGGGAAGAAGGGGTGGAATTAAGATCACCTGGAGTGATTTTCAGCGTAGACTCCTACTCCTCCCTTACATCCAACCCCCAATTCTGATATCACACATACTCAGGGGAATGTGATAGATTCTGTGAGGAAGGGAGCTGGGGCCAGTAATCGGAAAATGTCTGTCAGATAATTCTGAGAACCAGCAATACATTCCACACCCTCTCCAGTTAAAACCACTGTCGGAGCAGTAAGTCAGATGGTGCACATTTCTGTACCCAGATGGAAAGGAGTGAGGGAAGGACAGTATAACGAGCTGACAGTAAAAAGCCTAACAGCAAAGGACCAGGCACGACAACAATAACAAAGATGTTTAAATAAAAAGATATACAAAATCCAAAAACAGCACAGCACCCTGGACCATTAGCTATGGGGCAAGTCACCTTGGAGACTTCAGTAGCCCCTAAGAACATCACTGGATTCCAGGATAATATACAGGCAAACCTCAGAGATACTGCGGGTTCAGTTCCAAACCACCACAATAAACCAAACATCAGAATAAAGCGAGTCACATGAATTTTTCAGTTTCCCAGTGCATATAAAAGTTATGCTTACACTACACTTTAATGTATTAAATGTGCAATAGCATTATGTCTAAAAAAACAATGTACACACCTTAATTAAAAAATATTTTATTGCTAAGAAATGCTAACCATCATCTGAGCCTTCAGCAAGTCATAATCTTTTTGTCATGGTAACATCAAAGATCACTGATCACAGATCACCATAATAAATATAACAATAATAATGGAAAAGTTTGAAATACTGAGAATTTCCAAAATGCGACACAGAGACATGAAGTGAACAAATGCTGTTGGAAAAACGGTGCCTACAGACTTGCTTGACACGAGGTTACCCCGAACCTTCAATTTGCAAAAATCTGTGGCATGCAACAGAGAGAAGTGAAATAAAATGAGGTGCCTATAATCACTGATACAATAGTTCTGAATGATCTGGAAAAAACTGTATTTAATAGAAAGTGTAAATAAAGTCGGGGAAATGTAAATATTTTTTAATGAATTTCTTTCTAAAATGGCTAGATTCTCTGCTTTGGTCAAGATTCACTGAATTTGAATGTCTACTTATGTGAAACTAATCGATGAAAAGCATCGTTTCATGGGGAATCATTTTAGTGGGGAAATGGAACGCGGATTCCAGAGTCAGACAGATGGGGGTTCCGTGCTCTGGAGGTTTGGTCCTCAGCACAGGGACCAGCCGAAATCAGTGAGGATAGGAGGTTTCCAAGGGAGAGTGTGCAGAGTCTGAGAAGTCTGAGAGTTTGCTGGGACAGAACTTGAGGACCCGACACTTCCAGTGATGACAGAGGAGGCAGAGGAGCTTGCAAACAAGACGCAGGAGTAATCAGAAACACGGAGGAAAACCTGAAGAAAGTAGGGTCACCGAAGCCATGACAAGAGAGTGTTTCCAGGAGGAAACGGTCCATTGTGTCAACTGCTGCTGCACGACAAAGCTAAACGACTGAAGAGTATCTCCCGGGCATAGCAAAATAACAGGGCATTGTTATCTTGGAAAGAACAGATTCAAGAGAAACAAGTACATACGGCTCTTTTAAGAATTTCAGCCACAAAGGGGAGAATGGAAAGGGAGACTCAGCTGGGGATGAGGAGGAATGGTGACATGTAGGCTTTTTTTTTTTTTTACTGGATAAGAATGTTTGGACGGGGACTTCCCTGGTGGCGCAGTGGTTAAGAATCCACCTGCCAATGCAGGGACCGGGAAGATCCCACGTGCCACGGAGCAACTAAGCCCGTGCGCCACAACTACTGAAGCCCGCGCGCCTAGAGCCCGTGCTCCACAAGAGAAGCCACCGCAATGAGAAGCCCGCGCACCGCAATGAAGAGTAGCCCCCGCTCGCCGCAACTAGAGAAAGCCCGTGCACAGCAACGAAGACCCAACACAGCCAAAAATAAGTAAATACATTTATTTTTTTAAAAAATAGAATGTTTGGATGTATGCTTGGATGCTGATGGGATGAGCTAGCAGAGAGAGGTGGAGGCTACAGGAGAAAAGAATGGCCCATAAAAGGACCAAGGCTGTGAAACTATGGGAGGAGGTGGGAGCCACAGCACGGCCCAGGGACTGGACTCAGGAGGAAGGAGAAGAGGAGGAGTGAGGGAAGTAGATCTGATGCAAGGACAGTGAGAAGTTCCTGCGTAACAGATTCTATTTTTCCCGAGAAGCAGCAGGTAGGTTGTCTGCCAGTACTTAAGGAGCCTCAAGGTGGGTGGAAAAGTTAGAAGTTTGAGGGAGTAGATGTTAAATGGTCGTCAAGGAGAATCCAAGAAGAGGAATACGAGCCCTCTGCAGTCTCCCCTTTGAGTTCATACCCTAAACTGTGGACCCTTGTGACCACGAGAAATGGTGAAGATACACTCTGAATGGCCAGGTTTAGAAAACAAGATTCTTTCTTTTGTGCTTTAACCAGTGTCCTACACACCTCAGCGCACAGAGAAGAGGATCCTGGATTAGAAGGTGTAACAGCCTCACAGGCACTTCCATCAGCAAATTCCAAGAAATCAATGTTAGGCTCATATTTTAGTAAACAGCTAATATTAAAACACGACACCGAAAAATACAATACGTAATCAAATTGAGAACTGAAATTAAGATAAAACACTGCAGTGAAAAAAGGCCTAAGACATTTGCAGGTTTCTAGTTAGAATTAAATTTCTAGTATTAAATGTTCCTTTTCAATTTGTTTTGGGTCAAGAGGTTATTAACACCATAAAAAGAGTTAATAGAAAAGTATGGTCTGGGACAAAGATGTGTTATTATATTTTGCATGAATGTCTGTTATTGGGAAATTATCAGTTCTTAAAAACAACCATTCCTAGTTCATTAAGGGAAAGGCAATTACATCAAATCTCATCTTCTATTGTATTTTATTTTCCAATTAGTAGTATTCTAGAGACATGAGCACAAGTTTAAATATAAACTATACTTCTATGTTTGTAACTACTTAATAAAAGATAAAAGACATACAGTTTTTTATCCAACTAAATGACATAGAGTTTATTTCTAGATTTGTTTTAAGTTATTAGGCTTACTCATTTTTTTCTTACTCTAGGCCTTAAATCTTAACTGAAATCTATGACAAGGAACAGACAAGCAGAATTAATATACAGGGACAAGGGACATCTACTTAAAATAAGCCATTTAAGAATGATTGCAACTGCCCAAAGCACACATGAACTATAAGAAAAGGATCAAAAATCAAAAGCACAAAAAGATATTTATGAACTGTCAAGAATTTAACCTGGCAAGGCTTAAAAAATGTTGGTAAGTACAGATGGGAGTATCAGGCAATGGGAATGGCCTGACATTTTTGTTCCTAGATCCTTCAGAATTGCTGTACTAGTGACTGGATTCTCCTGGAATACAGGGAGGCTCCCAGGGGCTACTGGAATCTCTGAAATGACCTGCCTCATAGCTCACGGTCCAGACGGCTGTGCCTTTTGACTTCATAAATCTTTTTATTTAAACATTGTTGTTATTGTTGTTTTGCCTCAACCTTTGCTGTGAGGCTTTTTATGATCACATCCTGTTTGGCTCACGCAGCCCACTCTCTTTCCCTGCCAACTCCTTTCCATTAAGGCACAGAAATGTGCACCATCTAACATATTAAGAACGTATGCGGGGACTTCCCTGGTGGCACAGTAGTCGAGAATCCGCCTGCCAATGCAGGGGACACGGGTTCGAGCCCTGGTCCGGGAAGATCCCACATGCTGCGGAGCAAATAAGCCCGTGCGCCACAACTAGTGAGCCTGCGCTCTAGAGCCCACGAGCCACAACTACTGAGCCTGCGTGCCACAACTACTGAAACCCGCTCACCTAGAGCCCGTGCTCTGCAACGAGAAGCCATCACAGTGAGAAGCTCGCGCACCACGAGGAAGAGTAGCCCCTGCTCGCAGAAACTAGAGAAAGCCCGCGTGCACCAACAAAGACCCAGCGCAGCCAAAAATAAATAAATTTAAAAAAAAAAAAGAATGTATGGGAATGTAGCTAATGTTCTAAGCCAAAAGACTACCTTTTCCAGCTTCACTTGCAGCCAAGCCTGGCCATGGAACTCACTTAGAGCCAATGAGGTGTAAGCAAAGATGGCGTGTGAGATTTGGGGACAGGACAAGCCCCTATTTCCTGTTGTCTGGGAGATGAATGTAAAAGCCGGAGTTTCAAAAGCCATCACAGACAATGGAGTGTCCCTGAATATGAGGACAGAAGCCACACTCTTTGGAAGTGGAAGATAAAAGTACTCCAGGTCTCCAAGAACTTTGTATTTCACAATACCCCTGAAATACCTACTTCCCAACTTTATGTGAGAGAGTAAATCCTTGAGCATTTAAACCATTGACTGAATCTTTGTGGCTCTAAAACTAAAAGCAATTCTTAATGGATAAACAATGGAATTATAATTTACAGGTGAGATAGATGGATTGATGGGTAGAGTCACAGATATCTATGAGATATTGGCAAGACCAATAGGTAGGTTAAGAAAAAATACATTAAATATAATCCTATTTTTAATTTTAATTTTTTCACTTTCTAAAAATTTTGATTTTAAACTTAACAGAAGGATGGGAGTTGCATGTGTGTATATGAAGAGAAAAAAGTTTGGAAAGTTGTGCACTGCAGTGTTATCAAGGGTTATTTGTAGGGGATGAGATTATGTAGAACATCCACTTTATTACTGGTTAGAACTTTTGTTTTTAACAGTGAGAAGGTATAACCTTTGTAATTAGAATAAAATACGCCAATTATTTGATATTCACATATCTAAAGAGACAACACATTATTCTGGCTTTATCCTATGACTGTGTTAAAAATTTTTAGTTAAACTACTTGTTACAATGATTTTTCTGAAATACAGAATTGTACTTATTTTAGCTATCAACAACTCTAAGTATACAAAATACATTTAAGGCAGAGGTAAAATCAATTCCTTCAAAAAAATAATAGCTTGTTACTGGAATGGGAAATGTCCTATTGTAATCGACATGATAGTAAATCAGGAATCTCGAAGGTGAATATGTAATAATACCCAGAGGAGCTACGTTCAAGAACAGGAGTAAAAACAGACTTAGCAGACTAATTAATAATCCCATATCCTCAAAATCCACAAAGATTAACATAAAAAAGGGAAGCTTCCTCCATCATATTAAAATAAACTCTGCATAGAAGACTCGCCTGGAGTGATTTTTGTCTTGAGTAACAAAACAGCAGAGAATAGAATAAAAGTTAATGATCCATTGCATGGAAATAACTAATCACCTAAAGGGATCTAAAAAGTTCATGCAGGTGGGCAGGATGAGCAATCTTGGTCGCGTTTTCTCCTTAATTCACCCTCTGATCTAGTGACTTGTAATCTAGAACAGGGACGTCCAAACCATGCTGCCTCTTATGAGATCCTTGCCATCTGACTGACCAGGGAAGAACTAAGTCTCCCTCTTGGGTAAGGATGTGTGTGCACTTACCTTCCCACTGGCCTGTCAGCACCAAGGTCCTGTTAATTACCACGTCAATTTCTGAAGCTCCATCTTCCACAGCCAATCTGATCTCTTCTAATCGTGTTTTTAAATGAGTCTGCCCAGCTGGAAAGCCAGTGGCCACTAGTAGAGAAAGAAGGGGAAAAAAAAAGAAAGGAAGGAAGGTAGTGAGGGAGGGAGGGAGGGAGAGAGGGAAGGAGGGAGACAAATTTCAACTGGTCAGTATCTCAACAAAGAATTTCAGACCAAAAAAATGAGCGTTTAGACCAAAGCATGAATGACACTTTAGAACTTCATGCCTACCTTGCAAAGTGAAGTGTAAAGAAACTGATTGCAATTTTATATAGTACTGACGTTAGGATAAGTATTAGCATTATATCCTTTGGAAGACCTGAAATTAAGTTGCTACGGAGATGCTCATGGGGGTGCTTTAAGTAAATAGCAATTAAGAAGATATGTCATCGTCAAAGTGAAAGTCATAAGACAGTAGCTACAGCCCTGTCTTGATGGACACTAGTTAATTCTGGATCCTACTCATGACCAAGTTGGCTATCACTGTCATGATTTACTCATTCACATTTATAGCTGTTGTAACCAAACTGTAATATAGGTTCCTCCCACTGCCTATTTTAAAATGAACAGCCAAGCAGATGAGAATAAAGGGGAGATATTGCACGATGGAAAAGCACCTAATTCGTCCACAAAACTGGGGCAGGGGTGAACTGGGAAGAGCAGGGCCACGCATAAATAAAAGGAAAATAAAAACACAATGACACTTTGGAAAAAGTATTAACATTTTTAACATGCGAATCATTAATTCCATTCCTGTGTCTGAAGATAACCTTTCATGTTTCCTTGATGTTATGAAAATTCCTTGGGTCTGCTACCTTAGAGGAAAGCATGTTTCCCTGTTGTATAAAGGAAAAGCTGAATTGACTGGGGCTAATGAAAAACGAAGGTTGATAAAGGTGTAGCTAGCTGCCAAATACTCTGGGAATCTTCACAAATGGGTTGTATATAAATACTGTATAGTCTGTTTCTTTTGATGTATCCCTAATAAAATAAATTAATGATTTTCTTAGCTTCCTTCTTTAAAGCACCAGGATATTCCTCTAATACCTTTTAAAAGGAGAATCTAATTTTATATGTATCTATCCATATGTAAACACACACACACACATACAGGGAAGCTTTTAGTAAGACTTTTCCCTCCCTCATGCCTCGTTCTCCTACTGCATCTATCTTAAGTCAGTAACTCTTTTTTTCTTTTTATTATTTACTTATTTGGCTGCGCCGGATCTTTGCTGCTTTGTGTTGCAGCATGTGGGATCTAGTTCCCTGACCAGGGGTCGAACCCGGGCCCCCTGCATTGGGAGTGCGGATTCTTACGCACTGGACCACCAGGGAAGTCCCTACATCTATCTTAAGTCAAAAACTCTTGAACACACTCTCTTTTCTTTATCTTTCAGGCTTGGGGGTGGCTCTCATCATCTCCCACGCGGCCTGTGATGAGTCTAACTAACTCCATTTCACCCCTCTATAATTTGTCCACTACCATCCCCTAACTTAACCACGTCATGAAGCGGATCATGGTATGTCTCTGCTTAACATCCTTTGGTTTCTTCCCCGTCACCAAAATAAAACCCAGATGCCACGGCCTGATATCGTTTCCCCATGGGATCTGACCCCAATCTACCTCTCCAGCTTCAAGTCCCAAGCTCTGCCTTTGTCCTACCTTAGGATCCAACAATTGCAAACCCATTTCAGTTCCCTGAACTGTGCTTCTGCACCTTCACATGTGCTAGTTCCTCTGTCTAAAATGCCATTCCTAAGCTTATCAACTCTCTAAACTCTTCCTTAACCTTAAGACCCAATGCAGGGGTCTTACTATCTCCTCTGTGAAGCAGCCCCCTACCCGGTGAGTGTGATCAACCTCTGCAGAATAAATCACTACCCACTCAGAGTTACAACCGTACCTTCTGCATATCTTTATTGTTATATTTTACATATAAATAACATTATATGTCCTGTGTTACAATTTTTTTTTAAACTTGACTATTCCTCCTAAACAGCTAAGTTTCCTTTAAGGACAGAGATACAGTTCTATACTCTTAGGAATTAATATATATAGTGTCTGCTACTCAACAGGCAATTAATAAATATGAAAATAATAGATAAATACAACCAATTAAATATATAAAACTAATTAAAATCATAGTATAAAACTATAGAGGTAATACCCCAAAGTGTCTGAGTTGAAGAACTGGAAACATGTTGATAAAACGACAACAGAAGCCACAAATTTTACCTGATGCCACTGGGATATCACAGCCTGCAGCCTTTAGTGCTTTTACTGCATCACATACGCAGGCAGGATAAACACAAACGGCAGCTGTAGTAATGCCTATGAAGAAAGAAATCATAACAGCCTAGTTTATGTGAAGTTCAAGTCACACAATATGCTTTTAATTATTATTTATATTTCAACATTGGCAGAAATCAAAATGAGAGAAAAAATAATTCCCCTACGATGCTGCAACAAATTAAAAGGTTTTTACTTTCCACATTCCCTTCTGGCTCTTAACAACGTGGATCATTTTCTCATCATCACGGTTACAGAATAAAATATATATATTTTTTTAATTTTATTATATTTTTTAATTGAAGTATAGTTGACTTACAATGTTGTGCCCATCTCTGCTGCACAGCAAAGTGACTCAGTTATACACATATAGACATTCTTTTTTTAATATTCTTTTCCATTATGGTTTATCAGAGGATATTAAATATAGTTCCCTGTGTTATACAGTAGGACCTTGTTGTTTATCCATCTTATACATAATAGTGTGCATCTGCTAACCCCAAACTCCCAGTCCTTCCCTCCCCCATCCCCTCCCCCTTGGCAACCACAAGTCTGTTCTCTATGTCTCTGAGTCTATTTCTGTTCTGTAGATAGGTTCATCTGTGCCATATTTTAGATTCCACGTATAAGTGATGTCACGTAATATTTGTCTTTCTAACTTAGAATAATAATCTCTAGTTGCATCCATGTTGCTGCAAATGGCATTACTTTGTTCTTTTTTATGGCTGAGTAGTGCTCCATTGTATATATGTACCACATGTTCTTTATCCATTCATCTGTCGATGGACATTTAGGTTCTTTCCATGTTTTGGCTATTGTGAATAGTGCTGCTATGAACATAGGGGTGCATGTACCTTTTTGAATTATAGTTTTGTCTGGGTATATGCCCAGGAGTGGGATTGCTGGATCATACGGTAATTCTATTTTTAGTTTTCTGAGGAACCTCCACACTGTTTTCCATAGTGGCTGCACCAACTTACATTCCCACCAACAGTCTAGGAGCGTTCCCCTTTCTCCACACTCTCTCTAGCATTTGTTATGTGTAGACTTTTTAAAGAAGGCCATTCTGACTGGTGTGAGGTGGTACCTCACTGTAGTTCTGATTTGCGTTTCTCTAATAATCAGTGATGGTGTGCATCTTTTCATGTGCCTACTGGCTATCTGTATGTCTTCTTTGGAGAAATGTCTATTAAGGTCTTCTGCCCATTTTTCAATGGGGTTGTTTGTTTTTCTGTTGTTGAGTTGTATGAGCTGTTTGTGTATCTTGGAGATTAAGCCCTTGTCTGTTGCATCATTTGCAAATATCTTCTCTCATTCCACAGGTTGTCTTTTTGTTTTTGTTGTTGTTGTTGTTTTTATGGTTTCTTTTGCTGTGCAAAAAGCCTGCAAGTTTGATTAGGTCCCATTTGTTTATTTTTGTTTTTATTTCTATTGCCTTGGGAGACTGCCCTAAGAAAACATTGGTACAATTTATGTCTGAGAATATTTTGCCTATGCTCTCTTCTAGGAGTTTTATGGTGTCATGTTTTATGTTTAACTCTTTTTTTAAAAAAAATATGGAACGCTTCACGAATTTGTGTGTCATCCTTGCACAGGGGCCATGCTAATCTTCTCTGTATCGTTCCAATTTTAGTATATGTGCTGCCAAAGCAAGCACTAGAATAAAATATTTTGGATACATTGTTCTTGGAGGTTAACAAGAGTGCCATTTGTAAAAAAATTCCTAAATAGTAAACTTGGTGGCCTTGATCCAATGAAAATGTTTTATTTCATGCAGATAATAAAATCCAGGTTTTTACTGCATTCAAACAGGACAGCAGATGAAGAAAAATGTAAGTTAACCTTACAGGGTAGTACAGGCAGACCTTGGAGATAGTGCGGGTTCAGTTCCAGACCACCGCAATAAAGCAAATATCGCAATAAAGTGAGTCACGGGAATTTTTTGGTTTCCTAGTGCATGTAAAAGTTACATTTATACTATACTGTAGTCTATTAACTGTGCAATAGCATTATGTCTAAAAAAAGTACATACCTTAATTTTAAAATATTTTATTGCTAAAAAATGCCAAAGAATTACAATGGTAACACCAAAGATCACTGATCACAGATCACCATAACAAATATAACAATAATGAAAAAGTCTGAAATACTGCAAGAATTATCAAAATGTGACAGAGACATGAAGTGAGCAAATGCTGTTGGAAAAACAGTGCCGATAAACTTGCTCAACGCAGGGGTGCCACAAACCTTCAATTTGTAGAACACATAGTCTCTGCAAAGTGCAATAAAACAAGTTACACCTGTTTAGCAAAACGACATTTAACGAATTCTGTTCCCTCTTTTACAGAAAATAATAAAATCTGGATCTGAAGCCCTCATTTTGAGGAATAAGATCTTAAATTGAAAAAGTTAAATTGAAAAATCAAATAGCCACTGTAAAACAATAGCATAAGACTCATATAAAGCTGTTGCTTTTAAGTGCTATAAATGGTAGGTGTTTTATTGTCAACTCAAAAGAAAAATACTACTTTTCAAAAGCTGTAGGTTTGTTTAGGTCTATAAGTTATCTACAAACTATTTGGGATAAAATACCTGCATTGGGCCAATGCAGCATCTCTAGTTGCATCCATTATAGACCGGCACCTGGGAACCATGAAGGATCCCTTCATGGTTTAGATCTGGTTCCTAAAACCTGCCCATTGAGTAACAACACACATTGTCCTGGAAATACCATTTCACCTTCCAGGTCTCAAGTTTCCTCATTTAGAAACAAGGGCATCGACTCTTAAAATCTCCTCCATTTCTAAAATGTTAAGGTTCTAAACTTACAGCAACTTTAGAAAGTCTTTTCTTTCATGTATACGAAGAGAGTGAGTATAACTTTTTTTCAAAAGATCTAACCTAATATACAAGCTTGCAGTATTTCCCATTTGTATTTTATTCTCAAAAGCATTTCATTTACTCACAGAAAATACTTTATGTATGAGGTGTGATTATTAAGTAATGAGACTGGCTTTTTCATATGTGGCTAGGGAATCAGAATCAGTATTTGAGTCACTACATAGAAAACTTCCGAAACTGAAGAACTAGAAAGAAAAATAAAGAAACTCAATACTTGCAACTTTAATCCATGATGGGAAAGAACTGACCTAAAAATGAGACTCAGATTCTTCTTCTGCTGTTTTTCAGAGAAGAATCTCAATTATTTCTCTACGTACACAATTCTATCATGGATTTTATTGCTACCATCATTTTAACAGCTGAATCTTAAGTCCTCTTAGATTTAGTGACTGCTATTGTAAAAAAGGTAAACACCAGACAGACTGTACGCATTACCTTTATCGTGCATATTTAAAGCTTTTAAGAGATCTTCCCGGATTGGATACTTGGCTTTATAACAGAGCCTTTGAATGTTGGAAGATGTGTCATCGCCTGAAAGTGTAGTAAGATCTAGAAAGGTAACAGCTTTCAGGAGCCAAGCAGCCTGGTTTGAAGAAAAGTTAAAAACAAGGTTTAAAGAAATAATTGATCTCCAACCCATTTAGTTAGTAAAGAACCATTAGGCACACATGGGTGCTAAAATCTCTTGTCTATGCTGTTCTAAGGCATATGTTCTGATATATGCTCAAGAGTGACCAAAAAGATGAATGTCACATAGAAAATAAAAGGGGAGAAAATAGCTTATAAATGTTTTTTCTCCCATAGATAACACTGATTGAAATCCCTAATAGATCAAGTCTCCCCACGTGTGACTTTTCCATTTCATTCACAAGGAGCCTCAGAGGGCCACCCACTAGGGGAGAACTTGGGAACAAGAGTTTCTGTCGTACATTTTACCTCCAGCCTGGGGTCTGGAATGAGACACTGTAAAAAGAGTCTCCATCTTCTTTGTTTTTTGTTTCTTTTCAATTTAATCCAATTATAATTTTTAAACAATATTCATATTTCACAACTCATTCTGATGAATTCCTTTTATCTTTTCAATCAGATTATTTCTAAGGATGAGCAAAATGTGACCTGTCATCCTAAAGGATTCAATCACTTGTGAAATAAACTCTGAATTCCTTTTAGTCCTGAGATGCATAGCACGTCTTTCGTTGGTACACACTGAAGAATATGCTGACCACAAGTACTCTATGAAACATCATTTTTCGAATTTTGAAAAATGATTTAGGGAAATTAATTAGTATGGTAAACACGATGGTCAAAGAAGGTCAACTCATACCTCAGGGCCTCAACAGCGGACACACCAGGTTTAGGTGCTACGGTTTTAAAATTAAAATAGAAGCCAACCAAAGAAGGTATGTCTAGAAAACTGAATAAATACGTTGAGAAAATACGCCATTTAATTCACTCATGAATAAAGATGCCTCAAATTCATTTGTGGCTTTGCCACTCAAGAGTGATAAGATTTTTAACTTGTTTGGATAAGTGTGTTATCTTTCTCCAACCCATCATCATCATATATGAATTATTAAAATAAGTCATGGACAGCTGCAATCTTTTAAGTTTAGATGCATCTTGAGCAAAATTCAATCTCGTGGCCTTGAGGGAAGAGACCAGGGCTGTAAACTACAGGGAGAGAATTCTCAAGAAGAGCCCTTACTTGCCACTCCTTTTTCACGGGTCTGCGGGCCTGGATTTGTTCTGCACGCCTCAGAACTGCCGGTTGATTCACTTGTATTTTGGAGATCCAGCTAAGGTCTAAAGGCAAAAGAAGAACACTTTAAAAGTTTTATTAAACATATTCACCTGCTTTTACATGGTCCTTGAAAGGATAGATTTATCACTAAGTAGCAAAGCTCTTTTAAGCCTTATATTTCTTTTTTGCTGAACTACAAATAACTAACCTCGTTGAAGGAAGCCCAGCCATGAAAAGGCCTACTTCATGTAAAATCAAGTACGTTTGGAACTAGGAGAACCTGTACTGATTCATTACACAGATATGTCTAACAATGGAGGAAAATGTGCTACTCATGCCACGGGCCTCACTTCTGCCAGCAGAGACTTATTTGTGAGTGTCCAGTCCAGGAGAATGAATGGTTAATAAACACATAGGTGAATTAATACTGGGGCTTAAAGGAATCCTTCATCACTACCTCCTTGCTGATAAAATTAATAACTACTAGATGCTGATAGGATACAGCCCATTCTTTCCTCAAAGGAGAATTTTTCAAAGTGTATTAGAAATTAGTGCACTGGGGCTTCCCTGGTGGCGCGGTGGTTAAGAATCTGCCTGCCATAGCACAGAGAGATCAGCTCGGTGGTTTGTGACCACCTAGAGGGGTGGGATAGGGAGGGTGGGAGGGAGACGCAAGAGGGAAGAGATATGGGAACATATGTATATGTATATGTATATGTATAACTGATTCACTTTGTTATAAAGCAGAAACTGACACACCATTTTAAAGCAATTATACTCTAATAAAGATGTTAAAAAAAAAAAAAAAGACTCCGCCTGCCAATGCAGGGGACACGGGTTCGAGCCCTGGTCCGGGAAGATCCCACATGCCACGGAGCAACTAAGCCCGTGTGCCACAACTACTGAGCCTGCGCTCTAGAGCCCGTGAGCCACAACTACTGAAGCCCCACGAGTCACAACTACTGAAGCCCGCGCACCTAGGGCCCGTGCTCCGCAACAAGAGAAGCCACCACAATGAGAAGCCCGCACACCACAGCGAAGAGTAGCCCCCGCTCACCGCAACTAGAGAAAGCCCGCGCACAGCAACGAAGACCCAATGCAGCCAAAAATAAATAAATAATTTATAAAAAAAAGAAAAAAAAGACTTGTGGGAAAGGTGATTCATTAGGAAACATGTCACAATTACACAATTCTTTATAATGAGATGGAGAAAACTACTGAATGCATACCGTACTATGTAACAACACATGTCATAATAGTAATAAAGTATTTGCATCCACCTCAGAGATAAGACCACCAAGAAAACCAGTTTCTACAAAAGACATTCTCTCTCATTTCCATTCAGTTCTTCTTATCAATATTAACGGTGTAGAAATTCCAAATTAGAGTCTGAGTGATTAATAATGATATTCTTATATCACTGAAGAAGGGAGTTCCCCGGTGGCCTAGTGGTTAGGATTCCCAGCTTTCACTGCCATGGCCCAGGTTCAATCCCTGGTCAAGGAACTGAGATCCCACAAGCTGGGCAGTGCGGCCAAAAAAAAAAAAAAGGATTTAAAAAATTAAAAATAAAATAAATTAATAAATATCACTGAAGAAGGAATAAAGTTTGAGCGCTTTTTTTTCTGGTTATTTTGTTAGTCAAAATCTTGTAACAAAACAGACTTTTAATGTTTCAATCCATCTGTTCCTTGAAGACATTGTATGTTTTCCAGCTTGTCTGCTGACCCAGCTTCACAGAGGAAATGGGAGTCTACGGTCAGGGACATGAAATCTGCCTCTTCTTCTCCACCCAAAGACTGATTTGGGTCTAGGTAGAGGCCAAGAGAGTCAGACCAGGCAGACACGCTAGACTCATCCCAATTTATCTAAGACCTGTAACGACCCCTCTCTACCCAAAGGCTGGAGAGGCTTTTTTTTTTTTTAAACTACTAATAATGGTGATTAGGTTTCTGGTAAAGATTGTTTCCCTGCCAACAGTCAAAATTACTGAAGTAAGGAGTGGTGTGAAATACAAGGCTGACCGCCAAGACACTGCTGACAGTGGCCAAAAGAGGGAAGCCTAGGCGGTAGGGCAAGGCTTTGAGGGGTGGTCCTTAATTAGTCACATGACATCTCCTAGAAGCTCCCCTCCCCACCCCCAGGCCCTGCTGCAGGAGGGAGGTCTCAGGCCACCCCAGGACCCTTCACCATCGGGCTCCATCCTCCCTCACGTGCCATTTTCTCCCTCTCCACGCCCCCCAACCCTGAGGCACAGCCTTCCTAAACTCCTGGGAGTTCACTGACACATCACCTCGTGTTCTGTCTCTGGACCTGTGTGTGCTGTTTGCTCCCTCCACCTAATATGCCCTCCGTTATCTTGACAGTTCATTTGCCGCCCTCTCTGTGAACCTTCCCTGAACTACACAGGCTGAGCTATTCCTTTGCTTCTTTGTGCTTCCATGCTTTCAATACTTACAGTCCATCTTTAGTGCATTCTGAATGGCACTGATTTGTCCAGATGTGCGTATTCCCAACAGATTTTTAAAGCTCCAAGCAAGGTACCTGACACACGGGTGGCATGCAAGAAATAAACTAAGGGTTCCCGAAGACCAGAAATGATCTGGGCGATGTCTTCCCAAATTGCTTCTTCTTATTTTTGTTTTTTGTCGTGCTTACTTTTTCCCCCCAGCTTGGTTGAGGTATAGTTGACAAATAAAAATAGTATATATTTAAGGTGTATGTCTTGATAAATGTACACACTGTGAACTAATCACCACAGTCAAGCTAATTAACATTATCTATTGCTTCACACATTTACTGTATCCTTTTTTCTTTTTGTTTTTTATGTATGCTGAGAACATTTAAGATCTACTCTCTCAGCAAATTTCAAGTACACAACAGAGCACTGTTACCTATAGTCACATTGCTATACAAAAGATCTCCAGGAATTCCTCATCTTGTATAATGAAACTCTGTACCCCAATTGCTTCTGATTAAAGGCTTTTGGATCTCCACAAGAGAAGTTGGGACTGAGACAGGAATGGAATACCTGAGGACATTCCCCTTAAAAACTAATTTTTAGTACAACTCCTCACCAAAGGTTAGAACCCACGAGGCCTGCTCTCACACGTTTCAGACACCACTTGACAGAGAGGTCCCTGCAAACCATCTCTGGGAGAATGTAATAGGATTACTTCTCCCACAGTATCACTGCTAAAAATATCTTTAGTGGTCGTAAAATCATCCAGCCCCATAGTTAATCCAGCCACAGAATTTGCCTCTGTGACCTCCCACGGTAATGAATTATATAAGTGACTATCCCATTTTATTAGCACTTAATTTGCTACTCCTTAATTTCATCAAATAACCCTTGTTCTCCTATTATGGGGTCTGGGGAAAAGAAAGGACTGACTGGCCTTTGTTATGTCCTTCACCATTTTTTAATATTTTATTCGAGTACCCTTTAGCGTCTTTTCTTCCAGGAGAAGTGATTCTAAGGCACACAATCTCATCAGGATCATAGAAGCTTCTCTTATGGGGCCAGGAGGGGTTTCAAGTACACGGGCATTTGGGGAGAACAGACGTGAAGCCACAATTGGAAGGTGCTGATACTCCTTTCTGAAAACTGTCCCGTGAAGAAAATCCCAGTGTTCCTCTTAGTAAGCCATTTTGGTGGCTTTCAGGCCCTTCTTTCATTATGAATTTGTTCTCAAATACTCCTCTCACAATTTTTTATTATTATTCTTTTTCCTATTTAAGTCTCAGTGGGGACAGAGATCATTTTCCCTGCAAACCTACTTTGTAGCCTTGCCATCACTTCCATTTGTCTTCATGGATATTCCTGTACTTCTGTACAATATTCCCAAAACGTGTAACACCAATGACAACTCCACGAAAGGAGGTTTATGTTGTATTTTGATTTCAACCTTTGTTCCCAATGGAGAAAAATCAATTGTGATAATTCATTAGAGACTTGCCCAAATTTGGAAAAGAAAAACTAAACTTCCCGTGTTTTTACTTCTCATTCTTTCTGGGTTTTTACATTTAATTGTACCACCCAAATTTGTGCCTTAGTGTTGTCTCCAGTCATTTCTTCATATGCACTTGTGCAGTACATTTATTTTATTAATTTTTATTGGAGTATGGTTGCTTTACAAGGTTGTGTTAGCCTCCACTGCACAACAAAATGAATCAGCCATACACATACAGATATCGACCTCCCTTTTGGACTTCCCTCCCGTTTAGGTTACCACAGCGCATTAGGTAGCGTTCCCTGTGCTATACAGTATGTTCCCATCAGTTGTCTATTTTATACATAGTATCAATAATGTATATGTGTCAATTCCAGTCTCCCAATTCCTCCCACCCCACCCCTTTCTTGTGCAGTACATTTTTAATCCCAGAGTCTATTACTGAGTACCCCTTCTTATTGTAGGCACACAGATGTCTATTATTTCTGTGTTGTTTATTTTCAGTTCTAATTTGCAACTTCCCAGGAATCAGTTACAAGTGCCTAGCACAGAAATAGGTGCTCAATAAACCCCTTGCATCACAGGGAATTTATTTTTTACCTCAGACACTGAAACTGGTGAAATATCAACTTCATCATGTCTGGTCTTTCAACCTTAGCCTTGGTTAGCTTTGTTAAAAAAAAAAAAAAGAGCCCTGAAGGTCAATATATGCCAGATCCAGCCAAGCTAAGAAGATATTCAATTTACATAAGTAAGGAGACTCAGCCTTGCCCAGGTCCTAAGCCATAAAGATACAAGACAGAAACTGTGCTGGGAGCCTCATCCTTTCCAGCAGGTGGGGTCTGGAATGAGTCTTCTTCCCAAGGTCTGGTCTAGCATGCAATAAACCCTGGGTGAGCCCTCCAGGGCATCCATGTCCCCACTGGACATTAGCCAACTCTTCTAACAGTCTACTGTGTAAGCCCAGTCCTTAGAACCCAGGTGGACAGTCCAGGAACTAAAACACCAGCAACCTAGCAGCATATATTGTCACAGCCCACAAAGCCTTGCTACTATGATATCTCCCCACAGCAACTCTGCTCCTAAATCTCTAAGTCCCAACCCACATACGTTCACCAACCAGACCATTCTTCAGGTTACCAATCCAAGTCCAGGTGAGTGATGAGTTTACTACACCCTCTGAAAACACTTCAGTTAGACTGCTGGCACCAAGCTGAAGGCCAACTTGATCTGCCAATTGGTTTCCTCTGCACCAGTCTTGTCTATTCTCTGCTTACACTCCTCTTCCATCAGGCGGTCTTGCATCCCCAGCTACATGGGTTACACCACTCTTTCAGAACACATCATCACAGCGGAAGATAGTTCGGGTTCATGTGACAAGGCGTGTGCATTCCTGCACCTGGCTTTGCACAGTAGTGTCACATCAGGATTCTAAAGCTTCCTCACTTTCTTTTTATCCTTCATCCCTCCTTGAGACATCAGCCATTTCTCAACTATTGCTGCTCTTTAGTAATCAGCTGCCTATTTCTGTCAATTATACTCCTCCATTTATTAGCTATTGTCAGCAGGTTACTCAGGACACTGAAAGGAGAACCCAATCGTTTATTGTGGCACCTAAAATACTGTTTGGTCCAGTCCTCAGTTGGCTATTTCAGCTCCACTTGTTCCCAGGATGCCCATCATCACTTGGTTATCAGCCTCAAAAGCTTAGCAGCAGTTGGTGGCTGCAGTTACATAGCTAGATAAACATAACTCCTCGGTGGAACGGAGTGCCCACGTGCAAGTCCTACAACCTCTCCACTTAGCGTTTCCTCAGTACAGGCGCTGTGCTAAATGGTGTGAGGAATGCAATGGCAGTAAATAGGTTGTTCCTCTCCTGAAAAAGCTTTTGGAGGAAAGGAAGTGAATAATACAAAATGTAAGCCCACACATGAGAGCAAAAAGCAATGCTTTCAACCAGCAGTTCCCAACTGACCCCACAGGTTCCATCAGTTAGGAATCTTTCAGTTGAAAAATGATGAAAACTGACTTTGTTGACTGAAACAAAAAAGGAAGGATATTAAGAACTCAGATAATGGAGAAGAGAAGAACAAGCTCAGAAAACAGACAGGAACCAAAGATAATAACAGAGAGCCAAAAGCTGGAAGAATAATGCCAGCGTTTAAGAGCAACAGGCTGGCCAAGATGCCACCAGCAGCTGCTGCTGAACACCACTGCCATCTTTAACTCACTCGGGGCCCCAAGTCCATATAAACACACCCGGTACTTGACCCATGTGTGACTGCGGGGCCCGGGAGCAGAGGAAAGATCTCCTCCTTCCTCTGTAGTAGCCCCAACCGAGTCTACATACTAGGAGATCTCCCAACACTAAGAGGATGTGAGTTGGTTGCTGAAGAGCAGAAAAGGATAAATGTCTATGACAATGATCAATAAGTTCGGGCCATGCTAGATGGGAAAACTTCTCTTGGAGATGCAGAGGCACAGCAGCTTATTAAACTCTATGAGAAAGCCCACATTTAAGAAACCTCTGGAATTTTCTTTAATCCAGCACTTCTCACACTTGACCACTAAATGTTTCTTCCCTATAACATACTTACCACACTGGCTGGCCAATAAGTCAAGTTCAGATGAAGGGTAGGTTACAGTAGGCTCATCCAGTTGGCCAAAAAAACCCTTCATGGATACGCAAAGATTTGAAATTGACCCTGAAGTATGGCTCTCAACCTGGAGGCATTTTTCGTTGTCACAGCTTCGGGTGGGAAACCGCCACTTGCATCTAGTGAGCAGAGGCCAGAAATGCTGGTAAACTTCCTACATGCACAGGACTGATGGTACCACCTCCCACAATAAAGAATTATCTTTATTGCCCAAGTGATGGGCAGGATTCGCTAAAAATATAGAGGAAGTACAAGAGGTTTGTGGGTAACAGGAATATCAGGAACAAATGCAGGTTGGCTCTACTTGATTGACAGTGGCTTGTCTGTAAAGCTCCTTAAGTACCAGGCTAAGGAGTCTAGATCTGTGCTAGCCCATCAGTAGCCACTGGCCACATGCAACTCTTCGAGAACTTGAAATGCGGATCATCAAAACTGAGATGTGCTTTACATACAAAATACACAGCAGATTTCAAAGATTTAGTACAAAAAAGGCATGTAAAATACCTGTAAAATATCATTTTAGCTACGTTTTGATACTGACTACACGTTGAAATGATAATATGTGGGACACATTTGGTTAAATAAAGTGTTATTAAAATTATGTTCACCTGTTTCTACTTTTTACAACATGCACACTAGAAGATTTTAGATTACTTTGTGTTGCACATTATATTTCTATTAGACAGCACTGCTCTAGACTTTACCCTAAAAGTGATCAGAGCCACTGAAAATTTCCAAACCGGGCTGTAACAGAGTTAAAGAAGTATTTACTAAAAATTAATCAGCATACAGTATATGTCCCATAGAAATGCTTACACGAGTATGCAAATGCAAATATGAAAAGGTATTTATGGTAGTATTGTTGCAAATGACACCAAGATCCATGATCAGCTCAATGAAACACAGCAAATCTATAATATAGAATATGATCCAGCCATTAAAAAGAATGAGGTAGATCAGTAAGTACTGTCACGGAAAACTGATTATGATTCATTACTCAGTGAAAATAAGTAACCTGTACAGCAGTGATTTTTTAAATTAAAAATGTTTTAAAAATACCAAAAATATAAAACATATATCTGTTGGTATGTGCAAAAAAATAATACAATGTATACCAAATTGACAAAAGTGTTTCTCTTCAGAGGTAGAATTACATTAAGATTTCTAATTTCCCATGTTATATATTTACATAATACTTTAAACTTTTTACAAAGAGCATGCATTACCTTATCGAGCAGTAAAAACAAAATATACTTAACTCTTTGGAATTAAGAGTCACTGCCAGGTAGCAGTGTGCAGGACAGGTGGAAAGGGAGGTAGACAAGAGTAGGTAGACCAGTAAGACGGCTGCTGCGGTAGCCCAGGCATCAGCATGTGCAACGCCTCCCTGGGGCATTTCACCCCACCAAACCTTTCACGACCAATCCTTGGCCACAGAGATCTTCCACAAGGCCAGCCTGACACAACTGCAGTGCCAGGAAGAAATGATAATACCAGATGCCACTGTTACTGCTCCCATAGAAAAGATCACCAAAACCTTAGCACCATGGGCCACCAGACAGATCCTATATGATACCAACGTCACACCTGGGCAAGACGGGCCCACACTCTAGAGAGCCTGCTCTGCTCTGGCCCTCCCATGGCAGTGCCCTTCCCCGTAGGTAAGGAGTCTGTGGCGCCAAGAGTGCAGACTTTCCCCAAGATCACATTCCCCTTCTGGTCCAGGCTCAAGGTGCACAGGACCCCAGCATTTCCAGACTAAATGGCTCTAGGCCTACTTACAGAGTCTATGGGGGTCTCCATCCCAAAGTCAACAGCTTAGACGTAAGAGATATGAGACAGACAAAGGACTTTCTTCATGGGAAGCTTGATAAATGCAATTCTGGCTATGAATTACATTTATCCATTCATTCAACCAACATCAAAGGAGTACCCACGATGGTGCCAGCACTGATGTAGGCTCTGCGGATTCAGCGGCAGAAGAACAAATAAACCCTTACTCTCACAGAGCTTCTTCTAATGAGAAGAGACCGATAAACATATACATACATATCGGTCCTCACTAGGGGAACCACATCATCCTAGTTCACCCAGGACATGCCCAGTGTACACCCCCTGTCCCATCTGGTTTAGCATTTGTCCCGTATATTTCGTTTTTTAACAAACTTAAAACAAACCAGCATGGGTTTGGTAGACTCCAGCTTCTACCACCCTCACCGGTAACAGTGTGTGACAGACAAGAGCAGTGAACAGAGATCTCAGCTGGACATGTGGGTCTCTCTGTAGAGACCAAAACTTCACTGTTGTCCCCACCCTTCCTCCAGCCATTACAAAACTAACACTACCAGCATTTTGGACATACGTTGATGAGGGCAGGTACTTGCAATACTGGGGGCACTCTCCAGTCTTGGGTGGTGGTGGGAGAAATATGCATGATGTTGTGCCTCTGAACATACCAGCTGCTAGGGCCCTGGCCTGAGCCCAAGCCTGCAAGAGACACAGACGCACCATGCCAGCAGTCAGCAGGGCATGAGAAGCAAAAGAACCTGTAGGTTAGGTGGCCACGGCGTATGTGTAGGGGACCTCTAGATTCCTGAGGGACCGCAAACTGAAAGCATTGCTTTTATCATTTTTATATTCTGTAAGCCTGAAAGTATGTATTTGGGGTTAGGCTTTTTTATTTTGAAAAAAAAAAAAAAAATCTATCAGCAACAATGAACTCAAAAAAGTATGTTTAGGGAATTCCCTGGCAGTCCAGTGGCTAGGACTCCACGTTTTCACTGCCAAGTGCCCGAGATCAGTCCCTGGTCAGGGAACTAAGATCCCTCAAGCGTGGTGCAGCCAAAAAAAAAAAAAAAATGTTTAATGAAAAATTAAATTCTGAATTTCCATTTCTTAGAAAAGTTGATGATCTATAATTTACACAGAATGTTTCTGAATATTTATCATAGGCCAGCATATCTCTACAAGACCCGAATCTACTAAATAACATTCACATTTACTTAAAAAATTAGCAGTTAAGAAGCCTGTGCTTAAAGATGGCAATTTAACAGAAGCCTCAGAAGATACAGTTACATAAAACTCTGAAGCATGACTTTTCATTGAGATAAAATGAGTACTCTAAACAGTGCTTGTTTTCACAACCAAAATTCTACTGTATGTACAAGAAGTAAAGCAGTAGTTATTAATCTGTTGGCTCCAGAAGCAGAAGAATTTCACAAACAACTAAAAACTATAAGTTTTATATAAGTCATGGGTGCTTTAAAGAGAAAAATGAGTTAAATTAATTCAAATATTGGCTCATTTTTAAAAACCTAACATTAAATCAAAGAAAAAAATTTCAGAAATCTATTTGTTGAAGGTAAAACACCTGACATTATTATGACTGCCAGTGTAAATTCAGTTAAAGAGGTTAGCACTGAACAAATAATTATTTGATTTTGCAGAGATGACACAGATGCAAATTTTGTTGGAGTATAGCATCACAATAAAAACAATGTTCTTATTAAGAAAGACAGGGAGCAGAAATACACTTGGATTTGTGTGATAGACACCTAACTTATAATTTCATCCAAATAAGCTTCCACAGTCTAACAATCAAAGTACAAGCCATAGCTGTCAAATTTTAAATATTTTATATATACACAGAATAAGTGAACTACCTGATCTTTGTGAGAAAGCTGATGTTTAATTAAAAATAAATACTTCTTCCTGGCAGTGTGCACTATCTCTTTGCTGGTTATCACCAGTTGATTATTAGGAACCTTTGACTCTTTGAAGAGGAAGAACCATTTTGTCAATCAGCCTACGCTGACATACACAAGTCTTGAACTATTTTATAAATGAGACCTTTAAATGTTGGCTTTACTTTTTTTTTTTCAATATCAGTTGAAAAATCTTTTTTTACAAAAACTTATTAAATAAATAAAACATCCAAAGCCTCCAGCCTTGGAAACTTAGTGAACTACAACTATTGTTGACAATTGTTTGTAAATATTGCAAACAGGAAGACACTGAAATTTATTCCTCTACAAATGAGAGGACTTGGACAAATGAGATTTCAACTAGCGTACAGGCTGAATTTTAAATTTCTAAAATTGTACGTTGGAATATCTCGACTTAGCTGTTTTGATTACCATCTATCCCTGTGTAACAAACCACCACAAAATGTCATGCCTAAAAACAGCAAGCCTTCTATTATTTATCCGGATTCTGTTGGTTGACTGGGGCTCAGCTGGGCGGTTCTACTGCTCCCACTTGAGATCTCGTGTGGCGGCCGCCGATGATGATGGGTCTGAAACATGCGAGATGGCTGCACTCACGTGTCCGGTGCCTCAGAGGAGCGGCAGGAGGCTGGGCTCTGCCGGGACACCTCCATGTCGGCCCGAACGCCCCCCTCTCCACGTGCCATTTCCAACAGGGCAGCTGAACTTCTCACAGAGCAGCTCAGGGCTCCCCAATCATACAGCAGCTATTATCACTTCTCTCACCTTCTGTGGTTACAGTGAGTCTCGGGGTGAGCCTGAATCATTGCAGCAGAGGACGACACAAAGACATCAATCCCGGAGACCTGGTCCATCTTTGGAGACTGGCTACTCTAAGCTCCTATTTTAAACTGCATACATTTACTTTCTGTACTGGAAAGAACTTAAGGGTTCTACACCTAATTCCAGTGTGGGGAGAAGGGGTTTCCTACACTACCACAATGCTCCAGACACCAGCTGGATGTCCTACAATTCAACTCAGTTCTGACACTATCTACCCAGAGATATTATCATCAGATTCCCCAGGTTAAGGGCTCAGTCCCACAAGACTGCCCAACCCCCTACCTCTCCCCACTTTAGACCTAGATGCAGGTCCAGGTTACCACCTGTGTCTCCGACCTACCACTGGAGGTTCCAACAACCCCCTCCTTGGATTCGATTAATTTGCTAGACCGGTTCACAGGAATACTAGATTATCAGTTTATTATAGAAGGATATAGCTGAAACAACTAGATGAAAGAGATGCAAAGGGAAAGGCGGGGGAAAGGGCAAAGAGCTTCCAAGTCCTCTCTAAGAGAATGACTCCCTGAATCACCACATGTTCACCAAGCCAGAAGTTCTCCAAACCCTAATCTTTTGGGGTTTTATGGAGGCTTCATTACACAGGCATGATTGATTACATCACCAGCCATGATATGCGATCGAACTCAACCTCCAGCCCCTCTCCCTAACCCACAGGTTAGTTAAGGGGAGGCAGAGAAAGTTCCAACAACCTACAGTGGCTGGTTCTCTAGGCAGCCAGGCCCCATGCTTAGGTGAGGCCCAAAAGCCACCTCATTAACATAAACAGACACCTTCATAGCTCTCATCATAGGAAATCTGAAGGGTTTAGGAGCTCTGTGCCGAGGATGGATGAACACTAAATATATATTTCTTACTATAAATCACAATGCCACAGAAACGAAAGTGAGAGGGCCTGTGACGTTACAGTATATAAACTTAACAAAACCTTCAAAACAATCATAAACTGAGACATCTTATTTGACAAGTTTTGTCTTATAAAAATATATATTATTTTGCCTCAGAATGGAGCAAAATACATTAACTGTGAAACTACTTGTGCTGAAATATTTACACATTTCAATACAAAAACCCATGAGAATTGAGAATACTCTCCATTTACAGAATGTGTTCTAAGTTCACCAAGTACCTTCAGCATTTGTAAATATTTTGCCAATTAAAAATATTATGTTCCACAGAGAAAAATCAACTGAAGGTGTCAAGGCTTTCAAAGTTAAGAAATATAAAATGAAAGTTTGAAAAAATTGCTGAACATTTTAATACTTTAAGAAATCGAAAAAACTATTCTTCAAAAAACTACCAATGGCATGATATCAGAGATTGATACAGCTAAGAAACTAATTAAAGCTGAGTAATAATTCAACTTATGTTATTTTATAATGCTGAAAAATTAATAGGAATACATTTTTTATTTTGATGCATGTGAATATATTTTCTTTTAGGATGAATTTTTTACAAGTTTTTGAATAGTTATTTTCTCTTGAATAGAAGGCCCACCAAAAAATAAAAACAATCTGTCAATCAATAAATATTTTTCAATTGTACCATTTTAAGTATTTATAGTGCCCCTTTTCACTATCAAAATTATTTAGTTTGAATGCTAGGTCACCCTTATCAAAATCCAACTCAGGCCTTGTTTTGTGCCTCAGGATATGATATAAAATGAAATAAACAGCACCACTTAGGCAGTACTCTTATCAGAACTGTTAATCTGAATCTAATCAAGTTTTAGATATGTGATGGTTAATTTTATGTGTCAGCTTGACTGGGCTGCAAGGTGCCCGGATATGTGGTTAAACATTATTTCTGGGCGTGTCTTGTGAGGGTGTTTATGGATGGGGTCGACACTTGAAGACTGAGTAAACCATATTGCCCTCCCCAAGGTGGGTGGGCCTCATCCAATCTATTGAAGACCTGAATAGAATAAAAGGCTGAGTAACAAAGAATTCTCCTTCTCTACCTGACTGTCTTTCAGTTGAGACATCAGGATTCTCCTAGCTCTGGACTTGGACTTGGACTGGAACTACACCATAAGCTCTCCTGGGTCGCCAGCTGCCAACTGCAGGTGTGGACCTCTGAGCCTCTAAAATCACACGAGCCAATCCTTATATTAAATCAATCAATCTCTCTCTCTTTCTCTCTCTCTCTCTATATATATGTGTATGTATGTATGTATATAACGATCTATCTATCGATCTATATATCTATCCATTTATCTACTATTGGTTCTTTTTTTCTGGAGAACCCAGACTAACACAAGATATAACTTCCAAATTAAAGAAAATACAGAAGATAGAGAAATAAGTTAAACGACATCATGAGGAAATAATCAGATACATCTAGAAGCTGGGGCAATCTACAGGTCAGGTAACCCGGTATCATCGAACTCATGGCAGTTAAAAAAAAATGGGGGTGTTCCAGATTAAGGGAGACAAATACAACAACTGAATATAATGCAAGGTCCTTCTTTGGATCCTGGCTTGAACAAACCAGCTATAAAATACCCTATGGGGACAACCAAGGAAATTTAAATGTGTACTTGGTATTACAGGATATCAAGGAATTATTTTAAATTTGGTTATTGTCTGGACTTCCCTGGTGGTGCAGTGATTAAGAATCCGCCTGCCAATGCAGGGGACACAGCTCAATCCCTGGCCTGGGAAGATCCCACATGCCACAGAGCAACTAAGCCCATGCGCCACAACTACCGAGCTTGCAGTCTAGAGCCCGCAAGCCACAACTACTGAAGCCCACGCGCCTAGAGCCCATGCTCCACAAAAAGAGAAGCCACCGCAATGAGAAGCCCAGGAACCGCAACGAAGGGTAGCCCCCGCTCGCCGCAACTAGAGAAAGCCCGCGTGCAGCAACAAAAACCCAACGTAGCCAAAAATAAAAATAAATAAATAATAAATAAATTTTTTAAAAATTTGGTTATTGTCACAATGGTATTATGATATTACAAGAAAATACCTTTATTTCTTAAAGATGCAAAAACTATAAGTGAAATGTCACGATGTCTGTACTTTTAATTTAAAATGTTTCAGAAAAAAAACTGCCAAAGTACACAGCCAATTATTAGCAGCTCTTAAGTCTAGGTGATTGGTATATATGGGTGTTCTTTATATTAGACCTTCTACTTTTTTGAATGTTTGAAATCTTAAAAAAAAAAAAAGAAACTATATACGAAAACAAGCTAAATAAATAACACAATGAATAAGGGAAACCAATGTAGTCAGCCTCCAAAATCACCCTCTGTGATTCTTATCTCCTGATATTCACGCTCCTTCCACAATGAATAGGACTGACCTGTGTGACCAATAAGATACTGTAGAAATATCAGTGTGTGACTTCCAACAATTGGTAATAAAACACATTGAGGTTTTTGCCTTACTATCTAGGATCTGGGAGAAGTCAGAGGCCATGTCATAAGGACACTCGAGCAGCCCTAGGGAAAGATCCACGTGGCCAAGAACTGAGGGCTCTCACCAGCTGCCAACACTAACTGCAAACAATGCAGGGAGACGCTTTGGAAGTGGATCCCCAGGTCCAGTCAAACCTGCAGGTGACTGCAGCCTGGGCTAATAACTCGACTGCAACCTCATGAGACCCCACGCCAGAACCACACAGCTAAACCACGCCCAAATTTCTGATCCACAGAAACTGTGTGACATGATGAATGTTTATTGTTGTTTTAGGTCATTAAGTTTTGCAGTAATTTACTTTATAGCAATAAATAACATACAGAAACCAATATGAAAAGCTTGTAAATAGCAAACTGCTTCACAAGTACAAAATGGCAGACTAAGAATGATTTTTTTTCCTTCTCAAGCTTTAAAATGTAAATATTTGACATTCCACTAATACAAATGTGTAAATCAAATTACACTGAAACTCACTTATATAGGTATGTAAAAACTAAACAATACATTTATGATTAGAACACTTTACTGTATATATTATGCCCTTCTAGCTCTGTATGTTTGTGCCCTCCCTCTACCCTAATTCATATGTTGAAACCTAATTCCCAAAGCAATTGTATTTGGAGGTTGGGGCCCCTAGGAGGTGAACAGGTCATGAGGATGGAGCCCTCATGAATGGGATTACTGCCCTTATAAAAAAGGCCCCAGGGCTTCCCTGGTGGCGCAGTGGTTGAGAGTCTGCCTGCCAATGCAGGGAACACAGGTTCGAGCCCTGGTCTGGGAAGATCCCACGTGCCGCGGAGCAACTAGGCCCGTGAGCCACAATTACTGAGCCTGCGTGTCTGGAGCCTGTGCTCCGCAACAAGAGAGGCCGCGATAGTGAGAGGCCCGCGCACCGCGATGAAGAGTGGCCCCCGCTCGCCGCAACTAGAGAAAGCCCTCGCACAGAAACGACGACCCAACACAGCCATAAATAAATAAATAAACAAATACTTTAAAAAAAAAAAAGGCCCCAGAGAGATCCCCTGCCCCTTTCCCTTGTCAGGTTACAGTGAAAACACAAACACAGCCACCAACGAGGAAGCTGGTCCTCATCAAATCTGCCGGCACCTTGATCTTGGACTTCCCAGCCTCCAGAACTGTGAGAAATAAATTCTTGTTTCCTATAAGCTGCACATTCTATGATATTTCTGTTATAGCAGCCTGAATAGACTAAGACATACCTCAATTAAATGTTTTTAAAAATTACAGTGAAACTCTATAGGTTAAAATAGCATAGCAATGGGCACCCATGTTTTTAAATTCACCTCAATTTATTTACAAAGCTAACATATTTTTCACTTTTCAAAATACCTTTAACTTGATGTCCATCAATTGTTTTTCTAAGCTCTCCTCCAAAGAGTTCTGTTAGCACTGAAAATATTATTTGCCATTATAAAACTGGTGTCAGCCAATGACTGACCTCCCTGGGGACCAAACAGCAGCTATTTCCCTTGCACTCTTTCCAGCTATTGTTTAAACATGTTGAAATCTATGAAAAAAGCAGTACTTTTTACTCTGTTGGCATTTTTATTAAACTCTTAGGGGAAGCATTATCAAAAGGTTTTTCAGAAAACTAAGTATTTCTCCAGGTTTCCAGTAGGAAGCATTTCATTAACTAGTTCAAAGAACTGTTAACCTGCCAGGTTGGGACTGTATAGTTTTCCTCAGCAGTCCACTTATCAAAGCTGTTTGAGAAATGTACTCTTGGCTTGAATCAAGAAGTCAAAGAAAGAGGTGGTTAAAATATCCAACAGTTCCCACCTATTTCGTTTTTAATTTACTAGAGTTCCGAGCGAGTTTACTGTAAAACTTTTAACAGCGCAGTGGTACCACGACTGAACCCACAGGCCATCTACTGAGGCCTTACACTAGGCTGCCACGTTAGGAGATTCAGAGAAGCATGAGGGGCACCAGCTCTGGATACAGAGCACTGCCCTGGAAGAAAGGAATTCCACATTCTGGTGCTGTGATATGGGCATTATTGGACTTGGAGTTGGGAAACCACGGACAACTGTTTATGGGGCACTGACTGTGCTAGGCACTTTTACAATGTTTTTATAGTACAGCTGGTGTGATGATATAGGTCTTCGCTGATTAACTTCCCCACCAGGTTAGAAAGCCATCACTGACAAGGAGGAAAGAACCAGCCAGCTTGGCGTGACAGTCATCATTCAATGGATCTGGGCAGGAGTGGTGAACAGAGGACATGACAGTACAGAAAAAGGCAGGACACTGGGTTCTGGCTCCAACTCCGTCACTACACTCCGTCACTATGAGAAGGCGAGGCCGGCCAGGGAAGCTTTCAACAATCCTACTTGCCCTGATAGATGAGCAGAAATTAACTGCAAGTCAAGGAGAGGGAAGACATTTCAAATGGGTATAATATGAATAAAGACCAACATGGGAATGGTGATGGTCTGTTCACAGAACAATAACAATGACCAAAAGTTGTGTTTGGGAGTAAAGATATGGTGGCATAGATAAGGTGGTATCAGGTCACAGAGAATCTTGAAATTTAGACAGAGGACCCCACATTTGAAATACTGGAGAACCCCTGTTAATTGATTTGATCAGTTGGTATGTAAGATAGAATGGAAAGGAGGTAAAACTACAGCCCAGTTTCCGCCAATTCTGTATAACGAACATTTACTTCTTTCAAAATCTGGGAGGAAAAAAATGTTAGTTTAAAACAGTTGAAAGAAATAGTTAAAAGGAAAAAAAAACAGGGCCAAATGGGTAGGCTCTTTTGCCTTTGATATCAAATTACAATGTCAATTATAGATGTAAATAAAATGGGGATATTCTGAAGAGATAATCAGAACAAGGATAACTTAGAACACATACGCATTCTCTAAAGCAGACTGAGAAAACTTGAAAACAGATCATCGGGAAAATAAACAGGAATCTGAATTCAAGTCAGCTATAAACAGATTTAGTAAGTCCTATCACACCTGGTGCCAAAATTAGTTAGATAACTTGCAACCAAGAGATGTGACAATAAGAGTAGAAATAAGGACCTTAAGCCTTATTCTGCCTTTTTTAATGAGTAAACAAGGGGGACAGTGCTATGGAAGTTTAAGAGAAAGTGAGGGTTTGCTGGTGGGGGAACTAAAAAAAAAGTCATGTTGGAAGAACTGCACCAACAGCTATGAAGAGGTAGAGATGGAGGTGGCGGGTAGCTGAGAAGGCAAACAGCAGCATTCGAAGCAAGACCCTAAGGTGGAAGAACTCAAATTTAGTTCAGGAAAAATCAAACTTTTTTTTCTTTTCTGAAGAATCAAGTACATATCAGAGAGAAACAGAAACAAAGCCTGAAAGATGAAGATTGGCAGATTGAGACAATTATATCTAACTCAACAGAAAAACGGGAGACATTTCAAAGTTTTAAACCTGGGAAGTGTCATTATAATCTGCCCTAGGATTCTAAAGCCAAATTCAAAAGTTCTTGCAAACCGTTAGTTTGCCATCTGAATACTTAGGTACAAGTAACAGCTAATCTAAATGTCAGCATCTACTTAAAACTACACTAACTGGTCATATTACCACTACAAAAAACAAACAAACCTCAAGTGACATCTAGAAGACAAAGTCAACAGGCAACTTAAGACAAATTAACAAGAAAACTTATGACTAACGTAAACATTCAACTCTTCACAAAGTCCAACTTCTCACACCCAATGTGGTAAGTTTAAATCCTGACTCCTAAGCAAGAATTTCATTTAGAACCTCACTGCCTTTATTTACATATCTGAAAAAGACATGGTATTAATTAGTTAATATAACTAACCACCAAAAGAGGGATTCCCTTCAAGCTACAAATCGCCTTTGATATTACATCCCTGGTGCTATTTTTCTGATTATATAGACGGTTGTAACAAATTGACAACTTACTTGCTCCCCTTTCCCAAGTAATACTGACATATCTACTCAAATTTATATGCCCTAGAATACTAACTATTCCCTCATTCTCACCTGGCAAGCTCCTTTCTCATCTTTCAGATATCAGTTTCATCATTCTCTATGAAGCTTTCCCTGACACCCCATATACATTAGGTGCCCCTAATAACGTGCTCTCTCAACACCCTGCACTACTTCTGCCGTCAAGATTATCACAGAGAAAACAGGAGGAACAGTGAAAGCTGAAATACAGAGCTACCACCAGCTCCCTTCCCTTCCTCTACCCTGAGAACACTAGCAGTCTAGCTTCTGTTCCCTCAGGCAAAAGACTGGAGGATTCAACTCTGCAGAAATGGACCAGGCCAAGAAGAAAGACCCAAAGTTATTGAACAACTGGGAGTCTTTCAATGAAATGTCCCAGCAGGATCATCCTACAGTTGATAAGCCCCACTCATGCCCAAAAAGCACCTAATGAGCTTTTTACTGATACAAAAATTGGAGGAATTTTCCCAGGCCAACAGTCATTTCTCACATCAATTATAAGTAGTGGGGTGGGGAGGCCCCCAAGACCACCCTCGGGTTTGATAATTTACTAAAAGGACTTCTAGAACTCACTGAAAGCTAAAAAGCTGTCAATATTATACTCACAGTTACGGTCTATCACAGCAAAAGAATATGGATTAAAATCAGCCAGGGAAGAGACATAGGAGGCAGAGTCCAGGAGAGTTCCAAACACAGAGATTCCAGCTGTCCCCTCTCAGTGGAATAATGAACAGCTTTAACTCCTCTTGGCAGCAATGCGTGGTAATATGCAGGGTACTGCCAACCAAGGAAGCTCATCTGGGCCTCGGCATCCAGAGCTCTTATTAGGGCTTGGTCACAAAGACATGGTCACCGTGCGCCTGATACCCATGACCCAAAGCATTCACCATGAACCACATTGTTAGGTCATCTGGTGTGGCCCAAAACCACTCTTATCAGGCAGGACATTTCAAGGACTTAGAGATTACCTCCCAAAGCCAAAGGCAAAAACCAGAACTCTCTTTAGATAAGACTAAATTCTCTATAGTAATTCTCTAAGTTCCATCCTGTTACAGGCAGACCTCAGACATCCTGCAGGTGCAGTTTCAGACCACTGCAATAAAGTAAATATCGCGATAAAGTCATACAATTTTTTGGTTTCCCAGTGTATATAAAAGTTATGCTTATACTGTACTGTAATCTGTTAAGTGTGCAATAGCATTATTTCTTTAAAAAATGTATATGCCTTAATTAAAAAATAATTATTGCTAAAAAATGCTAACCATCATCTGGGCCTTTAGTGAATCGTAATCTTTTTTGCTGGTGAAGGGTCCTGCCATGAAGCTGATGGCTGCTGACTGATCAGGGTCGTGGTTGCTAAAGGTTGCAGTGGCTGTGGGAATTTCTTAAAATAAGACCACAATGAAGTCTGCCACATCAGTTGACTCTTCCTTTCACCAATGACTTCTCTGTAGCATGCAATGCTGTTTGATAGCATTTTACCCACAGAAGAACTTCTTTCAAAATTGGACTCAATCTTCTTAAACCCTGCCACGCCTTTATCAACTAAGCTTATGTAATATTCTAGATCTTCTGTTGTCATTTCAAGACTCTTCACAGTATATTCACCAGGAGCAGATTCCATCTCAAGAAACCACTGTCTTTGCTCATCCATAAGAAGCAACTCCTCATTCGTTCAAGTTTTATCATGAGATTGCAGCAATTCAGTCACATCTTCAGGCTCCACTTCTAATTCTAGTTCTCTTGCTATTTCCACCACATCTGCAGTTACTTCCCCCGCCCGAAGTCTCAGACCCCTCAAAGTCATCCATGGGGGTTGGAATCATCTTCTTCCAAACTCCAGTTTATGTTGATATTTTGACCTCTTCCCATGAATCATGAATGTTCTTAGTGACATCTAGAATGGTGAATACTTTCCAGAAGGTTTTCAATTTACTTTGCCCAGATCCATCATAGGAATTGCGTGGCAGCCTTACAAAATGTGTTTCTTGAATAATAAGAATTGAAAATCAAAATTACTCCTTACTTAATCCATGTGCTGCAGGATGGATGTTGTTGTCAGCAGGCATGAAAACAACATTAATCTCATTGTACGCCTCCATCAGAGCTCTTGGGTGACCAGGTGCATTGTCAATGAGCAGTAATATTTTGAAAGGAATATTTTCTTCTGAGCAGTAGGTCTCACTGTGGACTTAAAATAGTCAGTAAACCGTATTATAAACAGATGTGCTGTCATCCAGGCTTTGTTGTTTCATTTATAGAGTACAGGCAGAGTAGATTTTGCATAACTCTCAGGATTTCAGAATGGTAAATGAGCACTGGCTTCAAACTAAAGTCACCAGCTGCATTAGCTCCTAACAAGAGAGTTAATTAGCCTGCCCTTTGAAGCTTTGATGCCAGGCACTGACTTCTCCTCTCTAGTTATGAAAGTCCTACATGGCATCCTCTTCCAAAATAGGGCTACTTCATCTACATTGAAAATCTGTTGTTTAGTGTAGCCACCTGCATTATTTGAACTAGACCTTCTGGATAACTTGCTGCAGCTTCTACATCAGCACTTGCTGCTTCACCTTGCACTTTGATGTTTTGGAGATGGATTCTTTCCTTAAACCTCATGAACCAACCTTTGCTAGCTTCAAACTTCTCTTCTGCAGCTTCCTCACCTCTCTCAGCCTTCACAGAATTGAAGAGAGCTAGGGCCTAGTTCTGGATTAGAATTTCACTTAAGGCAATGTTGTGGCTGGTTTGATCTTCTATCCAGACCACTACAATCTCTTCTCCATATCAGCAATAAGGCTGCTTCGCTTTCTTATCATTTGTGTATTCACTGGAGTAGCACTTTTAAGTTCCTTCAAGAACTTTTCTTTTGCATTCACAACTTGATGATTGTTCGGTGCAAGAGGCCTATCAGCATTCCTCTCTCACTAAGCTTAATCATTTCTAGCTTTTGATTTAAAATGAGAGATGTGCGACTCTTCCTTCCTCTTGAACACTTACAGGCCATTGCAGAGTTATTAATTGGCCTGATTTCAATACTGTTGAGCCTCAGGGAATAGGAAGGCCTGAGGAGAGGGAAAGAGATGGGGGAATGGCAGGTCGGTAGAGCAGTCAGAACACACACAACGATTACTGATTAAGTTTGTCATCTTATGAGTGTGGTTCGTGGCGCCCCAAAACAATTACAATAGTAACATCAAAGATCCCAAGTCACAGATTACCATAACAAATATAATAACAATGAAAAAGTTTGAACTATTGCGAGGGTCACCAAAACGTGACAGAGAGACAAGAAATGAGCAAATGCTGTTGGAAAAATGGTGAGGATAGACTTGCTCGACGCAGGGTTGCCACAAACCTTCAATTTGTAAAAAGCACAACTTCTGCCAAGTACACTTAAGTGCAATAAAACAAGGCATTCCTATATTTCATTTTCCCTCTATTTCAGAAATGTCATTAGAAAGTATACCATTATACTCCTAAAAGACGCAACATCTCCTTTCTATAGACCACCAGAACTTACATTCTGGACTCAGAGTTAACATATGGACTTACAATATAAATGACATTTCACCATATCCCAGACGCTTTGCTTTGTAAAGATAGCAGAAAAAAATCTAAGAAGCAAGAAGACAAAAAGTCCTTTACATTTTCTTTTACACTCTACCTGGCCTATTTTTTGCCTTTATAAAACAGACTCACTCTATCAGCCTAAATCAAGCATTGGTTCTTCAGTCTCTATACCTGTTACTTTGCCAGGCAAAGCAAGTTAGGAACCTTCATGGGCTCATATATGCTTGTCGAATTTGGAAACCACATGTTTTTCAGACAAATTAACGTCTTAAATAAATATGTGAATAGTTTCCCATATTACAAGACATTTCATTGCCAAGATCTTGGTTTTACCACTCTACTGTACACTCTCGTAAAGACACATCATAAAACTTACTAAACCACATTTGGATTGCCAAATACTTAGCCTTTCAATTCAATGTACTCTGAGAAAACTTCTAAACGGTTTCTCCAAGCCCCTAAGTGTGCCTAGTGTTCAGAAGCAATCATTAGACCTCAGAGAAATTCATCAAGCAGCTGGAAAACTTTGGCCCCCTACTGGTAAAGATCCATCTCTCAGTCCTTTGAGAAGATTTGATTAATTACTCTAGGAGCTAAGAGCCTCAGAGAAAACCTATTTAACTCTTTCCTCTCGATGAGAGACTTGATTACAGACTTTCCTAAATTAAAATCTGAAAGCATCCCAAAATGCTCTGGGCATTTTATTTTTTTTAATAGAAAACATGATTCATAAAGCTGCTACCCATGCTGGACGTCGTGCTAGTCACACAAGCTAGAGTCTGCAAGGATCCTTACATGCTAGAACAGACCTGCACACAACTAATCCTATCAAAATATCATAAGCATAATTTAAAGGCTACATAATAGAACTAAAAATAATAATAAAAACTTCATTTAAATTTAAATAAGTATGTTAATCTCCCCCCAAAAAAGAAAGAATAAACATGTTAATGGAAGTTCGTGAGTTCATATTATTCCTGACACTTCACCTTTTAGGCAAATACTTTTTAAATGACCTCTGAAGAATCACTACGATTTTGCTATTAAAATTTGTTTATTTTGATTTTGAAACCAATGTCCACTTTTACCAAAAAATATCGCTGTTCTCAAGTAATAGTGTATGAGCACTTGTCTGTGATTAGTTACCTAAAATAGGATGGCACCAATGAGACTCATCCAATAAACACTCTACAGTCCGGCTATTTATCAGTTTTCAAAAACGCTGATCACCAAAATAAATAAATAAATAAATAAAAATTAAAAAAAATACAAGAACTTAGGATGGATAAATTCTCACTGGGGGGAAAAGCCCCCAATGATAACTATCTTTAATATATTTCCATATGAAGGGAAGCAAAACACTATAAGGGTAGTACTGAGTACAAACTTCAACCCCATTACACTCTAGCATACACTGGGGCTCCAGCTGCCCTAGACCCTCTGAACTTCTCCCTCACAACCCCACGTTATATTCCAGTTGGCAAATATCCTTGTACACAATCAGTTATTCTTCGGCGCTGAGGTCAGAACTTTCCAACATTCCTATTATATCCTGTGTAAAGAGAAGGGTAAGTAATCCTTATTGTAGCTCACAACGTTCCAGGCACCATGCCTGCTGCTCTACATGTAATGTCTCATTTAATCTTCACCCTGTGGCCTAGCTTTTATTCACCACGTTTTTATAGGTGTGAAAACTCAAAAATCATGGGTAGAAGAATCAGGATTTGAATCCCAGGCAGTCTGACTTCAAAGGCCAATTTCCTTTCAGAAAAGTAGCTATACTGGACTTCCCTGGCAGTCCAGTGGTTAGGACTCCGCACTTCCACTGCAGGGGGCCCAGGTTTGATCACTGGTTGGGGAACTAAGATCCCACATGCCGTGCGGCGCAGCCAGAAAAAAATAAAAAAAATAAATAAAAGGCTATACTTCCCAACATATATATTTATTTGCAGAAAAGTTTAATCTGGGTGGTCTCGAACTACATACCCAAATTCTCAAACTGGGACAAGAGATCAACCTTTGAACCCAAAGTGAACTAAGTTTTGAAAGAAAAATAAAAATTTTTTAAATAAACATTTATTGCATAGCTACTGTACGTACCATACATGCCTTCTATCACCTTCTCACTACCTTCTTATTTGCAGAAAATATCAAACGCTTTCCACATCCCTACATACCACAGTCGCCCGCTCTCCAGTAATGCCTTTATCTATGTTTAAATACATATATTTAAACACATGCAGAAGGAGCTTGGGATGTAGGTGTACCCCTAAAACAGCAGGCATCTAACATGTGCTAAAATATGGATAAAGAAGATGTAGCACATATATATAACGGAATATTACTCAACCATAAAAAGAAATGAAATTGAGTTATTTGTAGTGAGGTGGATGGACCTAGAGTCTGTCATACAGAGTGAAGTAAGTCAGAAGGAGAAAAACAAATACCGTATGCTAACACATATATATGGAATCTAGGAAAAAAAAAAAAGCTTCTGAAGAACCTAGGGGCAGGACAGGAATAAAGACGCAGACGTAGAGAATGGACTTGAGGACACGGGGAGGGGGAAGGGGAAGCTGGCACGAAGTGAGAGAGTGGCATGGACATACATACACTACCAAATGTAAAATCAATAGCTAGTGGGAAGCAGCCGCATGGCACAGGGAGATCAGCTCAGTGCTTTGTGACCACCTAGAGGGGTGGGATAGGGAGGGTGGGAGGGAGATGCAAGAGGGAGGGGATATGGGGATACATGTATACGTATAGCTGATTCACTTTGTTATACAGCAGAAACTAACACACCACTGTAAAGCAATTATAGTCCAATAAAGATGTTAAAAAAAATAAAATAAAACACCCTGACTGTAAGCAGACAGGGCTCCAGTTGACACTGCCTTCCAAGACCAACAAACCAACCCCGTCACATTACGGAGCACCGTGACTGCCAACACTGCCTGGGAACCTCTGTCCAAAATGGAATTCGAGTGGCAATCACCACGTGCTGGGTGCTGATTCAAAACACTGCTTCCCACAGCAGCACCTGATCGCCTTCTGCAATTTCTCTTCGGGAAGAAGTTCTTTTGTGGCACAGGTTTTTAACGAGGGGGCTGGTTTTGCCGGTGCTTTGAGATGCTCTGTGACAAGTCATCAAAAACGTGAAAGCACCAGCACCCCTACTTTAAACAAGAAGTGATTAGACTTGCCAACTCGGAAGTTAGGCTGAGTCAGCTCTACAAGAGCATCTCTGCAGCCACGCTCCTCGGGAAGCATTCCCCCTGGGGGTGCACCCCAGGAACACAGACCCCCTCCCCAATCCACCCCTCACCACCCCCACCCCCCGCCTGCTCCAGAACTGGAAGCACTGTTGCAGTCACGTGACTGAGTCAGCTCTCCACAGGAGCTGGGTCTGGTCCAAGTTTCGCAGACAAGGCTACTCCGGTCTGCAGGGGAGGATTTAACAGCTACAGCCCTAGAAGACTGAGAGACTTACGTTAAGGTCAACTATACCCAGCAGAGTGGACAGAAGTCAAAATGGCAAGATGTCGGGAATAGCAAGAAGGCCCCCCACCACCCAATGTTCCCTCTAGTTAAATGTTTCAAATTGCACAGCCGTCATTCCTTGGTACTTATTAAAGGTAACTTTCCTAGGAAAAGTGGCTCTTTACACCATCCATCTCTCACACATTGGTGGGAAGGGAATTTTCTGTTCTTCTCCCAGACAGCTCTTAAACAAGAGGAAAGGCACCCTCCAAACAGACAGCTCAGGGGAAAGCTCACAGCAAGAGGCAGGTAGGCAGGTGCCCCAGAGGCAGAATTTCCCCTGCTCCATAAGCGGTATCCGCAACACCAGTTGACTCTTGATTACCCAGGAGTTAATGATCCAAACAGGTTGCTCTAGGCCCCTGGCCTTTTCCTGTTCCCATTGCTTGCCCATGGCAATGTCCACCATATAATCCAAATTATAAATATATAAAAAGTTGAATTTTAAAGTAATTTTTTGTCTCTTGTTTTTAAACCCCTATATAAGAGGAATAATGAGTAAGAATGTTAAAATTATTAATTAAAATAACATTTGGAGATTATCTATAGATTTCCTGTCTACCTTCACTGGTTTCCAATTAAGACTGGTAATTAGCAGTTGGTCATATATGGAATGTGAGGTTATATGAAGAATAACAAACATAAGTATGAAATATTAAAAATAAGTATATAAAGAGGCAAGGTAGTTCTCAGGTTAAGAGCAGTCTTCCAAGTCACACAGACTAGGGCTGAGTCCCAGCCCACCACTCTTGCCAGCTATACGATTATAGGCAAGATGCCTTACCTCTCAAAACCCAGCCCCCTCACTTTGTAAAATCAGGATAAAAATGGTACTGACTATATAAAATTGTTGGGAGGAAGAAAGTACAGGCTAATGCATGTACTTAGCTATATGATTTTGTATATTTTAAGGACTCAATCAACATTAACTTTTATTGTAATGGTATTCATAGTACCATATTCATGAAAGCAAGAGCATCTACCTTTCAAAATATTCTAAGCATATCAAGTTTATCTTTGTTAGCATGATAATGATCAAGTAGTTCTGTAACAATGCGGTTTTCTAGAGATATATATCAAAGTAGTAGGGGCAAAATGGTATGATGTCATTTTGGATTTACTTTCAAATACTATAGCAAAAAGGGGGACTAGTAAAGCAAATGTGGCAAACTATGACTGTTGAATCTACGGGATAGGTATATGGTTCATTACCGCCATCTCTCCATCTCTGTGAATGTCTGAAAACCTTCATAATAAAAAGGTAAAAAACAATCAATTGGTCTGTCAACAGATATTTATTAAGAACACTCCAGGAGCCCAACACAGAACTGGTGCCATGAGATAAACTAACTATTGTTTTTAAAAAAAAAATCAGGCAAGCAGCAACTGTACCTTTCTGGCATGCCAGCAAGAAGCACAGGCTAAGTAAAGAGAAGGGCTCTGATCTGTGAATAGAGATTTCACAGCATCACAGACGGCGTTTATGCACCCGACTCACTGGAGAGCCTTAGCCTTTCTTAACCACAGTTCCTCATCTGAACCAGAGAACAAATAATAAATCTGAATGACTACTTTCTCATTCCTCCCAGGAGAGAACTAGTACCCTTCCAAATGCATCAGAGAAAAACTGTTTCATTATACATGATGGATGCCTTAGGGCATTAAGGCTTAATTCTCTTGCAGACCCCAACTGGGGAAGGCTGCTGGAACCTCCACTCAGAACCCTCTTGCTCTTAGTTTTCTCACAGTTCTAGAAACCTCGATGCTCTTGTTTCTCGCCTAGTGCATATTCAAAACAGCAAATCAGAAGGTGGAGATCTCCATAGCAGAAGACTGACATCCTGATCACACGAGAGGAATCAAACACTTTATTAAAAATACACTCAGCGAACCAAAAAAGCAGAGCAGCCCAGGCACTTCAGAGAAAAGTGGCTCTAAAAGCCTCAGGAGTCCATTTTTTCCTTTTATTTCTAAAAGTTAATATTTACTGAGTACTTACAATACAGAGTACTTATAAGGACTTACTTGCTTGTAATGATGATCCTCCAAGTCACCAAAAAACAACTAAATTTTACCCAGTGCACTCTACTTCACACAGAGACTAAACCTTCAGAGTTCTGCTTCTCCACGGGTATGATACTGGGCAAGTTTAATTTCATTCTATTTATACATTTTTTTAAATTTCTATCATGACTATATACTACCTATTAGGCAAAAACATCTTTTAAAGATACTTAAGTTTAGGAAAATTTCGTCCTAAATGGTATAAATTTTAAACATTTTTCATTCATACTTTGAAAGAGTAAAACCTCCACACTGATTCATTTTCCAAAGTTTTCAGATAGGTATGCCTCTTATGTAGGAGTTATCATCTTTGGTGTTAAGGAACAGGTAATCAATATGGCGAGAAGCAAAGTTACAGAGAAAAAAAAAATCAAAATAATTTAAAAGACATCTACTAAACAAGAAGAATAAGAAAAGGTTTCAGGACAGTGGAGGGATTTAAGCTTGACCTCCAAGGGGGAAGGTGTGGGTAACAGGAACAGGCCAAATGATCCAGGATCCTCAAAGAGAGAGAGCAAAATGTCTGGGCTTCGCACAACAGGCATTCTAAGTTGCTAGAAAAGGCACTAATGCTTCTTTATTCATTCACTTAACAAACACTAATAAAAACAATTACAGGCACCATGAAAACTACTGTTCTATGTAATACGAGGGACACACAGACCCAACAAACACCTACCCTCGAGCAGCTTATTATATAAAGCAGCACTACAACATGCAAACACAGGACAGAAGTCAGTAGGTGCCATAGGACAAGGCAAAGGACCTCGGGAGATGAGTGGTGAACAGCAGAGGAAATGAAGCAAGCCTTTAACAGAGGAGATGAAATAATGAAAGCTGTATTTTCAGAAGATTACTGGAATAATGGCTACCACTGATTGGTCACTCATCAAGTTAAGCGTGATGTAACTATATTTCTCATTGAATATTCACACTAATTCTGCCACGAAGACAACAGGTCCATTCTATAGATGAGGAAACTGAACCTCAGAGATTAAAGTACTTATCCAAGGACACACAGCACATGTCAGGGCTAAGATTCAAACAGGTCTCTATGATTCCAAACTATTTCTACGATGCCATATATAAAATCTTTATCCAAGGACACACAGCACATGTCTGGGCTAAGATTCAAACAGGTCTCTATGATTCCAAGCTATTTCTACGATGCCGTATATAAAATCTTTAGAGTGAAAAGCATATTTACTTAATTCAACTATTTGACATGCAACTTTAACAGACTGTAACAGACATTTCCACTTCCAGTCTTGTAAGAATTCCTATGTGGCTAAACCCATTCATCACCTCCTGACAGCACTATTTTTTTTTTTTAATATATGGTTCAGTTACTTAAAAGGATTCATGCTTTTTTATAACTTTTTATTTTATATTGGAGTATAGTTCATTAACAATGTTGTGTTAGTTTCAGGTGTACAGCAAAGTGATTCAGTTATACATATACATGTATCTATTCTTTTTCAAATTCTTTTCCCATTTAGGTTGTTACATAATATTGAGCAGAGTTCCCTGAGCCATACAGTAGGTGAGAGCACTATTTGATTGTCCCCCCAATTCAATTACACCTTTCTACTAAAGACCGCAATTACATTAATTTGACTAAGTCAGATTTTTTATTTTTCATGAAATGGAAATACATCCTAAAGGAGCCAAATAATCAAAATAGCAAATATGAGAAGATAAGCGTAATTTGTTCTACTTGAACAAACAGCTATAAGGAAAAGTTTAATCAAATATGGATTTTCCTGGGGCAGATGAGAAAGACCACTGTCATGACTTAGATATGTGATAGGATGAGCAAAGTGTAGGAATAGAAGAAAAGAGGAAGAGGTGAATCTACAAGGTACTTTTTATGAATGAAACACTAAGACTATGATCAATACTCTGCCATGCAGAGGAATGAATACAAAATAAAAGGCTCTGCTTGCATGAAAGACTTGTGAAGTCCAGATGTACATTCATGAAACATCTAGAGAGAAAGAAAATACATAATAATGTATTTCATTATGTCCAATCATCACAGAAAGGGGGGGATAAAAACTGACCACTGGAACTTAGAGCCTTGAAAGCCCGGGAGGACTGTGATGACCGGAGAAGGAGGGAAAGGTATGAATTCCAAGCGCAGAGACCATCGCAGACCTACAGTTCCACAGAATGGGAACTCTAAGTAATGACCAGAAGACTCAAAGAACTTCAGAACCAGAAGGACTCTCAGAGATCATGTGTCTGTATTTTGTTTTGTTTTCTCAATAGACTTCACTCTTTAGAGAAGTTTGAGGTTCCCAGCAAAACTGAGTGGAAGGTACAGAGACTTCCCATTTACCCCCCGCCCCACACAGGCATACCCTCCCCATTATCCACGTCCCCCACCAGAGTGGCACATTTGTTACAACAGATCAACGAACATTGTCATATGTCTGTTTCACCGATTTGGAAAGCACAAGCCAGGGCACTGGAGTCCCCTACCCAAGGTCACATGGCCAGATGCTGTCAGAGAAAGGACCAAAATGCCTGGGTCCCAATCCTGTATCCTTTCCTGATAAACCACAATGCACTGGGTGAAGCATACATGGCCAAGTACAGATCCCCCGACATTCACTCCACAGGATGCCTGATTTCACTTGACCTGTAAATGTACTATTGTCGGCACCAAAACAATTTAACTCTCTTTCAGAAGCAGAGAGAAGTCTGCTTTTTCTCTGAGGCATCTTCTGTATTATTAGCACCAATGCCCATTGTCTAGACTCTACATGCTAATAATCACTAAGTCCCACAGCTTCTCTATTTTATGTAATTACTGGCATAATATTACAACCAGTCAAACAATACTCATATGCAGAATGAAACTGTGATTTTTTTCTTCCTGGAGCCAGATCCATGAGGTGTTTTCACTGATAAAACCCATATGCGATCTCTGCCTCACGCGAGAGATTCCCCACAGTATTTTTAAATGTTAGTAATAAATATCAATACAATGTTGATGGGTTCATTGTTTGAAACAGGGCAACTGCATATCCCAAGGATGAGCAAAGTCTGCTTTCCTTGGCAAGAGTAAAGCTCTGTGCTTTCCCAGTGACACTTCAAAGTTTGATGAAGAGAAGTTTCTCAAGGCCGGGGCCTCCCAACTTCTATGGCCCTCGTCTCTTTCACAAAGATGTGGATAGTGCTGAGTGCGCACTAGGTACTCTACATATACGTGCTGGATGGAAGGGTTTGAGAGTATAGTAATAATTACCTCCTGAAGAGTCAAAACTTTTTGAAAAAGGAAAATAAACTCTGCTTATAAAGATACAAGACTAAAATACATTTCTTGTTTCTCTGGAAAATTATCAGAAGCATTTCAGTTTCTCCCTAAATACTGAAGAAGAAAAAAAAATCTCCCCTCAAAACGCCAAAATAGACAGAGCTGGAGCTACTTTGCCAAATACAAATATATAGAGGATTGTCCCCTTCCTCCCTGAGTCCACAACACAAACTTAATAATCTCCAAGGAGATATGAATATGTTCTTTCTCCTACCAGAAAATTAACTAAATTACTCTTTCTGGTAGACAATATCACATCTGCGGGTATTGGGATCTTTAGGGTCTTCCCCCTCCAGTCTCTGAGACCATGGAGAAGATACTCTCGGATAAGTTTCCAAAATCATCATCAGGACCACTGTTTGACTATATTTTTCCATTTAGCCACTGGCATTATTTGAATAAAATATGCTCCATTTCAGACACAATGCACTTTTCAGATATATACACCTATTTAACTGCCTTACACTCCTGATTTTTCCAATATGCCTTCACAATATGCTTTGCACGTTTGGTGACATATTTCAACTAGAAAATAAAAGGCTAACTTCTCCCCAAATTTGCTTACAGAAGCTTTGGTAACCAAATACAAAAAACTATGACATACAAAAGATATTAAAGTCAAGGTAAAAGTGACAGAGAAAGGATTTCTCAAAAAAGTAATACAGTCGTCCCTCGGTATCCACAGGATTCGTCCCGGGAGTCCCACGGATACCAAAATCTATGGATGCTCAAATATCTTACAGAAAATGGCACAGTACAATCAACCCTTCAGGGATGCGGAACCCGCGGATACAAGCCAACTGAATATAGTAATGGAAGATTCTCTGAAACTCTAATTGATCTGGGTCACTCTGGCTTACTGCAGGGTTCTAAATCTG